>NW_025814867.1:124333882-125013257 GCF_022079265.1 Lynx rufus
CATTTCTCTTTAAAGTAAGAGTTCAGGTCAGTAGGTGTTCTATGGATAGTCTGTGATGGGTTTCCTTGTTACATCCTATCGGTTTTCTGTTTCCAGGTGTGTTACTCACACGATAAAAAATATTTGCCATCTCTGTGTTTCCCACAGAAAGAGGAAAACAGGTCAAGGCATTCCCATTTAAGGTTGTGAACACATCATTTCTATACACATCCCTTTGGTCAGATCTTAGTTTCGTTGGCCATCCTAGCTACAAGGAATGTTGGAAAATGTGGTTTTAGCTTGAGGGCCATTTGTCCAGCTAAAATGCAGCAGGTTCTGTCTTCAAGAAAAAAATGGAGGATTGATTTTGCAATGCAATTAGCATTTACTGTCATAGCCATTTAAAAGGAACTTTTTAAGGAAATGGAAGAATTAACCTTGTGCTAGAAACTTTTATTTATTATCTTATTTTATTTTAGTTTTTACTTTGTATTTTTTTATACTTCCCAGATCAACTGTAAATAATGTTATCCTTTAAGACTTAAAAAAAGTTTTAAAACACTCATGAGTTCAATCATTATAATTTAGAAAAAGAATGGTGTTCTTAATAGTAAAAAAAGAATTTAGAGGGTACAGCTGATAATAATATACACTCAAGGATATAACTACTATTAATAGTGTACAACTATAATGACATACTTTAGATCATTGTAAACTCCAACATTAAACAAATAAAGTGAAAGTAAAATCCTAAAGCGATCTGGAATTTGTTAGACAATACTATGTGGGGCTTAAAATGTTTCCACTTTTTGAAGGATGTCCAAATTATCATGAATTGTTAGTCTCACTTTTAATGCTGTGCTATTTTTAATTTGACAACAACTTCTGCACAAGAGTAGGATTTTAATGAAAACACTGCATGTAAATATAGCAGTGTGGGATGTAAAAGCATACTGAGCAGATTTTCCAACTGGGCAGCAACCAGGTTCTAACCTCGTTTTCTTGAATAGCAAAATTGAGCATGTAAGCTGGCTGCCTCTATAATGGAGGATTCATAGGACAGCTGGATGGGTACATTTGAGATACCTACAATTTAAGCTTTCAGAAGAATCATTTTCCTTCCCTTTTTAACAAACCTAAATAGGTATTGGCTCTAATCATTTCTTTTTTTGTTTTGGTGGTGAGCACTTTTAAATATACATATTGAATTCATCCTTTTCTGAAATAAATTTGTAGGAACATCAGATTAGAAGGAAAATGTATGAGTCAGCCTTTATCTGTAAAATTATTGTAATTAATGAAAGGACTTAATTTTTTTTTTTTTTTTACATAGTGTTAGAGCTTTAGAAAGAAAACTGCTTTTTAGAACTGGTAAATTGGTTAAACATTTTATTATTATTTTTTTAAAGGTCAAGTTTTTTTTTTTTTAATTTAATACTGGTTAAATATTTTAAAGGCAACCATTAGTAAACTGAATCTTACTAAAGAAAGAGTTATAGTCTTAAATTGATCTACTAAAATATATTTCAGGGAAAAATCATAAAACAGGACAGAAACACTTTAAAATGGTTCAGTTGTAGCCATGAGAGGATATTTTATTTTTGTATTTTAAGTTTATTTATTTATTTTGAGAGAGAGAGAAAGAAAGTGAGAGAAAGAGAGAGAGTAGGGGAGGGGCAAAGAGAGAGGGAGAGAGAGAATCCCAAGCAGGCTCCATACTGTTAGCACAGAGCCCCATGTGGGGCTCGACTACCATGAGATCATGACCTGAGCTGAGATCAAGAGTTGGACACTTAACTGACTGAGCCACCTGGGTGCCCTGAGAGAATATTTTAAAGAAAAATAATTTTGGTGATTTCAGTACCCTCCTAGGAGACCTGTTAGCCTACTGGCCTCTCAGTTCCTTCACCTCCTCTGCTCAGTGGTCTTACCCTTCTCTCAACTCACTCCCCTCAATTGCATGGCTGTCAGTGGGTGGGTACCATGGTGATCACACTGCAAATACTGTCTCCCCCCATAAACTCTCCACTCCCCAATTCCATGCCATCTACCTACCATGTTCACAACAACCTGTGTAACAGTACCCTAAAGCACTGGTTCTCAAATGTTAGCATGGGCTTGTTAAAAGACACTGCCCAGGGTGTCTGATTCAGTAGATCTGAGATGAACTTGACGATTTGCAATGGCCAAGTTCCCAGATAATGCCGGTGCTGCTAGTGTGAGGCCCACACTGAGAACTGCTCAAAGGACTCTGTTACTGTGTAGCATTTGCCTCTAGTTGATATTGCTTTAAAAAACAGGATTGCATCCTCAAATCTTATTTCTTTGTCTTTCTTTTTTTGGGTTTGTAGATCTCAAAGTCCCTTAAAAAATGTGATTTTTTTTGGATTAGTTATATACAACTGTTTTAATTATGATTTTGAAGAATATGGGCAAGGGGCGATAAGAGAGTGCTTGAACAGAATTTATATTTTATTTTGTTGAGCAGGGAAACTCTCCATTAAATCCCTATTTTCTTACTACCCAAAGTATGCTCTTTCACTGCTCCACGTCAAATGACGCTAATTGGTGACACTTATATAATCACAGTTGTAGAATTCCTCAGCCATTTTCCCATAATACAAGATTAGGACGTATGGATTCATGTAGTTACTTTATATTAAGCCAGTGCTGGGAGCCCTGCTATAGCAGTTTTCTTAAAAGCAAAGCATCTGGGAGGAAGTTGGAATAACTAAGTCAGTGTTTACTAAGAGTTCATTTACTATTTTGTTAACTAGGTGTCATGATGAATTATTTTATATAGAGGTGGGATAAAGGACTTTGAAATATGTAAGTTTATTATATGCCATTTATGGCTTTGAGCAAGTTACAGATCTGAGCCGTTTGGGTATTCCCAAGTTTGCATTAAAAAAATGTAACTTGTATTTCAAAATTTTTTCACATAAATGGTACTCAAGTAGATGTCAGTTTTCTGTTTTTTTTTCATATTTATAATAAATAGGAAATATGGTGATTGTTTTTATTCTCTTAAGGTACATATTTAATTATTTAAATTTTTGTCCTTTCATAATCCATCTATAGAACAAATCATCTTTTTAAATATACTGCCCAATAACATTATTCATCATAGTACCATGTCTCACCTGAATCTCCAAATACATCTGCGTCCTGATACCATGTGACATTACTCCTATGAACTCTGCCTATTAGATGGTTCGGGCTTTACATCCATGCCAGTACTACCTTTATTTCAGAGGATAAATTTCTCCATGTTCTCTTGAGTCATGGTAAAAGCATAATGCACATAAATATGGACTCCAGCCAGACTGCTTGTGTTCACTTGCTGTTTCCAGTACCTGCTAATGGCGGTACCTTCAGCTAATCATTCTTATATCTCAGTTCCTTCCCCTAAACTGGGATTAATAATAGTACCCCATAGACTTGATGAGGGTATAAAAGCATTTACAACAATGCTTGGTACTAAGTTAATTCTCTGTAACATCGGCTATGTATTTTGCATGCAAGTGCTCAGAGCCATATTTCAGTAATCAACATCTTTGCAGATTTTGTGAGTGCAGGCCAAATATTTTATAAATCTAAAATAAAGCAGTACCTGATGAGTCTGTAAATCAGCATTGTTCTTCCTCCTTACAAAATGCTCTGTTTCCTGAGATTCAGCTGTTGTGTTCATGGGCTCACCCACCAATGTCTAAAAATTCATGAGTGTTTGTAAAAGGCGCGTGCTTTGCCCAGCACTTATTCCTATAAAGGATTTTATGTGCTTTTTGAGCATTCATTTTATTCAAAGTTTACATTTTAAGAATCTTGAAACTGTGTATAAAATCTCTGTACAACTTTAAAAGAAATCTTAATGAAATGTTATGGGAGAGATCAAGGAGACGGTGAGACCAAAATGAAACTACCACAGTGAAGATGGATAGAGAATCCTTAATGAAGAAAGGAACCATTGGAAATGAGAAAAGCTAGTTGTTTTGAAACTAATCAAATACAAGGACTGGATGTGAATGATCAATAAGATCTAATCAATGTGAAAAAGCATATCATAGGAAATGTATTAAACTGTGAGCACTGGAATGAATTTGGATACTGTTCTCATATTGCACACACGTTTTTGTCCATTCGATAACCAAGAGAGCCTTTCATATTTCGGTGAAGACAATTCCCTTAGTCTTTTCAGTGACCTCTAACAAGTCACAAGAACAAATTTGGCTGTTTCTGCTTTTATAACTCCTGAAGATTATCAACTATATATTGACTTGACATGTAGTACAATATTTTTTGTGTTTTATATAATTGTCCAAACATAACTACACTGAAATTTGCCTAAAAATATAAAAGTTGTCTTAATTTATCATAACTTATAAGTAATATACAGATAAAGCAAATTTCTTAGGCTAATGAGTAATGAGGAATGTATTCTAAAAGGAAGATGCCTTTGCAAAAGGATCTTTAGCTTTAATGTGATTCAAATTTATTAAACAGTAGTTCACACATGTAAATTGTATACTTACCAAGCAAATGTTTGCTTTACTTTAAGTGCTTTATATTGTTTGTAAATGATCCTTACTTGTTTATGAGAAGACTTCTACTAGACTTACATGTAGGATACTAATTAAAATTAGACTAAACTCTGAAAATAACAAATACTTGAAAATAGGGATTTTTATAATTTAGACTTATTAGGCAGCCCTGTTTTGCTGGCCTAATTAGCTAAAAAACATTTTTATCTAGAAGAGTAAATAATGAGATTAATATAGTTTAACTTTTTAGTTCTGGATTTTAACAGTGCTTGTGTTCTTCTGGGCTAGGGTGGGGGATGAGGAAAGGTAAACTTATACATAAACACAAAGTATTTGCATACATAAACATTCATATAGCACATAGTCTTTAAGTCGCTTACTATTAGCAAAAAAAAATCTCTGAATATATTGTGAAAATACATATATCTTTCAGTTACATGTATGAATCAAAACTGTCTAAGTGAGGTAAATCTGATTAGATTCAAGTATACAGTTGACATTTAATATAAGGACACAAGCTAATTTTTTCAGTTGTGAGGCAGAATAATCTTCCAGTCTCCTTATCATTCTCAAAGGGTCTGCCATACTCTTGGTACCCTAAAACTGTAAACTTACAGTTCTTTTATTTCTTGTTTTCTATTACTGTCACATTCAATCAGTTGAGAAATTTAGCTGATTCTACCTATGTGGGATTTCTGGATTATTGTTCCTTTTCACTTGTAGCTTGGGCCTTTATTGCCTTTTGTCTGAATTACTTCAGTGGCTTTCCCTTTCCACCACAGCAGACAGTAGTTTTCAAAGATAGCTTTGTATCACTATCACAGAGGAAGAGGGATGTGTATTTTTAAACAGCTTCGGATGATTTTGGTGGGTGGCAAGTTTGGAACTACAGGCCTTTTAGAAGTAACTTTGGGCTGGGGTCAGTCAGGCACTTTGGGTATTGTTTCACTATTAGTAATTAGCTATTTGATTTTATATTTGGTTCCCCAGTTTATTTGCTCAATATATTTTACCAGCCCCACCTAATGACTTTGTGAAGATACATTTAAAAGATAAAAATGATCTAATGATCTGTCATTATTATTTATATCATACTATTGGTTTCTGAAGGATTACTTAGGAAACATAAGTACTTTTTTAGCTGTTACTCAATACTAAACTCTTCAGTATGGCATTTCAATTTTCTTCATTAGTTAATTAATTGTTGCTGTTTTAAACTTTCTTGTGTTCAGCTTGCCAGTTTTTTATTTGGAGGTTTGTGTAATCTTCTAGAATCACATTTTGTTATTCTCATTGAATTTGTTTCCACCTTTGAATATCTATTTTATTTTATTCATTGCCTTTTATTCATTTCCTATTTTATTTTATTCATTTCCATTTCCATGGCCCATTTTCTTTGTTTCTGCCTTTCCACATCCATTTCCTCCTTCAAAATGGCTTAGAAGTCCCTGCTTTAATGAAATAACCCTTATGAGTAAACACCTATTTACATAACCTCAGAACTTACAGATTCTGCTTTTATTACTCTCGTTATCCTGTTATTCTCTATTTATCTGTATACATGTAAACCTGTGTGTGCACATACACACAGTATTACTTTCTCTTTGTAATGAGCATCCTAGAGCTTGCAAACAAGAAGGAAACTTTGAGGTCATCTTCGTCAAATATGCTTGATTTAGTTAGGAAAATTGAATTTCAGAGAAGTTATAACTTGCCCAAAATCATGCACCTCTTCATGTTAGTAAGGTCTGTGCCTACAAAATACCAGCTCATACTCATCATAAAATAGATTGTCTGTTGTTGCTTAAAGTATAAATAAGAAAATATTATCAGTATGGTTACTTTTATTTACAGTATGTTTTCTGACTGTGAATAGTCTTCTAATGGATACCATTCTTCCTTTATGAGTTTAAATTGTTAGAGTATTTTAGTTGGAATTTTGAAAAGTATTATTTTGAGTATTCAGTATGTTAAAGGTACTATTTTAAGCATTTTATTTGCTTAACAGCTTGTTCTGGTGTATAGACCTTATTTAATAGGCCTATGAGGTATAGATACTATAATTATTCCCAGTTTTAGCTGAAGAAAGTGGATGTTAGCTGGATTAAGTTTCTTGTCCAATGTCATAAGTGGCTGAAACAATAATCAAACCGAAATGTTAATCTTCTAGTCTCTCCTCTGCAATATACTGACTTATGTTGAAGTTGGGAGAGCGATAGTAATCAGCTAGCTCAAACTTTATTTTAATTGTGTGGAAACTTGGTGATTTGGCCACATGCTGATCAAGAGAAACAAACCATTTATTTTTAACTGTAATTACATAGAAAGTGGATAATATAAAGAAATATGGTAAATAGCATTCTGAATAAATAGGTGCCCTGTTTTCAACTGTTTTTACTTACTTGCATTTCTTATTTGAATGTATATGTGTGTGTATAACCTGGAACAATTTCACATTCTTTTTAGAATGTATTTTTTTTTTCAGAAAGTGATACTGTTGCTGTTATCAAGTTGAATATCTGTGATTTAATGCTAATATCCTTTCTGACATCACTGTCATGTCTTCTTGGTTATAATATAACTCAAATATTTTTTTACTTTGAGTTTTTTAATTCATTGGCTGATTTTATTTTTCTTGATTTAGAAACTAGGTTATAAACTAGGTTCTTCTTTTTTATTTTTTTTCAAAAGGTGCAGTGCCTTTTTTAAAGATTTGATTTAATTTATGAAGTAAATTTTGTGAACATTGTTTTCAGTAGGAAGCCCCCAGGTACAGCATTTAATGTTCATATTTTTAATAACAACTACAGGAAACAGCATTCTGTCTCTGGTTCTTCTGAATAATAAATCTTATTTTCAAATAACAATAAGAACTCACAATTTTTAATAACTGTAACATCTGTGGTCTCTGAATTTGTGTTTTTCCAAATTACAGACAGTATAAGATTTCTGTCTTGTTTTTATTCTACAAAAACCTCTTATGGAGAGTTTCATAAGAGAGTTGGAACAGCTTCCATTTTATTATTGTGGATCATGATATTTTTCATAGATTTAACTGTGCTCTTTAGGCAATTAAAATCATAAGGCTAAAATAAACACATAATTTAAAGTTTTTTCTTAAAATTATTTTTTTAAGTAACTCAATAAGTTGTGTCTTTGAATATATCATTTATGTATCAAATAGATACATTTGTGGCAAATGGAGTTATATCTCCCTCTTTTGGAAAGTTAAGGCATGGCATTTAATTGTAATTAAATTATTCTTTATAGATTTTCAGTTTACAAAATTTTCTGAGCATATAGTTGTAAAAATAATATTTTTCTTTGGAATAGTTTTCTTTTGGAATTTTATAACATTAATAAAAAAGTTAAACTTCTGTTTGCACATGCACATATATTTATTTGTTTAAGCTTGAGAACTATAGACCATTTGATGATATGTGTTTGCATCCAGGGAAACTTTATTTTCATATTTGAAATGTTTTCATTTTTACTTAGAGAGTTGATTTTACTTTTTTGTTAAAGCAAAATTATTAAACATGATTTATAATGTCTGTTAAGAAACAGAACTTAAAACAACAAGAAATGGAGAAAGAAAACAGCAAAATCGCTCATCTCCTACCGTCTACTGTTTTAGGTTTTGTGGGTGTTGTTTCTGATCTGTTTCTAGGCATTTATAAGCTGTCTTTCCGCTTGTCACTCTGCTTCTCTGTATTTATATGCTTTGCATTATCATAAATAGATGATTATTCCATGCTTATTGTTTTCCAATTTCCTTCTCCTTTCCCCCACTTAACCCCCCCCATTCAATATATCTTACAAATCTGAGAAGGTACATTAGTATTTTTCTGACTTGAATCAACTCTATACCCATATTAATGAAGTGATGCCTAAAGCTAGAAATTAATAGCATTCTACCTTGGCATAACAAACTATCATAAAAAAATAAAAACTTATTAATATACTTAATATATGTCACACAAATCTGTATGGGTTAATAGCTAACCTAATTTTATAATAATTTTGTGGTTTTTTGTGCTTCACTAAAATGAAGACTTTACCTTCACTACCATTGTTTACAAGAACATTTTCTTTTTTCTATACTCTTTTCTGTCTGTATCAGCACCTTAGGAAGTGCTCTGACTTAACCTGTAAATTGTTCACCAGCGCTGAGTATCTTGGTGGATATGGTCTTAGATTTTGTTTTGTACTCCTTTGAAACTCTGCCTACAAAATATAAAGGGATTCTGGTTTAGAGATTTTTCATTTAACCATTACCATATCACAAGAACACTGCTTACGTGTCATGTAAAAAGATAATTTTTGCAAGAGTCAAAGTAGGTTCTTTTACTTTAAAAAAGTCTCACATCTAGGGGCGCCTGGGTGGATTAGTCTGTTATGTGTCTGACTCTTCATTTTGGCTCAGATCTTGATCTCATGGTTGTGAGATTGAGCCCCACCTCTGGCTCTGCGCTGACAGCAGATTCTCTCCCTCCGTTTTCTCTGTTTCTCCCTCACATGTGTGGTTGCTCTCTCAAAATAAATAAATAAACATTAAATTTTTTTTTTAAAGTCTCACTTTTAATATCAGTTTGATAGTTTTCATTTGTTTAATTTTCATAAATTAACTTTCAGAACTATATATATATATATAGAGAGAGAGAGTTATAGTTATAGTTTTATATTTATAGTTATAGTTACCTATAACTATAATGAAACATGATTGTAATCTGCCCCTGAATTTAAGAGAAAAAGACTTTTGGGTGCCTGGGTGGCTCAGTCAGTTAAGCATCCAACTATTGGTTTTGGCTCAGGTTGTGATCTCATGGTTCATGAATTTGAGCCCCGAGCTGGGCTCTGTGCTAATAGTGCAGAGCTTGCTTGGGATTCTCTCTCTGCTCTTCCCCTGCACATGCACTTGCATGTTCTCTCTTTCTCTCAAAATAAATAAACTTAAAAACAAAAACAAAAACAACCTCTCAGAATAGGCCTGATTTCCTATACACATCAGGATTTAATAAAATACTGTTAAGTTGAAGAATATACAGGTAATGCCTTTTGTTTGTTACCTTTGTAAATAACAATGTCATTGACATTTGCATATTTTAATTAAACCGGATTTACTCTATCATTATGCTAAATATTGTTAGTGTATGATGGCCAATTAATTCTATGTCATTGACTTAAGAAGTCACATTCATAAACAGTCATGTTGAGGTTTGTGATAATAGTAATAATGAAATAATAATTCATAATGCCTTACACTGGTAATTGCAAGTGGGTGATTTTTGCAAGTCTTTGTTCATGTGAATATTTACACTGTTCTTTCAAATGAATCTGTAAGTCAGACATGAAAGTAACACCTCACTCACCTTTAAATCTTGAAACACTATTTCTAACAAATAGATAATTTTACTGTGCTTACTTTTAATAAATATTTGGTTGATGATTAAAGCAACTGGAAGCTTTCCCATAAGCATGGTCTTTTCTTTGAGCAACAGCTATAAGCTGTCTCATAAACACTTGCTTCTCAGCTGAGGAGCAATCCATTCCATTTGTTCCTGAGTCAGGGCTATATCAGAAGTAATTTTAACATCTGAAGAAAATTAATCTTGTAGGTGTTTTCTTTTTCTTTTCAAAGCTTTTTGGTTCTCTTGTTACCGGAACCCAAGTTTGGCTGCCCATCTCTCAAAAGGCCAATATTCAAGAGATAAGTTTTGATTGGAAGGGAATAAGAGCTTTATTCAGGAGGTTAGCCACCTGGGGAGAAGGTGGACTTTTCTCCAAAAGCCAACTCTGAGGTTTCTGCCTGGCCCAGAGATTTTGAAAGGGATTTAGGGCAGTTAATCGGTTAAGGGAGTGCAGTGGTCTGTGACAATTCTTGATTACTTGCAGCCTCAATGGTGCCAGCTATAGACTTTATCACGGTGCTCAGAGGTTGTGCAAGGGGGTCTGGTTCTTTGGTGTCCAGGGCGGTGCAGGAGAGCCTGGTGTCATGTCAAATTTCTCTTTGTAGGAGATAACGCATGATCTATAAGCATACAAAAAAAAAAAAAAAAGGTTTAGTTCATCAATCATGTGGGCTAAGGGTGCTTGCCAAAACTTATAAGACTTCAGGTTGGCCACAGGGGCCCAGGCAGCATCAGTCTTAGGTCCAGGTTTGGACACCATTATGAAATTTGTCTTAGTGCTGGCACTTTTTTGACACATCTTAGGAGTTTTCTATTTTTGCCCATCTAATCTTGAAGTTTGGTCCATTCTCCAATTCTTTAGGCCACTAGTTGCCAATTTCTACTTCCAACTTTTCCTCTTTATGAGCCTGTTTATTCCACTTATTTTCTCAAACTTACTTTGATTCTGCTATGTATCATATTCCAAATTTGATGTGTTCTTTTATTTTTTTTTAATTTTTTTTCAACGTTTTTATTTATTTTTGGGACAGAGAGAGACAGAGCATGAACGGGGGAGGGGCAGAGAGAGAGGGAGACACAGAATCGGAAACAGGCTCCAGGCTCTGAGCCATCAGCCCAGAGCCTGACGCGGGGCTTGTACTCCCGGACCGCGAGATCGTGACCTGGCTGAAGTCGGACGCTTAACCGACTGCGCCACCCAGGCGCCCCTGATGTGTTCTTTTAAAGTCATGTCCTGTCTTAGGTCAGAACATCCTCCTCTAATTTTTCATAGAAAGAGTACTGCATCAATCCCAGTTTAGGTACAGATTATCTCCACCTTTCAATCCTCTCTCTGCCTCCTAGCATTCTGATGTTTTGTCAACATCTGTTTCTTTTCATTTGATAATCAAGTCTGAATACAAAATTTGAATTTTTAAATTTCAACTTTGAAACCAAATGCAGGGAGCAAAGAACTACCTCCAGGTCAAACATTTTTTTGTGATTGTGTTTCATCAACAGGCTGATTCTGAATGTGTATGTAATTATGTGTAGAGAGGTACAAATGAAAATAATGAATGTGTGAGCTAATTAATTGTGGCATGTCAATTACCTTTGAGTTTTCCACTGTTCATGCCTATGGAGAAAATGGCACTTGATTAGTTTAAGCATCATTTGGGGTTTAGTCAAAGAAGATGGATCTTCTCATGATTTATCTCATGCACTAGTTTCTTCTTCCCAAAGCACCTATAGGTGTGTCTTCTAGGTGCAAAAACCTAGCTGCAAGGGAGTGTGGAAAATGTGATTTTTAAGCTTGACATCCTCTGTGTTACAGGAAGGAATGTCAGAAAGGGGTTTGACTGACTGAAGAGCTAATATCTGCTACAACTTAAAAAAAAATCATAAATAGAATTCCCAAGAAAATAGTGTTGAAAAGACAATCACCCAGTTTTACTAATGACATTTAAAGTAGCAATGATAAATTTTGTTTTGCAAAAATGATTTGTGTGGATACATGGTAGAGAAATTGTGAAATATTTTGAATAATGGGTAACAACTATAGGATAAGATCAGAAACTTGAATAGGTTCACCATACCCTTTAATAAAGCCATTCCTAGCTACAGTGGAAAACATAGGGAAAGTAGATGGTATGAAGACATTCATAGACATTCTCCGGACCACAAACGAATAAATTTTGAGCCGGCATGGATGTCTTCAGTAATTGAAGTGAGATTAAGTTTACAAAATGAGAATAAGAAACTAGTAAGGAGACTGGACTATGAAGAATGAGAAAACATTATAAATTACTGCCGAATAAGAAATAAATTAGAAATTTAAAGGAGAGATTGAGGGGCGCCTGGGTGGCTCAGTCGGTGAGTGTCCGACTTCAGCTCAGGTCATGATGTCACAGTTCATGAGTTCGAGCCCTGTGTCAGGCTCTGGGCTGACAGCCCAGAGCCTGGAGCCTGCTTCAGTTTCTGTCTCTCTCACTCTCTCTCTCTGCCCCTCCCCTGCTTGTGCTCTGTCTCTCTGTGTCTCTGTCTCTCTCTCAAAAATAAATAAAAACAATTTTTTTTAAAAAAATAAAGTAGAGATTGAGACAAATTTCATTGCAAAATATATTTTATCATCTGTAAAAGGTATTCGTTACTATCAAGGTTTAGAGAATCCGTTCCATATAACTCTGATGTGAGTTTTCCTTCCTCCCCTTCTCCTTTCCTTCGGTTTTTGAATAAAAACCTTTCCTTTCATCAGTGGGACACTGGTTCTTGTATCCACTTTATTTTTTGCTTTCTCAGGTCTGGCTTTTATCTGCTAAGGCATGAGACTGCAGACCACAGAATCAGAATCAAGGGCGACAGGTAGTGGTGGTGGTAACTGGATATAAATAGGGCTCGGTCATCTTTATGTTAAAACGTTCCTCAGGTAGTCCTCATTGCACATCCAGGGTTGAAAACTGCTGCCAAAGACACATATAAAAAAGTCTAATATTCTCTTTACTGAATTCAGGAGGAAAATGTTCATATTTCAAACATGTCACAGTTCAGCATATACAAATCAATTTCAACAAGTGTTTAATTCCCTCTGTTAAAGCCACAAGGGAATGTATAATACATTTTAGAGAGCTACCTTTAAAAAATATATATTATTTTCCTCTTTCAGTTTTAGTGCTTATAGAGGTGAATCACACAGGTATCTAGAAAATCAGACTGTCCATCAATATCTGTTGCCTGATTGCTTTCTTTATGTCAACACTAATTCTAGAAATACTTTAAATGCATTAGCAGACTTTCTTTTCCTTATATCCAAGTACTGTGAAATATCTTACACTTATTTTATAACCTTCTCTTGTCCTTCAATCTGGGCATACTGGATTTTAAATATTATTATAAAGTCTGGGGAATTGAATACTGTCATTTTTCCTTAGGAGTATTTTTTTTTTTTTAATAAAAGTAGTTCATGCTTTTGTCCTCTAAATTATGTAGGCATCAGTTTTTTTTTATAGGGCTTTTATTTAGTATTTGATCCTTTAATGCTGTGCCAGAAAAAGGAAGGAAATTGCATTTTATGACTGTTAAAGTAGGTATTATTTTTGGTTATATTTAATAGAAGTATTTGCACTTTGGCAGAGTATGCCTTCAAATATTAGTGAATATAGGTATGCCTACAGGACATAACCTTTTTCTCATGGTAAAGCACATACTATATAATCTTTTTATGATTTAAATATTTACCTTTAAAGTAAGTTATTTTATTGAGCAGCACAGTCAAATATATGTTAAATGTCAACATTTATGTTTAATTCTCTTCAATTTAATGTGGGGTTTTTTTTTGTTTGTTTTGTTTCTTTGTTTTTTTTGTTTGTTTGTTTGTTTGGTTTCTTTACTCTGCAGTCTGTTCATCTTTACCTATGCTAATAGGTAACTATAATATATATATAATATAATATAATATAATATAATATAATATAATATAATATAATATATAATAGGTAACTATAAATTTCTCCACGTGACTCAGTGTGCTCTGACTGGGAAAAAAAGTCTCATGGACAGATATAGATAGATGGATAGATAGATAGATAGATAGATAATTTTTTTAAACACTCAAATATAGGTCATTGTATCTTACTACATGTATATTCTCTGAGCCTCACTCAAAATGTGAGATGGGCAATTCTCTAAACTATGCCTTATAGACTACACTGCCAAAGAAGTTTACTGCTTCTCCAGAGCTCTTGTCTCCTTCTTAAGAGAACTTGGAGATCAAGGCTTGTTTGCTTCCCTGTGCCTGTCTTTTCTACATAACATGGGAGTATCTATGTTTAATAATTTAAATACACCTGAACTACTAAGGTTTAATATAAGTAGCTCTATTGTGAAGACTCCTATTAATCACCACTCCTTCTTCCCATCTTTACTGTTACCACCTTTGCTTTGATACTTTGCCTTATTATATGACCTACAAAACGTTGTAAGTGCAAATCAATCAATGTGATATATCACATCAATAAGAGAAAGGATAAGAACCATATGATCACTTCAATAGACACAGAAAAAGCATTTGACAAAGTACAATATTCATTTAGAATAAAAAACCCTTCATAAATGGTTTAGAGGGAACATACCTCAACAGGGTAAAGGTATATATCTGAAAATCCCACAGCTAACATCAACCTTAATGGGGAAAAATTGAGAGTTTTCCTCTAAGGTCAGGAACAAGACAGGATGTCTGCTCTCACCACTTTATTCAGCATAGTGCTGGAAGTCCTACCCATGGCAATCAGACAACAAAAAGTAAAGACATCCAAATCAGTAGGGAAAAGTAGAACTTTCACTATTTGCCGATGACATGAGACTCTATGTGAAAAGACTCCACCAAAAAACTACAGTAAACTTGCAGGACACAAAACCAATCTACAGAAATCCATTGCATTTCATTATTTTTTTTTAATTTTTTTTTTCTTTTTTCGGGAGAGAGAGACAGAGATTGAGGGAAGGGGACGGGCAGAGAGAGAGGGAGACACAGAATCCAAAGCAGGCTCCAGGCTCTGAGCTGTCAGCACAGAGCCTGATGCGGGGCTCAAACTCACAGACCACGAGATCATGACCTGAGCTAAAGTCGGATGCTCAACCTACTGAGCCACTCAGGGGCCCCTATTCTGTTGCATTTCTATACACAATAATGAATCAGCAGAGAGGGAAGTTAAGAAAATAATCCCATTTACAGTTATACCAAAAATAATAAAATACCTCATAATAAACTTAACAAAGGAAGTAAAAGACCTGTACTCCGAAAACTATAAAGCATTGATGAAAGAAACGGAAGATGACACAAACAAATGGAAAGATAGTCCATGATCATGGATTATGAAAACATAATTTTTCTAAATGTCTATACTACCCAAAGGAATCTATGTATGTAATGCAATCCATTATACCAACAGCATTTTTCATAGAACTGGAATGAAAAATCCTAAAATTTGTGTGGAACCACAAAAGAGCTCGAATAGCCAAAGTAATCTTGAAAAAGAAAAACAAAACTGGGGGTATCACATTTCCAGACTGTAAGTTATATTACAAAGTGGCAGTAATCAAGACATTATGCTAATGGCACAAAAATAGACACGGAGACCAGTAGAACAGAATAGCGAGCCCAGAAATGATCCCACAATTATATGGCCAATTAATCTTCAATGAAGCAGGAAAGAATATCCAATGGGAAAAACACAGTCTCTTCAATAAGTGATATGGGGAAAATTGGACAGCTACATGCAAAAAATCAAACTGGGCCATTTTCTTACACCATACACTTAAATAATTCAAAATGGATTAAAGATCTAGCTGTGAGATCTGAAACCATAAAAATCCTTGAAGAGAGCACAGGCAGTCACTTCTCTGACATCAGCCATAGCAAATTTTCCTAGATAGGTCCCCTGAGACAAGGGAAATAAAAGCAAAATTAAACCAGTGGGACTGTATCAAAATAAAAAGCTTCTGCACAGAAAGGAAACAGTCAACAAAACTAAAAGACAACCTACAGAATGGGAGAAGATATTTGCAAATGACATATCCGATAAAGGGTTAGTATCCAAAACATGTAAAGAACTTACAGAGCTCAACACCCAAAAAACAATCCAATGAAAAAATGGGCAGAAGCCATGAACAGACATTTCTCCAAAGAAGACACACCCAGATGGTCAACAGACACAGGAAAAGATGTTCATCATCACTCATCATCAGGAAAATGCAAATCAAAACTACAGTGTGATGTCACCTCACACTTGTCAGAATGGCTAACATGAAAAGCACAAGAAACAACAAGTGTTGACGAGGATGTGGAGAAAAAGGAACCCTCTTAAACTGTTGGTAGAATGCAAACTGGTCTAGCCACTGTGGAAAAGAGTATATGGGGGTGCCCCCAAAAGTTAAAAATAGAACTACCCTATTATGCAGCAATTACCGAAAGATATACAAAAACCCTAATTCAAAGGGATACATTCACCCCAATGTTTATTGCAGCATTATTTACCATAGCCAAGATATGGAAGCAGCCCAAGTGTCCATCGACTGCTGAATTGGTAAAGAAGAAGTGGTATATGTAAACAAAGCAATACTATTCAGCCACAAAAAATGAATGAAATCTCGCCATTTGCAACAACATGGATAGAGCTAGAGAGTGTAATTCTAAGTGAAATAAGTCCGTCAGAGAAAAACAAATACCCCATGATTTCACTCAGTAAAATTGAAGAAATAAAATCGATGAACATATGGGAAGGGGGAGAAAAAGAAAGAAGGAAACAACCTAATACGGAGGGAGGTAAGTAGAGGATGTACTAGATGGGTGATGGGTAGTAAGGAGGATAGTTGTTATGGTGAGCACTGGGTGTTGTATGTAAGTGATGAATCACTGAATTCTACTCCTAAAACCAATATAGCGCTGTATGTTAACTAACTAGAAATTAAATAAAAATTAAAGACAGAGACAGAGACAGAGACAGAGAGAGAGAGAGAGAGAGAGAGAGACCAAGAAACAGACTCAACTATAGAGAGCAAACTAATGGTTACCAGAATGGAAGCGGTTGGGGGGATGGCTTATGTAGGTGATGGGGATTAAGAAGTACACTTGTTGAGATGAGCACTGGGTGATGTAGGGAATTGTTGAATCACTATTGTACACCTGAAACTAGTATTACACTGTGCGTTAACTAACTGGAATTGAAATAAAAACTTTAAAAATGCTACAAAATCGGCTGACAAGAAATTATCCAAGTGTTTATCTTGAGTTCCATTTCACATGTAGTTTTCTATTCCCCCATTTAATCATCTGTTTGATTGCTTTCTCATTTCTTGATGGGTATACTTATTTCCTTATCAATATTTATACATACTTATTTGTTGTTCTTCCCCTGATAGCATGTGTACCTAGGAAAATACATGTCTTCTGTGGGTGAAAAGAGAGAAAAGACTGTTAATGTTGTAATCTCTATTATGATAGCTTAGCATATAAAGAATGTTAAATATTCAGGAAGAATTCTTTTCATCATTAACTGTTTTCTTAGTAGTTATCAATTACATTCTGGGAGATATTTGTCTCAATATGTATTAAATATATAATTGTATGTTTTCTCAAATCTTATAATTTTTACCATTATGAACTTTATATCTATCTGTATATCTATCTATCTATGTATATCTATCATCTATTATGAACTTTATATCTATCCAGAGATATCTATATCTCTGGAATTTCTCTACATACCTTCTAGGGACTGAATTATTTCTCTTTTCCTCCCACACTTTATAGTTTACCTCATTGCAATAGCACTTCATGTGATGGCTTAAGAATCATATTCTTTCTTTCAAATGATTCAGTTTATTACCATATAGACTTTTGTAATTATACTTAATATTTTTAAAGAGAACTTTAACTCATCTTATGATAGTACCCTCCCCTATCCTAGCACTTCTGAAAATACTTCTCAGATTTTTTTCTATTGGCATTATACCAGATTATAACTCTGTTTACTTAATAGAATTCTAGCCTTCACTGCACATGGATGAGTCTCTTTGAAGCACACTTTTTCAGTAATGAAAACTCACTGATTTTTTCCCCTTTTCATAGCTTTTTTCTTTTATTACTCTATTGATCTTTCAATATCTTGGAAGTTTAAATCCTATATTTTTATATCATGTGTAATTCATTTGTTTTCTAGTCTAAGACACTTAATCAATCTTTACCCGATTACAACATTTCAGCATTGTTCCTATTCTTTTCACTTAGGAGTAGTTATTCTCACTTGCTCAGGGGTATCCTTTTCAATGCCTGCTTCCTAAATCTCGCATAATCCCTTTGGATTTTGTCTTTTTATAGTGACCTCACTTTATAAGGTTTTTGTTCAGGTAATGTACTTGAAATGAAGCGAACACTTTATCAGTTCTACTTCGTTGTTTCTTTATTTCTTTAAAGATTTGCCTCAGTCAAAGGCAGAGACAGAAAAAATATTATGGTTGTAATACTTCTTAACTAGACTAGAAGGTTGGGGATCTGGGGTGGAAACCTTTGGGAGTAATACTCCTTGTTTTAAGTACAGCAGCATCTGTCCCTTTAAAAATCATTCTAAATAAAAACCTGCTTTTATAAGGAGCAACTACTGATCTTCATGTATTTCTTTTTTTATAAAATTCTGAGGTCTTTTCTCTCCCATGTAAAAGTATTACAGAAATGGATGTTTATATCTCTGTCATTCTACAGCTGGTGCTAAATCAGGAGCAAAGTAGCTATTAGTGTTATACCTCAAATATAGTCTCTTTTTGTTCTGTACATTGGTGTCATTGATGTCAAAGTTTGATATAATTTGATCAGATGCTACTTTGTGTCAGTTTACAGATTTATTTTCCATAGCCAGTATGTTTAATCTTTTCTTTTAAAAACATTTTTTTTAATAGTGGCTTCATTTTTTGACAGAAATACTTTAACTGTTTCTACTCAAGCATTGTTACTGGATTCCACATTGGAAAGATTTCTTGTTTCTTATGAAAGAAAACAAAATGAATTGTAATGCATTATTTTAAGATAAAAAAATCCACACAAAGCTAAAATAATGAGAGTCAATGAAAATTAAACAGTAGGTTATTGCTTTCAAAATTCAACTGATTTCTGTTTTTTCTTAGTACAGCTACTTGGAAGGATATCACAGTTTTTTTTTGTTTTGTTTTGTTTGGTTTTGTTTTGTTTTTGTCTTTTGTATATTGTCTCATACTGCATAAGAGCCCAGAGACTTAATCTAATCATTTAATCTCTTTTCCATTTACCTCAGTCTCTGAACAATGTGGATATAAAGTGCATCAAAAGATATGATAATTTTTTTCAGTTATTATTATTTTTTTAATTTTAGTTCCAGTGTAGTTGACATACTGTGTTATACAAGTCTCTGGTGGATACTATAGTGATTCAACAGTTCCATATATTACTCAGTGCTCATAAAGATGAGAGTACACTTAATTCCCTTCACCTATTTTACCCAATCTCTCACCAGCCTCCTCTCTGGTAACTATCAGTTTGTTGTCTGTAGTCAAGAGTCTGTTTCTTTGTTTGTCTCCCTTTCTTCGTTCATTTGTTTTGTTTCTTAAATTTTATATGTGAGTGTCCTTCTTTGTCTCTTGTGACAATCTTTGTTTTAAAGTCTATTTTGAAAAAAAAAAAAAAAAGAGTGGCACCTAAATGACTCAGTCGGCTAAACGTTCAACTCTTGGTTTCACATCAGGTCATGATCTCGCGGTTTCATGAATTTGAGCCCCTCTTTGGGCTCTGTGCTGACAGCGCAGAGCCTTCTTAAGATTCTCTCTCTTCCTCTCTCTTTGCCTCCCCCACTAGTGCTGTCTCTGTCTCAAAATAAATAAACTTAAAAAAATATCAAAAAAAAATAAAGTGTATTTGTCTGATGTAAGTACTGCTACTCTAGCTTTCTTTTCACATCCATTTGCCTGATAAATGTTTCTCCACACCCTCACTTTCAATGTGCATGTGTCTTTTAGGATGTGATAAATTTTTATGATGATCGTGTATGCACATGGCTTATGTAAGGTTGTTTGATTAAATAAAGTTATGATATAAATTATCAAACAAAAAATGGAGATATCTAACATGTATGAACTTTAGTATTCAGATAAAATTAACAAGATCTTTTTAAAAATTCAAATAACAAAGTTAATGTTTATTTGGTACCCATAGTGTCTCAGTTTATAAACAATGGTAATGTCAGTTATAGCTCATATATAACCCTGATTTGTATAATTTTACCAATCAAATATATGTAATTTTATGAAGGTTCATCTATAAAATAGTTGCATATTATAGGTTTATTATAAATGGAAAACTACCTTAATACTTTTATTGATATCTTATTTTTTCCCTCAATTAATTGAAATATAAACTCAAAATTCACAATGAAATACGTTTAATATCGGGTAGTGTTTCTAAGATCCCTAATTGAAAATTCAGAATGCAATTTCTTCAATAAATATTTTTATTATTATTGGCAACTGATTATTGAAATAGTCTCATCTCTGTTTAATGAAGCAAATATATCAGATACAAGGTAGAAAAAATAGCTCTCTAGCCTTTGCTTGTGGTGAATTCAGAGCTTTTATTTCCATCATGTAGAATAGTTCTTTTTATTCAATCTCTGAATATAATTACATGGGAGTAGACTAGAAATAAAAACTGTGTATTAAAAATTTACTTTTTTTTTTTTTTTTTTTTTTTGTGGGCTCCTATCAGTTCTGAAGCTCAACAGCATTTATTCTGAAGGAGTTTACTTTTCCTGGGAATTGTCAAGGAGACTAAACCTCATTTAGTGAAGGTTACTGAAATGCATTGGTATATTTTTTGGGAGTAGGCAGTTAATAAGATAAAATGTGTTATTTAGACTATTCATTAAAATAACTTCATCTTTTAACTCTTTCTAGCACTGACAAAACTTAGCTAAATTTAAATACATTCCATTTTATTCTTAAACTATGATTGCTTCTAATGTTTTCTTCCTAATTTAGTTTCCTGTGGCTGTTGAACAAAGTTTGTGGCTTTAAATAGTAGAAATTTCTTCTTTCACAATTTTGAAAGCCAAAAGCTCAAAGTCAGTATCATTGGTCTGAAATCAGGGTGTTGGAATGGCCACACTCCCTCTGGAGGCTCTAGGGGAGACTTTCTTCCTTGTCACTTCCAGCTTTTTGTGGCTGTTGGCACTGTTTGGCTAGTGCCTGCAACACCCCAGTCTCTGCCTCCTTGGTCACATTGCTTTTTTCTCTTCTGTCTATTCATAGATATCCCTTTTTCCCACTTATAATGATAAATGTGATTTCTTTCTTGGATAATCTGGTTAATGTCTCCATTTTAAGATCCTTTTATCATATCTGAAAAGATCCTGTTTTTTTTTTGTTTGTTTGTTTGTTTTGGGTTTTTTTTTTTTTTTGCCACATAAGGTATCATTCACAGATTCCAGAGCGTAGGCTGTGAACATCTTTTGAGGGGCCATTTTTGAACCTCCCAAAATGGCAAAGTGATTCATTCTTATATAATCTTGGTGAATCTTAAAACTGATCCAAGCAGGAAGAACAAACAAAACTGAAAAAAAAATGTATACTCCTACATCATTTTTCAACAATGATTAGTAGTAAAATTTTTGTTGAATTAAAATGAGATGTAGAAGCTGCTTTTGAAAATATATTCAGCTATTTTAAAGTTTTAATTCTATGTGTTTGTTTAAGATGATATTTATTTATTTATTTATTTATTTATTTATTTATTTATTTATTAATGTTTATTTATTTTTGAGACAGAGAGAGACAGAGCATGAATGGGGGAGGGTTAGAGAGAGGGAGACACAGAATCTGAAACAGGCTCCAGGCTCTGAGCTGTCAGCACAGAGCCCGACGCGGGGCTCGAACTCACAGACCGCGAGATCATGACCTGAGCCAAAGTCCGCCGCTTAACCGACTAAGCCACCCAGGCGCCCCAAGATGATATTTATTTATACTATATTATTTGTATACATTAAAACATTTCCTCAGGATTCTGCTCACTGATAGAATCATCACATTCTCCTCTGGAATATCACTTATTTTCCTACTTAATTATGAATGGTGACTACCTTTTCTAAAAATCTGTTTTTTTTTTATTTTTATTCCATGCACTTCTAAAAATTACTTAAGAATAAATTACAATATATTTTCTATGTATGTACATTTTTCTTTCTCTATACAAGTATATGTATTTATATATACATATATATATATATTTGAGTAACATTTTAAACACATGCAGACAGAATACTGATATTCAGCATTGCACATTGGTATGACTATAATAATATATATTTCCATATATATTAATACATAACATATAATATGTAATATATCAATATATTTTATTATATTTATATATTTTTATATATAGTATTAATTTAGATGTTCTATAAATTAGAGATAATTTAAAAGTGAAGACAACATTGCTTTGTAAATTTGCTTGGTTATTTAACCTGTACCCCATTAGTTATTTTTTTAAAGTTTTTATTTATTTATATTGAGAGAGCAAGAGAGAGCAAAAGAGAGCAGGAGAGGGGGCAGGGTAGAGAGAGGGAGGGACAGAATACTAAGCAGGTTTTTGTATGGTCAGCGCAGAGAACGACACAGGGCTCGAACTTATGAAGTGTGAGATCATGACTTAAGCCAATGATAAGAGTCAGACACTTAATCAACTGAGCCACCCAGGTGCCCCACTAAATGGTTATTTTTATAAATATCTTTTAAATTAATCCTCCTTGTACACTTTTTTTTTTTAAGGAAAAGTTTACCACGTATCACATAGTTGTAATTTTAGTAGTATAATTTGGGCAAATTGAATTATAATATTCAACATGTCTGTCTTTTCTCTTGTCTTCAACACATTCATTCATGAAACCCAGAGTTACATTCAATACCATTCTCCAGAATATGCTAACACTTCCACTGTTTTTATAAGCAATTGTTGACCACCTGAGGAGCATGTTATGTCAGTAATTCTTCAGTCCATAGGAACATTATTCTCTGGCAAGAAGCATTTCAACAGATACTCCTAGAATGAATGAACACACACACACACACACACACACACACACACACATACACACACACACACACACATTTTTAAAATTTTTTTTTATTTTTATTTTTTAACGTTTATTTATTTTTGAGACAGAGAGAGACAGAGCATGAACGGGGGAGAATCATAGAGAGAGGGAGGCACAGAATCTGAAACAGGCTCCAGGCTCTGAGCTGTCAGCACAGAGCCGGACCTGGGGCTCGAACTCACGGACTGCGAGATCATGACCTGAGCTGAAGTCGGATGCTTAACCGACTGAGCCACCCAGGTGCCCGACATTTTTTTTTAAAGATCTTTTCTATTTTACCAAACTTCCTTACATTGTTTATGTCAGTTCTAAATGACATTTTCTAAATAAAATTTGACTGCATATAGTCAGTAAGTCAATTTGGCTTTTGCACAGGTAGAGGTTTCTTTTATACACTTGTTTGTTTAGTAACATCTTTTGATGGCAGCTTCCCATAAGTCAAAGAGATAATTTGGCTTATTAAAAAATGAGCCTGCTAATATTTTATAATCTAAGAAAATGTTATAATTTTTAAAAGTATCTATTTGCCCTATAAAAACTTCATCACAATATTATCTTCATTAGCATATTCTTTTAAAGTAATTTGATATATTTTTGGAGTTTTATTTCTGACACTGTCAATATATTTAAGGTACATAATATGCAACTTGACTAGCACAGCTCTACAAATGTATATGCAGTTGTATAAATGTATTGACAGTCCTTATTTGTTTCTGATCAACAAAGTTATATAAATGAAATGAAGTAATATATAGAAACTGCTAACAAAAGCTGCTAATAATCTATCCATAGCCAACTATCTAAATATTTTTTTTTCTATTTGTTTGAATACTTCAGTCCATGGGTTTGTATGCATTTACATTTGGAAGATGCAGCCCATTCTTTTTCATAACTTGAAAGAATATTCTTACAACCTTCAATATAATTCATTGCTACAGTTTTTACAGCTATACATTCTTCAGTCATTCACTCTGCCAATAAAAGTAACATGAAGGTCAGTAGACAAGGATATAGTTCTTTGGACACATCTCTGATTACTTCCATGGCAAAGTTCTATAATTAGAATTGCTGAGTCATTGAGAATTTTTGAAAAAATTTTTTAGGCATATTGCCAAATTGCTCCTCAGAGCTTTTATACTGTTTTACACTTATACTAGCAGTGTATAAGCCTTTTAATTTGATAGTCTCAAGAGAATTCTTATACTTCAGCTGTTAGACTTACTATCCTTGAAAGATCAATCTGGCTATCTCTTTTCAGTTTGCTATATACCATATGCTATTTTGAGGTTATAAATTAAGTGATGTAAAGTCTTATCTCATCATCTAAAAATCCTTTTATCTGAATCTGAACTCATGAGAGCCAAAATCTAGGTATTGCACCTCCCCAAATGTGTGCAAAACTTAGTTCAGAAAGATTATATTCCTTATTCATTGGAACTTCTCTCAAGTTAGATTTATTTAGATTTCTTATAATCTCTTAGCTGATTACCACAACAATTTAAGGACAGCAAATAAAAAAAAAAAAACAAACAAGGTGAGGTGGCTTCTACAGGTGAGTGCTTAGGAAAAACTGAAGTAAGAAAGAAGCCTCCAAATCAGGGGCCTAAAGAAGAGATTTTACTTACCTTTTACATAATGATCACAGATAAGTATTTCAGATTTGATGACAAGCTTTGCTTTACATGTCATTGAAGTACCTGGGTTATAATTCTGTTGCTGAAAAGGAAAGAGGCAATTGGATATTTAATATTTTCTACCCTAAGTAACAATACTAATAGACTATTAGTGAGGGAAGAAATAGAACTTTTGGAAACAAGGATATTGAGGTCACTCAGTGAATGATTAAATAATCCTTTGTCAGGTGTAGAGTTTGATTTTACCCTACCTACAAGCTTATTACTTGTTACTATCTAATGGAACCTGGCAGAATGCACAGGACTCCTGGGTCAGAGACAAATGATTTTATTAGTCACAGCAGAGTAAACAGTATGAGCATCATATTTGCATTGGTTATCTTTGTTTTCAAATCCCATGGGTGACACCACACGGTCCAGATGGATGCTGCTGACACAGTTGGTTTGCATCATAGCTCAGGAACATTCATCTTGGGGAATCCATTCTTTTATAGCAAGCAATAAGCAAGCCTATTCTGTATCTTGAAGGCAGACATTATCTCATTCCTCAGGGTAGCATGCTACAAACACAACTCTGAGAAATGGCTTTTGTCAGTAACTGTCAGGGCCTTGTATTCTTGGCCTACCCAGCAAAATATGTAGGAATATTAGAGATCCACAGAGGGACTGATCCTTTCAACATACATCACACAGTAGCCTCTGAAGGCATGTGTACAAGCAATGTTCTAATGATGTTGTCTAAAGACGTGTACAAGCAGTGTTCTAAAGAATGAAAATTATGTTTAGCATGAGGAGATTCTTGATGCCAGCTACTTAAAGTTTCAAACATTCTCTCTGCCAACAGATACCTTTACAAATAATTGTGGGTTCATGATCATCCTTTGCAGGGACTGTGGAGCCATTTAACAAAAGAGAGAAAAGACAGATGGGTGGATTAGGCAAAGTGCTATTTATTGAAAACCGATTTCTAATATTTTACTTTCCCATAGCTTGTACTCAGTTGATGAGTGAGAAAAAAGTAATATGCTTTAAACATATTACAATTATATATTATACCAGAAATTCATGTGGCTCAAGGGACATATATTTTTGGGATGAACTACTACTGAAGTGGATTAATCCTATTCATTTTTTGGTGATAATGATTTGAATGATAGAAATATTTGGCTGTCATTGGCTTCAATCAGTGGACATAATAATAATGAAGGAAAAAGAATCTTGTTCGTCTAAGTTAGATATTCCTTTTCACCACTAACCTGCCCCCTCCATCATAAATCAGGGTTTATTATTTATTTATTTTTTAGTATCTGTAGGAAGTGCAGTGGTTACCTGTTAAGAGTAAGGAAGTGAGTATCAGAGGCTCTGTGTTCAGCTTTGGCTCTGCTACTCAGTGACTTTGGGACTTTTGGCAATTCAATCTCATGTAATATTTAGGTTATAAAGTTTCTCTAGAATCTAGTAAGATATGATGATGAAAGTCCTTTCTAAACTGTAAAATATTATACAAATATTTAATTTCTAATAATTATGCACACTAGACTTTTTACTATTAAAGGAGACTGAAGAATATATTCTCTCTCAATGCTAATGGTATAGCTCCTAATCTGAACAATTTTCATCATCGTATACCATCTTTTAGAAGGTTTAATTAAAAAACTTTCTTAAAAAGGTACCATTTCATTCACTTGGAAGCTCTGCTCATGTGACTCACTTTATTATCTAACCTTGTTGATCAATTCAAGGTCCTTTATTTAGTATCCTCTCTAAAAGGGTGGATTTGCATTTTACTGATTTTTTTTATTAGTGATAATAATAGTGATTCTATTGGCAAATATAGGAATGGATGTTTAAAGGGGGAAATTATTGGTTTAATATGGTAAAGCATACTTGGAATAGGGTGCAGAGGAAGTTGAAAATGGTGGAAAATATTTGCAGGGTGGTATCTGTGTGTGTGTATGTATGTATGTATGTATGTATGTATGTATATGTGCCTGTGCACAATACAAATGCTAATCAAAATCCATTTTTCTCCTTTAGCTTCTTGAAAATGTTATGATTGCTATGAAAAAGAAATGCAAGAGATGGCAATATAGCTCATTACTTTTTTTTAATACAGTAAGATTATTTCTTCTTGTTGATTAATTTATTGACAGTAGCTTCCAAATAATATTCTTGTTTTTTTTGTTTTTTTTTACTATCTATTTTATGTTTACTTTAAGCACTCTAATGGTTGGTTGGCAATGTTGGCAGTTGCCATAGAATCATAAAATATTTAAGTTGGAATCTACTTAAATAATCATATACTATAACAGATGAGATGAGAAAGTAAACTCCATGGAATTTAAACATTTTTAAGGCCACACATCAGTGTGGTAGTTTAGATTCTTAAGACCATTCCTCCTTTTCTTACTTGTAGCAGTGCTTATAAACTCTTAGGCATTATCTTAGAGCTTTCGAAGTATTTTAAAGCAATAACATCTCATTCTCTTTTTAGGTAGTTATTAGGAGTAAAAGTGGAGAGATCTTGTATCGTATTTCACCATGGGCGAAGTATGTGACTCGTGAAGGTGAAAATGTGAATTATGATTGGATACACTGGGATCCAGAACACCCATATAAAGTGAGAACAACAAATCTTTAAATAAATGCTTGTTCCAATATTTCTAGGAAAATTAATTTTTATTTTTATAACTTTTATAGTAATGTTCAACTTCTCTCTTCTCTGCCAGTTTTATATTTTACATCATAGTGTATCCGATATGCTCTACACATTATCAGAGTCCATCATCTGCAGCCAGTAGAATATAGTAGTGAGTTCTTGTTTTATCATGTGTTACTAAGGTTAGGAGAAGGGAAAAAGAAAACTAAATCTCTACATACTGACCTGTAAGGGATACTGTGTTTGTTTGTTTTTTTATTAAACCACAATTTCTGTTTCATCATGGAATCTGCAGTGAGGTAATATTTCTCATTGTCATGAGTTAGAAGCAGGATCAATGTCCTTAGGAACAAGGAATAGGGAAGATACCTCATGAATATATTATTTAGGGTTATTTTCAAGGTTTCTATGTATGTTTGAACTCACATCTCTGTCTTTTAAGTTATTGGAGCATGTTGATAAATGCTTTACATTTGATAATTATGTATGCATTTTAAGCTCTTATGTTTTCTTTAAGGCTCAATGATAAGGTGTAAGCCATTACATGATTACTCTTTTCAAACAGATCCATTAATATGGTTCTAAAAAGGAATTTACTTTTAAGAGAAAAATTTAATGGATGTAGCCAAATGCCTTTTATATGCAAAAACAGTTCCAAACTGTTTGACTGAGTTGATTCACCATTCCATTTAACATGCTAAATCAGATAGTACCATACCTGCATTTCTGATCTAATTCTTTATGTAATTTTATATTCTGTAGTTTAAGCATTCCAGACCAAAGAAGCCAAGAGGTGTAAGAATTTATGAATCTCATGTGGGAATTTCTTCCTATGAAGGAAAAATAGCTTCTTATAAACATTTTACATACAATGTACTACCAAGAATCAAAGACCTTGGTAAGTAATAACTGTGATTTTTATTCAGATAAAATTTTAATGAGTCTGTTCTCTTATTAGAAAAGCTAATTACAAGTGTCTCTTTTTTTGTGTTAAGAGATTAAATATGTAATAGAAATGCATTTTATTTTAGGCTTCTCAAATTGCCCTGTAATAGTGATAGCATAGAAAAGAGAAATGGAATAAGATAGAGCGTAAGAATTCAAGATATTATTCCAATTTCAATTTTAAGTAATGTGAACTGATGGCTTCCAAATTGTAGATAAATATGTAAGCATAATTACTTTTCTACAGGAGAGAACTTTTATCAATTTAAGTGGTCATTGATTATAGCATGTTCATTTTAGTCTGTTAGGGGAAAAAATCATATTTTTTTTTAAGGTTACTGGAACTCATTTTGTATCAGAATCTAAGTATATATAGCTCCAGTCTGGATGACTTACTTGACAGATATTTATGGTACATCTTTCTGAGATACATCGTTCTAGATGTTTGTATGTTGGACTGTAATGACATAGATTCTTGTCTTCATGGGAACAGCCAGGAGAGTTAATAGTGTACTGCTGAATTATTGATTCAGTATGCTTTAAATTTGTTATTTTTCTTTTTATAGGTAATGCCTTTTTATCATTTCACAGCATATTAGCACCTGCTCCAACAGCTAGGCAGGAAGATAAAGTACATTTAATTATTCTGCTTCTGGTAGGCAGTCTAAACTTTGGCTAGAAGAAAGGTTTGCAACTCACTGTTAAAGTTTTTAGTTGTACATTGCTGTTAATTATCTGTGATAGTGAAGTCAATTCGTGAAACCCAAATTAATTAAATGTATGAATAATTTAATATTAATTATATTTAATAGATATTATATTTAAATTGTTATATTTGGGATGTGCTGCCATTTCATACTTAGTACATTGTTTATGACCCAGATCTTGCAAAAGGTTGGACAGAACAAGGATTCTCTTCTTCTCATTTTTGTGCATAAGTTGAATAGCCCAGTAGTCAGAACATAAATGAATCGAAGAATGAGTAATGCCATAAAATTAATAATAAAAACTATAAGTTGGAGCTTGATCATAAGAATGATTTTTATTTTATAATAGAGAAACTACAAACTCTGTATTTTGTTATAAGATATATAATTGATTTATGCTATCTGAGCAGCAGTTTATACACATATTTCTATCATGATGGAAATATGATAAAGTGAATGAGGTTGTTTTCATAATGAAAAAGCCAGGAATAATAACTTCTCAGCAGATTATGAAGTATAGTTTATGTTACTCTTTAACCATGAATCTCTAATTCGGAATGTGACATTGCAGTTGTTCCAAAATTAATTATGTACTGAAATATGTACATGAGAAGCTATATTGACATTAATTGGCCTTTGAGGACAGAGTATTTTCTATGTATATTAGAGAAATGTAGCTTTCAAACCAGTCAAATCATATTTGAAAATTTTGCCAAATTTGAAGATGCAAAAAATATTTCATTTAGTTATAATTTTAAAAATCACAAATTTCTTCTTCTTTGATTATTGGCTTATATTAAAAACACATTAGTAAATACTTTTAAGGTTCTGTGTGGCTATGCGTGCACACATACAACTTTGGAGCAATTGTATAGGTAGAAGAATTAATGCTGGCTTTGTAATAGCTACCTAGTGGAAACATGGATTTACTGGGTATCTTATGTTACATGGTAGAAATAATTGAAATATAAAGAAAAAGGTAAAATAAAAAGTATATGGCATGCAACTGGTTACTTTTATTTAGCTTTCATAATCTTCACTGTGAATATTATAAGTGCAACTGAAGTTTAGCATATGTAGATTGCCATCTTTAATATTCTAAAGTCAAATTAAGAGTATATTTGCATATCATTTATTACTTGTTAAAATGAAGACATTTCAAATAACTAGAGTACCACTCTCAAGAACTAACTGTCCAATTTTGTATTAGAAGGTCAGACAAGTCAAAGATGTTAAAGAAGTAGAACTTTTCAAAGTGATCAAATCCTTTGTATGTAAATGATCGTATGTAAAATTTAATGTCCTTAGAACAAAGATGCTGTGTGTGTGTATATTTCTTTTTCATTTATTTTTTTTTAATATTGCTTTTAATTTCTACTTGATCTTTGCCTATATAGGATACAACTGCATTCAGATGATGGCAATCATGGAGCATGCTTACTATGCCAGTTTTGGTTACCAGATCACAAGCTTCTTTGCAGCTTCAAGGTAAAATGAAAGTCTCAATTATAACCATTTTTATTTGAGAAAAATAAAAAAATAAATAAATAAAAGTAATTTTTACATTTTATGTGATATTGTTTTGTAATCTATTTGGGGGTTAACAGTTTATCATTTTTTTTTTTTTAACTACAATCATAGACTCTCTTTTCATCAAGCCTTATTGGCTAGCCATGATTCAACATTGCTTTTCATGAAATGATTTTTGTTAAAAAGTATCCAGTTAACATACTGAAATTGTCATGCATTTGGAGGCCCAAGTCTTAATCAGAAAATCATGCCTCCTGGAAGTCATTATTGCCAGAGCTCACATCCTTTACTGGAAAGAGATTGGCTCATGTAGGAACATTACTGAGAAGGCTCTTGGTAGGACATATTACTGCCCACAGAAGGATTGTCCTTCTTTCTGGGCTTAAATCCAAAGAATGTGGATCTCTGGGCAGAAAGACAACAAAGAGTCCTATGTAATTGAAGAGGTATTGACCTGAACATGTCCAACATTGTCTCCATCTCATGGAACTTACACTGTTGTGGCATATAGACATCAATCCAATAATCATACATATTGGTTTAATATAGACATCAATAATCATACATACTGATTTCTATCTGTAATAAAAGCTAGGAAGAAAATGACAGGGTACTATAAGAGCCTAGAATGAGGGGTCTGATCAGTTTAGATTAGATCTGAACTGATGTTGAGACTGACATATAAAACATAAGTAAGAGTGAACTGGGGGAGGAGTAAAGTAGGAATAAGGAGATAGTTTTTCTGGCATAGAGAAAAAATACTGATACTTTTACCTGTTTCACTATATATTCTCTAATATAGTGAATAAATTACCTGTATTTGTGATCTCTAAATCTTTCATTCCTCTCCTTTCTTGAACTCATTCCGAGTAGGCTTTTCTCCTCTTCATTGAAATTGCTTTTGTCAAGTATACTGATGACCTCCACACTGTTAAGTCCAATGATCAGCTATTATCCCACTTGAACTGTCAGCATTTGGCACAATTAATTACTTGTACCTTGTTAGGACATTTTTCTTTCCTTGGTTTTCAGGAAACTATTATTCTCCTGTGTGTGTATTTCCTATCTCTTTACTGCTTTTTTTTTTTTTTTTTTAATTTGCTTTGCTTTTTTCTGACCACTAAATATTGGACCTCCCAGGGTTCAGCCCTTGGTTCCATTCTCTTCTGTATATGTATGATGTACGTTGAGGGTCTCATCAAGGCTCATCCATTCTTATGCCTTAAATATACTTTACATTATACTGGACTCTTCCCTTTCTGTACCTGCCTATACTCAGCTATCATAAAACCTAACCACCTGTAACTTCAAAATATATCCTAAATCTGATTTCTTCAATTGCTACCATCCTGTTCCAAGTTGCCATTATCTATAACCTGGATTATTTCAATAGCCTTTTAACTTGTCACTCTGTTTCCTCTTGTTCTTCCATCCCTTCCCTAGCCTTCTTTCCTCCATATACATGGGCTACTTTCTGCATGGTGACCTGACTAACCACTTTAAAATAAAAGTCAGATCATGTCCCTCTCTTGCTCAAAACCCACTAACAATTCCCTATCTCTTTCAGTGCAAAAGTCAAAGGCCTTATATTGGTCCATAAGACCCCATGTGTTCTGGGTCTTGGTGGACCCTCGGGTCTCATCTCTTTCTGGATCATTACACTCTGGCTACACTAGCCTATTTGCTATTCTTCCAGTGTTCCTAGCTTATTAGCTTAACTCTGTCCCCAGTACCCTTTATGTCTGGATATCCTATCTTTTAGATATTCACACACCTTGCTCCTTACTTCTTTCAGGTCTTCCCTTGAACATTGCCTTCTTCATGAAACTTTCACTGATAACCCTGTTTAGAATAGCATACCTGCCCTTTCCACCAGTGGCTTTGTTCATTTTTTCTTTAGAGAAGTTAATGCTATCTGACATCCCCCATGTTTTGCTTATTTATTTGTAGTCCTCCAATCCTCCAACTAGAATATAAATTCCATAAGGGCAGTGATATTTATTTTGTTCACTGCTGAATCTCAGAGCATAGACAATTTCGTGACACATGGTAGATGGCTTAATAAGTATTTGTTGAAAAAACAAATGAATGAAAGAGATTTTAAGGCTATTTATTTACTGAGCATGCTGTTCATTGAGTAGAAAAAAAGGCTGGGATAAGGAGAGAAAGGGGTAAAGTGTCCTAAATCTAAAGTTATTGGAAGGAGCCAAATTAGGCAGTGCAGTAGGTCCTGATAATGTCCACAGTCTTCATCCTAAGCACAATGGGAGTATAAGTATGACTTCAGGTAGAGGATGAAGTGATCACATTTTCATTTTTTAAAGATAGTTCTTGCTGCCCAATGTAGTTGACTACCAGGAGACCTGTGATATACTAAGCGCTGTACTGCATCATGGGAAACCAGATAGTAAGAGCCTCTGCCCTCAAGGGACATATGATGTAGTGAGGAAGTGAGATAATAAATAATTACAAGGGTGATTGGGTGATTATTTACTTAAAGAGTAAAGTTGATGCTATGGAAGGCCAATATTGAGATTTTACATAGGTTAAGAAAAGCCTTCCCTCTTAGAGGAGTGATTTTTGTTTTCTTTTTCATGCAGACTAGAAAGCTGCTATTAACACAAACACGTGTGCCTTTGAGCTACCCATATTTTCTGCTTGGGTGGTGACAGACATGGCCCATCCTCTTGGCTTTCTGGCACCTGAAGGCATTCCAGTTTGGGAATAAGTAGGTACAAGAGGGATGACCTCACCCAAGATACCAAGGACATTGAAAGAAATACTCCAAGAGACTGCATTCCAAGCATACATACTCACAGGAATGGCCAGGTTTATGAACAGAGATTACCATGCTCCCCAGGCAAAATAGCCTTGGAAAAGAAAGTCAGAAACTCTGAGTTTAGAGAAACAGAGTTTACTACCTACTGGGGCGCCTGGGTGGCTCAGTCGGTTAAGCATCGGACTTCAGCTCAGCTCTTGATCTCATGGTTTGTGGGTTCAAGCCCTGCATCAGGCTCTGTGCTGACAGCTCAGAGCCTGGGGCCTGCTTCAGATTCTGTGTCTCCCTCTCTCTTCGCCCCTCCCTCACTCATGCTCTGTCTCTCAAAGATAAATAAACACTTAAAAATAATTTACTACCTACTAACTCAAAATGTGAATTTTCATTGGGATATGAATCTATGTCTAATAGCTGGATTTTAATTATTTTTTATGGAATGCCTTAAAATTTGTTTAGTAAGAAATACTATTCCACTTTGACTTGTACCCAAGTATTATGTCACAGTGCGTTTTCATATTTAAAGTACCTAGTACTGCACTGGTAAAACAAATGATACACAGTAAATGGTTCTTTGATTTAAATATGATATGATTTTGTTTCTGCTTTATTCTTTAGCCGTTATGGAACGCCTGAAGAGCTGAAAGAACTGGTTGACACAGCTCACTCAATGGGTATTACAGTCCTCTTAGATGTGGTGCATAGCCATGCTTCAAAAAATTCAGAAGATGGATTGAATATGTTTGATGGAACAGATTCCTGTTATTTTCATTCTGGACCTAGAGGGAATCATGATCTTTGGGACAGTCGATTGTTTATCTACTCCAGGTAGGTACATGTAATATGGAAATGTTTTTACTGAAAAAATATTTCAAGGAATATTGTTAAATTCATTGTGTGTATAGTCTTTCACTGGTATACAACTCGTTAAGCTGATTTTTAAAAATTATGTAAGGAATGTTTACCATACATATAGACTTTCCTTGTTTTGAATAGCCCATGCATTTGTGGTAAGTTTCATTAAATTTCAGTTTTACCAATCTTAGGCCACTTAAAATATATTGGTTATATGGTCACTTAAAATGATTTATATGAATAATTCTTTAATATCTAAAATAATACTTTATGAAGTTGAATTAACTGTAGCAAGTCTCCTTTTAGTTGAAATATATATTGTATAAAATAAGCAATTTTTTAAAATGTTACTTCATATTTTGCTATCTTAATAATATTGCCATATTCCTGATCACAGCTAAATTAACATAACTTTAATAACAAGTAACATTTATTAGTATGTAATGTATCAGGTATGATGCCAAGTGTTTTAGCTATATTAGCTACATATTTTCCTTATTCTGTGTAACAACTCTACTTACAACTGGTAGGTTCTATTGTTAACATCATGTTACATAAAGGTAAGCTAAAGTTTATTGTTGAAACAGTTAAGATTAAACACATCTCTGACTTCTTTTACCGTTTAAACAGAAGGGTGTTTTAGGTGATTAAATCTAGATAGCTTAATAGGGCAAAATATTTTAAAATATCAAAAATACTCTTTATCCATTATTGATTATCAGTGAAAATATAATGAAAATATGCTGTCAGGAATATAAAAAGTAGCAGAGTATCAACATATAACTAACTTTTTACAATACATATTTTTGAAAGAATTTAACGAATTTTCTTTTGAATGCTGCATTATACATAAACATACATGTATCTGGATGTTTATGTATCTGGATGTATCTTGCTGTAGCAAGTACTTTGACAAAATGATGGTTTCTAATTTTTCAACATAAATTAGATGACTTTCATATGGAGGAAATTGTTTTGCTTTGCTCTTTCCTGAATGTTATACATTGTTTTATATTTCGTAACTGTATAGGAATCACTCATGCCAGATGAAGGAGCATAACATATTAGAAAAGACACAAGAGGTAGAAGTGGGTGGCAGGGTTCCAGGCCTAGTTTTGGTCTGGAACAAATCAATTAATCATTCTGGTTCTCGGGTTTTTCATTATAAGAGGAAGCAGAGTTTGGGGGCTAATACAATTCCCTTTGTAAAGGTATTTTGTATCTGTGTCACCTTTTTGAACATTGCTTTTCATACTATGGATGTATAACAAGTAAAAAGGACTGAACCCATGCTAATTCTGTGATATAACTCCACTATTGAGAAAATCTTGTAAAAATAGTTTGTGGGCAAGAGATATAATTAATTGTACTCTCTGGTTCATATCTGGATGCATGAGTTGACTCTGTACTATAGAACTGTGCCTTATGAAAGAAATGCATTAAAAAGTTAAATTTTTGTGTTATGACACAATTCTTCTGTAGAACTATGTCTTTAAAGAAAAAACTTCAGATGGATTTTTTAAATGTTACAAAAACGATTATTTATTTTATTAAAATATTTATTATAGTGTATTTTTCTATACCTGGAGCTCCCATGGTCCATTAAAAGCCATCCAGTTTTCTAAAGAAAAGAGATTATACATAACTTTTTTTAAGAAACATTTCTATTATAGAAATTAAGACATATTTAACATTTTATTTAATACTTGTTTTATTATGGAACTATTAACTTTCTCAGGTGCTTGCTTTTGGTAAATAATATATAGCATGATTCTGGCTTATAATTTTTAATATGACTAATTCTTTTGGCTACATTATGTCGTAGAGGCTTAGTACTTTGTAAATATAGTTCCATGTAAAATGCATTTTATTATTCTATATGTTGTTCTGTTTGACAATACTGTACCTACATTTTCCAATTTAAGAGAGCTAGTATTTTCTATATAGGTTAATACTATCGGTTATGACATCATTATACAATATAGATAAAACCCTACAAAGCCAATTTAAACAAGTTAAATCACCAAATTTAAACAAATAATTTTTTAATACTTAGATTGCTCAATGTACAAAATAGTAAAGATTCTAGGGCTCTTTGAATTATTTTCTCACTACTGTATACAATTGATTAAAAACTTTATTGACAAAATTTATATTAGCTTGATGAAACTTATCAGGATTTTCTTCCTTCTATTCTGATTAGTTACAACATATGCAGTGTGACAGTAACATTGCTTTGCTGCAATGCTAAAGCCTTTTTTATAATCAGCATTTATGTTTTAATTTTTATCCTGCTCTTTTGGTTATTTATTGCTGCTTAACCAGCTCAAAGTTTAGTGACTTCAGATAATAGCAGTTGTTGGGGCGCCTGGATGGCTCAGCCAGTAGAGCATGAGACTCTTGATTTCCAGGTCATGAGCTCGAGCCCCATGTTGGGTGTAGAGATGGTTCCAGACCAGCAATTTGGGTATAGATCAAGAGGAATGCTCTTCCTTTCTGCATGTCCGGTCAGTTGGAGTGGTTTAATTCAAGGGTGGAACACCCACTTTGTTTAAGGATGGTTCATTCACATGACTGACAGTTGGTGCTGGCTCTCAGCTAGGAGCTCAGTCATGGCTGTGGGCCAAAGGGCTTCAGTGCCTCTTGTAGCCCACTGCACAAGCTACTTGGCCTTTCTTACAATAGCGAATTCCCAAATGACATTCAGGCTGCCATTTCTTATGGTCTGGATCTAGAAGCTGACACAGCATCATTTCTGCTCTAAACTATATAGATTGAATAGTTATAGATTCAAGGGACAGAAGCATTAAAGGATTTTAGTTCTGTGTTTTAAAATACCCATCTATAACAAGTTTTGACAGCATACAATGAACATACCACTTGACAAATTCAAAAATATATTGAAATATTTGTCTATGTGGAAATGTTATTTTTCAGCTGTATTTCTGTGGTAGAGAGTTTTGTCTGAAATAGGCAAATTTTTTTTTTAAAGTTTTTTAATGTTTATTCATTTTTGAGAGACAGAATGTGAGGCGGGGGAGGGCAGGGAGAGGGAGACACAGATTCTGAAGCAGGCTCCAGGCTCTGAGCTGTCAGCACAGAGCCCGATGTGGGGCTCGAACTCAGGAACTGCAAGGTCATGACCTGAGTTGAAGTCAGATCCTTAACTGACTGAGCCACCCAGGTGCCCCTGAAACAGAATTTTTTTTAAAAAATATGTACCTTTCATTATGAAAGTAATAATGTCATTGTTGACAATTAGAAAATATAAAAAGACCCACGTTTTCCAAAATAAAAAAAATATTATTCTTAATAAGTATAAATAACATTCTTTGTACACAAGTGCATTTAATGACTATAAACTCATTAAACATACGTATACATACATGGACACCTATTACTCTCCCCATGGAATAGCTACTCTGCCTGTTATTTTGGGTTGATTCCTTACCCAGATAAAATCAGAAGCTACATATTTTAAAATACAAGTTCTTTTCTCCTGCTTATCTTTGATTTGTTGATTAATATTACACTCCATGGAAAAGCATATATAATATGGTACATGGCCTGTGTAAGGCCTAAGCCTCTTTTTTGAAAACTTGTAATAATTTTGAAATAATTATATTTACGGTTTGAAAAAAATTAATCTTATATAGAATCAGCTTCTGTAAAGATATGTTGCTGATGCTTATTCATCCTATCTATATGTCATAACCTGTCACCGTTTATACTCTCTGATTCAAGTGCCATCATCAAAGTTATCAGAATTAAATCTCTCACTCCGAGTAATACCAGAGATCTGTCTGTGCTATTTCATTACCTGCTATGAATAAATTTCCAATCAAGAGCTGCCCATGTTTTAATTTTCTGTCTACTTGGCTGAACTGCCTTCTAGCCCTGCTAAATTGCTAATGACAGTTCATAACAGAGGTTGGGATGTCCTTACTTTAGTTGGTAAAGAGAACTTTCTGACAAATCTGTCATCCATAAGTTTCTGAAGTTTCCAGAGTTAAGAAATAATGGATACAATTTAGAGGTCTAAGTTTTAAATTCTGTTTTGCTTATTCCTCTGGCACTGTGTAAATGCCCTTGATAAAATAACAAGATAACTGCAGATTTGTTGAGCTTAAACAATTGTGCCTTAACTATTACTAAAGCTTCAAATGAGTACCTTTTCTTTGTTGAGTATTTCTCTCAGAGATAAGGTATTGAATCTCAAAGGAGATAACATAGTACAGCTAATGTTCTTTTTTTCTCTGAAATTTACATTTGGGCACAAAGGTATTGTAATCATATTCCTTCAGCATGGGTTCATGATGAAACAACTATTAGGTAGAAAGATATTCTACTATTATCTTGAGTTACTAGAGTTCCTTTTAGGAACAAAAGTAAATCCGGTTTGCTTTTTAGCGTCATAAACACATGGAATGAAATACTCCTTAGTATAGACACTATAATAATTGTGTTTTTAATTGTGGTAGTCCTTTCCATAAGTTAAAATGTGGAAGGAAATTCATGGGGGGGCCTTTCTTGTTTAGAGTGGATATCTGTATCTTAAGTGGTCTATGGTATCTTATATGGTTTTTCTTTTTTTAGTTTGTGAATATAGTAAATTCCATTTATTAAATTTTGAATGTTAAGCTAGTCTTGCATTCCTGGGGTAAACCCTCGTGAACATAGTTGCTCATATTCTAGACAAAATTTTAGTATATTTATATATGATATTTTACCATGACCAAATCAGTTCTTAATGATGAATCTTAAGGATTATTGTACATTGATGTATTAGCTAACGAGTATATGGTATGGTATATCTTGATTTGCAAGACTTTTAAAAGCTAAGTATCCAGGACATGATTAGAAACTTGTAATATTATTACTTTAAAGAGAACTTAAAAGGCATGTACTTCTTTGTGGTTTCTTAAAAGCAAAAAAAAAAAAAAAAATCAAAAAGTCATGTGTCATGGGGTGAAATAATTTCTCTTTTTATGGTAGTAAAAATGGCCACAATAACAAAAAATAGCATAGAAAAGTTAATGTGTGCAACTAACAGTTTGGTATTATCTGGAAAATTTAAAGATTCATATGTCCTAGGATGCATTGCAAAATATATACACTTGGGAAACTCCTGAGCATATGCTAATCAGAAGTTTGGGAAAAAATAGACCAAAAAGTCATTCCCTTCAGGGTATGGATAATATTTTAAAAATTAATTTGAAATAATGGTTTTTAAAGAAATTTCTGTGGATTTGGGGAAAATATCAAGAAAAAATTTCCATCATTGTGATTTTATTGCCACAATTTCATTCATAAAAGTTCTTTGCAGGAGTGCCTGGGTGGATCAGTTGGTTGAGCATCTGACCCTTGATTTTGGCAGGGGTCATGATCCCAGGGTCATGGATTGAGGCCCTCATGGGGCTCTGTGCTGAGAGTGAAGCCTGCTTGAGATTCATTCTTTCTCTCTCTCCGTCTCTCTCTCAGTCAATCTCTCTCCCTCTCTCTCAGCTCACTTGCTCTCTCTCTCCCTCCACCCCTTGTCCCTGCTTGTGCGCTCTCTCTAAAATAAAAATAAATAAATAAATATTTTTAAAAAGTTCTTTTCATACACATAAATCTTGGAAGTAGTTTTTGGTGAACTTTTAAAAGGGTTTCAGTTTTAGTATTTTGCAAGCCCATTGGTTATAAATATATAAATATAAATAAATATAAATATAGATATAAAATGTAAATATAAATATAAATGAATCCTCTTGTGGTTACCTAACTTCAGGGAAAGTGGAAATATACAAGTCAAATTTTAGCAAAGATGATAGATGATGGAGGGAGTGGAAAAAAAAACTTTTATAATTTAATAATCCCAGCCATTGATTATCTCATTTATATCTATGTATTTTAGTGAGCTGTTACAGCCAGGAGAAGCATTAAAATCACATATCAAGGTGACTTTTAACTTTAACCAGACCCTTGACTATTTTATCTTTATTTTAAAATTAGTTTCTTTGTGTGTATGAGTTAACTGCACTTAACGTGTTACTAAAGTGTCACAAAAAAAGCAATTAATAACTAATACATACATATGGAAATACACAAATGGAGGGATGTATACATATATGGAGGGATGTTGACAAGTTTTCACTGATAGGGCACACAATCAAAAAGTTTACTGATCCCTTAATTAGATCAGTTTTTAGGTAAATTAAGGTTAACATCACAATTTTTTAAAAAAATAATCTATTTTTAGGTTAACATCATAGACTTTTTTTTAAATTAACTTTTTTTTCTGAATAGTTCATTTATTCTATTGACTATTTAACAAACATGAAATATCTACCAAGCATCATGCCTTTACAGACGTGATATTTTCAATATATTTAAATGTAGCACAAACCCTAAAATAAAATATGTGTTTTTAATTTCTTTGGATTGGTTTCCAAACATTTATATATTTTTTTAACTGAGGTAATACATCATCATTTTAGACAGACAAATATCTGTCCTATTTGCTTTATAAATTTTCAAAAAACAAACAAATGATTTGTATGAAGCAAATGATAGATGATTAAAAGACAGTTTTGAACATTGATATAGCAAACAGCTAACTATGGCTAAGACAGTCAATCAACAACAAATAAATAATACTCTATTCTTCATTAAGAACATTAAAATCTCACAGTAAGATTGTTGTTAATAGCTTCAGTGAATGCTGGATATGCCAGAAAAAGTCTTAACTGTTTTCTTCTTTCATAGTACATTTTCTTTTCCCTTTAGTATTTCTTTGTTGTATAAGCCAGAACCTTATTTCAGCTTGATTAAGGAAAATGGTTAAATCTACTATTTCAAAGAAAGTAGAGTGAGATTCAAAATTCAGGCAGACTAATTCTCTATTTTAAAAGAGATTAAGAAAGTTGCTATATCAATCTAATCTGTCTGGATTTCAGTGTGAATAGTAGAAATGTAGCTTCTGTCACAGGGTTTATGAGATTATTCAGCCTAGCAGAAAGGTTTCTGTCGATGCAGAGCACAGCACAGGGGTGAGGATTTACAGTCTTTGTATGAACTTTGTTCCAGGTATTATCTGCCCCGTTTATTCCCCACAAGTCTAAAATTTAGGTACATAGGGATATTGTGAAAATATCTTGAGTATTTAGGTCTTACTCACCAGTACCATTCACTTTTTCAAGTCCAAACTCACTTTAAAAGTAGGACAGTTCTACTTGGTAATTTGCCTTAAATTTGAAAATGCTGTGCTCTAAAAGCTGCTTCTTTAGCCTAAGACAATGGTCCATGATAGTGAAAATGGTCTAAAAGTCCCTATTCAATGATTATTCATTTAAATGTGGAAATTTCATGGAGTCTATAATAATAATATCTGGTTTTGTTAATGACCTTTATAAACAAGCAGGTAAAAGGTGACAAAAATCTATTTCCTGTCTGTGTGTAACAAAACAACTTGTTTAAACATGTCTATTTCCTAGGGAATGGACTAGCAGTTTTGAAGTTATAAAGCAGTATTTCATGGTTTTCTAGATGAATGATTTCCTTAACATTAAGCTGCAGATAAATAATCCATGTTACACTGAGCCAATTATTTTCAGAAAATATAGGTATCTCATAATTTTGGAAGGACACATTTGTAAGTATTACAAAGATTATTCACCTTTGAGAGCTTTCCCCCTACTCATTTAGATTACCAATCAGGCCTATTTTTCTCTAACTCCTGAATTTCCACTCCACATTTTGTGATGGTGAGATATCCCTGTTTGGTTGTACCTCAGGTCTTCAGTCTGTCTTTTTTTTTTCTTTCATTGTTAGTAAGAGAATCCCTCAGCCTCAGGATTGATTTCATTGTCTCCTTCCAGGCTAATAATATGCCTCCCAAAGATTAGACCTTTGCCTGTGTAGCCTTTCAAAATTCTGTCTGCTGAAAGCATCAGTAAAACTCAGGGGCAGTTAGAGTTAACATTTTCTCTCAGTGCTTCAGGAAACAAAACAACATGATAGCTAACTGTTCTAAAACTTGAGATGTCTTCCTAGTACTGTGTTAGGGATAGCAAATGGGCCCAACTGGATGTCCAGGTGTATTCACCTGGTCTTTGTTTTCTGATGATAATCATGATGATTACAGTAGTGGCCATTGTTAAGGAACATTCAATTTGGAGGCAGTTGGTACTTTACATATATTATTGAACTTCCTTCTGTGACTACCTGATATAAAATGACTCCTCCAATAGCACCTGAGTGACTCAGTCCATTAAGTATCCCTTGATTTTGGCTCAGGTCAGGATCTCACAGTTTGTGAGTTCCAGCCCCATGTCAGGCTCTGCCATTGACAGAATGGAGCCTGCTTGGGATTCTCTCTCACCTCTCTCTCTGCCCCTCTGCTTGTGCAATCTCTCTCTCTCTCACTCTTTCTCTCTCTCTCTCTCTCCCTCTCTCAAAATAAATAAATAAATATTAAAAAATAATTAAGTAAAATGACTCCTCTCGTCCCCCACCATTCCTTCTCTCCTTTTCTTGTCTAATTTTTGTCCATTGTACTTATACCCACTCTGTGACATTCTAAATATTGTTTTTAATTTTTAATTAAATACTGGTTTTTATTTTAATTTTTACAATTAAAATTTAATTTTAATTAATTTTAATATTTTTAATTTTATTAATAATTTTAAAATTAGTTTTAATTTTCATGTTATATGTATTGTTTATATATTAAATATGGACATAAAGTTAATAACTCCTTTTTATAGAATGTATTTTATTTACAGTAAAGCAATCTCATGCTTTCTCTGTCTTATAAGCTTTTCACTAACAAATTTGTTTTCCATGAAAATGACACTGTACCATATTGATTCGGTGGGATTGCCTTTCTTTCAAACTGAATTCAATGGAGGAGCCTACAAAAGATTATACACACATACATAAATATAAAAGATCATACACACATACATATAGATGTATACACACATACATAAATATAGTTATATGTATGTATACATATACATATAGATGTACGTACATATAGATGTACGTACATCTATATGTATACGTATACATATAGATGTATACACACATACATATATACAGCTATATGTGTGTATTATATAATATATGATATATAATATAGTTACATATGTATATAATATTGTTTATATATATAATTAAATAGATAAGATCTGGTATAATATGAAGGAGATGGTTTTGGAATTAGGTGACTTGGATCTTGAACTGAGTAGGTTAGCACTTGAATCTGTTTCATGTATAAAGAACTCATAATGATATTATTTATGTGCCACAGGGCAGATGTTCAAACTATTTTAAACAGTAATTGAAAATGTGTGGTAAACTAGAATATAGACTGTTAAGGAAAGTTTGGAGACGTACTTTCCAAGTTTTAGTAAAGAAGGAAAGCAGGGCTCAGCTCACAAATCAGGCAGGTAACTGAGGGAGCCAGGCCAGGTGGTGCTGTTGGCAACCTGGAGCAAACAGGTTGTGTCTAAGGGGACCACCACCCAGGGCTCCTGCCAGTTTCCACATGAGAATGTAACCTGTGGCGCCACATCGTCCAGTTCTTTAAGTCAGCATTCCACACTGTATTTGAAATATCTCCATTTTTAAATGTCTACAATTGCTGGAAGAGGTAAGCAAGAGAATGTAACCACTGATTGACTTCCAAGCTGGACTCAGGCAATCAGAGGCTCCTCACCCCCTCGTCTGTCCTTGGAATGTCTACTCTGCCTACCATTTCCACCATAGGAGCTGTTCCAAGGACAAAGCCTTGAGAGAGCAAGGTGTTGTTGAGACTATCTTGGCAGTATATGTACCTGAAGCCAGTTAAGGCCTCTATACAAAATTTTCAGATTCTGGTGGGCAGGTATGGGAATCTGTTCATCTTGCAGCTGCCCAAAACAAGCTTCATATGTAAATTCCGTTGCTTATTAAAACTGCCACCTACTAATCTGAAGTGTCTTTGTCTTGCCTCTTACATGATCTCTCCCTACCCTTCCTGTATTCTGGTTTCAGATCATACCTAGAAAGCTCCTGAAGTTGCAAACTAACAGCAATTAATATAAAATTTTGAAATTACCAGAGCAAAGGAACACACATTTGAGATGGCTATAATCTCTGGGCCACCAGGCCTATCTCTGTACCCTAAAATATGCCTTGGGCTGTGACAATATCAGATTCTACCAAACTTCTAAAATTAAGTAGTAAATTAGGTAGTGAATCAAATATGATAAGGGCAATGATACTTTTATAGATTAAACACAACATTGTAACTCTTTTTTTTATTAACAGTGAGAATTTCATAAACTTAAATTGATTGTATGATATTATCACTCAGCAAAATTGCATTAATATCTCCTTGATTTTGGTAGCAGACAAATCAACAAAATAAATAAGTGCCTTTTAAGATTGGCTCAATAAAACAATGTACACTTATTGAAGAAATCTACATAGTTAAAATGCAGTAACCTTTGTTTAAGACGATGCATCTTAGTTGTGATTTCTTAAATAAATAAATAAATAAATAAATAAATAAATAAATGTAGTTATTGACCTTTGGAGGCAATACAGAGAATGGGTAGTGGTCTTGACTGTAGTTACAAGCCTAGACTCGAATACTAGTTGTACCACTGATTAGCATGTAAATACAGCCAGATTAATGAATCTTTCTAAATTTGATATCCCTCTCTATAAAATAAGATTCTTTTTTTTTTAATTTTTTTTAACGTTTATTTATTTTTTTTTGAGACAGAGAGAGACAGAGCATGAACGGGGGAGGGTCAGAGAGAGAGGGAGACACAGAATGTGAAACAGGCTCCAGGCTCTGAGCAGTCAGCACAGAGCCCGACGCTGGGCTCCAACCGACAGACTGCGAGATCGTGACCTGAGCCGAAGTCGGACGCTTAACCGGCTGAGCCCCCCAGGCGCCCCAATAAAATAAGATTCTAAATGTACCTGACTCCTGTGATTGTGAAGGTTTAGTGACACATTTATCTCCACGTCTGACTTACAGTCGGGATAATTGCATTGTCACCATTATTACCATATAATTGTCATAATTTTCTTGTGGGCAGATTAGCCAGCCAGCCTCATCCTCTGAAACAGAATCAGAGGCATGAAGACAAGGAACAGCATTTTGTTTTCATCAGCCAAAGGACGTGCCGTAATCTCTGTGGGTCTGTTAGTTTGTTCGTGTGGTTTCACACTGTTTTTTAAAAGCACATTAAGCTGTTTTTTGTTTTGTTTTGTTTTTAGTAGAAGCACAGAATTAGGAACATTTGTGGAAATGACCAATGATAGTCAACATCTAACGGTGTTGAGAAGTCACAGCCAAAAGCAATGTTAGAGGGAGAGAAAACCCATCAAGGTCAGAAACCAGAAGTGAAACCACGGCAGTGTAAGGCCACGTAGGTGCAGCAGCAAACAGTTCCACACTCCAGTTGTCTCTCTGGGCATCATTAGACTGCAGTGTAGAATAATCATAATGAACGTGAGTCATTAAAAAAACTGTCATGTTCGAAAATTTTCTTTTAAGATGCCAGGAAGAAGGAAAATGCAATTTCAAAGTATTTCCATTAAAATTGTTAAAATTTTAAAAGTTGTTGTAAGGATTAAATTAAAGTTATCTGTCAACAATTTTTTTTTTAATGAGGATTACTGTAAAAACTTCATTTGTGTGTATTGCTTTTTTCCCTTCCAATGTGGGATAAGCAAAACATCTGTCTACTTACTATTATTTTTAAATTTTCTGGTGAAAAAGGCATTTTATGAAACAGCTATTGAATTAACTTTGTTTTTAAAGATGTTTTAATTTTTTTTTAAATATTTATTCATTTTTGAGAGAGAGAGAGAGACAGACAGAGCATGAGCAGGGGAGGGGCAGAGAGAAAGAGGGAGACACAGAACTTGAAGCAGGCTCCAGGCTCTGAGCTGACTTAAATGACTGAGCCACCCAGGTGCCCCTGAATTAACTTTTAAATCAGGGGCCATGTTTATATTTCTTAGGACACTACTATATGGTGGTCTATTCTGATTTTTAGTTTCAGAGTGTTCATTGTAAATCAGATGGTTTATTCTTTTCCAGTAATGGAGTTTTTTAGTATAATGGCTAAGCTGTTTTTGGTAATAGTATCTAGATTAATTCAGGCAGGTAGGGCCACAGTCCTTTTTTTCTTTCTGTTTTGAGTGGCCATTGATGTTGTGACAATGGTTATAAGTAGGGAGATCATACCTTTATGCTTGTTGTTTGGTGCCCTGTATGGGATAGCATTTACCCCTGATCTCTTTCTTTCTGACAAAGTGTTATTATTATTTTTTTAATGTTATTTATTTTTGAGGTATAGAGTGAGCAGGGGAGGGGCAGAGAGAGAGAGAGAGAGAGAGAGAGAGAGAATCCCAAGGAGTCTCTGAGCTGTCAGCACAGAGCCTGACAAGTGCTTGAACCCACGAACCATGAGATCATGACCTGAGCCGAAATCAAGAGTCAGGTGCTTAAAACAGACTAAGCCAGCCAGGCACTCTGACAAAGTGTTATTATTCAGAGTCTCCTTATAATAAGCTAGCATGGGCTTTGCTTGACCTACAGTTTGTCCTTCTTGCTTCTGCCATGAGCTCATCTCCCAACTTGTGTGGTTACATTTGAAAGGCTATCAGAAATAGTCTATCTCTCCATCTTTTCCCAGACCTTTCCAGAAGTAAGGTATCTCACATCTCCTGTACAAGAAGAGAATTTAGGGAGCTTAGTGATGAAATGAAGTGGATAAACGTAGCAAACACTTTCAGGCCATAGGGGTGGTGAGAGAAGCATTGAGGGCCGCTGTCTCTGCTGTCAGGCTGTGGGCTGGCAGGGTCAGTGGGAAAAATGCGAAATGAGAGGCAAGGTGTACATTAAATAATCATGCAAAACAGAAACCAACAATCCTACTGAGGAGCATATAGAATAATACTGTCCGAAAGAAATGTAATGTAAACCACGTACTTAATTTTAAATATTCTAGTGTCCACATCTATCTCTAAAGTGGTGATTAAAGGGACCTACCTCATGATGCTGCCGGAAGATTTTAAATGTTAAAAATATGTAAAATTCTTAGCATAGTTCCTGAATATAGTAAGAATCAGTTTTGTTTCTTAAAACTTCCATGGTTTACTCCACATCCAGACTAAATTGTTGAGCTCTGATTTATGTATCATACAAACTCTGAATGTGTGTCCATTTAACAATTACAACTCCTATTTATATTATGTCCAAATTATTTTTCAAATCAAGATCGTCTTTTCTACTCCCTGCACTGAGTTAAATGCTTTTATTTGATTATCTACCTTCACTCCTTGCTCTCTTACCTGCAAATATATGTTTTATTTATGTCAGTTATTGAATTATATTGTTGTAATTGAGCTTTTCTCCTGTATACCAAGCATGAATGTAAGCTTCAGCAAGGCAAAGACAATGTTTGCCTTGTTTCTCTCTAGAACAATGCTTGACTCATTTAGACACAAATTTATTGAATGGATAAATAAATGAATGAATGTATTTATGCTTTCTAGTGTTCCCAAATGACAATATAGATCTCATCCATCTTATAACCCTATTGTTTAGCACACTCTCTCAGAACGTACCAGAGCAGACTGTCAAATGTTTGTCCAGCTGAGCAACAATGAAACCCATTATCTCTACAGAGTAATACTTTAGGTCCTTTTATTCCCAGTAATAGCAAATAGTCTTTCAGTTAATTCATGAAGTAACAATAGCATCAAGGTTTCTCACTGGCTCTTTGTTCCAGTATAACTGTGGGAAATGATCCACTGAGGAAGAAAGTTCAGCAGGATATCAATGTGTGTCACGTGAAGAGTGTTCAGTGCTCAAATAAATTTGGAAAACCTTGAACTAAATCAAGTTCAACACATTTCTTTATAGTTAAAATTCTTGGGATGTTTAATTAGCTAATGTGCATTTTGAACCTCCTAGTAAGGGCTATACAATAATACTTTATTTCTCACATTTCTTTGACCTTGAAGTACTTCAGTGCACTTTGATGAGAATTAAAAAAATTAAAAAAATCTTAACATGGCTTAAGAGGTTTTTGAAGGACCTGTATCTGCTCTCATCTTAACATATTCTTTCTATTGCTCATTAATCTCTTACCACTCTGGTGCTTTTCCTGCATTGGGGCCTCTGCACATGCTTCTCTCTCTGCTTCGAGTATTTCCCTTGTATGGCTATCTCCTATGTGTTTTCCAGTCCACAGTGTAAAAGCCCCTTCTTTACCAGTGTAAATTCCCCTGGATGCTTATTTGTGGCTTCTTCTTTTTATCTGTCATTTATTTATGATAATCTGTGGCTAAAATTTGTGATAGTCACATTCTATATTTTAAAATAGTTAAAATTACCTATTTTTCCTTTGATCTCATAGTTAGGAAATATACCGTTGTATCAGTTGGGCATGTGAAAATTCCATATTATAAACATTGTTAATGGTGTCTATATTTTTGTAAAGAATATCCTACTTGAAATTTGTATCCTTGAAATAAAGTGAAAATTTTCACTAATCCTTTAACCAATAAAGGTTTAGTGACAGTAACATGTGGTAGTTAGGGGAGGGAATTAGGGTAGATTTGCTTTGTCATTCAAGCTCTTCTGTGTCTAGGCTATGTGCAGCTCCTTCCCAAGGGGTGCTCATCACTTTTAATTATGTACTTCACTGAAACCTTTATATTTCCATCTCTTCTTTACCACTCCCAAACCCCTATCAACATGTCGTATCCTTTATTTATAATGTATGTTTTGAAGAAATGAAACTTCTTTATTATTATTTCCTCAAGCAGAAAATAATAGCACAACCTGCTTCAGGATTTACACTTATTTAAGAAAATACAATGTATTAGTCTTCCTGCAACAGCGCATCAAAAGTTTGTCTAGCTGCCTTTCTTCTCCTTATTTTCATTGTATTTCTCCCCCTGCCATATAGATCTCAGCTGTACATTTAGCAATTTCAGCTTTATGATATTTAAAAGAAGAGAGCCAAAAAAAGTGAAGACTTTTATTGTTTATTTATGCTTGTCAATTTCTCAAAAGAGCCAAAGGAAAATTATCTCTATGTTCTTTTTAAAAGCCTTAATATATGTTCTGTCAGTGAGCCCGACATGGGCTCAAACCCACAAACAGTGGGATCATGACCTGAGCTGAAACCGAGTCAGATGCCCAACCGACTGAGCCACCCAAGCACCTCTAAACTTAAGTAATTTAGAGATGCCAGGAACAAACCTGAGGGAGGTTTTTCTGCAGGATGCATTAACATCCTGGAGAAAGTTGAAAGGTGATTCTTGTATGTGCTTATAAATTGTATTACTGCATAGATATTAACTAGCTCACATGAATATGCCGTAGGTTGTTTTCCTGTGTTTTCTCATCATTTACATACGTGTGTGTTTGTAGACACATCTAAAATCTGAAAGTTTATACAGATTAATCATAGATTAGTTAACATTTTGGTTTCTTTCACTTCACTACAGCTCATAATCTCCACACGCCTAAGATTGACAGAAAATAGGATAGAATATAAATTTCTAGGCTGTTCAAGTGGATTTGTTTTAAAGCAAAGGGAGTTTTGTTTTAAAAATAGATATGAAATGCTTTCTCTGTATTAGAAATGTCTGTTAAATGTGTTAAGAGAACATAAGTGTGTTCAATAGGTATATTACATATGTATATAAAGTGAACTTCTCAGTGTCTTAGCTTTTTAAAATGAGTAAATAAGTATTAGGAGCCGGAGGCTTTCTGGACACTTGTTGAGGATTAAGTAATTTGTTGTTGAGAATCACTTATCAGAAATATTTTTGGCATATTGAAATGCTGATTTAACTAAGTTACTTATTTAGCAAAAGATGTATTGAGTACTTACACAATGAGTACATTGTGTACCCAACATGTCTAAACCCTGGGAATGAGGCAGTAAAAACAAAACAAAACAAAAAAACAGTAGGACATCAGTCCTCAGAACCCTGCCTGTGGGGAAGGGACCATATAAAGGAAATTTCCAGATAGTGGCGGGTTCCATGAAGAAAACTAAAGCTAGCTGGTTCAGTATTGTGTTGCATGGCAGCTGTCTTTTAGTGTGGTCAAGGTAATCATTTCTAAAGAGGTGATATTTAAACAGAGACCTGAATGGAAGGGTACAATATAAAATTCAGTATAAAATCCAGTGTGAACCGTGAGGAGAAAAGCAATTGTGAAGTCCCTGTGTGGGGGGATGAACAGGCTTGGTGTCTTCAAGAGAAGGCAAGAGAAATGTAGGATGGTAAGCAAGAGAGAATTTTAGGAAACTCCAGAGAGTTTGGTGGCAGTTTTCAGATCCTGGAGCCTTGTAAGACCTTATAAGGATTTTGGATTTTCTTCTATTTTAGTCAATTCATTCTCTGTTTGATGGGAACCTGCTAAAAGATTTGGATCATGGGAATGGTGTGACAATATTGAAAAGGTAATTCTGCCCACTCTAGGATAAAGTAGATGGTGGAGAGGTGTGGGGCAGGTGTGTAGTTGGTGGGCTGGCAGTTTAAAACTAGAAGTTACCTGCTAATGGAAGTTATTTCAAGTTATGAGGTTGCATCAGAGCACTCAAAGAGTGAGGATGAGGAGAGCCATGGTCTGCCCCTGAGCTCTGAGTTACTCTCACAGGCAGAGGTCAGGAAGACAAACAGAAGGCAGCTAAGAAGACAGGGAAGGATCTGCAGGTGAACTAGGAGGTAGAGTCCACCAATGCCAACTGCATCTGCAGGGCCCAGGACCACAGATTTGGACTGATGGTCGTTTATTTGGAGTAAAAAGAGTTTTGGTGGAATGGTTGGGCTAGAACTCCGATTCAGTCACGCTACTGGGTATTTACCCAAATATTACAAAAACACTAATTTGAAGGGCTACATTTAGCACTCCTGTGTTTATCGCAGCATTATTTATAACAGCCAAATTATGGAAGTAGCCTAAATGTCCATCAGTGAGGAATAAAGAAGATGTGGTATGTATATAAAAAATGGAATATTATTCAGCCATAGAAAAGAAAGAAATCTTGCCATTTGCAACAACATGGATGGATCTAGAGAGTATTATGCTAAGTGAAATAAGTCAGAGAAAGACAATTACCATATGATTTCACTCATATGTGGAATTTAAGATACAAAGCAGATTAACATATGGGGAAAAACAGAGAGAAACCAAGAAACAGACTCTCATGTATAGAGAACAGAGGGTTACCAGAAGGGAAGTGAGTAGGGAGATGTGTGAAATAGGTGATGAGGAGGAAAAGTACACTTATCTCAATGAGCACTGAGTAATATATAGAAGTGTTGAATCATTATACTATACACCTGAAACTAATATAAGGTACCCTGGGATTAAAATTAAAAAAAAACAAAGTTCTGATTCAGATGGGTTAAGAAGAGAATGGCAAGTGAGAAAATCAAGGCAGCAAGTATAGATAAATTTGATGAGGAGTTATTCTTTAACAGGGAGCTAAAAGGGAGGGTTAACATCAGAAAATTTATTTTAAGGTAAGAATATTTCAGCCAATGAAATTGAACTGATAGAGAAGGAGAAATTGCTAAGTCAGCAGAGAATGGGTAACTACAGATGCAAACCACTTCAGAAGGGAAGAAAAGATGGGATTTGGTGTACCAGTGGAGGGTTGCTCTTGGAAAAGTTCAGGGACAATTCACTGATGGAATTGGAGGCAGAGTCTTTGGGTTTTAACCAGTGAGGGGGGTAGATTTGATCAGGGTTTGATGATGTCTTCTAATTGATTGTATTTTTCCAATTAAATATAAAAAGCTGGACAAGCCACTGAAAGTGAAAAGTTAAGGGAGAGGTACTAGAAATTCCAGGTGAGAAGAGGTGTAGAATTGTCATGTGAGAGAGTGGGAGATTTGTTTCATTAAGGAAATATGATGAGATTCCTGAGTAATTCTGAGGACCCACCCAGGTTTGAGCTAAGCAAAAAAGTTAAATTTGATCAGGGCTAGGGTTCTGCTAGGACTTGGGGCCTTCTCTTAAATCCCTCTGAGGGCTGTTTTAAAGTTGGGAGAAGCACAGTCTCCTAGGATCCCCTCAATAGATTTTCGAGTGACATTTGCCTTCTCCATTTCCCTTAAATTTTCGTAGAGTTAATTTTTCCAGTTAATAACAGAGTCATAGTTTTTTCAGGTAAGATCTATTAAGTAATCAGTCACAGCAGGGGGTATAATTAACTATAAGTTAAGTAAGCTTGAGAGACAAGTGATTTGAATATACTCAATTCATCACCAAGTACATTCTTTATAGTTCTACTGGAGTGATCTTTCTCAAATGCAGATTTGGTGTGTGACTCACAAAGGTAAATCATTGTGTGGTAAGCCATAGCCATCTAAACAGATGAATGCTAACAGCTCTGGTGAAAATGGAGATCTACTGTCACTTGTAGAATCTCTCACACTTGAGGCTGCCTCCTCCTTATAGATTATGTCATAGCTGGATACTTGATCATATAGGATAGAAATATGGGACCCAGAGACATAGAAAACAGCGTTTCATATGCCAGTTAATCTATATCAAATATGACTCCAAGTATTTCTCAGATATTATCCTTATTGTTTCTAGTCCCACTGACCAAAGCTGAGATCCTTTAGATTTCCCGAATGGTCCTGAGCACAAAAATGCCATTGTTCGCTAGGTAGTTAGAATTGCAGTTAGTAGTAGACGACACATGGCTATTGTCCAGTTGGCAGCTATGTCAGGAAAAGCCTGGTGGTTGTGTATGTGTGTGTGCATGTGCATGTGCACATGTGTTTGAAATAGTACATGGGGTGTGACAACAGAATCCTAACTCCTTGGATTTTTCTCCAGGTCAGAAACTAGGTTCATGGGTACATTCAATTACAACTTTTTGATGGATGAAAGGATCTAATTCTAAATTTTAAGAAAATACACATATTAAAAGATGTGGCATTATTTTTAAAAGTTACTTGTAATAGGGATGTGGCGACATTTCTTCTATATTGTATGGATGCCCTTGGCCAGTCTCTGGGAAGAAGCACACAAATCTTAAAAACAATAGACAGTAGTTGCAATGAGTCATTCCTGTGTCCTGAGGCATCAAGGTAGGGTGTTTGCTCAACTGTCTACTCTCTCAACCCCTTGATTCCTATCTGGTGAGTGCTGAGGTATGTCAGAGGGGAAAGGACCACATATTTAAAGTAATTCTACTAGATGATGAATTCTAGGTTCTTGGCAAACTAGGAGCTCTAATTAATTAATATCTGACCTCTTACTAACTCTCTAAATTCTACAATGTAGAGTTTCTCTCACACACTGAGTCTGTGCCTTTACACATGCTAATTATCCCTTCTCCTTTGGAACACTCTCCCTTCTCTACTTTCTGAAGTATCTTATATTTCAAGACCAAATATCTATCTCCCCTCATAGGAAACCTTCATAAAAGCCTTCCCGTTACCACCTCAGTACCTGCCCCCTTAACTCTTCTCCTTCCTTATTCATTTCAACAGATGTAATCTGGACTTCCCCTTCTTAAATACTTAATTTATAGGCCTAATAATGTGTAACATTGAAAAACTCCCCATGTTAATATTTTGTACTGGACAACATGTCACTTCAGTGGACTGCCTTGTTTTTGTTTTTTAAAGTAGGCACCACTTCCAATATGGGACTCTAACTGACAACCCTGAGCTCAAGAGTCAGCCACGTGCCCCCAATGACCTGCCTTTTGACTTTATTTCCACATCATGTGTTTGTTCTCCAATGCAGATGCTTATTAACTACTAGAATCATACCTAAAAGTATATATCTTGAGAGAGTAGTACTCTGTACATTTCTTGAGATATTTTGATGCAAAATGCTCTGCCCATTCCCTTTGGCTTTTGATATTAAAAATTATTTCTATTTCAAAAATATTTTCATCTTCTCATGCTGCCATGCAGTATAGACTTTTAACTGATATATTTTATATCGTTCTGTTTTAATTTTATGTGTGCTCTGAGTAATTTATGAAACTTTTAAAAAATAAGAAATCATGATATATTTTTAATATATCAACTGATATATAAAGTCTACTTCTTCCTAAGTGTGGAGATAATTTATTTTATAAATTTATATATATATTTATTGTCATGACATTTTAATACTATACTGTTTTTTACTTACGATGGAAAGGTTTTACTCTAAGAGACCTACTAAAAAGAAAGCAAATAGAAAAACTTTATTTTAAATGTAAAATGATGCTTTGCTTCTTCACATTAAAATGCATTTAAAAATGTCAAAATAAAACATGTAAAGCCAAAATTAAATCTCTTGATCACATTTTTCAAAAGTGATAACTCTCTATTTTAATTAAGTCCCTAAAGAATTTTTAAATGTGAATGTCTGTGACCTAGAGGATAATTTTCAAACAATTATGTATATAATTATTTGCTGTGCAGTTTTTCTCAATTCCACATAGTCATAATTTTATCAAGTACTTCTCTTACCCACCCCCCATGAAACATATGTTAAGTATTAAATGATTTTTAAGTTCCAAACTACCATCTCATTGTCATATCTATCATGGCATATAATTAACTGCCAAATTAATAGTTTTTATTTATAAACAATTTATATAAATGTAAAAATACAGAAATATGCACTTAAATATAGAAATAAGTGATCAAATTGTCAATTTTGTTTAATTAGCATAGTAGCCTAGAATTGTACATTTGATATATGTCAGATGTATTATTCTCATTTCTCTTTATTCCGACGTCAACATGGGCAAATATAGCAGAAGACCATGAAACCCCTATGTTCATTCTAAGTTTAAGTTGAAAAATTACATATATCTATATATCTATAGATGGATAAATTTGAGTCAACTCAGTATAGATGTGGAATATCACAGTTATAGTTCAGCTGCAGTGCTCAACATCTACATAAAATGGTTATTTATGCTGCTTTTTATCTGATGGAGCCCAATGTGTCAATATCATGTATTTATATTAATTTATATTTGTATTAATATAATTTATATCAATATATTTCTCATATATTTAATATTTGTTATAAAATCATAAATTATTTAAGATTATAATTTTATTCATATTATTTTGATATAATTGAAAGAATCAGTGTTTGTAAAGTGTCTCATATACAAGTTCAAAGATTTTCAAGGGTGTATTAGGTAAGGCGTTTCTGAGTATGTGGCAGTTTTTCAGGTCCAGAAAGTGCTTGATGAGTAGGTTTACTAAAAGGTAAAAATCAATAATGGAACACAAATATCTCTGGCTCTAGTCATAACTTTTCTAGTAGGTGTGTAAGTAAGTAATCTTACTTTCTCAGTGACGTATTTTATAGATATATATTGTAGCTTGGCATACACTCATCCCTAAACTGTTTCTACAAAGGAGAATTCAGTGTAGGAGATGTTATCAGTGAAACTTCTGAGCTATGGGAGACAAGTGAGGCAATAACATCAAAGTGAACTGGAGTGGAAGTAAACCAGTGTTGACTGAGAATGTCAAAGGCAAAAGAAAACTTCTCACTGCTATTCAAAGTTCATTATTCTCTGTCATTCTGATGCTTAAATTTTTGTATCAACTTAGCTCAGCTAAGAGATGTCCACATACCTGGTAAAGATTATTTTGGGGTATGTCTGTGAGGGTGTTTCTGGAAGAGATTGGCATACGATTTAGCAGACTGAGTAAAGAGGTTTATCCGCCAGTGTGGGCCTGGTATCATCCGATACTTTTAGGACCTGAATGGAACAAAATGGTGAAGAAAGGGCAAATTCTTTCTCTTCTTGTGTTGGGACATCTATCTTTTCCTCCTCTTGGATATTGGAGTTCTTGGCCATTGGACTCTGGGAGTCATGGCAGTAGCCCCATGGTTCTCGGGCCTTCAGCTTGGGGCTAGGAGTTACACCATCAGCTCCGCCTTGAACTGAATTATATATATCATTGGCTTTCTTGGTTCTCCGGCTGGCAGAAGGAAGATTGTGGGACTTGTCTGCCTCCGCAACTGCATGAGCCAATTCCTATAATAAGTGCACTCATATATGCCCATATATATCTTATTGGTTTTGTTTCTCCGAAGAACCTAGACTAATATAGTCATGTTTAAAAATTAACAAATGACTTTCATCGGTATCATTTGAATTCATGGACTGTGGAGTTGTAAGGATCTTCTGATGCGAACTAGTCCACCCTGTCTTTAGGAGTAGGGATTATATCTATGCACCATTTTTCTTGGTGTATAGTTTTCTACAATCCTTTTGGAAAACAATTTGTCAGTACTTATATTTAAAAATGAGGGGCGCCTGGATGACTCAGTCGGTTGAGCGTCCGACTTCAGCCCAGGTCATGATCTCACGGTCCGTGGGTTGGAGCCCCACATCGGGCTCTGTGCTGACAGCTCGGAGCCCAGAGCCTGTTTCAGATTCTGTGTCTCCGTCTCTCTCTGACCCTCCCCTGTTCATGCTCTGTCTCTCTCTGTCTCAAAAATAAATAAACATTAAAAAAAAATTTTTTAAAATGCTATAGCATGATCACTGAATTATTCCAGTTAAGGCATTTTATTCTAAGGCTGTATAAACCTATTATATACTGAAAAGAAAATACTTTATACATAAAGGTATTTATCACAAGATTATTACCAGGAAACCAGTAGAAAATACACTGAAGAAATGACAGGGAAATTAGACATTTTGGGAGAGAGGAAGAAAGAGAATGTGTGGGCAGCAGTCCTAATCTAAAAGAATTGCTAAGGGAAGTTCTCAAAACAGAAAGGAGGTGATAAAGGAATACTGGAATATCAGTAAGAAAGAAAATGGGAAAAGTGAAAATATGGGTAAATAAAAAAAAATGCAGGTAAATACAATACAACAAAATTCCTTGTCTTTAGTTTTTAAGTTATGTCACTCTGCAGACATCAAAAAGGTAATAAGGGAATACAAGGAACAACTTTACTTACTCAAATTACAAACTAAGATGAAATGTATCTATTCCTTGAACACCACTATCACAACCCCTCCCTTATGAAAAAGATAATTTGAATGGCATATAACTATTAATGAAATTTGATTTGTAACTTAAAAGCACGCACATAAAAAAATCAACAGGTACAGCTGTTTTGAATGGTTAGTTCTATGAAACATTTAAAGAATTCACACTACCTCATGTCATAATCTCATGGTTCATGTGTTTGAGCCCTGCATAGGGCTCTGGGTTGACAGAGCCCGGAGCCTGCTTTGGATTCTGCATTTCCCTCTCTCTCTCTGCCATTTCCCTGCTCGCTCTCTCTCTCTCTCTCTCTCTCAAAAATAACATTTTTTAAAAAATGAAAAAAAGAATTCACACTAATTTTGCACAGTCTTTTCCAGAAAATAGTAAAAGAAGAAACACTTCTAAATTCATTTTATGAAGCAGGTATTGCCCTGATATCAGTACCAGATGAGGATAATAATAAAAAAGAAACTACGGATCAGTGTTCCTTATAAATGTAGACACCAACATTCTTAACAAAATATTGACAAATACAATTCAGCAATACATAAAAATAATTGTACACCATAACCAAGAGGCTTTATTCAAGTGATGTGAGGCTTTTCAATACTTAAAATCAATTAATGTAGTCCATTATACTAACAAGAAAAAAAAATCATCATATTCGTTGATACAGAAAAAGGCTTTTATAAAATTTAATACCTACTTATAATGAAATGTCTCAGAAAAATGGAAATAGAGGACTTCCTAAATTTGGCAGAGTATCTACTGAAAACCACACATCTAATAATATAATTAATGGCTAAAGACTAAGTGCTCCCTCCATGCCCAAGTTTGGGAAGAAGACAAGGATGTCTGCTCTCATCATTCTTATGTAACATAGTGTTGGAAGTCCTAATCAATGAATAAAAGGAATGGAAGGGAAGATGGATTGGAATAGAAGAAATAATATTGTCCCTATTTGCAAAAGATATGTAGAAAATCTCAAGGCATACATACAAACAAAAATCCTCCAAAATCTAAGAAGTTTAGCAAGGCTGCAAGATGCAAGAAAAATATATATATAAAAAAAATCATTCTCTTTCTGTATATTAGCAGTGAATATGATCTTTAAAAATTAAAAATATGCCATTTATAATTGCTCTCCCTTCCTTCCTACCTCCCTTCCTTCATCTTTACTTCTCTTTCTTTGTCCCTCCTGTGTTCCATCTCTTTTCTCCTGTAAAAGAAATATTTAGGTACGATTCTAATAAAATATATACAGGACTGTATGCTAAAAACTATAAAACAAATGAAATAAAAAGACCCTAAATAAGTGGAAATGCATACTGTGCTCATAGATTAGAAGATTCAACATAGCCAAGATGTTATTTCTTCCCAAATAAAAAATAAATTCCTATCAAAATCTTATGAAGAATTTTTATACATATAAAGGAGATCATTCTAAAGTTATGTGAAAAGGCAAAGCAATTGTTTTAGAATAGCTAAAACAGTCTTGTAAAAGAGGAATAAAATGGGAGGATTCAGGCTTCCCAATTTTAAGACTTATTATATAGTTACAGTAATCAAGACTGTGGTATCAGTGGAGGGACAGAATCTATATATATATACATATTTGGTTAATAAACAGATGAGAATGCATTCATGCATTCAATATCATTAGCCACTAAAACTACAATGAGAGGGGCACCTGAGTGGCTTGGTCGGTTAAGCGTCCGACTTCTGCTCAGGTCATGATCTCATGGCTGGTGAGTTCGAACCCCGCGTGAGGGTCTGTGTTGACAGTTCAGAGCCTGGAGCCTGCTTCGGATTCTGTGTCTCCGTCTCTCTCTGCCCCTCCTCCACTTATATTCTGTCTCTCTCCCTCTCTCTCAAAAATAAATAAACTTTAAAAAAATTGAAAAATAAAACCACAATGAGATATCACCACATACCTATCTGAATGGCTAAAATTAAAAATGGTGACAACACGAAATGCTAGCAAGGATGTCAAGAGACATCATTCTTAGTGGGAATGTTAAATGTTACAATCACTCTGTGAAACAGTGTGATACTTGTAAAGCTAAATATACAACTATCTTACAACCCAACAATCATACTTTGGAATATTTATCCCAAAGAAATTGCCCCCCGCCAACACACACACACAAACACAGCTACACCAATGTTCATAGCAGCTTTTTCATAATGCCCAGTAAACAGATCCAACCCAGGTATGCTTCAAAGGATGAATGGTTAAACAAATTGTACTCCATACCATGGAGTACTATTCAGCAATAAAAAGGAACACTGCATGGTATATACAGCAATTTGGATTAATTTCCAGAGGATTATGCTAAGAGGAAAAAGCCTATCCTTAACACATGCATGATATATCCTTTCATATATCATTCTTGTAGTGACAGAATAAAGAAATGGAGAATAAGTTAGTGCTTGCCAGGGGGTAAGGATCATGGTGGGAACCCAGGAGGAAAGTGGGTGTGACCATAAAAGGGCATCAGGTGAGCTACTTCTAGTTATGTAACTGTTCTGTATCTTGACTATCAATGCCAATACCTTGGCTGTGATATTGTACCACAGTTTTCCAAATGTTACCATTTGGGGAAACCAGATAAAGTGTATACAGGATCTCTCTGTATTATTTCTTATAACTATATGGTAGTCTACAATTATCTCAAAATCAAAAGTTTAATTTAAAATTTTAAAAGCCTCATATATTTAACTGGAATTTAAATAAAAACCTGAAAAAAAATTAAAAGCCTCTTTTCAAAAGAAACAAAGTGGCTGGGAGAAAACATATAAAAATGTTAATGGTTATTTAACTATTACCACTCATAGGCACTTGACAGTAGCTTCATTTTAAAAAACTGATGTAGGTGATAACTTTTCATATAGATTTTTTTTAAAGTAACTTGTGTTTAAATTTAGTGAAATCAAGACATCTGGTGTGCATGCAGTCTTAGAACATCAATGCCAATTAAAATCATTGTGGTTCAAAGCTAATCCTTAACTTTAAAACTCAGGTTTTCCCCTTAGACTAGAATGAGCTAGAGAGGAAATACACTCAATTTGTAAGAGAAAACTATAAAACAAATGTGGATCTAATAATAGTAGATGGAGTGTATGCCTTAAAAAGTTATCAAGATCCTTGTATTCTATAAGCAAGTTACCTTTGTTTGGTTCCAAAGAGTTTTTTAATCCAAATAAGTAATTTTAAGGTTTCTTAAATGAGCATAGAATTAACACTATAATAGTAACATGGTCTTAGAAGATAGGTAATCTTAGTAAATTTCTAATGAACCACTCCTGTCTAACAAGTGCTATTATCCCTATGTAACTGGAAAGTTGGGTTCATTACCTAGCGTTCCTTTCTTCCCACCACTCCTAGATTAGTACTGGTTAATATATATTACTGGGGCGCCTGGGTGGCTCAGTCAGTTGGGTGTCCGACTTCTGCTCAGGTCATGATCTCACAGCTGGTGAGTTTGAGCCCTGCGTCGGGCTCTCTGCTGACAGCCCGGAGCCTGGAGCCTGCTTCGGATCCTGTGTCTCCCTCTCTCTCTCTACCCTCCTCAGCTCAGCTCTGTCTCAAAAATGAATAAACATTAAAAAAATTTTTTTAAATACATATTATTAAGATTAGTAATAGTGTTTGCTTTTACTAGGCCTGATACAGATCATTGCTCTTTCCTCAATACATGAACTTTCTTGAGATTTTTCTCACACTCCTCAGTACATGCTGGTTTTGACAATTCACACTTGTCACCGTGATTGTATTTGGGTATTCTGTAACTCCTCATCAAAAAAGAAAAAGGGGGGTGGTTATTTATAAACTATATCTTAGTTAAATTTATTTCTTCCGCTTACAAATGTTATTCATTATATGCTGGTATTTATTTTACTCTGAGATGTTTTCTTTCTCAGTCTGCGAGCTGTCTCACTGTAGAGAATTCTCATACTAGAAAGTTCGTAGACACAAGACTTTAAAGAGGCCTCAGCATCATAGTTTAATCTTTAGTCCTTTCTTCAGTATCCTTCATTCTGCTTGCCCTTGCCTGTCTTCCTTAGTGTGAAACTTATCTCATGAGGTAGGCCATTCCATATTTGGACCAGTCTCCCAAATAGAAAAAAATTTGTCATATTGAGTTAAAAAACCTGTCTACCAGCTTGTAACCCATGAAAGTTCACAAAACAGATCCAGTTGCTTTTCTACATAGTGTGTGTATTTGAATATTATAGACTGGGGTTCTTTCTATTTCCAGAGCAAGTATTTCCATTTTCTTCCCAATTGTTTTTCCTATTGTATTACAGGGTTTTGAGTTCTTATTTATTTAGCAAGTATAAATTTATATATATCCCTCTTAAATGTGGAATTCTAAACTAAACGTCACATACCAGATGACTTGTAACTATATCATAGTATATTTTAGTCTGGAATGTCTTAGCCATTGCCCAGTACAGGCATAACTTGTATTCTTGTTATTTGCCCCTTACTTTATACTTCAAAACTACAACTGTGTCAAAACGCTAGTCCTATAAAAGAATTGGTGCTGTCTCTCTTCTAGATTTCTAAATAATTTGTAAACAAGGTAAGGGTGGCGGGGGGGGGGAATCACTCTTTAGTGACAATGTTTCATTTTTTTTTTAACCTCATTTAATCTCCACTGAGAATATTGTAAAGATTACCTTTAAAAAAAAAAAACAACTCAATATATATGTAGTCAAAATCTTAAAACCAATCATTTAATTTGAATTGAATTCCAAAAGATCTCTAGATTAAATCCCCTGCTATACTTAGTGAATGAAGGTAATATGTTAAAAGAGGAAAAGCAGACCACGTATATGTTTTCAACAGGCTAAATTGAAAACTTGTCTGTGCTCACAGTCCAGTTCTTCAGAATTATAAAACTGAACTTGAAAGCACCCTGGTCACCTCTGACCCACTTTGGAACACAGTGGTCACCACTGAAGAGGAAAGTGGTAGTTTCTTTTCAAGTAGAGCCACCTGCTATCACAGGTGTTATCAACAAGCCATTGTTATTTTTGCTTCAGCCAGCCATTGTGATAATAGCCTTTCTGAGGTTCCTGGGCCACTTTCAAACTTTTGTCTCTGAAAAGCCACATTAGAAATGTATACCCCACCTCCAATTTATCAAAATCACTTTTTATTTCTTCACTTAATAAGATCATAAACCGTCAAAGAAGCCTTTGCTTATGAAGTGTTAGGAATTACGAGAAACAAATGCAAGCATTTTATCTATAAACAAGACAAATATTTTATTCTCAAAAGTGTATTTGTCTTCAACTACATATTCCTCTATTTTATCTTTAAAGAGACTGCTTTTTATCAAATAAACCATTGCCAAAGACTAACAAGTAACTATAAAACAAAGCATCTTTCAAATTATTTCTTTGATTAACTTGCTATATCAAACAAAGTTCATAGAATTGTATCCCAGGATGGTGATGGAGAGATGTGGAAACATCGAGTTCAGACTTGCTTTTGCTGGCCTAATACTGATGTTGCTCTAGTGATAGAGAAGGTGCATTTTGAACTAATGGGGTAGACATGTAACACAGGACATCATAATTGTTGAAAAAAAATCGGTAAATTATCACAAGAATTAATACTTGAGAGCAATACTGATTTCTATGTATGGCCATTATTTTTTTGACCTTTCCACTTACTTACAGGCCTATTTCATTCTCTGCTCGCATTTATATTTTTATTAACTTTGTGCATCCTTTTTTTTTTCTCTTTTTTCCTCCTTTATCCCTCATGTAACTGACTATGAATGAATTGAAATCACATTTTTATGTTAGTGAAAAGGCAGAATGCCAAATTTTAGCTGTTTGAGGCTCATTTGTGAGAAATTTTTGTGCTTACAATATCTGACATCTGCATTAAACTGCTCTAATATTATAATTATTTCTAAAGTAGTTTGGAAAATTAGCAATCAACAGTGTCAACAAGGAAATACATTATGGTGGTAGTAAGTGAGTCGAAAGCATTTGTGAGCAAGAAGCCTCGAGAAAAGGCATGTTGGGATGGCTGGTAAAATGGCACATTGTGGTAAAACACCATTAGCTTCCTGTATTATACCTAAAATTGTATTAACTTTGTCTGTAACCGTAACAAGCAAAATAACATGAGACAGCAAAAAATAAAAACAAAACAAAAAACCTAGGAAGCAAAATGTCAGAATACTTTGGGTGGCAGGGGAACCTGTGGGTTGTAATCATTGGTATATTTGGTGTGTCTGAGAAGAAAATCTGACATTATCATTTTTTGTCTGTGAACATTGTTTTGGAAGAGGGAAAGTCCGACAGACGTGGACCAGTGTCCCAGTCTTTCACCTATCTGCCCAGGTGATTTTGGAAAATCACGTAGCCTCTCTTCTTTTAGTTTCCTCATCTCTAATTAGAGTGTAATAATCTCTGCTCTAAATGTAGTGAGAACATTAAACATAATTAAGTGGATAAAGCATTTGATCCATTATAGATCCTTAGTAAACTTAGGGTCGTGTTCTATTCTTTCTGTTTCCCCAGCATACAAACTGCCAGCAGCCAAAGGGGTGAGGAAATCATCTTCAGGAGTTAACACAATATATCATGACTGCCAGTTATCTTGTCCTGCTTATTGTTTGGGGGTCATTGAGTAATGTAGTGGGAACTGTTCACAGTGACAGTTCTATATGGCAATGAAAAAGCAAATATCAGAAACCTATTCAGTGACTTTCAGTGCATGATGTTGAAAAAGGTATTGAAAATATAGTTTGGGAGGGCTTTTCTGAAAGGGAAAAAGATGCTGTAGCCCAAATAAAGAGCTTTCCCAAATGCCTCATTTAATCAGAGAATAACATTCAGCATTTATATTTCTTAAATAAAATTTCTCTTGAGAACAATATTCAGTAGAAGTATATTTAACTACATAGCGCAGGCCGTTACTTTACTTCCGTATTGTGCAAAGGTGATGTTATGTGGCATAGCCCATAACCAGTGATTACAAAGGAGAAAACCATAGTGCATGGGTTGCAGATTCCCTCTTAGTGGAAATAAATGGTTGGTGTGGAAAGTTGACCACTGATCCAGAAAACCGTTAGTGGTTATAATGACATGCTGATATTCAACCAGTGTCCAATTTAGTGATTTTTAGCAACAAGAATTAATTTTGGTAAAGATAGCAGATTTAATTCTAAGGAACTTGAGGGGCCAATACAAAACTAATCATAAATGAACAGCATTACAAAATTCCTTGCTCAAGACATAATTTCTTCTTATATGCAATCCCCATTTATCTGTACTCTCTGTGCTGTCCTACAATAAACTAAAAACGATAACAAATATGAAAATAATAGTAAGAAATGATTAAAAGTCTATCATAAAAGTTAATGAATTAAAACAAAGCTTCACTTTTGAGAAACTTAATTACAAAGAGTTAAAGCATAGCGTAAATTCTGTAATTTCTGTGAGGCCTAGATGCTTTTTGCCCTCTTTCCTATGCGTGGTTCTCCAAGGCTGAGTAAATAACCAGGAGGGACCATGTGATACAATGTGCACAACAAAGGACTGGAAGTTCTGATGTCTAAGTCTGGGCTTCCTCTCCCATCTCTCATTTATTCTTTCATTTCACATATATTTACCATGTGTCCCTTAAGTGCCAGGCACTCTGCTAAGCTCGGGGATACAGTAGCAACGAAACAGGGCACCTCTACTTCAGAAGCATAGATGTATTATGTCAAAGATAAATAATAAATTAATTTTGAAACTACATGCTGTTATATAATTGCTACGTAGAAAATAAAGGAACAACAACAATAGCAACAAAAACTCAAATACTAAAACAGAAAAAAGATCACAGTATCACATAAGGTAAGCAAAACATAATTATTTGAGAATGAGGATGTTGTTGTTGCTAGAGTAGCCTGGCATCCAAAGATGGCCTCTCAGATGTCCTAATTAGGGAAATCTACTTGACAGTTAAGCTGGAGTCCCATTCCGGGGCAGAGAATTCCAGGCAAAGGTGTGAAGTCCCTATTGCTGAGATGAGCTTGATTGTCCTTGAGGAACAAAAAGAAGGCCACTGTAGCTGGTTCTTAGTGGAGAGAAGGAAGTCATATTAGACTGGTGCCAGATCATATTGAATCTTGTAACCAGCTCTACAGACTAGATTTTATTCCAAGTGAGATGAGACTTGATTTAATAGGGCAGTGTCACTCTAAATAGGCGGGAATTTGGACCGACTGTGTGTCATTGTTCTCTATCTGGCATCACACTCTATATTTGCAAAGTGCCTGGGCATTAATAGCAATAACTATAATATTATAACTATAACTGTAACTATATATATCAGATATATATAGTTTCACATATAGATAGATAGATAGGTATTTCTAAGTGGATGGTTTTAACAGTTCATTCTGTGTCATTATGTGGGAAAAGGAATCCTAAACCATACCATGAGACTTGAAAATAATTTTGTGACTTTTTTTTTTAAAAAGCTCTATTTGTAAACATAGGCTAAATTCTCAAACTTTTCACCAGATATCCTGATATTGAGTTTTTATTTCCAAGGGGCTGCATCCATTCCAAATGCTAAGTTCTTCTATTGTTTTATCTTTTATTCTAAAATATATTTGTGTTTATTTTACTCTTAAATAGTTATTTAAATTGCTATCAACAGACAAATACTCCTAGTAGTCAAGCTGTTTTGGTTCTGCAGTGAAAGAGACCTGAGTTCAAATTCTTCCTTCTTCACTAGTCAGCTCTATGGCTCTGTGAAAGTTACATACTGATACTGGGAAAATGTGAATTTTAATTACAGACATAGGCAAACAAACTATGGCCTCTGAGCACTTCATGCAAAGCACTTAGTGTAGGGTCTGGCATTTAGTAAGTATTCAATATATATTTGTAATTATTAGAATTTTTAAAAATCCATTTTGTTTACTTCCAAATTGTGAGGCCAAATTGACTGTTCTGAAGATGGATCTTTGTTTATGTACATCTTTGGGGATACCAATCCAACTCTGAGAAGTCTGTTTTTAAGTAGTAGTATTTTGGCAACACTTGCCCATTTCTCCATTAATAATACTCGTGGATGTTGGAAGTTTTATTTTGCCCACTAATCTGTCCTTGATATGGATATTATAAATTATATATAGGTAAAAGTCCTTGGATATATTACAGCAATATGGGTAGATTGTTAAATTAGTCATTGCAGAATCCTTTGAAAATCTAGGCAGCAATGTGCAAATGCAAAATTTATAACTGGAGCAAACAAAAAGAAACTGATGATTCCTTAAGGATACTGATGTTTTTGTGGTTTCTTCTTTTTGTTGTCATCACCAGAGATTTATATAACATTTGGGGAAATTTTCAATATTTAATCATAAGCATTCTTATTCCAGTGTAGGCTATACAGACAGGCCACTCTAAACTAGAGGCTGGACAAATTACTTCTTTTTTTTAATTGGGGTATATGTTTGCATAAATGCCCATGTGTATTAAAATTTCTAATAAATACATGCATTGATAAGGCAATAAGATTAATGAAAAATTTAATAATTTTACTTTTCATAGTGGTAAACATGTTGTAAAATCCCCTAAACAAGGATTATAAACTGTGGGGGAAAAGGAAGGGGATAATCTTTTATTTGAGTATTCCAACAATTTTTTTTTAAATGTTTATTTTTGAGAGAGACAGAGAGACAGAGAGAGAGACAGAGTGCCAGCAGGGAAGGGGCAGAAAGAGAGGGAGACAGAATCTGAAGCAGGCTCCAGGCTCTGAGCTGTCAGCACAGAGCACGACGTGGGGCTCAAACTCATGAACCGCGAGATCATGACCTGAGCCAAAGTCAGATGCTCAACCAACGGAGTCACCCAGGCACCCCAGTAAATTATTTCTTAATTTGTTTTCTTCATGGAAATATATTGCTAAAAGCCTACATCATACAAATTACAGAGGCACTTTTGTAGGTGTCCAAAGTATAATCATTGTTTAAGTCATTCCAGTGAAATAGAGTTTGTCGTTTTTATTTTCCATTTCCTATTTCGATGACTCTGAAAGTGGGATTACTTAAGTAATATGTATTAATTTAATTTGGTTTCTTTTGGTTTGTTTTTTTAGTGTTGGATTTTTAAAAGTAAGTGCTACTTTTTGTTATTTGAGTTTCTTAGGTTTCTATGCACCCTATGAATTCAGTTCAGGTCAATTTGTTTAAAATGAATTTAAAAAAAATATAGGACATGGTTCCTACCACATAGACATTTATGGTTAAATTGGAAAGACCAGATTTATTTGCATGAACCAGTTTATCTCCTGTTGTTTTTTATATAGCACTAATGTAAGAAATTGTCAGGAAGATTTTGTGATGCCTATGTCAGGATTTGAATAATGAGTAGTGTTTGGATAGGAAGCAAATAGCAGTGATTCTTGTATTTGATTTGGGAAGGGGTAGTAGGCTCGATAGTTTTAGTTTTGTGTTTGAATGTGGATGTTTATTTTTCCAGGTCATCCAGAATTGTGTTATTGTCTAAAACACAGTATTTGATATGATAAATCATTCGGTTTGAATTCTGTTAGCATATAGTGAAATGATTCAAATTATTTAGTATATATCGTAAGACTCAGAATTTTTTTTTAGCTTAAGTTAATATTTCACTTTAACAAAAAATTATGAAATTATAAAAACAAATAATGTAGTACTCTCTTTTAAAAATTATCACATTAGGATTCAGGGCAATTATATGTTTATACTGATTTTTAAAAAGTTGGCTTGAATACAGTTTTCTTGACTCCTAATTTACTGCTGTTTCTTTGTGAATACAAATGTCTTGTTAATTTTCGTTAAATAAAGTAAGCATGATTTTCTCATAAAATGCTGCAAACCAGCTTCAAAATGCTTCTTTAATTTTCCAGATTCATATATATATATATATACACACACACACACACACACACACATATGTATATATATATATTTAATGGATTTCAAACAGCAGCTGGTTTAGTTTGATAGGCTTTCAATTTTGCTACTTCAGTGAAGATTTAGGAGGAAAAGAGGCTTAACAAGAGAGAAAAGAAAAAGAGGAGAAGAGGTTAGAGAAGGAAAAGGAAAAGAAAAAGAGATCATACGGAGAGCTAGTTTAGGGATGAAGGAGCCCCAGAGAACAACGGAGGAAAGGAATAGAGTCTCAAGATGGATGGAAAGATCTGTCTGGGTTGAAGGAGACAGGAATTGGGGCAGGAGTCAAGAGAAGAGTGAAATTTGATAGGTTAAGGGGCTATGACATATAATGGGGTTTTCTCAGGAAGGTATATTACTAGAAAGAGTACTATTCCAAAGATATTCTCTTTAAAGAGAAAAATTCTGGAAAAACATGATTACAATAGGGAAGAATACTTGAGCTTTATGTGGGGAGGTCAGTCACAAAGTGATCACATAAATATGTTCACCTTATTTTTTCTTAACCCTCACCTGTTTGTTTATTTGATGGCTAATTTGATATCTTTCTACAAAATCTGATTGTGTTGGCCACACATTGGCATCAATTTTTAAGGAGGCACTATGTTCAATAATACACTGGCAAAAAAAAAAATAAATAAATAAATAATACACTAGAGAACTGATAGTAAGTAATAAAATATATTCCTGCTATGTCTCTCAGACATGGATTGGCAGCTTTTCTGAACTAAATTTATTTCTCATAAATTTGAGTGGGCGATATATTAATTTATCGTATGGAACCTCAGTCTTCAATACCACTATCTCAGAAGCCTAGCTTCACCACCCAAGAGTAGATTAACAGATCGTCTCAAAATACAGTGTCATACTACCATATTTTTCTCTGTATTATTAATCACTATTGTAAATTAATATATTTCCGGTATTACTTAGAAAACGTATGTCTCTCCCTTTAGACTTCAGACTCCATGAAAATGGGTATTGTTGGGCACCGCTTGGCTCAGTTTGTTAAGTGTTTAACTCTTGATTTTGGCTCAGGTTCATGAGATCAACCCCACATTGGACTCTGTGCTGACAGCATGGAGCCTGCTTAGCATTCTCTCTCTTCCTCTCTCTCTGCCCTTCCCCTGCTCACACTCTCTCTCTCTCTTTCAAAATAAATAAATACATAAAAAAATTTAAAAATTAAAAAAAACAATAAAATGGGTATTGTGTATTTCTCATTCATGATTCTAACCCCAGCACTGAGCATGGTGCCTGGCAGAAAGTACATACTCAAGAAATAATTGTTGAATGCATCAATAAGTAAATACTACACCACGCCAGAGAAAAAAATAAATACCAAATTAAAATATGAGGTTTGTTTTCTTTGATATTAGCCCAAACATTCTTATCTTCACGAAGATTTCCTTTTTTTTTTTTTTTAATTTTTTTAATGTTTATCTTTGAGAGACAGAGTAAGAGACAGAGCGTGAGCAGGGGAGGGGCAGAGAGGGAGACACAGAATCTGAAGTGGGCTCCAGGCTCTGGGCTGTCAGCACAGAGCCCAGAGCTGGGCTCAAACTCATGAACTGTGAGATTATGACCTGAGCTGAAGTCAGACACTTAACTGACTGAGCCACCCAGGTACCCCAAAGATTCATTTTCAATTAAAAAGGTAGTATTAGAAGACACTGGCATATTCTAATTTATAGTTAACCTATTATTTAAACAAATAAACATTTAAATTTCTTTTATTTTCTAATAGAAGCTCTCTTTAATTCCTTATTGTCAAACTGCTAATAGTATGATCATTCCATTATCTCATTTAATCCCCTTCAGGAGGGTGCTAAAATTATCTTCCATTTTACAGTTGAAAAACTGAGACCTGGAGAAGTTAAATACCTTGTTCACGTTTATGCAATTAATATGACTGTGTATTAGAGCACTGGATATGTACCAAGGAAATTGCCCAAAACAAGAATTAATATATTCATGGTAATGCTGAATGTGGTAGTATAAGATTATACTTAAGAATTGTGGTTTTGGACTTACTTAAAAGATTCAGTTTCATCTGTACCTGTTATCCACGTGACCCTGAGTATTTTATTTAACTTTTCTAAATTTCCATTTCCTCAGCCATAAAACATACTTGATATCATAGCCTCATTAAAGTGAGACTATATAATATGTGGAGTCTGGAAGCCAGTAGAGACTCAGGGAATTTGAATTCCTTTTTACCTTCCTATTTAATATTTACATTTCCCCTTTCTATTCTACTCTAGCCAGCCTACCAAAAGCCAGTTCCCTTTGTAAGAATGTGTACAAATACACATTAGAGAGCTATATGCTATTTAGTAAGTTCAAGGCGAATTTGAAAATTGCTGAAGGAAGGATGGTTGAAATTTAAATATGACTAATACCAGCTTTGTACTATTTTACTTGGTTTCCCACCCCAGAACACACACACACACACACACACACACACACACACACACACACACACACAACATTTCCTGAGGAACTAGGTACTTTTCTTTTTGCACCCTGCCTTAATTCTGTCCCCAGTTCACCTCCTATCTGGATTACTTATCCATTTTTAGTCTTAGAGTACATTATTGCATATTGGAAACAACTTTCGTAGTGTTCTAAATATTTATATCTTTATATAAACAATACCAATATTTTCCTCAAATGTTGCCCTAAAATATTCATCATTTGGGGGTGATAGTCAAGGAAAATCTTCTTGTAGTCACTATGGTCTATGAAATTATAATTATTTTGGACTGGAAATGAAAACTAATTACCAGATGCCTATGCTTATATATCTGCAAGGTCTTTCTTCTCCTTCATCTGTATTTTTCTCATTTATTTTTGATGCTGTTCAGATGTATTTATCTATAAGTTGCCTCAAACTATCTTTTGAAATGAAACTGGCTAAATAAAAGTAAATAAGTATTTTATACCTAATTATAAATCTGAATAGATGGTGGGAAATTATCAAGTTCAGGAATGTATTTGTGTATAATACAAGTATTATAATAGCTTGTTTAAATATTAATTTATTAGAAACAAATCAATTAGGGGCACCTGGGTGGCTCAGTCAGTTAAGTGTCCAACTCCTTTATTTTGGCTCAGGTCATGATCTTGTGGCTTGTGAGATTGAGCCCCACATCAGGCTCTGCACTGACAGCATGGAGCCTGCTTGGGATTCTGTCTTTCCCTGTCTCTGTGTTTCTCTCTCTCTCTTTCTCTCTCTCTCTCCCCCTCTCTCTCCCTCCCTCCCTCTCAAAAAATAAATAAATAAACCATAAAAAAAAGGGAAATCAATTAGAAGGGAAAAAAAGAAAAAGCAGAAGCATATGAACAGTTAATGTTTCTAAACTTTTACTATTAAAATAAGTTTTTAAAAGCTGACTACCTATTATGGTTTAGTCTTTGTCAATAATGTGTATTTATATATGTTCAAGTATATATGTTCAAGTATATATAAATATATATTTACATATGTTCAAGTCACTGTCACTTCTTTTGATCTGGAGCAGAAATTAGCTTCATTCTAGAAGTAAGGGAGGATTTTTTAATCTTGTTTGAAAGACATGGATATGTGTATATCTAGGTACTTTTGTCTATATGTATTTAAATATAATTAGCTAATTTATAGTGATTTCTTCTGGAGAAGAGCGATGTTTTGTTCAGATGAGATGTGTAATAATTTCACATAATACCTTACCTATGTTTCACCAGAGAGAGTGACTTAGTTTGGCTTTCTGGTTTCTTGACCTGCTCAACTTTTTGGAGCCTCTACTTTGAAAAAGTCCTAAGTTCTCTCCAAACTTTAGTAGGATATTTTATAGGCATTAATGCTTTGAAAAAATCACTTTTGGTAACAATCTTTGTGAGGAAGCAGAAAAATATAGAGCAATTTACAAACAAATGATATGAATATTAATTTCTTAATCACGAAGGGTAATTATTATCAGAGTGGGTTATTATTTGATTTATATTTGTCTCTTTCTTTTATATCGGACTGAAAACTTTCACTTTTGCTCTCACTGCTAGTCCCTCTGGTCCCGTACTACTCCCCAAACACACACACACACACACACACACACACACACACACACACACACACACCTGCATGTGCACACACACATGCACATACATACACAGGTAAAAACACAAGCCCCTTCAAGTTTGCCTTTCCTAATCTTACTTGAGGAGGTAACCATCCTTGTTAAGAATATAGATAAAATGAGAGAAAAAAGAGACTTGAAATTTTTCAAGTATTTTTTTAAGCAAAAGTATAATTGGAAGCATTTAGCATATAAAGGTACGATATGCTATCTTTTCCTACTTATTTCCTAGAGAATAACTGATTAGACTTATAGGTAATAGAAATAGAGGTAATTTTTATAAAATATTTAATAAGCTAAGTACAATTTAGGCCTTCAGGGAAAGAAAACGTTGTGTTGTAATATTGAATGTAGATAACCAGGGCTCAGTGGATATAATATGATTAAACAACATATTAATTCATATAAAATAAAGTTGTGTGGGTTGAAATACAGAAAATAATGTGATATTGAAAACTTCAAAATCATATTTTATAATAACCTCCTGTGTTCTGAAATTTATATTATTACAGATTTTTAGTAGTTGAATTAACAATCTGTCTCACTAACATTTTGTGCTACTTGCTACCTAATTCTATTTGAAATTAATGTATACAATAGCCTCAATATAATTCTCAGTGTCTGAAAATCTAGATACATTTTATCATTGGTGACACTACTGTCTAGTATTGGATAGGATCATTAGATTATATTGATCATTTCCAGCTTCTCACTTAATCATTTTCTATTGACTGACAAAGTATAATTTCTTTGACAAAGTATAAGCAAAAAAATACATTTTTTTTCTTTAGTGATTAAATTTAAATTCACATGTGAGGTTTTTTTTTTTTAATTTTAAAAAATGGAATAGGTAGATATTACCTGCTTTTCAATGGCAGTAGCCTCAATACAGTATCTTCCTTTTGAAAATGTTATTTTTATTGTACTTCAGACTCTGTCCTTTTATTTGACATACCATATCTTCTTCATAAAAGAATGTCTTAAAGTTCCTTCTCTGCTCAAGTTAGATTTACTGCCAGAGTTGAAATACCCAGATCAAAGCATGTGGTTTAGGGGCACCTGGGTGTCTCAGTCGGTTGAGCATCTGGACTTTGGCTCAGGTCATGAGCTCATGGTTCCCGAGTTTGAGTCTCACATTGCGCTTACTGCTGTCACAGTGTCAGCTCAGAGCCCACTTGGGATCCTCTGTCCCCTTCTCTCTACCCCTCCCCTGCTTGTGCTCTCTCTCAAAAAACAAAAACAGGGGCGCCTGGGTGGCTCAGTCGGTTAAGTGGCCGACCTCGGCTCAGGTCATGATCTCACGGTCCGTGAGTTCAAGCCCTGCGTCGGGCTCTGTGCTGACAGCTCAGAGCCTGGAGCCTGTTTCAGATTCTGTGTCTCCCTCTCTCTGACCCTCCCCTGTTCATACTCTCTCTCTGTCTCAAAAATAAATAAACATTAAAAAAAAAACCCACACACACGCACATTAAAATAAAAATGTTGTTTTTGTCTCATGGTGTTATGATGTACTGTTCAATAGCTATTCAGCTTCAAAGCTTCTAGAATAACTAAGAAAAATTTATTTTATTTATATTTTTATATTTAACTACTCTTCAATAATATCTCCTACTAATTATACAATACCAGTAGTTTTAATAACATCCAGTGGACAAAGTTGCTTACTTTGAAAATCTCAAAAGTTACTCAGGACCAAAGATAAAAACATGTATGCAAATAGATTTAAATTACAAAGTGTAACTTCAGCTAATAAATGTTGTTATATCTGATTATACTTGCTCACCAAGAAAATTGGACTATGTTTCATTTCATCGTAAAGTTCATTGGCAGAATGTGAGACAATCAACAGTTTTTGATTTTAGGGATATTTTCTAAAAACCTTAATATTGGAATTATCTGTGGAACAAAATTTCCTTAATAAATTTTCATTACTTGATTACAGGTTGAATATTTCAGACATTTAAATCAATTAGAATCATGATTATTTTGATTGCCAGAAATTCTTAAATGTATATATTATACAGCCAATATTCATTTTTTACATCAGACACCTGCGATTTAAACATTTTTAGTGGTTTATGATTCACAAGAAAGCTGAAGTTTATTAGCTTTTTCTGGATTATAGCGATTTTGTTTTTGCTTAATAAAAAAATATGAGTAAACTAATCAATTAATTTGGCAGTGTAGATGACATAGTATTGGTTTCTAACTTACCTGTTAATTAGTTTAAGATATAAAGCTAATAACTAACATAGGTTACTTCTCATACACATTCTTCCTGGTCCCCAAAGTATATATTATGGTGGTATCACCTTCTTAAATTTAGCATCTAACTCTTCTAATTATTTGGAAACTAGGCTTTGGTTTCTAAGTTTGAAAGCCTTGTGTCAGTGCAGAAATCTTAAAAATCAAAGTCCTACCTAGTCTGCTGGAACACACCAGAATAAAACTGTGCTCCTAAATTTTGCTTTATATTTTATGGGACTCTAATCAACTGGATATATCAACTGTGTTATGGGCTGTCTGATGACATTTTGAGGTAGAAAATGTGAATTGCATTTTTTATTGTACCCTTTGCCAGACATTTTCATACTTTGATCAAACCATACAGTTGAGATGATTCAGTTCATTTATTACCTCAGGGCATGTTGAGTAATATTTCTAATTCAGTCATAATTTAGAATACATCATAACCCCTCTTCTCAGTCCCCTTGCCTCAAAAGAAGGAAAAATGGAATTTATGGGTGAAGAATTTGAAAATATGACGGTAGAAATAGAAATAGACATCTTTCAAAAATCTGTGTTTTCACTGGCACCTATTTTTTAAGCTTGTTCTGGTGTTCTAGTTAAAAGGCATCTTAGGGGCGCCTGGGTGGCGCAGTCGGTTAAGCGTCCGACTTCAGCCAGGTCACGATATCGCGGTCCGTGGGTTCGTGCCCCGCGTTGGGCTCTGGGCTGATGGCTCAGAGCCTGGAGCCTGTTTCCGATTCTGTGTCTCCCTCTCTCTCTGCCCCTCCCCCGTTCATGCTCTGTCTCTCTCTGTCCCAAAAATAAATAAAAAACGTTGAAAAAAAATTTAAAAAAAAAAAGGCATCTTAGATTCAGTGAACTAATGCACGCATGTACATGCTGAAGGAGTTCATTGACCATGGGACTACTGGAAGGTAAGCTTGCAGGCAGAGCACCTCAACCTGGGCTCCTTACCTATTTACATTTTTTTAATGTTTATTTTTGAGAAAGAGAGACACAGAGAGCAAATGGGGGAGGGGCAGAAAAAGAGGGAAACAGAATCAGAAGCAGGCCCCAGTCTCTGACCTGTCAGCACAGAGTCCAATCCGGGGCTCAAACCCACAAATGGTGAGGTCATGACCTGAGCCAAAGTCCAGCGCTTAACTGACTGAGCCATCCAGGCCACCCACATATTTAGATTCTTAAAGTGTATTTAGATTGTTCCACTTGGTTTTGAAATCTGAGTACTTCTGAGATAAAATGACTTTAGAAGAAGTTTATCTCCAAAAACCTATGGTAAGTATTTTATAATTATGTAATAAATGTTAGGCTCTGCTTTGTGAAGAAAAGAGTTACTATAGCACAATTAAGACTGCTATTTTTAGGAGCACCTGGGTGGCTCAGTTGGTTAAGTGTCCAACTTCAGCTCAGGTCATGATTTCACAGTTCATGAGTTTGAGCCCCACGTCGGGCTCTGTGCTGATGGCTCTCAGCCTGGAGCCTGCTTTGCATCTTGTGTCTCCCTCTCTCTCTGCCCCTCCCCCACCAGAATAAATAAATGTAAAAAAAAAAAAATGAAGGAGGAGGAAGAGGTGAAGTGGAGGAGGAGGAGAAGACTGCTAATTTAGAAACACCTGCCTATGATATTGGCCACGACTGCACCTATACTCTTCATATAAACAATATGTGTTATATTAAACACTATTGCCTTCTGAAAATCTAGATTTTGATATGATATACCAGGTCACCAACCTCCAAAAAAATCACTGGGAACTGAGTTTCTAATGAGTCTCCCCAGTAGATATTTCACAAGTGTTGTGACTGTTGTTGGAAGAATTACGTGCGACCCCATCAGGAGAGGACTCTTGGAAGCTTGTGTCTAGACTCCTCTGAAGTTTGCTCATGCACCTTTTCCTTTGCTTATTTTACTTTTTATCCTTTTGCTATAATGAATCAGAGCTGTGAGCACAATTATATGCTGAGTCCTGTGTGTCCTCTTAGTGAATCACTGAACCTGGAGGTTCTGGAGAATTCCTCGCATAGCTTTCCTCTTATAATTTAAGTTCAGTGATCTGGGATAAATATATTTATGTAATAGCTAAATACAGTGTCTATATCAAGTTGGATGTTTGCATAGTGGAAGAAAAAGGGGGGGAAGCTATATCTTCATTCCAATTACAATATAAACACTCTATCACCTACTATTTCTCCACTTTGAATTCAGATTTGTGTCTGTGAAAGTTCTCATGTGTATGGTCTGGTTATTTTATAGACTCACATCTCAATCTTCCTGGTTCTCTGTCTTGTTGATCTCTAAAGTTCTGATTCTGTACAAGCAGTCTGTGTTTTAAAGTTAGTTGCATCAGGATACTGAGTTTACAAAGAGTGAATTAGTCTGTCTAGATTTATCATGTAAGATGATAAGACACACCAAATTGGGACCACAGAACTATTAGGAATATATGTGAGTCCATCCTTCCACCCCTATTTCCTGAACTAATAGTTCATTTTTTTCTTAATCAACAAAATTTCATTATTTATAAAATAATTATAAGATTTACATGACTAGTTGTTGTTTTTACTGTTCTTAATATCCTAGTTTTAGAAAATGTATATAAACTTGCTTTCCATTTGCTGCCACCAACTTTATTTTTCTGAATGTATTTCCTGAGATTGTGTTAATACAAAATAAAACTCTCTAGATTTTATTTCTTTACTGTTTTTGTTCTAGTTTGGTTTCCTATAAAATTTTGTATATCTCTTTTCTGTCTCTACAGATAACACATCTATTTTATGCTTCATCCATGATTTATAAAACATAACAAAATAAATTATTTTGAAAGCACTACAAATTTGATTTATTCCTGTCAGTTTAACTTTGCCGTGATTTTTTTCCCCCCTAGGATTGTTGATGTTGTTTAGACATTGTCTCAGGAGATTAAGAGAAGAGTTTGCACATGTGCAGAGGAGAGGCAGAGAGAAAGGAAGAGAGAGAGAATCCCAAGCAGGCGCCATACTGTAAGCATGGAACCAGATGTGGGGCTCGAACTCATGAACTATGAGATCGTGACCTGAACAGCAAACCAAGAGTCAGACGTTTAACCGACTAAGCCACCCAGGTGCCCCAGGTTAAGAGCATTTTAAACTCTAAAGTATAGAATTTAGGGCACCTGGGTGACTCAGTCAGTTAAGCATTGGACTTCAGGTCAGGTCATAATCTCACGGTCTATGCGTTTGAGCCCCGTGTGGGGCTCTGGGCTGTCAGTACAGAGCCTGGAGCCTGCTTCGGATTCTGTATCTCCTTCTCTCTCTGCCCCTCTTCTACTCACACTCTGTCTCTCTCTATCTCTCAAAAAATGAATAAATGTTAAAGAAAAAATTAAAAAATAAAATAAAATATAGAATTTAGTTCTTTTTTTAACCCATTAGATTTTGTTAATTTAGATGCTCCATTGTCATTTCTTTTCAGATTATCACAGGGAATTCTTTTCCTGTTCATCCATGCCAAGAATCTGTCTAACCATGTAGTAACAACTAAGTTTGTCTTTTTCTTTTAATATGTTATGTGGAGTTTTATTACTGTTTTCGGTCAAGAAGAGAATAAATAGTATAGTAACAGGAACCAATAGGCCATTTAATAATGCTGCCCTTAATCAACTTTGTGATATTCGGCAATGCTTTCTTTTCAGTTATGAAATTCACATCACCTCCCTTTTTCATTTTTATTGGATTGCACTATTATTGTCTTTTTTCTTTTATCTTTGTAGATACTAGGACACAGATTTTACATTTGAACCTGTGTCTACCTAGAAAACACTCAGTTGGTAGTATTTATATTAGAAATTGACAGCAATGGTCTACAAACCCAAGCCAGTGATATAAATCAGTAAATAGGGCTGGTACTAGAAAATGCCGAGTAGTAAAGACTGGAAAGAGCTGGGAGTAACATGTTCCATCTCCAGGCATTCAAAGTAAGAACTTGAAGTACTCTGCAAGGCAACAGAATAGTAGTGCATGACAGACAAGGCCCAGGGACAGCTTGCGATCTTTGGGTTGCATATTCGTATCTTCATACATCTACCCAAGGTATATAGCATTTAAACAGGTTTTTGTTTCTACTCTGGGGTATTTTTGACTAAAAATATCTTTCAGTTTACCTTTATGACTAAAATATACATTACAAGTTGAATAGCCAAATTAGAAAAGTATATCCTTTTCAAAATATTGTTTACAAAGTGTTAATGATTGCAAATTGCTTCACATCCTCTTTCTGAGGTATTCCTATAGCAACTTGGTTGAAAAGTATAGACATGCTTCCTTTCCATTTTAATGTGAACCAAAATGGCTCTAAAAATCAAGTTTGTTAATTTAAATAAAACTTCAAAAAGTGTATAGAAATTAGTCCTATGCAAAATAGAGTAATTTTGATCTCATTCAGGTGTAGAATACCTCTTTGTTTTTATTAATTTCTTTTTGTTGAACATTTTGTTTTTGTTTTTGTTTTTGTTTTTGTGTTTTACTTAACTCTGAAATGAATATGCATTTGTAGAAACATTAGCAAATTCTACCTTCATCATGGCTTGGACCTAGCAATCTAAAACCTCCTGGCTATCTTTCATATCTACCAGATTACATATATTTCTGTTTTTTTTTTTCATTTTTTTTTAACTTTCAGTAAGTTCTCAAAACTCAAAGTAGCTTATTTAAAGCACTTAATTACTACCAACACTCATCTTTCCCCAAAGTTTGGATTTACTGTTCCGAAGTTGATTGTGATGACTTAATCTCCACTTATGTCAGATTGCTCTTTAATATATGGACAGTTTTAAAAAAATACATAAATTTTAACTGGGTTAAAGATTTGTGTTCACTATAACTGCTTTGTCATTAAGCTAAATGAGGTATTAAAGTCTTAAAACCAGAGTTATAATAAGATAAAGAACTCAACCATAACTGTATGACTAAAGAAAGTACTAATTGATGATGCCTTCTTTTCAGTTGTCCGAAATAGGCTTGTTTCGTGTGGTGTTTTTAATTGAGTTATAACAGTTCTTTGTTTTCCTTCTGTTTTTATGGTTGTAGGATTGTAACTAGTAAAACTTTTTACTTTATTATATATGTGTGTGTTAGTAATTAGATTTCTTTTTCTTTATTCTCACAAAACAATACTCTAGTAAATGTGATATTGGTTATCATGTAGTTGACTTTAAGTCTTTTTTTTTTTTTTCTTAATGTATCTGTTTCAAATTGTAGACGGAGGAAATATTTTAAGCAGACAACCATTGAAGGCAGTTTTTCTTTTTTTTTTCAAATTTATTTTTTATTTTTTTATTTTTTTTCAATATATGAAGTTTATTGTCAAATTGGTTTCCATACAACACCCAGTGCTCGCCCCAAAAGGTGCCCTCCTCGATACCCATCACCCACCCTCCCCTCCCTCCCACCCGCCATCAACCCTCAGTTTGTTCTCAGTTTTTAAGAGTCTCTTATTGAAGGCAGTTTTTCTAATGATAATGACATTATATTTTCTGAAAGGAAGAACTATGTACTGGATGTATTACATGAAAAATCTTGAAAATTTAGAGATGAGTAATAGATTTTTTTCATTGTTGTTGTTGTAAGCATTACTATGGAGTAATCACTATAGGGTTACTGAGGACATAGGTATGAACAAGAGAGCCCCTGCACTTTGGACCCAACTTAGACATTTTTTTCTCAATTTTTCATAGGTATTAAGTGATTTTGCAACTATCGAAATTTAATAATCCTTAGAATGAATTTCATCAAACAAATGTGATAAATATTAGTGGTTTTCTGTTTTTTAAGTGATATATTTCTTTGAACATCATGATTCCTAAGATAGAAATTTATAATTAATACTCTTAGCAAACAATGTATAACAATTAAAGAAACCACAATAAACAATGTGTTTAAATATATTTTTTTCTAATACTATAGCTGGGAAGTTTTAAGATTCCTTCTGTCAAACATAAGATGGTGGTTAGAAGAATATGGCTTTGATGGATTTCGTTTTGATGGCGTTACATCCATGCTCTATCATCACCATGGAATGGGTAGGTAAACTGATATATTACAGATGCAAATAATGATTTTTTTTTTTTTACTGGTAGATTAAAACCAGGTTTGGGGTTCAGTTTCAGAGCTTCCAATGACCATTAGTGTTAGCTTGATTTTTATTAGTTCCAATGTGTATGTCTTTTCTCTAGAGACTTCTGATCCCTTTTTGGCAAGAGGTCAGAAATAAATACATTTTATAAGTAAATAAAAGATAATGCTTTCTGTGAAATATATCTACTTAATATGCTATCCTTACTATGTAGCTTTCTTTTAAATATGTTTCATTTATTTTTTTTTTCTATTCATATGTAATTAACATACAGTGTTAGATTAGTTTCAGGTATACAAAATAATGATTCAACAATTCTGTACATTATTCAGAATTCACCCGTTCCCACACATACCTCCCCTCTGGCAACATCAGTTTATTTTGTGTATTTAAGAGTCTGGTTTTTGGTTTATCTCTTTTTTCTTTGTTCATTTGATTTGTTTCTTAAATTCCACATAGGAATGAAATCATATGATATTTGTCTTTCTCTTACTGAATTATTTCACATAGCATTATACCCTTTAGGCCCATCCATGTTGTTGCACATGGCAAGATTTCATTCTCTTTTATGGCTGAGTAATATTCCATTGTTTGTATGTATATATGTATGTATATTCACAACTTATTTGTCCATTCTTCTCTGGGTAGACACTTGGGTTGTTTTATATCGTGGCTATTGTAAATGATGCTGCAATAAACATTGGGGTGCGTATATCTTTTTAATTAGTGTTTTTGTATTGTTTGAGTAAATACCCAGTAGTGGAATTACTGGATCATATGGTAGTTCTGTTTTTAATTTGGGGGGGGGGCAATGTGGAATCCTCCATACCGTTTTCCACAGTGGCTGCACCAGTTTACATTCCCAACAACAGTGTACGAGGGTTCCTTTTTCTCCACATTCTCGCTAATACTTGTTATTTCTTGCGTTTTTTATTTAGCCATTCTGACAGGTATGAGGTGATATCTCATTGTGATTTTGATTAACATTTTCTTGATGATTAGTGATGTTGAACATCTTGTCATGTGTCTGTTGGCCATCTGTATGTCTTCTTTGAAATAATGTTTATTCATGTCCTCTGCCTATTTTTAAATAGGATTATTTGTTTTTTTGAGGTTCAGTTGTATACGTTTTTTTATATTTTTGGGATATTTAACTCTTTACCAGACACATCATTTGCGAATATCTTCTTCCATCCAGTAGGTTGTCTTTTTGTTTTGTTAATGGTTTCCTTCACCGTGAAAAGCCTCTTATTTTGTTGTAGTCCCAGTAGTATAATTTTGCTTTTGTTTCCTTGCCGAAGAAGACCTATCTAGAAAAATGTTTCTATGTCTAATGTCAAAGAGATTACTGCCTATGTTTCCTTCTAGGAATTTTATGGTTTCAGATCTCACATTTTGGTCTTTAATCTATCTTGAGATTATTTTTGCATATGATCTAAGAAAGGAGTCCAGTTTCATTTTTTTTTGCATGTAGCTGTTGAGTTTTCCCAGCACTATTTATTGAACACACTGTCTTTTTCCCACTGAATATCCTTGCCTTCTTTGTCATAGACTAATTGACCATAAAAGTCTGGGTTTATTTCTGGACTCTTTATTTTGTTCCATTGATCTCTGTGTTCATTTTGGTGCCAGCACTGCTATGTTTTGATTACTACAGCTTTGTGGTATACCTTGAAATGGGAGATTGTGATAGCTCCAGTTTTGTTTTCCTTTTTCAAGATTGCTTTGGCTATTTGGGGTAATTTGTGGTTTTATATAAATTTTAGGTTTTATTTGTTCTAGTTCTATGAAAAATGCTATTGATATTTTGATAGGAATTTCATTGAATTTGTAGATTGCTTTGGATAGTATGGGCACCTTAGCAATATTGTTTCTCCCAATCCATAAGCATGGGATAGCTTTCCATTTGTTTATGTCATCTCTAATTTCTTTCATCAGTGTTTTATAGTTTTCAGAGTACAGGTCTTTCACCTCCTTGATTACGTTTATTCCTAGGTATTTTGTTCTTTTTACTGCCACTCTAAATGGGATTGTTTTCTTAGTTTCTCTTTCTATTCATTATTGGTATATGGAAATTTAACAAATTCCTGTATATTAATTTTGTATCCTGTGATTTTACTAAATCCATTTATCAGTTCTAATAGTTTTTTGTGTTTCTATATATAGCATCATGTCATCTGCAAATATTAAAAGTGGTGAAAAACTGAGAGCTTTTCCCCTAAGATCAGGAACAAGACAGGAGATTCACTCTCACTACTTTATTCAACACAGCACTAGAAGTCCTAGTGAAAGAAATAAAATATTTTTAAGCAGTTTATTGCAGCACCCATAGGATGTGAACATGACAGCAATTGTAATGAGAAAAAAATAACAACAACAACAAAAAATAAATGAGAACCTTTGTGAATGTGTGGATTCATTTGCATATTAAACACTGTAGAAAATATGTATATTTTAGATAGAGGTGTTCACAGTTAAAATTTAATTATAAATGAATTTGTAATTAAAATCATTGATCAGAGACCTTCAGTTTAAAAGTTGTGCAAAGAGGGGCACCTGGATGGCTCCTTCAGTTTAGTGTCCAACTTCGCCTCAGGTCATGATCTCATGGCTGGTGAGTTCAAGCCATGTGAGCCATGTGTCAGGCTCTGCTGATAGCTCAGAGCCTGGAGCCTGCTTTAGATTCTGTGTCTCCCTCTCTCTCTCTGCTCCTCCGCTGCTTGTAGTCTGTCTTTCTCTCTCTCTCAAAAATAAATAAAACATTAAAAGAAAAATTAAAGTTGCACAAAGAAATGGGATCACGGAATCCTAATCGCTTAGTAGATAACATGGAGAATAATTATTATTTTTTAATGGCCAAATATTACCAAGCAACAACCAGTCTGAAACAAGGACTTTGTAAATTTTGAAAAGTGGCTGCCAAGAAATGAAGCTATATTCACAGTGTGTTGCTATCTGCTCTTAATCATGCATGGTGCTGCCCCCATGAAATGTTTCTAGGAAAGAAGTTGTATCTATTAAAACATGATAGATTTCACTGATATCTTCCAGTTTGGAGAGAAACTGACTTAAGGAATGAAAAAGGAAAACATGGCAAAATTTAAGAAGGAGCCTCTCCTAGATTACAACACCTTCTAGATTACATATGCAACTCCTGCATTTCCCTGTAGAACCTCTCTCTTCTGAGGCCTTGGTATCTTCCAAGGAATTGTGGAGTTAGGGAAATGAATTGGGGGGAAAAATGAGGCAAAGCAATTAACATCAAGACACAAAGTGTTTAATTTATAAAATTCAGTGATAAAAAGAAGTTCAGCATATGACATCTTAGGAAGAAAAAGCAATTTACCCATATAGATGAAAACAATGGCTGAACTCATACTATTCTATTGCTAACAGCAATGTCTACAAAATCCTTAGGGAAACAAAGTTTGACAAGAAAATTGATAATTGAATTGCCATTCAGGTATAAATTTGAAAGAGCTTGATGAATAAAACTTCCAGAAAATACCATATAGTGATGGAATCCAGCAAACTGAAAAAACAATGAGTCAAAATAAAAAATGTGATGTGGGGAAGCGGGGGGGGGGGGGCGTTGGGGGAAAGGCAGGTGTTGAACACTAATTCGATTTAATGAAAAATGAGTAAGCAATTCAAAGAATAGAAAGCAAATAGTATAACCCCAATAAGTGATACATACTATAAGCAACCAAAATTAGGATGTGGGGGAAGAGAAGGTAAAAGGAAGTTGGAGGATGTTAAAATCTTTTTGTCATCATAGGAAATCTGTATGGCATAAATTGAAGCACATATTTAAAATAATATAAACATTTTGTCTCAATTTTATGATGGTTTTCATATTTGCTTTTCTTTACTTCACAGGGATCTCTTGACATGCAAAAAATATATATATCTAAAAGTTGAAATCTAGAATTCCCTTTGGTATCATTTCATGTTTTTCCTTCAAAATTATGTTAAAATTAAATTCAAATTTTCAGTTAAAGTGCTTTGTTTGCTTTTGAAAAGCAAAAATTGATTTGCAGGATTGTCTGAATTCTGAATGTTTGATATGGAGTACTTTTCTAAGTTAGAACACATATTTGCTGATGATAATATTATGTGCTATTAAGGCTCATTACACTTTGCTATGATAACAAAACTGATCTCAATAGACTAATTGGTGGGGGCATTTGTGCTGAGTTGAGACTTGCATGTTAACGTAATGCATCTGTATCGATTTTCTGTTCTCTAGGTCAAGCTTTTTCAGGTGATTACCATGAATATTTTGGACTTCAAGTTGATGAAGATGCCTTGATTTATCTCATGTTGGCAAATCATTTGGTTCACACATTGTATCCCGATTCTATAACAGTAGCTGAGGTAAAGCCATAATGATCTCTACCCTCTGAACCCCTTTAATATAGAACATTTTGTTGGCATACAATATTTGAATGATTAATCTCATGTTGTCAATAATTGCATACCTGAAATTGGACCCTGACCGTAGTGCAGCTATCTTGTATGGGTGGCACATTATTTAGAATTCAGTGTTTTTCTATTAGGAGATAGTGTGCACTAATTACTTGTCATCATTCCATTGTTAAAAAAGAAAATGCCAATGGTTAGAAAGTAAAATATCCTAATCAGTGGACAGGTCCTTCCACCGTGAGACCTTCAGCAGAGAAAAGAATTGAATATTAATGTGTGTCTGCTTATTTATTTATTTTTTCATTCCTGGTTTAATCATTAGAGATGGCATGGATCGCTGCCTGCAAGCTTCTCTGAAGTCTCTCTTGTTCTGATGCGATTACCTTTCTTGTTTACGTTATTGCTCTTGGATTGCCAAATGTTCACTAGTTATTCATGATTACTGAAGGTTCATGATTAACTGTCCCAAAGCTGCACTGTAATGATATAATTCGGTATATGCATAATTGACAATTCCCCTCTTGGTGATAAATGTGATAAATTAAGAAGTTTGTTAAATGCTTATGCTAATTTAGATTTAGTTCTAAAATCCCTCTGGTTTTCTGAGTCCTCTTACTAGAAATTATTATTAAAATTGAATTTAGTATGTTAAAACTGTTCTGTAAAAAGTGTGGCGGTTGGCATATAAAAATAGCAAGAATATCGTTAGAAGAGTCAGAGTTCAGTTGTATTTTCACATTGTTGGCATTTAGTTCATGGGCATGAAATGTGGTAATGACAACCTTCTTCCTGTGGTATTTCTTATTTGTATAGACTTATTTCTATCCATGTCTTCTCAAAACCCCGATCTTCAACTAGGTGGAATGATTCCTTGTTTATCTCTGGATAGAGAACAGTTACCTCCTTTAGACATTTTGCCTTCTAAATATGTTCTAGGACCAAAGCAGTGGATCCTACATTTCTGGAATAAATTTTTATATAGAATTTTAAAACACGCAATTATAATACCATTTTGATTATCCTGTATTATTCCACACTCCCTACCTACTTAAATTCAGTCATATCTTACAAATCTTGCTAATACTTTATGCACTGAATATCTTTTAATGTCAGAGTGTATTTTAAACTTTTATTTTGTCTTTTATATAGTTTTATTTTATCTGTCAAACATCAAAAAAGTTTGTTGATTATGTTTATGGCAATTCAAAGCAGAGATAGTTTAAGTGAAAAATTACTATAAACAATTAATGACAGCACAAATCAAAATTGGGTACTGACGAAAAAGAAGCAATTATTTAATACATGAAATGTAAAATTGTTACATTGATCTCTCAGTTCATTTCAAGTAAAATAGTTTCATCATCTAGGGAGCCCTTGTCTGATTATCAGTGTTTCTACCAATGAAACTTTGAGACTTTAGTCTACTTTATATTACTTGTTTTAGATTTTTTTTTTAACAAGATGTGTCTTCAATTTATTCTGCTTAAATTGAAAACTACTTCAATTTCAGTACATCACTTTTCTGTCTAGTGGGAGTCTCTTCAAAATGTGAAATTGATCCTCATGAACTTTTTTTTTTTAAGAAAGGAATATGGTGTAACAAATAAGTAATGCAATTTATATAAAGTCCTATAGTAGAAATTTAAATTTATTTACAATGACAGTTATTAAAATTGAAACCTTTTTTCCTAGAATATACCTACCATTTCCCATGGTTCTATTTGGTATATTAATTAAAAATATTTTTTTGATTGAGGTTTTCTCTCCCTTTGGCATAGTCATAAGTGATCCTTAAATATAAAAATAAAAACTATTTTAACTTTATTTGGAACACATAATCATTTTTATATTCTATGTTGGTAGGTATCAACTTTTTTATATTTAAAATATATTTATTTTAGTGACCTTTATGTTTACCTTTTTTTTTCTTTTTAAGATTTTTTTAAAACCTTTTTTTTTTTTAATTTTTTTTTTTTAACGTTTATTTATTTTTGAGACAGAGAGAGACAGAGCATGAACGGGGGGAGGGGCAGAGAGAGAGGGAGACACAGAATCAGAAACAGGCTCCAGGCTCTGAGCCATCAGCCCAGAGCCTGACGCGGGGCTCGAACTCACGGACCGCGAGATCGTGACCTGGCTGAAGTCGGACGCTTAACCAACTGCGCCACCCAGGCGCCCCTCTTTTTAAGATTTTTAAAAGGATAGTCATTAACTCTCCTCTTTCAAAAGAGAACTGCAAATATCTCATATATATTAATGGAGTAGCTTTCTAAGGATTCAGTTTTAGAAGTCAAGACCAAGTGGTGTCCAAATATTTTTCTTAGCAGATTCTATTTCCTATGAAAGTATTTCCTAAAACTACCTTTAGAGCAAATATAGAATGCACCTTAATGTTTCTTGAGAAAAAAAAAAATATCTTGATCTTTAATACCAGCCTATCACCAGTCTTAGGAAAACTTAGTCTCATGAGAACTCTTCTGTGAAAGCATTTTTGTTTATAATTCCAGTGCCTAACACGAGTACCTGGTATTTAAAACATATACAGCCAATGTTTGTAAGGAATCAAGCTAAATACCTACTGTATCCGTGAAAATGTGACATATGTAATAGATACAACTTCTCTGAAAATGTTTTTTTTTCTATTAAGCATGCATCCTTTTCACTTTTTTCTCCTTTTACATTTATAACCTATGAAATATTAAGTAGAACTAAGATTTTATTGACAAATATTTCTTTTTCTTACAGATGTATTCCACTATGCACTATATTTAAGTGTATCTGTCTCCCATTAAAAAGCAATTAATAAAGTATTTTATAAGTCCAGAGAGATTATATATTTCTTTTTTCCACCTTTTCTGTGGGAAGAATTTGGGGATGGTGTTGTAGATGAAAAAGTATTTGAGTTAAATTTCAGAGAGTTCTGAGTGCATAATAGTCTTTTTAGAAAGTAAGGATAATAATACAAGGAAGAGTTTGTGCAGTGACATGCATAGAAAAGCTTGTGACAAGCACAGGGAAGAGTGAATATTTCAAAATGGATGATGTATTTAGTACTTGAAATATAATAGAAATTATGCTGGAAAGATGTAGGCTTCTCCCTTCTGCTTTCTGTGTACTTTAGTTAACAATTGTAACAACTATATGGCATTATCATTTCATGATAATAAGTGTGTATATGTTTATTTAGGTCTTACTTTATGAATCCCAAAGGTCAAATATTCTGCCTTATTTACCTTTAAATTCCTGACAGTGCCTTTATTCATTCACTCATCAAATTTTATTGAGTTCCTGCTTCATGCCAGTTACTCTCCTACTGCTCTGAATTCTTGGCATATATCAGTGAACAACAACAACACCTTTGCCCCATGGATCCTACATTCTAACAACACGTAAGGAGGCAGATAATCAAATAGGAAATTATTTTGTCAGTGTTTAAAGGATGATTGTTGAATTGAATCTTTAGCTTAAGAATTTGAGTGTTCGATTGTTGGCTATCGAAAGCCGTTGTTGGGCAGTGATAGCGGGCTGTCTCATAAGCTGTTGTTTTGGCAGCAGTTAGTGTGAAGGGAAACTGGAGATGGGAATTCCTTTTGGGAGCATAACGTTCTAAGCAAGGAGTAATGAAGATTAAATAAGAAGGATGATGGTTGTAGAAATGGAGCAAAGGAGAAGAATTGATTTCAAAGATATTGTAGAGTTAGAATTGCTAATACATGTCTCACGTGAGACCAGAGTTGCTATTATATTTTACTACATCTGGTTCCTTATACCATCTTTTTTTTTTTTTTAACTTCCCAATTATCAGTAATCTAGTGGTGGCATGACAGAGGAGGAAGATACTTTGTTGAAGTGCCTGCCATCTGACCCTATCATTGAGAAACATATCTTTAGAAATCTCTTCACCTGAGTGAGCTTCAGTTTCTGTGTCTTCTAGATGAAGAAGGTCCACTAGATACCCTTTAGATCCATTTCAAGTGTGACTGACTGTAGTGAAAGCCATCTTATTGCTTCATTCTTAATGTACTAAGTCTTCTATCTCATCAGAAGCTAGATGCTGACAAAATACGCTCCATGTCAGTACTTTATGCAGAGAGCAAGTACAGTAGATATATGCCACATGTATTTTTGTGTTTGAAAGCAAGAGCTAAGTGTTCATACAGTGGCTCAAAAGTAAGTCTAAGATACTATGTTTTAGCAATAATCGTTTTACTATTTTCTGTTCTCTTTGTCATACGAAGGAAAAGAAAAAAATGAAAAAAACGCCTCGTGAGATTGAAGTTGTCCTGCAGTGAAAAGAATTACACAAAAACTTAGTGGGAAATGAAATCTCCCATTATAGTTTTAACTACTTTTACAATTATGCTACCAAAACACTCCAAAAAGATATGCCTCCATTTACTGTTTTTATTTATGGGGCTATTTATTTTATTTATTCTCTACTGTCAAAAGAATATTTCCTAAGAATTTGAACAATGTGAACTGATACTATTGATGACTCTGTTTTAGGATGTGTCAGGAATGCCAGCTCTCTGTTCTCCGATTTCCCAGGGAGGAGTCGGCTTTGACTATCGATTAGCTATGGCAATTCCAGATAAATGGATCCAGGTAAGATTTTATGCATTTTTTTCTCTAAAAATACTATGTATTTTGTTGGTTTATTTTTTAGCTCTTTGATTTATTTAACTTGTGATCATTAGTTATAAATGTTATAATCATTATAATTGAAGTATTAAAAAATTTTCTCATTAGTGTGTTGATTCTTATGCTTTTTAATAAGATGTTTCACAAACTTCTAAAAGTTCTAGTTTAAAGTATTCATACTTGTGTTATTTAGGCAAGGAGAAATATTACTATAACGTGAGCTCTGTATATGAAATTTTGCATTATCATTGCAGTTTTGTGAAACTTCAGTGCTCTCTGTATAAAACACATTCAACTTCATCAAGCATCCATTTCTGCCTGCAATTCATCAATGTAAAAGTTACTCCTTAATTCCCCTTACTTGCTTCATAGTATGTTTTTACCTCAGCAGATTTGGATTCATCCATTCCTTTATTTAACATTTAGAAATCCTTACCGTGTGCCAAGCACTAGGAATGCATAATTGTAGATGACACCTTGCACATTATTTGTAATAAAATTTTATTAAATTTTATTATAGTTAAGTAGCTTCAATTATATTTTGTTTTATTTAATATTTGCCTAAAAGACCATTGTTTTTATATAGACTCAGATTTGACATAGAACACTCTGAGTGGCTGTGTCCCTGATGACAGGCTGAATATGCATAAGGAGTCAGCTTTGTATTTGTATCAAATAATCATATTTGTATCAAATAATCAGTTTTCTGATGAGCCCTTTAGTACACCGTGAACTGTAGATGTGTTTAACCTTGGATAGAAAAACCGTGGAGCCTGCTCTGAAGGAACTAATTATTGTAATCCTATCTTAACTTTCTTCCCTGTACTCTCCAGGCAATTTGTGCAATACACAACTGTGACATTAAATCTTTACCAACATAATTTTTGCTTCTCCATTTATAATGATTCCTAAACATTGTCAAGTCAAAAAAGCAAATGTTTTCCAGAGATGATTAGACTGAAAATCAAAGAAACAAATATGTATTCTAGCTTTAATACCTGGGAAAGTTGCTTTATATCTGTCATTTAAAAAAAAAAAAATGGTGTGGTCTTCAATTTTCTCACCTTGGTCTAAAGGTCTTTACCCACCATCTTTTAGGATTTCCAATCTTCCATGCAGACTTTTTTCCCCTCACAAGTGCCAAGTATTACTTTTCTCACCTCCTACTGAAAAGCCTCCATCAGTTTTTGTGCAGATTTAAGAATATTTCAGGGGGTACATCAACCTAGAATTATTCCCATCACTCATAGCCCACAGTGGGTATTTCCTTCTCTTACCAATGACGACATTTTTAAAAAATATTTAATTTAATTTAATTTAATTTAATTTAATTTAATTTAATTTAATTTACAAAACATTTAGTACCTTGTATGCTCAAGGTACTGTACTAGTTAGTACCTCATACAAGTGGAAAAGTATACTGTCCTATGTTTAGGACCATCATGTCTTCTTAGATTGTGAATTGTCTAAAGGCAGATGTTATCTTCTGTTTTATGTAATTATTTAAAAATCTTTTTGCATCACCAAAGTGGGAACCCTAGTTAGTAAGACAAGAGAAAGTTAAAATAATATTATAAAAAGCTCAGTGATATCCCCTACTTTTGTAATTTGTGCATTTAAAAAAATAATCTCATAAATGACTATTATTTCCTCAAAAGGTACACAGGAGTATTAATCCAAATGGTAGCTGTACTCAGAATATATGGCATTCATTGTTATTTCCCCATAGGGTCTGAGTTAAATCAGAATGCTAGATTTCATTCATGTTTTTGTTGTTCAAAAGCAAATTATTTCTACTTGTATTGTTCAAAATCAGTAGTTTGGAATACCACATTTAATCATATTTAATCATTTACTGAACAAATACTTGCCTATCTAAAATATGCCAAATTTGCTGCAATCCCTTTTATTTTATTTTATCATTTTTATTACCTACCTACCTTTTATTACCGTTTTATGTTAAATTGAGATAAGTGGTTAATTGAATTCATTCATTTATACATTAATTCCACCAAAAATTACTGAGCACTTTGTATTTTTATTATAGAAAGTTTTTTAATTGTTGATTCTCACGCAGTTGTAAGAACAGTTGTGATACAGTGAGAAAACCAGTATTTTCAAGTGGTAACACCTTTCAAAATTATAGTGTAGTACCACAACCAAGATACTGACATTGGTATAGTTAAGATATAAAATACTCCATCACCATAAAGTTCCTTCATGTTTTCCCAATCACTTTTTAACCTGTGGCAACCACTAATCTGATCTCCATTTCTGTAATTTTTTTTTTTCATTTCAAGAATCTGATATAAATGAAATCATACAATATTTAACCTTTTGGGATTGCCATTTTTCACGCAGCAAAATTCTCTGGAAATTCATATAGATTGTTGCACGTATCAGTAGTGCAGTCCTTTTTATTGCTGAATAGTACTCCATAGTATGGATAGACCATACTTTGTTTGATCATTCACCCATTATAGACATCTGGATTGTTTCTGGGTTGGGCTATTACAAATAAAGATGCTATAAACACTTGTGTGCAGATTTTGTATGGTCATAAAATTTAATTACTCTAAGATAAATGACAAATAGTGCAATTACTAAATCATATAGTAGTTGGATGTTTAAGCAGATGGATATTTAATTTTTTAAGAAACTATGAAACTTGTCCAGAATAACTGTACCATTTTTCATGCTCATTGGGAATGTTGGAGAGATCCACTTTCTGTACATCCTTGCACCTGTTTTAGTCATTCTATAACAGATGTGTAGTGATATCTAACTGTGGTTTTAATTCGCATTTTCTTAGTGGCTTATGATGATGAACATCTTTCATGTGTGTAGTTGCCCTCTATGTATCCTCCTGATAAAATGCCTATTCGTGTCTTTTGACCATTTTCTAATTAGATCATTTGTTTACTCTGGAGTTTTGAGAGTTCTTTATATAATCTAGATTAAACTCTTTTGTTGGATATGAAGTTGGCAAATGTTTTCTCCCAGTCTGTTGCTTAATCTTTTTATCCTTTTCATGTTGACTTTCACAGAGTAAAAGTTCTTTGTCTATAATAAATTTGATGAAGGCCAATTTATCATTTTTTCTTACAGGGACCTTTTTTGGTATCAAGACTAAGAATTCTTTGACTCTCCTATATTTTCTATTAAACATTTTATACTTTTGCACTTGAAGTCCATGGCCCATTTTGAATTAATTTTTGTGCAACAAATGTGTAAGACCTAGTTCCTTATTTCAAGTTTCCATTTGTTGTTGTTGTTGTGGATTTCCAGCTCTTCCAGCATGATTTCTTGAAAAGTCTATCCTTCCATTGAATTATCTTTGCACATTAGTCAAATTTAAGTGGGCATATTTGTGTAGGTCCATACATTAGTGTCAAATTCTTGCTGTACCTGATTACCACAACAATGTCTTCAAACAACACCAATTAGCCATTATATAGTTCTCAAAGTTCTTTAGGTCACAGATCTGAAATGGGTCTTACTAGGCTAAAATTAAGGTATTGACAAGGCTGCATTTCTTCTGGTGGTCTAGTTCCCTTGCCTTTTCTAAAGGCTTCTAGTTTTCTAAAAGCCACCTATACTCCTTGGCTCATAGCCCCTTCCTCCATCTTCAAAGCCAACAGAGTAGCATCTTCATATTTCTCTATTACTCTGACCACTCTTGCCTCCTTTTTACAAAGGTTCCTGGAATTATATTGGACCCATTCAAGTAATCCCAGATAATCTTCCCATCTCAATGTATTTATCACATTTCTAAAGTCCTTTTCCATGTAAGGGAACATATTCACAGGTTCTGGGCATTAGGATGTAAACAACCTATGGGTGACCATTATTCTGCCTAACACAGTCTGCTGTCTGGTGCCCAACAATTCACACTGAAATTATGAGACATGGATAAGCACTTCTGACTTCCATAGAACAAAAGTCAACAAAGGAAGATATGAACAGGCCTGAATCCCATTTCTTGTACCAAAATCTGCAGCAGTTTTGCTTTAGTTGCTGTGTAACAAATTTTCACAATCTTGATAACTTAAAACATTACTCACTTGCTACCTCATGGTTTCCTCAGAGGACATTTATCATATTTTACAAGGTTCCACCTCCACTTTAGGACTGCACAGAAATGTGAATATGGGGGAGCAAGAATTATGGGAACCGTCTTGGAATTCTGCATATCAGAGTACAGTTGACACTTTGGACAGATTAATGAGCCCATGCAGAAAAAGTGTATTGAGTAGAAGAAAGAGGCTATTTTTAGGAATAACTTTGAGGAGCATCAACCTTATAGGATAGGCAGAGGGGGAGCCTGCAGGATGCCTAGAGAGGTGGGAAAACAAAACAATCAAGAGTTTCAGTCTGGTAGACTAAGAAGAAAAGCCATTCATGGGAAAGTATAGAGTCAGCACTCAACATGTACAGCAAATATTTGCCTAAGATAGAGAAAATATTACCTAAGAGTTAGTCATTTGCAGTCTTGGCAAGGTCATTTGCATCAAAATGCAGCAGAAACCAGATTGGAGACTGAAGTAGAGAGAGGTGTGTGGTCTGCTAAGATGGTAATTATTTCATGATAATTAGCCTTTAAACTTTCAAGTTGTTTTTTTTTCTTTAGTTATCACTTTTTTAAAAGAATGGAACAAAACATTATTCCTGCTAAAATTTTCTTTATTCAAACCTAAAAATGTAGCAAGTATATCTCTCCCTTTTGAAAGTTACAGATATATTGCATAATAACACTTCACTATGGTCATTAATCAAGAGGTAGCGGTTGTTACGGGGGGAAAAAAGTTGAAAAAATCCTAAAGTGCACTGATCAAACATCTGCACAAAAGCAAACACACACACACACACATACACACCACATCACTGTCATTTGGACAGTCTGTATAAAATCTGCGATTTTAGTAAATGTTTAACCTAAGATATTTTTGCTATGTGGGTGCACTTGTATCTATATGTCAAATAATTTGGATTTGCGATGGATGCCCTCAGATAGTGATTTAAATAAAGTAAGAACTATAATGGTTTATTCGAATTATTTTCTCTCTTGTATTTAGCTACTTAAAGAGTTTAAAGATGAAGATTGGAATATGGGCAATATTGTATACACACTCACAAACAGACGCTACCTTGAAAAATGCATTGCTTATGCAGAGAGCCATGATCAGGTAAATGAATATGTGTATAAATTAATTGTGTCTCTCTCTGTATTTATTAACATATCTAATACAAAAATATCCAAATACAAACTTCTGAGGTTTAATACAGTTAATATAATTTATAGCTATTTTTATGTGAAAACTGCTCAGACTTAGAAAACATTTAAAAAATATTCTACAGATCTATAAATTCTAGCTTCAAAACGCAGTACTATTTTTAATCAGCAAAACTGTAATTAAAAAATTGTAAATGACAGTTGCAAGTGTTCTCCTACATGTTTTCCTTTGTTGTAACAAGAGGAATATTGGTTCTGATCCAGGTTAATTTTAATTTCAATTTTAGTTTTCCTTCTAGAGGTTTTCTTTTATGCCTTTTGACAAGCTTTCATCATTTTTTCCTGCAATCACTGAATTCTCTTGCGAAGTAATCACCCTGACCCCTGTTTCTCCGGCTTCAGCCCATCCTTTCTAACTCAGCCTGAGACATTTTCCAAAGAGCAAAGCTCATTTTGTCAACCCACATCTTTTGATTAGATCTTCTTATTCAAGGCCACTCATATTCTGGCCCAAGCCAAAGTTTCCACCTTTATTCTCTGCTCAACTCTCCAAGCATTTTATTCTTCAGGACTATAAAATTCCCACCCATTCCTGACTAGGTCATCCTTGTTCCAATCAGGTACTTTCCCCACACACCTGAAAATGCCTAGTGTACCTGGGGAGCTCCTATGAAGCCCTCCTGCCCTGACTCTGATGTCATATTCTCCCTGAAGTCTTCATCTAGTTGTATGGGGAAAAATAGTGGCCTCATTCTCCATGCTTTCATCACATTTTAGGCAGAACATTTGTTTCCATTACCTTTATATATCCAGCCTTAGCACTGTGACTGCTCCTAGTAGTCGTTCAATAAACATAAGTAAAGGTAGGAACAAAGGCCATTTAGCTATTTAAAGCCATATTAATCCTCATAAACATAAACAACATGTATGCATTATAAAGGAGACAGTAAACATTTCTGAGATTATTTGCAGTATGTGCATCAAGGAAATTGAAGCTCAAACAATAATCTTGTTATTTTAGCAGAATTTGACCATTTAAGGTAAACAGGTAGATTTTCAGCTGTCTCCTTTAATTATTAAGAAACAGTTAAGTAGACCAGAGGTCAGCTACTAAAGCCCATGTACCAAGTTCTTCTTGCTGCCTGTTTTTGTAAAAGTCATTGATACATGGCCATACTGATTCACTTATGTATTGTCTGTGGCTGCTTTTGAGGCATAATGGTAGATTTAAGTGGTGGAGACTGAGAAAGTGGCCCCAGTGCCTAAAATATGTACTATGCAGTCTTTACAAAAAGTTTGCTGATTCATGATGTAAACGTATATTAAATTTTGTATCTTCCAAATCAGAGCAGTGCTTTCTTTTCAACTTAAATTGGCTGTAAAGCAGATCAAATCAATACCTACCAAAAAAAGGAGAACTAAAATTAAAAAAAAAATTTAAACAAAAAACCAGGTAATAATAAGTGTGGAGGAACTCTCACCAGATATATAATAACGAAAACTAAAATAAATGCATAAATTCTTTATATTGCAAACTCCTAGCAATTTTAACATATTTGAGCCCCCTAGATATATTTATTTTAGATAAATGAACGAAGGAGTAAATGAATGGGTTAAATAAATTAAGGATGCAACACCTACACTATTTTCGTAGTTTTACTCCCAAAATGTACAGAAAATTATGGATTTACCAAGAATTATTTCATACTTTAAAGATTGATGTAATTCTGCCCGGTATGACAATTGTCAGTAATGTACAAAAAGATGCAAGTTTTGTATCTCTTTCTAAAAGCAAAAATACATTGAATCTTAAATCTGATAAAATTATAAAGATGTGTATTTATAAGACGAATACTATAGAAAAATCGACATCCTGGTAAAAATCTAACCAGAATTTATCAAAATAATTTTGTGATATAATCATAACTTAAAGAAATAAACCCAGTCACACATAAGAATATAACAAAGCAATTTAAAACAAGTGAAAAGGACAAAATTGTTTAAGAACCAGTATTATCTATTATCTAACGTGTGTATCTTCTATGCGTTATCTTCAAACTGTTTTAGCGATGGAGCCTATTTTTGAACTAAGTTTGTACAGCGCTCTGAGTTGTATGTCTGATTGAAACTGCATTTTATTGGTACATGTATTAGTCTGCTAGGACTGCAATAACCGAATCCCACAGGACAGTATAAACAACAGACATGTGTTTCTCCCAGCTCTGGAAGTCCAAAATCAAGGTGTCCGCAGGTTTAGTTTTTCCCGAGGCCTCTCCCGGAGGCTTGCAGGTGGCCATCTTTCTGTTCCCACGTGGTCTTTCTTCTGTACACTTATCCCTGGTAACCCTTTCTCTTCATATGAGGACACCACTCATTGGGTTAGAGCCTCACTGTTATGACCTCATTTAATCTTGCTTACCTACCTCTTTATAGACCCTCTCTCCAAATATAGTCACATTGGAGGTTAAGACTTGAACATGAATTTGAGGACACAATTCAGTCTGTAACTATACACATTCCACTTCATATGTTTAGATTTAAAATATTTACCTTTGAGTCAGAGAACAAAGAGTCTACTTTGATAAAGTGAAATAATTTGAACTGGAGTAAGATAGACGACAATTACCATCTAATCAAACTTTCAGAATTCTTGTGCCAGCAGCCATATTCTGAGCTAATTCTTTCTTGGCCCTCAAAATAAGGACAAGACTGACAGAATGAGTAGGTAGTCTTGAAACAGTATTTTAAAGAAAAATCATTTTAATCAAAATAGATTTGAGATTAAAATAGGTTTATAAGTAAAAATATTTTTCTAAAAATGAAAATTATTATAATAGGATAAGGAGATTACAGTTTATGCTCTATTGTATGTTTCACTATAAATTATTTTTGTCAGTAAAAAACATTTTGTGTTAGCCATTTTTAGCCATAAAATTTTTGATTAAGAGGCCTCTCTTCTACTCAGTACGTTTCTGAGTTACCTGCCCCATTTACCAACTGTTATATTTTCATATAAAACAAACTAATTTTGGGGCGCCTGGGTGGCTCAGTCGGTTAAGCGTCCGACTTCGGCTCAGGGCATGATCTCGTGGTCCGTGGGTTCGAGCCCCGCGTCGGGCTCTGTGCTGACAGCTCAGAGCCTGGAGCCTGTTTCAGATTCTGTGTCTTCCTCTCTCTCTGACCCTCCCCTGTTCATGCTCTGTCTCTCTCTGTCTCAAAAATAAATAAAACGTTAAAATTTTTTTTTAAATAAAATAAAACTAATTTTAGATTAGATGGCAGATTCCATGAGAAAACAAATTTTACATTTTAAGAAAAAGCTGTCAACCCTCTGCTGATGGAGAATAGGGTCCACTTTAGTATATTTATGTACATATTTTATGTATATAAATACATATACATAAATATAAATATATAGAAATGATTTTTAAGAAAATCTTCCATTCTTTCAAAACAAATAAAATGGTAATGCAAACTATTTTTAAAGTTTATTTAGTATTCTCAACAATTATAATAAATGTTTATTCCAATTTCAGAAAACTCGAAGCATCAGTTCAGATATAACAAATATTTAAGTGGCTTATCCTGAGTTTTCACTAAGCTCTTTAAAAATAAAAACCAGTCCTGAAAATAGATGCGTTGATCTCTGACCAGCTCACATGATTATACCAGTTCACCTTCAGTGTAGAAAGCAACTATTGGAAAATACATGAAATTAATACTAATTCTAACACCCTCTCCTAGATGGTTTCCCATCCTGTGTAATCACGTGTTACTCTAGTGCAAATTAAAACTGCTTAGTACCTATTCTTTGCATTTATCTCAGTGACTTTTATTTCTATAGGCACTAGTTGGGGATAAGACACTGGCATTTTGGTTGATGGATGCTGAAATGTATACCAACATGAGTGTTCTGACCCCGTTTACTCCAGTTATTGATCGTGGAATACAGCTTCATAAAATGATTCGACTCATTACTCATGCTCTCGGTGGAGAAGGCTATCTCAATTTCATGGGTAAGTAGGAGTTGAACACATACCCCATCTGTGTTCAGAATGTTAACTAATATTACATATAACATAAATCACGTAGAATGTTTTGAATTGGCTGTTCGGATTTAAAATAAAAAATTACAACTTTATTTTTTTAATACACTGTCACATATAAACTGCAGAAATTAAATTACTGTATGATCATTGTTATACTAATATACAATACAAAAGTACAGCGATAGCTGGCACTTTATGTAATGGTTTGTCAACAAGTGGCGTGAACTATTTTTAAAGCTTAGTGTTATTATTCTGAATTTCATCATTTGAGTTTATTACTTTAGTGATCACACATATTGAACATAAGAAAGATATCATTGTCATATCATAACATATTCAGCTAAGATTATTGGTCTTTGAGGTAATTGTACACCAGCATGTTTCTATGGTAAATGTGAAAACCAAGACTAAGAATATGTGATGTACAAAAATGAAATGTGTATTTATTTTAAAAATAGGAAGACTATTTTATTAAAATATTTAATATTTTAATATTAAAAATAGAAGAGTATTTTAAAAATAAGAATATTCCAAGGTCATTGTTGTCTGAAGGATGTTGAATGCTACAATATAGAAATCAACTAATATTTTCTGTTCTGTTTGGTCAACAACGATTATTTGAGAATTTGAGTTTTAGGAGATTTCATCATTTTTAGACGGGAAGTGTATGTGGGAGGCTGACTTATTTTTCTAAAGTAAAAGCCTTAGAGCTTCAAGTTAATTCATTTCTATCTGGAAATTTTTATAAGGAACCTCTGGTTGGACTTTTAAAAGTCTCTATTGTTAAATAAATAAATAGTCTCTATTGTTTGCTAACTTGAGGTTAGCAAGCCCAACCCTTTATGCACCAGATTTCACCCGTATGGACTGTACCCTTGGGTGTATTCCTCTCCTCTTAGGATCACAGAAATTTGTTAATATTCCTAAACTGTCTGGAAGTGACCTTCCTAACCTGAGGGACTGCACTGTGTCAGCCATGCCACAGGCCAGGTTTCCTGAGCGGACTTTGCAGGCATGATATCCATAAGTAAAATCATCCTCGGTTGCTTAAAAGCAACTGGTCCTCCCTGACTCTGTGAACATTGTCCACAAATATAGCCATCCTAGTAAGGCCTTAGTTGCACAATCAATTCATTCAATTATATCCTGAGAAAAAGATAGAATCCATGAACGTATGTAAATAACTGTGTCACCGTGTAAAGTAAGGAGAGCTGAGGTTTTAGTGTGAGATTTTTTTAATGTTTCATTTCATTTATAAAAGCAGTTAATTAAGTTGTTACAGTCTAAGCTTAAATAGAAACTGAGAGGGCTTCCTTGTATGTGTGGAAATGAAACAGTTTTCCAAACAGAGAACTGAAATAAGAGAACATCTCTGAGTTTATGCAGTCAGTCCTATGTCATTAATTCGGTCCTATGTCATTAATTCTAGAAACCCACTGCATTCAAGAACTCTAGTAACCTGACTCAGTTTACTGCTTTAGTCTGGAAATTGTGTAAGCATTGTCAACTCAGAGGCTGTACCTTTGAGTAGAGAGCCTCAGTAGTTTGAAGTACTTAATAAAGTCCTTTACCTGAGACTATCCTTCTTTGCCAGACAGTTCTAGCCTGAAGCACATAACAGAACCTTCAGGCAAATTTCAGAGTAAAATGGTCTATCCACAGATGATGGAGCTTAATGGTCCTAGTTAAATAAATGTTGATAACTTTTAAATAAGAAAGGTCTGATGCAAATTCGTAATAAGAATGATTTCCTCTGAGTCTTGGTGTATATTCCATAATGGTAAAAATGGGTCTTGGACAGCCAGGACATTAACAAATCTCAGTAACTCATAAGCTTTGTGAAATATATATTCCTCCTAAGACAGGCTGAGCATCTGTTCTGTTTTGGAAACTCTTCCCATAGTAACAATAAAGAAACATAATTGTTTCTAACACCTCTTTCTATAAGGCCTATAAAGTGAGCATATTTGTGGTATCAAATCTAATCTTGAAATTATTCTTTGATATAGAACTAAGATCTTTGACGTTTTATTCTTGTGTCCTTAAAACAAATGGCTTCTAATGTTTAACACCAGTATAACACCTATTTTTTTTTATTCCATCTGTCTTATTATCTTACCTAAATCTAGCATTTCTGTGCAAACTTTAAAATCAATAATCTCTGAGTAGCTCTATAATTTCTGATTATTGATGTTGTTTTATGAAATCTTTCCCTATGAGCTATCATGACTTCAAATATTTTCTTTTTCCATTTCCTGATCATGTCACTGTCCTGCTTAATGGCTTCAATGACTAGTGCCCTCCAGCTGACCTGTAAGTCTCGCATGAATGGTCTCCTGTGGGTCTCCCTGTTGATTGCTCTGCTCCAGCCAAGCAAGCCTTCTTTCAGTTCACTGAATGTACCAACCTCCTTCCACTCTGAGCTCTATACATTTTGCAGTTCTCCTTTCTTGAAATCATTCCACTCAAACACCCCCTCCCATACCTGACCAAATCCTTCCTCTGCAAATCTCATTGCCTTGGGGAAGCATTCCCTAAAGCCTCATGCTACACCAGTTTCCCCTGTTACACATTTTTATATTACCCTATCCTTACCTTTCATGGCACTTAACAAAATTACATTTGAAAAACTATTAAATATATGACTCCCTTGGTAAATTTAAAACTCAGTGAAAATAGGGGTCATCTGTATCTTATTCACTATTATATCGCCAGGAACTAGTCTGGCATAATATCTAGCAGCATATCACAAGGCTTCCACATTTTTCTAAAAAAGGATATCAGGTAGATGTATATGTATGTAATAAATAGGTAGATGTATATATAAATAAAATATTACCTTGTAATATTTTTAGCAGTAGTTCATTAGCTGCAATCACCAGTTGTAGTTGTAAGTAGAGTAATTTTTTTTTCAAGTGGCATATAAGAAATTAATATTTAAAAAGATCAATTTAAGAAATTTTTTTAAGACTGAGGAGCAATCTGGTTGTTTATTCATATTTTAGGCATTTTTAAACTTGTTAGCTTTCTGGAATTTTATTTTTATTTTCCTTTAGTAGAAGAAGAATGAATTAAGAAAAGAAAACAACACATTTTTATAGTTTTTTTATCAAAACATTGTACATAAACTCATTAGGCACTTAGATATGTATTCTATTCATCACAAATCATTAAGGCCAATACTGACTTTTTTCAGAATGATACCAATTTGGCTACTTGTTTTGTTTTGCTTGTTTTTTTGCCTTGTATACTTCAATTTTGAATTTCAACAAATTCTTTCACTCTGTTTAAAGCAGAATAATTTTGAATTTCAACAAATTCTTTCACTCTGTTTAAAGCAGAACAATATTTGCTGTGAATTTTTTATTTGCTAGATTATTTTTTAATTAGTTATGAATAAATACATTTATATTTCTTATTCTTCTCCAATGCAGTCATATGAAAGAATCAAATACAGGAGAGGGGAGCAGGGATGGTTAAATTATTTTCATATGTTTTATATTTTTATATCACTGATCATACAAGAGATAAAATAATAAATATGAATAAAAAGTAAATTTATATTGGCATAACATTCTATACTTTCTAAAGCATTTTCATATGCATCATCTAACTTAGTGCTTTCTTAGTTCGAAAGAAACCTGGAGAGAAAGTTAGACAAGTATTAAGGTGTGCTAGGTCAATGTCACAAGTCCCATTTTGCTGCAACTGTAATTAACGAAGGTAAAGAGACACAACTAATGTTGTACAGCCAGAAAATGACAGCAGCTTGTCAGTTGTCTCTTTCTTCTGATTTCCAGTTTGAGAATATTTTAGAAAAAAAAAAAAAAGAATCTATGTCAATATGTAGATTAGCCACCAAACTATAATTAATGAATATCTTTTAGGAAGAGGTAGATCATAGTGGTTAAGAAAACTATCTGAGTGGGATCCAAGATTTCTAGCTGTGTGACTTGTGTAGGATGCATTACCATTCTGGGCCTTTGTTCAGTGGTAAAATGGAGCAGCGCCTGCCACAGAGGATTGTTTTCAAGGTAAAGTGATTTAATATAGATACAAGACTCAGAATATTGCCAGGGGCACATAGCTCATAGTTAACTTTTATTTAAATTAAGTTTCAATTAAAATTAACTATTTTCGGGGCGCCTGGGTGGCTTGGTCGGTTAAGCATCTGACTTCGGCTCAGGTCATGATCTCACTGCCCGTGAGTTCGAGCCCCGCGTGGGGCTCTGTGCTGACTGCTCAGAGCCTGCAGCCTGTTTCAGATTCTGTGTCTCCCTCTCTCTCTGCCCCTCCCCTGTTCATGCTCTGTCTCTCTCTGTCTCAAAAATAAATAAACGTTGAAAAAAAAATTTTTTAATAAAAAAAATAAAATAAAATTAACTATTTTTAGTTCACTATTTTTAATTAGCTATTTTTAATATTATTAGTTATTCCATTAAATAAACAGGTCCCAGATACTGATGTTCCAATTTCATCTAAGAGTATTGTTTTATAATTTTGCCTGATGGTACGTTGTTTAATATAAAAGTTTATTAAAATGTTTAATTCATTTCCTCTTTAAAACATCAGTAAATATAAGAATTCTTTGTTAAAAATCAAATGACATTTTCCAAGTTGATATATGTGGTAAATTAAGCCATTTCTGTAGTTAGTCTCACTAAGACTAAATAATATATATATTTTTTGTTTTCAATTCATAGTGACATTCATTGAATATTGCTACCCAAACACCTTACTTATCTTTCATGTATGAGGAGGTCTGAGGGTAACCTCAGCTAGTTTTAATTTCTAGGATGATTTCTAGGATATATATTGATTGGTTAGCATTTATTATTATCTCTTATATGGCGTTTGCATGTTAGTTTGTGCATTAGATAAAACTTAATATGTTTTTCTGACATGCCTGTACAGAGAATTTCTTTTTTTTTTTTTTTTCAACGTTTATTTATTTTTGGGACAGAGAGAGACAGAGCATGAACGGGGGAGGGGCAGAGAGAGAGGGAGACACAGAATCAGAAACAGGCTCCCGGCTCTGAGCCATCAGCCCAGAGCCTGACGCGGGGCTCGAACTCACGGACCGCGAGATCGTGACCTGGCTGAAGTCGGACGCTTAACTGACTGCGCCACCCAGGCGCCCCCAGAGAATTTCTATGTACACAGAAGCAGAGAGAAAGAGAGAGAAAGAAGGCAGATTAACTTAAAACAAATTCAGTTTTAAAAGTTAGTAAATTTGAGATATGTATCAATTTAAACTATAAATTTAACATATTCATAACACATTCTAGAATGTGTTTTAACACAATTTATAAAATTCCTTCATTCTTCAAAGTTTATATGTATCTACTATGTACCAAGTGTTGCTAAGTGGAAGATATTCTGAGTTGAAAAATAGCTCTTGCCCTCAAGGTCTCAAAACTCAAAAGGGAATACAGACAAGTAAACAGACAAGTGTCTTTATACTACCACATGTATTAGATACAGTGATAGAGATAAGTAGAAAATGTCATATAAATATGTAGGAAACTGGGTTAAAAGATTGTCGGTAGAATTTATGAGCTATTTCAGTTAGATTAGAATAGAAAGGCACAAGAAAGCTCTATAATGAAATCAGTGAGTCTAAGTAGGACTAGGTCATTTTGGAATAGTAAACCTCAAATAAATGAAAAAACTGGGGTCTAAGGAAATGAAATGAGTGATCATTCATTGATTGGAAATTTTAATGAAAAATATGGTTGTCATCACTTTAAATTATCATGAATTCTTCAGCAAGGAAGACCCGGTATTCATGATTGAATGGCTTTATGGTTTACTTTTTTTTTTTTTTCCCCTCTGTTTATAATATAACTGAAAGAATACAGATTAGAAAAATAAGATATAAGATTATTGGTACTCTATATGGATAAACCTTTGCTACCATCATAATCATTGGTTATTTAAGAATGCTTAATAGATTGTTTAAAAATAAATATAAAAAATATCTGCTATACATATAAGATAACCTCAGTAAGTATATGTTAATTGCATGTAGATGAACTGCTAAAGCCATTCAAAGGAGAAGTGAGGATAAGGATATGTTTTGCCCAGTTTTCTGGTGACTATTTGGTTCTTTTGGGAGTACTACTGTTTCCTAATCCAGTCTTCTGAAGGAGAGGGAGTAGTCACATGACCTCACCATGTGACTTATCAGGAATTGCTATAAAGAGGTGTGGGCAGGCAAGTACATGTGCTACTATGTTCAGTGATCACAACACTAGGGGAAAACCTCAATGTGGGTACAGTGGTCCCCCCCCTTATCTGCAATTCTGCTTTCCATAGTTTCAGTTTACCACCCAGTTCCATCTGGAAGCAGATGATTCTCTTTCTGAACCTATTGTCAGAGTCAATAGTAGCCTAAGGCTGTGTCGCATTGCCTACTTTCATTCACCTCATTTCATCTCATCATGTAGGCATTTTATCATATCACATCATAACAAGAGGAAAAAGCATTAGTACAATAAGATATATGAAGAAAGAGCTACATTTACATAACTTTTATTGCAATATATTGCTATAATTGTTCTCTTTTATTATTTGTTATTCTTGTTAATCTCTTATTGTGCCTAACTTATGAAATAAATGTTATTATAGGTATGTATGTATGTATAGGAAAAAACATAGTAGATGTAGGGTTTGGTACCATCTGTGATTTCATGCATCCACTAAGACTCTTGGAAAATATCCCCTGAAGATAAGGGGAACTACCACAGTATTAATTTCATATAATGCCAAAATAATATCATTGATAGTATTTTTTATTAAAGACTGTTTAGAAAAAGAAAAGAAAGTAATTAATTTTAAATATAAATGTATATAAACATTTCACCATATCAAGTAGAACATAAATTAAAATCTAAGCATTAACCACATACCTTGCAGATTTAAAATTTTGGCAGAATGTAATTTTAAGAATCAGCTATACAAAGTAAATGAAGAAAATTTAACCCTAAATTTGAAAATGAAATAATATCATTTAATAGTTTTTTAAATGTAAATTTAAAAAATAAACTGCATTAAAATGTTGCCATCACTGAATTTCAAGCTGGTTTTGGTGAAAAATGTTGTGGCTTTTCAGAAAGCTCTCTGTAACCCTGTCCTAGACTAGGCAGTGGTAAAGAGAAAGTTACCTGAAACGACTAACTCCAAATATTTTCTTCATTTTCAGGTAATCAGGTGTCTTATGGAATAGCTTTAAGAAAATCTTTTCAAATACCTTTTTTTGGGGGGGGGTGGGGGTGGGTGGGGAGGATAGGGACTGCAAATCTTTTTATTGGGAGCTTGCTGCCAGTTTTGTTTCAAAGGAAGTTTTGTTTTCCCCTCTGATTTGACTTCATCTACTTTAGTTTTATCATCTATAGATAGAGATTCAAATGCAGAGTGAATGCATCACTTTCAGTACTGGCATGTTCGTATTCCACTTGTTCAGAAAGCCTTTGAACTAAAGTAAGAATTATTCTTGCAACAGAAGCTTTGCTTTCTCGGTTGTCATTTTCTTCCTCTTGGGGATAGTGTTATAGAAGAACATTTTCTAAATGAGTACACCTTCATTCAATTTGAAATATTAATGCTGCATATAGCTCTCTGGGTATATCTCAAAACATAAATGATTCAAATTTCTCATTTAAAAAATACTGAACTAGCAGAGTTAAATCAACAAAACTAGTAATGTTTCACTAATATAATACAGCACAATAGTCTAGAAAACTGAAAACCGATGTTGTAATCATAAAACACAATATTCCCCATGACATCAGATGTTAATGCATAAACTGAAATGTCAGAAATAATCTGGAACCGGTGAGACTCGAACTCGTTGGTGTGTTTGCTCATTCATTCATTCAAGTTAAATTCATTATTTCCATGTCAGTTTCTGGATAGAAGTGTAAGTTGTTTGTAAGTGGAGTTGTGTGAAGTCAAAGAGTTCAGGCTTGCTAGCTTTATACTCTCAAGTGAGGTCATCATCTGAGTGTGGAAGGAATAAGTGACATGTGAGAAAAAAGTAGAAGCATGAAATACATCACTCCAGGTGTGCAAATACGAAGGAACCATAGTAGGATATACAGGTAATATTGAATGATGTTTTTCAGATTTGTAGTCAAGACTATAAATTGAGTCAGCCTTTTGATTGTGTGACTTTTTTTCTAGAAGGCATGGTTAATCATGAAGGATTTTGTCAGGCATCTGTCAAAAAGAGGGACAAGTTTTGAAAGTATTAGAAAATAATTCATATAATAGAGAACCAATAAATCACTGGTTCTTAAAATTGCACATTGGAATAACGTGTGGAGTTTAAAAAAAAATACTAGAAATTGTGATTGAATTGGTCTTGGGCATAGCTTGAGCTTTGGAATTTTTAAAAGAGTCTCAGGTGATTCTTAAGGCTAGGAAGTAAAGAGAATTCTAAGATGATGTATAAGATACGGGAAAGTTCTCTGTTTATATAACAGAAATCATCGAAGGCACAAGAGAAGGATGTTGGGGGCAGAGAAGAATAGTTGGGACAGATGATGGTGGGTAGTGAGTCCAACTGTCAGTTAACGACCAGAAGGCTGGACTTGGACTTCCTGTAAGCAAGCAAAGCAAATACGATTGAGGGTGCTCCTGGAATTTTCCTGCTTAGTATCAAGAAGCTTTCTCCAATATATTTATATCAATAGGTAAAATTTAAATCAGAGCCTTTTTCTGCTTTTCTCTCACATGGTTTGCTCTATTTATGAACAAACTAAAATCATGACAATAGAGAGCAAACTATATTTTGTCCATAATGTGGGTCATCTGATATGTGTGCATGTGTTTTTACTACTTTCTTGTTTAGGAATCTCATTACCATGATGTTATTCTGGTTTCTGTAATGAGTGATACCTGTGGAGAAAGAGGCATAATTACAAACTGGCAATTTTCTCTCTCAGCAGTGTCATGAAATTTCTATTACTAAATTTGAAGAATTTTCTCAACATATTATATTGTATTTTGACATTTGAAATTTTGCGGGACATTCTTCAATGAAGATGCTACATTCTCCCTAAAGTCACTGGGAAAGTTGGGTGGATTTTGTCCTGTCAGTCTGCATTTACCGATAGCTACATTATACTTCAGTGTAAAATGTGTGATCTTACTTCAAATCTTCCATCTGTGATTGTTTAGTGTCAAACTTGTAAATTCCTATTTTTTTTGATAGATAGGAATACAATAAAAATTTAAATGTCTTCCTGCTAAGCGCTGGAATTGAAGCAGTTATAGGAAGACAAAACACACTCTCCTGAACAGTAGGAGTGCTAATTTTTGGCATTTTCTCCTAGCTTGTTGGGGCAAGTTTGCTGAATGTAACAGGACTAGTAGATGTCTCTAAAACTGAGCTGTGAAAAACTGCAAAATTCTCAATATGAGCAGTTGTGAATGGCACGAAGCCCTGTTAAAATGCTCAGAGACACAAATAGCATCTATTTTAAATGGCATAGACTTAAAAGCAATGGCTCCAGTTTGATTCACAGCACACTGATAACCAATTTTAGCTGGTATTCGATGAGAACTTACCATGAGTTTGACATTGTGCTAAGAGTTAAGGAAGTACAGCTACAGTTACCTAGGGAGCTTTAAATAGTGAAGCCTGAGCCCCACACCAACTATTTGAGCTAGAGTCACTGAGTGTGAGTTTCCAACAGTAATAATTTTTATAAAACTCACCAAATGGTTTTAATATGTGGAGATACAACATAGAGATACACTCAACTGATTGAGGGAAATGCAAAAAAAAAAAAAAAAAAAAAAAAAAAAAGATTGGGCCAGAGATAGGTCCATACTATGGAACAGACAGATCCAGAATCCCTGGAAGTTAGCAGATGGAATCTCTTCTCGCTCTCCCCATGGAATTAAATGCCCTCCTCTGTCCTGGATGTGTTCTTTCTGCCAGGTTACTTTTCACAAAAAAACCTTCAAATATTCACTGGGGATCATAACCTGGGAGAAGAGTCACTTTCAAGAAACATTATGTGTTCGCCTAATGGGAAATGCTTCTAATGTAATTTAGTGCACATTTTTCCTATTGCCTACTCACATTGACCAAATTGAGTACATCACACCTTTACAATAGGAAAAAAGCCTACTAGAAATCTGGATTTTGAGGGGAACAAAGAAGCAACTGAACCTAACTCTCTGTTCTTAATTCTTTCAGCCTTGTTCTCAGGGTAGGATACTTATATGGTCCCTGCATTTCTTCTTTGGGGATGTGTGTGGTTGTCGGTGGTTGTCAGTGTGTGTGTGGTGTCAGTGGTTCTCCCTGAACTGCTGTTCAGCTGGGCTGACCTCCTCCTGAAGTTCCAGATAGAGAGCAGTGGGGTGGAATCCACTGCAAGGTCTACTGCTATCTGGTCCTTTTCCTCTAAGCTCTTTATACCAGACAGGAACTTTTCTCTTTGGTTTATTTCTACAAATCCCTGCCAGAAAAGTGCAGATATTAATTATTGTCATCAGTTTACTTGTTTATTTTCATTACAAAGACTTGTTGGTAAAATAAAGTTTTTTCTGTGCACAACATGCTAATCTGTGCAATGTTATCCCTCATGTGTTACGAACTTTAAACCAGAACCTACCATCGAGGACATTGATCTTTCTCCTAGTGAAGGTCTATCATCATATCATCATAAAAAAAGAAAATTCCTGTGTATAGGAAGGCACTTGTTTTTCTTTTCATCTCTATCTCCTCAAGGTGAGGTCATCACAAATAGGAATTTCAACTTGGAGGCCACATGGCATATTTCCTAATTGAACAAAATAATACAGTAGGCCTGGATCTTAGAATAAGCCCCGGTGAAAGGAGCACTTTTTTTTTTCTTCTAAAATGAGTATCTGAGGGGCGCCTGGGTGGCTCAGTCGGTTAAACATCCGACTTCGGCTCAGGTGATGATCTTGTGGTCCGGGGGTTCGAGCCCCGCGTCAGGCTCTGTGCTGACATCTCAGAGCCTGGAGCCTGTTTCGGATTCTGTGTCTCCCTCTATCTCTGACCCTCCCCTGTTCATGCTCTGTCTCTCTCTGTCTCAAAAATAAATAAACGTTAAAAAATTTTTTTTAAATAAAATAAAAAAAAATAAAATGAGTATCTGAATTCTTTGCTCTTAGGCTAACACACACACACACACACAGACACACACACACTGAATATATACACATATGTATATGTAAACACACATGGATAAACATATACATACCACTGAATGGACTCACTATTTACATAGCCCTGGATTAGAAGGAGACCCCTAGTATATAAACCTCACCAGCTCCATTGTTGAGCTGTAGATGGTTGAGTTTGCAGTACTATCTACTTTAACAATTTTTAGAAATACAGAAATTGTATCAAACCTTCTTTATTACTATATTACCTAACATTTTGGAACAACTCCAAAGCCTCACTTCATGAGCTTTAGTGTCTCACCAGAGCTTCCCCTAAATTCAGAAAATCAGCTAGATCCAGGATCCTCTATCACATTGCTTGTCTTCCTAAGAAGGGACGAATAGGATGTTATCCTAGGAGATGGGAGTAAAGATAAATTAATATATAATGGGCGTTATACCTAGCCCTGAATTTCTAATTTAGTCTTATATCTTCAGTTAAGCCTCCTCCCAATCCAACCCAAAGATCTATTTAAGTGATAACCTCATCTTATTGATGGAATCTTCCCAAATGAGATGACAGTAAATGAATAGCATCCAACTCAACCCACCCCATCCCATGGTATGTATTTTCTTCATGCTTCAAAATAGTTCTGTGGTGTTAGGCTCTTGAATTATTTGCTACCTTCACTAATTCTCTCCTTTCCACTTTTATTACATAGTAAGTTTTATTATTTGGCTCATAGTCTCTTAGCACTTTCCATAGGTTTCTAGAGGTTTTTAAGAAATCGTAGATCTTCCTTCCATAAAGAATTGATCAGAGAGTTTTTGTTGTTGTTGTTGTTGTTGTTGAGATCAAAGAGTAAATGCTGATTCTTCCAGCACTATTCCAGCGGATTGTAAATATCCTTATGACCATAGGATGCAAAATGTGATTGAATCTGCATTGCTAGAGCTGGTGAGCTATGTGGTTGTCATCTATTAGAATGTGGTTGTGAGTGCTCTAAACACAAATAATCTGCTGTGGCACCCTTTCTCCTCAGCTATTTGCCAAAAGGAGGCAAGAATTTAAATGATAAATTCCTTTGTCTCTAAAACTTTAAATCATTTTCTGAGTCTTACCTTACCCCAGCTCACTCCCAAAACAAAGCAGGAAGGTGAACCATATACAATAATCTCAGTTAACAGTAAAGAATAGTAAATATATGTTTCTAAGTTCTTTGGAAAACATAGTCTTTTTTATTTTTTTCACTAGAGAAACATAGGTTTCTCTTTGAGAATATATTTTCCTTGAGGGTTTGCAGGATGCAGATTATTTGAGTGACTTGTCTTCATTTGACATGTTATTGTCACATTAGCGTCTTTGAGCATACTGTTCTTAAAATAGCTACATCTTGAACATTTACCCTGAGCAAGGCAGTATGCTAAATGTTTTACTTATGTCATTTAAGTCTGAATTGCAGCCCTGCAACCCTGAGAAGTAGGAATGATTCCCTTCATTTCACACATGAGGAAAATGAAAGGTTAAATCTTTAATACAGGAGTCAGAATTTGAACCCAGCTCTGTCTGCCTCTAAAACACACTGCCCCATACAAGCCAGTATTATTACTTTATTTGAAATGAATGCTGAGATGGGTGGTAGTATTGGCAGATCTCTGACCAGAGACATTCATTCAGAGGACATGAATCAAAGAGGAAAACAGCACACCAAATTTCATGTTGTGTGGTGATCTATAACACAAATCAAGGGAGAAAGTGACCTATTTCCAAATTTTGAGCCAATTTTACAAATCACTTGTTAGTCCCCTTCGCTTACAGACAAAGCAGACAGAGATAGGTGTGTTAGGTGACATCTGTTACCTGAACATTCTGCACAGAGCCAAGTTCTGGAAGAACACTGAAATGATAGGAAAGGAAGGGTTTGTGCTGTCAGGAGAGGCTTACTGTGGTGAGAGGGGTTGAGTTAGAAGTATCCCTTTCCTCTCTATCCTGATCCCTCACTGGAGTGGTACCTACACAAAGCTAAGAAGGTGAAACTGAATGAGGGACCCATTAATTTAGAACATGAGTGGTAAGAGAGAAGGCTGTAGATGGAAGCGGAGGCCAAGTCCTAGAGAGCTAGTGAAGGGTTTTATAGGAGATTGACAGAGTCAGATCCACAGTTTAGATATGTTACTCAACTAAAAGTGTGAAAGATAGATTTGAGGGGCAGTCACCTCAAACTAAATATAGCACTGCGAGATTTTCTGTTACCGGAATTCTTTAAAATTGGTTTAAAATTGTAGGTCTAAATTCTTTCCACACTGTTCACATCACTGTGTAAATTAGATGTATCCCCTGTGCATGGGCTCAAAATCATTTACTTCATTTTTCGAGGAATATTTTTCTGAAGATTATGAAGAAAATAAAGTGGACATTTTTCAGGGCCACACAGATACTAGCATCATTCAGATTATTAACTGAAATGAAGCTGATTGTTAACTGAAATGAAAGAGATATTTAATGGTCAACTCTCTCTAAGTTATGTAATATTAGATAAAAATAACATTATATTACTTAGGTAAGTTATTTTCACTGCATCCTCTGTAACCAAACACTTAGGGTTTTTTTGTCCTATGTGGACCATGTAAGAGATGTGTTTCTTTGGGTGAGCAAGTTTGAATCAACCTGTGCACTTCATTTCATAACTCAAAAATGCTCCAGGTGCCTGATTTATGTAGTTTTAAAAATATGCGGTAGTATAGGTATAACTCACATTATACTGTAACTACCATTTGGAAAATTTTTCTTCAATTTAGAGTTCAGAAAATGAATACTTTGGGGTATAATTGAAAACGCTTTGTTAAAGAGCGCTGTGATATAGTAAAGAATTATCACCTGATTTATCTTTCATGAAAACTTTTTCATATAATAAAGTTGTTTAAGTAAGTTGTACCTGTAGAAGCAGAAACTACAAATGAAAAAAGAATAATAGTGTAACTTTAAAGCATAACTATAGTTTATATAACTATATTGTAGAAATGCCTGCAATAGTTATCTTCCCTTTAAAAACACATTAAAGAAATCCATTGACATTTAACTAAAAATCTTAAACTATTATTATTAAAAATATAAGTCAACATTCAATTTTTATAGAGGAATTTTAGCTTGGGAGAAATCACCCAGAAACAGCTTTGCAATTTTGTTTGCACACCATGGTCTAAATGGGCTCTTATGAATTACTTTCAATAACATAAGATGATAGGTATTTGATCTTCACTAACACACCCAAAACTACTCTCATGGAAAGGTCTCATTTTGACATTTGCTGAGATGACCATTTTGTGATGGGGAGATGAGATGAGAAAAATAAAAGTTTCAAAATCTAGATAATCCATACCTTTTCGATCCTTTAATCATATAGATGTCATGCTTCATTATGTATGGGTCATGAGTTAAAGTTTCATGTTATATTTAGTAACAAACTGATAATGTGGGTAAATAAATTTAATATGTGCTTGTCACACTGAGTTATTTTTATGGTCTTGCCTTCCCACCACACTAGTTAGCCTTAATAGCACCTTTCCACAAAGAAAACATCCAGATATTGTGGATTATCATTCCAATAAATTATCTATGGTTTAATAAAAAAAGTTAATTAAGGTATGTGGTTAAAAAGTCACTCCACATCTTATATTTTCTTAACTTTCCTTCTTCTTTATTATAATGTAAAAATGTTGTGCACTTAAAAATACTGTTTTGAGGATCAGCTTATTTTATCCCTAGCTTTAGCCTTAAAATAGTAGTATGGCATGAGAACTTAATTATCACATGCTGAACATATAAACATTTATAACCCTGGTACATTTTAAAAAATCCATTTATTGGCTTGTTGAAAGACATTTTTTTTATTAAAGCAAGAGTCTTCTGAAAGCTCTATGAACTAATAGTAATCTCTGTGTGTGTGTCTTTTAATTTGGAGACTTAAATTCTTTCTGTATGTGGGTTCTCCTACAAATGAGGCCAAATAAATGTCAGCAGAATAAATAAAAATAGTCGAACATGTTCTTTTGGTTACAAAGTTAGAAAGCTACTACTATGATATTTGCTAGTTGATCTCAATATTGTTGGAACCAGATCTTTGGGACAGCTCCTGAAGAGAGCTTGATGTAACTAAATTCCAGGGGGCAGCAATCACATGGCAAGGTAGGATCTCTTTATATGTTCTTGGAAGGTATATAATTAAACAATTCCTTGACTACCTTACACAGACAATGTGCACCTTTTATACATAGAAACCATGTATACCCATTTCCAGCAACGTGTCTAGCTGCCTGGTTTCATACACATGTGTTTTTCACTCATTTTCAGTAGGAGTGATATCATCCTGAAGGGGGTAAAAATTGATTTTAGAGGAGGGCAAAATATAATTAATAATAATCTTAGATATTACGATAGTTTTTGCCCTCCAGAGCATCGCAGCATATAAACACATACACGGTAGATCTGTAGTATTTAAATTTTGTGAGGTGGAAGCAATTAGAAAAAAAAAAATGTCTGAAAAGGCTCCAGAGTGAGTGTGGAGTGGGGGGCAATGATGACAAAAAGGTTGAAAAACACTAAATACTGTATTATTCATTGTCACCCCTGGGGCCTCCTACTCAAGTATTGCCTACTGGGTTCTGTTTCTTAAAACTGTCTCCAAGATAATCATTTCAGGGGCGCCTGGGTGGCGCAGTCGGTTAAGCCTCCGACTTCAGCCAGGTCACGATCTCGCGGTCCGGGAGTTCGAGCCCTGCGTCAGGCTCTGGGCTGATGGCTCAGAGCCTGGAGCCTGTTTCCGATTCTGTGTCTCCCTCTCTCTCTGCCCCTCCCCCGTTCATGCTCTGTCTCTCTCTGTCCCAAAAATAAATAAACGTTGAAAAAAAAAAAATTAAAAAAAAAAAAAGATAATCATTTCAGTTTTCTGGTTTGATGTGTACATTCTACATGTAGGATAGACAGGTAAGACTTGAGTCCCGGCTCAGCCATTCCCGTGTGACTCAATGTTCTATTGTGTAAAATAAAACGAAGACTTTGGCTTCCTATTTTTCCCAACCAGTATTGATGAGTTCTTATTCCCTTGGAAAATATTTCTCAAGTAGCTAAAATAGAACAGGTTTAAGTTTTAAATGTTTTTGAAAGTGAGGGGTGGGGGAGGAATTCTTCAGTTGCTGCCAGCTTACTTCCAACTTAATTCTTTGCTTTTTTTTCCCCTCCCCCAGCCAGTATATGCTGCCCCTGACTAAATGAGGGCAAGAGTTGCCTGAGCAAATACAACATCAAAGGCCAAGACAGCTTAAGATAAAGAGAGACAATTTTTAAATTGTAATTTTCCTTCCTGTAGACACACATCATTTTTTTAGTAAAAGACAAGGATATCCATTCATATTTAATCAGTTGACTGTAGGTCACATGTTTAAATTAGAAACAGTTCTAATATCTCTATATTATTATAAGCATATTGTGAAAATTAGTTTCTTAGAGAAGAAAATACTATGATCATTATACACATTAGCATTTAACATTGAAATCCAATTGTATAAACAGTCTTGTTTCCCAATATTTTCTATTAATGTAAACTTGGGTACACAGAATACTTGTTTTCTTATGAGTCAGGAGTATTTTCCTAGTGATACCTTGTTTTATATTGGAAAGATTAATTGTAAAAGGCAAATATAATTATTATGACTTACTGGTAGAAAAAAATTCTTTTTGCATTTTAAAAAATAATTATCAGTATATTTGCTCTTTTCTGACCGTTAGCACAACATATTTCATACCAAGCAGCATTTCCTCTGGAAATTGATGATACACATTAGTGACACCCAAGTTGTTTTTGTTTTTAAATTGTTCTTAAATAAAATGTTTCCATTTGCAGTGCCTGGAAACATGCAATATCCATAGTAAGCATTGGACTGGACTTAGTAGTCCTTTTCACCATGATTTTGATTCACACTTTTTAAAACTATTTTGATAGTTATAATAAAATAAGAAATTAATCTGAGAAAATATCAGAACAAATTTAAACACTGCTTTAGAATGCACGTTTTACAGGGTGCCTGGGTGGCTCAGTTAAGTGTACAACTTCAGCTCAGGTCATGATCTCACAGTTCGTGGATTCAAGCTCTGTGTCAAGCTCTGTGCTGACAGCTCAGAGCCCAGAGCCGGCTTTGGATTCTGTGTCCCCATCTCTCTCTGCCCCTACCCCCCACGGGCACTCTGTCTCTCTCTAAAAAAATAAATAATAAATAAATAAATAAATAAATAAATAAATAAATAAATGCACGTTTTACAAATTGAGGACTAGGTTACTAACCTTTGAAGCTAATATCTGTTTTCCCTCTACTACTTTGCGACACTTCGTGATGTAGTTATGTGTGCTAACCCTGCTTTCTCATATTTCACACTCAGGTGTCTTGCTGCCCTCTATACAATGGGGAAACTCTGGTTTCCAAAGACACCATTGGCTTGCAGATTTCTGCACCCACTCCCTGAACTTCTTTTCACCTGATTCTGTTGGCTTTCCTTGTGTTTCATCTTCCCTGCCTTCTGTGTTCGATCAGTGGTGCCTCCTCTGTCTCTTCCACAGGCTCCTTTTTGTCTTGTTTCTCCCTACAATGTTCATATTTGCCCAGTTGTTGTCCTGGGCCTCTTTTATGTCTTCCCTATTCTTTATTTCTCAGAAAGCTCATCTACTTTGAGACTTTGGACATCTTTTTAATGTAGATAATCCTGAAACCAGCAACTCAAAATTCAACCTTTTGTTGTAAGCTACAAACAAATTTTGAAGCTACCTGCCTGAGATCTCTATGTGGTGTCTTGCAACTCCTCAAAGTCACTGAACCCAAAACTGAAATCCTCCCCCAACAAATTTTGATGCCTTTTTAGAATTGTTATTACTATTAGTATTATCATCTCTTTCCAGTAGCGGGTGGTTAAAGTGTAAGATCCATTTTAGTTGTTCCTTCCTTTTGCTTGTTCTTAACATTCAGCCAGTGGCCAAGTCACAGCATCCTTTTTATTCGTGTCCTTTTTCCCATATGCACTCCCACATCATTTTCTATGTGTGTGGCATTTATTTAGACTTTTAAAGTTTTAACTTATTTTCACATGCATGATTTCACTTAGTGAAAACTGCAGAGTCAGTATCCTTTTTATAATGTTGATTTTGAGCCAGTATAACATAATGGTTAAGAGTTAGGTTTGGAGACACTCTGCCTAAATTTTAATCCTGGCTGCTTTACTTCCTTTTGGTGTCATCTTTGCCCATTACTTAATCTTTATGTGGCTCATCGTTATCATCTCAAAAATAAAGATTACAGTAATGATACCTATTTTACTGGGCCCTTGTAACAATTAAAATATTTAATGATGATAAGAGTTTTCAGTGATGTCACACATGTAATAAGTATTTGATAAATCCAAGTTATTTTTTTTCTTTAAGTGTATTTATTTGAGAGAGAGAGAGAGAGAGAGAGAGATAGAGAGAGAATCCCAAGCAGGCTCCACACTTATAGCACAGAGCCCAAACTGGGCTCAAACCCATGAATCGTGAGATCATGACCTGAGTCAAAGTCAGACATTTAACCGATTGAGCCACCAGGCACCCCTGATGAATCCAAGTTCTAACTATGTTGCAACTAAGGAAAAGTCATATGCTTGAAGTTATATATCATAGGTGGAAAACAGAGTCCGAAAATTTGTGTCTTTTATATCTATATCCCATGCTTCCCCTGCTGCATGACACAATTTTGCCTATTTTCTAAAGATAATTTCTTTATTTATTGGATGGCATAATTTATACTCAGAAAATTATTTGAAAGCATAAAACTGAGCAATAGAATATGTAGTTTTGTAAGTCAGTAGAGTTTACTTTCTTCGCATGTTTCATTCTGTGCTCCCACTATTCCTATAAGGTTTTTTTTTTAAAGGATCCCAGGCATAATATTAAAGCAAATATGTACATATTCCTAGACAGTTGTTTAGAATGTCTGATAACTTATGAATATTTAAATATTCATGAGTCTTGACATCTGTCACTTGGAATGTTAAAAGTTTCTTTTTTCCCCCCAAATACCTGACACATTTAATGATTCTTTGTAAAATTTCAAGAAGTTTGGAGAAAACTTTGACAGTTTGTGAAGGACCCAGATAACTATTATGCCATAATTTTGGTTGCTTATTTTAATCTTGTTTTTAGTATAATTAGAGTCTCTTGGATATTTCTTTACCCTTTAGGCAAACTATAGCATTATTTCTGAATAGTTTTCTTTATGTTATTTAAAATTTAATACACTATGTTTATTTCAGATTGACTTTAATATGTTCTTTGCAAATAGCATACTTTATATTGTTTCTCTCTGCACTATACAAATACTTTCTAACCTGACAAATGGAAGTTTACTTAGGTATCTGTCACACCCTTTGGCCTTTTGGTACAATTACGTTAAATTCACTTAACTGTATGTCTATATGTAGAAACATTTCACTGTATAGAATGAAAGGCACAAAACTGAAATGCTGCCCTTCCTATATAGTCCAGTCAGAGTACCAAACACGCTTTCCACACAAGGAAGAAGGAAGAGGAACAAAAAGTGAGTATCTCCCATTTGAATTAGCTCTTTTCAAACAATCTTCTCATAACAGTTCTGCTTGTATATTATTGGACAAAATTTAGACACAGAGCCATAAATGGAACTTACAAAATGTGTCTTTTCTTGAAAGCAGTTTATCTAGCTAAAAAAAAAACAAAAAAACAAAAAAAACGAAAAGAAAGAAAACAAGAAAAAAATTTCTCTGACTGAAGGAGACATATATTTCTGACACAGGAGATGATACTTAAGCTGGTTGTTGAAGAATAGACAGGATTTCTGGAGGCAAAAACAAGCATTACAAGTCAAGGACTAACCGGAAAGAAGATGTACAGGCAGGAAACATTGGCCATGATCATATTACCATGTGTCATCTGTTTGAAGCAGTATCTGTAATATTGGGACATAAAAGTCAAAGGAGAGCACAGAAACTTTACTCATCCAGGGACAAATAATAGTGATGAGCATTTCTAAATGGAATAGTTTCATGAAATTGTTGGGTATGACAAAAGTTAAACACAAAATTAATTAAATTACTAATGGGTATTGCTTCATTTCTATGTTCTTTACCAAATTGTTTCCCTCATTTAGAATTTTAACTTGTATGGAAATGCAGAGAACGATTCAGACCAATGGAAAATGTTATGGTTTATGTGGAGAGTGATGGAGGTGGTGCGTACATTGTATCAATCCTCTCTGGGACATTTGTGTATGATAATTTAAATATTACTTTTAAGACATTAAAATGACATATGTAATTTTGAACCCTCTCTTTTAATTTCCTTCAAGACAGTTGATAGACTAATTCACAACCTTGTCATTATATATATATATTTTTTTAATTCAAAACCAGTGTTACCCAGAGCAAAGAAAGAGAGAGAGAGAGAGAGAGAGAGAGACACCTGAAGCCAGTCAGTGCAAAGACTGAGAACTTTTCTTCTTACTGGGGGAGGAAGTTCACAGTGTTTCCCCGCAAGCCATCATGCTGCTCTGGAACTTTTTTCTCATTTTTTTTGGCACCAGTGGCCTGAGAGGAAGCAAGAGCTGACAGCAGGGAAGCAGAGAAGGCTAACTGGCTGTTGGCAGGAACTTGGAGCAATGGAAGCATCTTCCAAAGGCAAACTGATACTGGTCCTTTGATTAAGTTAAGCAGGTAGTTAAGTGTCTCTATTAGGGGGTTGGAGTTGCCGGCTGCAGAAAAAAGGCTGTGGGGAGGGGAGACTGAAACCTTGGAAAGCTTCAGCAGGCTGTGCCTTGAAAGAGCCTGAGGTTCTTGTGCTCATCTAGCCTGGAATGAGACTAGGATTGAATTAAATTTATGTCAGTTGTGCCATACATGAGGATTTCAGTGAGCGGTTTCTTTCCAGTCTCATTTCCTGTGGTTATATGCTTCGCCTTGAAATGTCTCTACTTAGCTCTCGGTAATTCATTCGGGAAATCTGTTCATCTCTATTACTATGGATGTTTGCAAAAGGCACCAACTCTGACTCAGTGGTAGCATAACCCAATTATAGGCAAATTGTAGGGGAAAATAGCACAATTTGACTCCATTACTAAACTTTTGAGTCTACACCTAAAGTTAGAATAGCCACAAAATCGCATGTGTATAATCAATTTTGTAATCAGCCAATATATTATTTTTCACATTCCTGTTTTCTTGACTTGTTTTCTACCACCTAAAAAGGTGTGGAGTCTTTCAGCTGGTGCCCTATTCACATGCAAACCGTTAACACTGTTTACAGTCCTATCCATTAACAAACCATTTCCTAAGGCATTTGTAATTTGCTTGCAAAAAATCTGAATTCAGCTAAGATTGCATTACTCAAACTCTCCCCATCTCTTTCTTAGTGTGGTTTATTCCCCTGCTTCTCCCCCCCTCACAGAAAATGTTGGGTCCTCTGTTTCCTGCAGCTTCAAAATGGTTTCAGAATGAATGGCAAAGCCCACTACCTGCTGCTATGAATTTTCTTACGAAAATAATGTCTAGTTTTTTTTAAAAAAATATTTTTGTATTTTTGCCTAAAAGTGACAGTTATTCTCTATTTAGTCTTATTTGTTTTGTTCATTGTTTTATTCTTGGTTTGATTACACCTTTATTATTTATTTTAAATCAAAACTGTGCCACAAAAATTGCATGTAGGTCAAAGTATACATAGCAACAGAAACCATTTGAAATTCTTATTGTCTTGGCTTTCAAAGTAGCCAATGTACAATTAGGTAAGATAATAAAAGGGCTATAAAAACATGGTTTATCTTTTCTCTCCTGATTTACATCCACTCATCCCCCCCACCCCATGGTGTGGATAGGCTCTGCTTTATCTACCCCTCCCCACCCCTTAGTGATGAAGTTTTGGGGTGGTGGGGGGCTTGTGGGGTGGTCCAGAGCAGACGGCCAAGAAAGAATTCTTGGAGACATCTTTGGTGCAAAAAGGTGATTTTATTAAAGCATTGGGACAGGACCCTTGGGCAGGAAGAGCTGCACTGGGGTGCTGATACTTAACTCATTATATACCCTCAGTTTGGGAGGGAGTCAAGGATAGGGTAAGTCTCTAAGGAATTTTGGAAGTGAGGTTTCCAGGACTTGAGGGGCTAACTGTTGCTAGGGAAACACCATTTATCATAGTTTAATAAAACCTCAGTCATGAGACCCCTCAGATGCATATGGGGGTCCATAAGCTTGGAGCATGATTGCCAGCATATATCCCAGGGCAGTTGGGATAAAGGAAGTACATTTACAAGATCCTTGAGATTGGGACAATGTTAAGCCAAGGTTCTCTTTTGCCCCCAGCAAAACGTCTTCATCCAGGCAGCTGAGCTCCTAGAGGGAGGTCACTCTGCAGGTTTCAAGGACTTGTCAATGGACTGCAGGCAGTAAGGAATTTTAATTTTTCATTTGCCTTAGTTTTCCACATGGCAAGCACTTAAACCCCTTTCCTTTGTTCTTGTGTAGCCAGAAGTGTCTGAGGAATATCACACATATTCCACCTTGGCGGGGGTGGGGAGCAGCCTGTATTTTGCTCTCAGCTTGCCCCAAGCTCTCTCATCGTTATTAGCTTCCTCGGGTTTTCTTATGACCCTCCTAAAGACCAATTTTGCAATCAGTAAGGAATCATCTGTTACCCACTTTCTTTATTTGAGTCCTTCAGCTTTGAACTGGGTATTCAAAAGTAAGCTAAAACTTACTCTAAGTAATATATAGCCTACTATAGGAAGCAGACATGATTTCCTTCATTTTCTTCTTTCAACACATTTAATAAATCCTTGAATGTGTATTATATATGCCTGCTATTACTTAAACTAGGCAGTAAGGATAAAAGATGAAATTATGGTGTATCTATCCTTCGTCTATTAAGGAGACAGGCAAAAACAAAACAGCGGATACAACACCAAAAAAATCATAGTATTCAATAATTGCTTCAATAAGGAAAAATATATATCTAAGTGTAAATGGAAACTCAAGCACCAAAGCTTTCCTGCAGGATATTAAAGGCCTCATGGAGACCAAACAACTATAACATGAAGTAACATCCAGATAGCAGAACATGCAAGGCACAAGTCAGTAATAAATTTACTTTCTTTGTAAACTTGATAGTGAAATTGGAAATGCATTCTTACACATCTTTTTATACTTTTTTATTATCCTCCCTAATGTCTGTACATTTATAACAGATTTCCAGCTAATATTGCTCAAATTAAGTACCTCGTGCCAGATACCCTAGAAAGAATACAGACAAATCTAACTTTGAATACCAACCTTGACACCTAATACATGCATAATCTTAGAAAGTCACATTATATTCCTGAACTATTGTCTGAAAATGGGAATAAAGTCCCCTCCCATATTGAAGGTTTTTGTGACTATTATTTGAAATAACTTCTAAAATTCTAGCATAGAGTCCGTGTATACAGAGGGTTCTCAAGGAATTACTGTTGCTTTTATTATCTTAATATAGTTTTATGATTACGTTTCATTTATTTAAAATGTTCTTCCGTATTCTTGATTTAAATAAAAGCATGATGAGGTAAGTCCTTACCCTTCAATATAAGAATGCTAATTCTTTAGCATAACTAGCAAGACTGGATTATAAGTGTGTCTTCATTTATTCTACTACATGTATATGCAATATAAAGTTATCCTTATATTGTACATGTGAACATTGATAGTTAAGAGTGTTTTATGTTTGTTTTATTTTGACAACTTTCTTATCAAAATGCTTAACCTAACCATTTACTTCATCCACTATCCCCTGCCTTGCTGATAGGAATTTACTCTTTATAGCAATTGTAATCATGTAGATAAGTAGAGGGATTGATGGGTTTGACCATTGTCCACCCATAGTTTAAGTTGGAATTTTTTTTTTTTTGAAGTGCCCAGAGCTCATTTGGCCCTTTCTTCAAGACTTTTTATGCATAATTTATCAAGGAGAAGATTGGGGGTATCCACCAGCATTGCTACAATGGTTCTAACTTTAAGCACCATTCCTGGCCTCTTTCAGGGGTGTGGGTGGTAATACTAGATGGAAAGGGAGAGCACGTATGGTGTTTGACTCAGGTCACCGTCCCCTTTACCTAGGACACTAACGACTAGAATTTCTCATGTATTTTATTCAAAATATTAGTTGGTAAATTTGTTGTAGGAATTCTAAGAAAATCTAATAGTATACTAGTCTTTTTTTTTTAATGTCTTAAGATATGGTGCATTTTATATACTATAAAATACCTCAGAATTTAAAATTTATGAGTCCAAAGCTTACGTATAGTTAAGGCAGACCATTCACTCCTAGGTATTTAGTTAGATACTCCCTGTCAGAATATCCTAGAATAAACAAAGAGGAAAAATAAAGCATCTAATACTCAACATACAGTTTTCAATTCTTTGGTTTTACTGCATACGTCATGCTATTGCTCCCTTTCTATTCACAAATATTCTGTCTTGTTACTCAGTCTGTTTGCTATAGGACTTGAGATTTTAGTTCAACCATGACTCCTGTTGCTGTTGACCACTATTTCCTCAACAAAACCCTCCTTCCCTGGGGTCAGTCTTCAGTCTCCCCCACTAACCCTAGCCATGACTTTCCTCTTCTCTCTCTGGCCCTTCCCCCTCAGATTTCTTTCCAGACCCCTCTTCCTTTGCCCCATGGTGCCATGTGAGTGTTCCTCAGGCTTTGTCCCTTTATGCTCTTTTTCCTGCATGTTCTTCCCGGCAATTTCATCCACTCCCATGACATCAGTTACCCTGTATGTTTCTGAAAGCCATATACATGCCTAGTATGCAAAGACAGTTTTTATTTCTGAACACCACAGGTATTTTCTAGAATTCACAGATTAGGTTTCTAAGATGGCCACTCCCCGCTTTGCCTGTCCAATGGCATAGTTTCGGGCCTGTCCTCTACCTTGCTCTGCCTCCATCTCAGTGCCTCCACGGTTTCCTTTTTGCAAGGGGAGGTGAGGACTCGGTGGGATTTGTTGGCATTCTCTCCTTTCCTTTCCTACTACTCTGTTGTTTTTTACTCTTATCCTTTCACTTTTTTGAGCCCTGTCCTCCATACCCTCTCAAAAGGAAATATATATATTTATACTTGTTTAGTTTTGTCTTTCTTCCCCTGTTAGGTTGTGAGCTCTATGAGGACAGGGATCATGCTGATATGCAGTAAGCATGTTATCTGATGCACAGGATACACTTTAATGCTCTTAAAATTATAATCAATCTGGGTACCTGGGTGGCTCAGTCGGTTATGCATCTATGACTCTTGATTTCAGCTTAGGTCTTGATCTCATGGTTGGTGGGATTGAGCCCCGTGTTGAGCTCTGCACTGACAGCACAGAGCCTGCTTGGGATCCTCTCTCTCCCTGTCTCTCTGCCTCTCCCCTGCTTGCTCACTCTCTAAGTACACATTATAAAAATTATTTTTAAAAAATATAATCTTGTGTTGTAGGTGAGCATATGACCAATACAACGAGTCCTGGAGCTCAGAATATTATCAGTGATTTGTACCTTTTAAAGGAGGAGTGTGCATGAGAGAGGTTCCACGGGGGGATCCCGGAGACCTAGAGACCAAACTAGGTTGAGCATTTGACTTCAAAACAGTCTTCAGGACATTGAACTCTGTTTTTACAATTTTCATTAGGACTGTACCATATATACATATTTACATGCATTCCTGTATGTATTTATACACATATTATATTTATTTAAAGTGTATGTATAAATACACTTGGCATCAACCATGAGTTACCTAAAATCCACAGCACAGAGGCTGGGGTGGACTGTAATGGTAAATCCCCAGCACCACTGCTGAGTTTTATTCTGCTTGCCTCTGTTGACGTACCCTCTTCTGGGTCTGATTGTTATATTTCATTTCTGTGCCTCAAAAGAGATGATGTTAGATCTTTAACAATTGTAGAGGGAAAAATCCAACTTTAACAAATATTAAGGGAGTCTCTGTTGTAGGTATACCTACAGTGCAGTGGAGCATGCTATGGAGGGGGATTAAAAAAAAAAAAAAAAAGGGTGTGGCACCTGCCACAGAACCCAGAGATCAGAACCATCAGAACCACATTGATCAGTACCAAAGGTGGGACAGAGGAATGAATAGAAAGTTTATTTTTATATTTGGAAAAATATTTTATGTTGTGCCCCATCCTTTGGTGAGTTGAGTAATCACTAACAGACTAGAGGAAGACCAAAGTGTTTGATTTGAAAGTAGATACTTCCTTCTAAGAGTTAGTCTTCAGTACAGTTAAAAGGAGCAGGAACTAAAGTTTTTTTTTACATTTTTAGGAGCACTATACCTTATTCTCATAGCTACGTTCATTCAGTATAACATCCACAGTATGGAGGCTGTGATAGACTTTAATTAATTCCTAGGTAAAATTAGTATGCATTACAGTTTAGAGAAACAAAACACACAAACCTGCTAATCAAAATGTTCAGCTAATAGAGCTGGGGCTTTTTTTCATTAGTTGTATTGTCTCGAATTTCATCACTGAACCAGCTGGCTTCTTGTCAATTTATAGTTTGGACCTTTACATCAAACAGCAAAAAATTAATTACAGGAAAAGCAATCCCAATAGGAATTTTGTGCCTAGAGGTTTTTCACAATTAACCAGACATGAATGGTGCTGTTTACAGAGGAAATGGAAAGGAAAGAAGGAACTTGGTAGAATTTTCTAGAATCATTAATTAACTATAGCAATGTTAGTCACTTGCTTCACTGTTTTTGTTTTAAACTTATTTATTAGCCAGAGCTTTCAGTTTTTCTGGAAGCACCCAGTTCTGTTACTATAGTGAGTGCAGTGAATCATGGCATGAACTGTGAATTCTCTTACAAAATAGCCCAAGTGACAGCTCAAAAAATTACCGTCTTCCCTTCATTTGGAAATAAGTAACATTCTATGTGTTACATTAGTGATCATAGTCATAATTTAACAAGCAGAAAGATCATCCTTTGATGGTTAATGCCAAGTTACTTGCAATGCATATTTTTGACTTAGAAGTATTGTTCCTGAGTGTCACAGTCATTGCCTCTGTGTGCTAGAGTCAGTTTAAATGTGACTTTTCTAAGCTTCTTATCTGTTGAATAAAACAACTCAAGGTTTTAAAAATGCTTCCCTCAATTTAGGCGTCCACATTTTCTTTTCTTTTTTATATAGTTTAGAAACTCTTACTTTATGACCCATTCTTCTAGTTACTAATACAGTGAGTAGTTCTTACCTTTTTTAAGACTCAGACTCCCGGAGAATGTGAAGGAAACATCTCTCTCCTCAGAAACACACACAGATGAATATGCATACAACATTTTGCATGAAATATCAGGAAATCCCTAGCAATACATGAACTCCAAGTTACAAATGCTTGTTGCATTCATGGAGGAATATATACATATGTTATATATGAATGTATACATAACATTTGTATATGATTTGGAAGTATATATACATACATTATTTTTATTTTGTTAAAATACTTATTCATATTATGTGTCTACTATTCCATCAAGTTATCTGTGCTAAAACAAATCAATTACCTTTTGTGCCATCACCTGAGTAAATTTAGATTTCTTATCCATCTTTATATACAGCAGCCCTTAGTTATAAGCTTATTTGGGTGGCCATATTTCACTGTACTGTCTCAAGTGCTGCCACATTTCCTAAGTAATTTGTAGACCATAGCTGAGAAGAACATTCTTAACTTGTTTTAATGGTAGTATTTTTCTTCATTAGGTTTGTGAGCTGTGAGCTAGTGTAAGATACTAACAGGCATTTTCCAGTTTTCTCTGTTCAGTCTGAGAATGGTTCACTATTATTCCAAGGTCACTTTGAAAGTCTTTCTGTGATTTGCTTCCATTTATTTTATGCTTGTGTTTACAGTTTTGGACCAAATATGAAATTTAATGTTGCGTTTGTCTACATTAAACTTAATTTGCCCCTTGTCAGCTCATTTACAACAGAGATAACATTCAAAAGCCACCCTGTAGAATGTTTTGTCTGCAATCACTAACATAATTTTTCTATCTATTTCTTTGTTGTATGCAACTTTCTCTATCTTTTGGTTTAAAAAGAAGCCTGTCCAGGAGATTTTCAGAAAATTTAAATTAGTCTCTAATAGAGATTAATAAACAATTCTCTACTAGAATAGGGTCTTCAGTAAATCTTGAATTTTTTTGGGGGCGCCTGGGTGGCGCAGTCGGTTAAGCGTCCGACTTCAGCCAGGTCACGATCTTGCGGTCTGTGATTTCGAGCCCCGCGTCAGGCTCTGGGCTGATGGCTCAGAGCCTGGAGCGTGTTTCCTATTCTGTGTCTCCCTCTCTCTCTGCCCCTCCCCCGTTCATGCTCTGTCTCTCTCTGTCCCAAAAATAAATAAACGTTGAAAAAAAAAACTAAAAAAAAAAAATCTAGAATTTTTTTAAATGACTCTTTTTTCTAACTTAGAAATTCAATTTCATTTTCCATAATATATAAATATGCTATTGCAATTTTTTTAAAGTAGTGACTTTATACTTATAAAAGATAAATGAAGTGAAAAGTTAAAATACATAAAAAAAAATCCTAAATTGGATTATGACACCAAACATTTGTCTTGCTTTCATCTTTGTCTTTTATTTCTTCAAGTACTTAATTTGACCTCATGTAACCTGCTTTTTATTAATTGTTAATAATTTTTAATATGCTGTTAAAAAGATGAATGTTTAAAATTAACAAGTCTTAGAGCACAATAAAGTGAAATCTTAAATTCAAATGATTAAAAATACTTTTAAAGTAGAATTTTAAACATATGCACTGAAGAATATAATTGTGGGTGTGTGGTGAACATTATTTCCAGTAACAGCTTGTTAATTTGTGCCTATGTCTTCAAATAATTAGTCATGTTCAAAACCTGGGAAGTGTTTTCTCTTAGAATCATATCTGCTTTTTACCTTCTCAACAGCTATTCTGCATATTCAGTTTTGTGAGGGAAATACCAGGCAAGTGTACAGAGATGTATTTATAAAATTGCTCACATTTTATAAGAATAAAATAGTAAAAAAAAAAAAAAAAAAGCCAAAATGACTAACATGAGGAAAATGGTTAAATAAAATTGCATTGTATACACATAAGGAAGTACCATCCTGGAGAGATATATACTTCTTGAGATAGAGAATGCTTATATTAAAATTCAAAATAGCATAGAAGTCTATGTTTCTTCAAAACAAGTTATAGGGAGATAAGATAGATGAGAGGATGGTTATGTATATGGATATAGAGATACAGATATACAGTTATAGATATAGATATAGATATAAATGAAAATAAATAAAATATTTACTGAAAGAGAACAGTGTTATCTTAGTGTACTTGGCCTGCTATAACAAAATGCCACAGAGCCGGTAGCTTGTAAACGACAGAAATGCTTTCTGGAGCTTGGAAGTCCAAGATCAGAGTCCCAGGACGGTCAAATGAAGACCTTCTTCCCATTCTCAGACTTCTAGTTTATCCCTACCTGGTGGAAGGGGCAGTGGAGCTCTGTGGAGTCTTCTTTATAAGAAGATTAATCCTATCCAGGAGGGCTTCAGCCTCATGACCTAAACATCTTCCAAAGGCCCTACCTCCTAATACTATCACATTGAGGATTAGGATTGCAACATACAAATTTTGGGGGAACAGTAATATTCAGACCATAGCAAGTGGTTATTTTATAAGATTTTAGATTATGTGTGTGGGTGTGTGTGCAGTTGTGTTTTTTTAAAAAAAAATGTGTCTATGAGTGTGTTACTTCCATAATAAAAGAAAGTATAATACTATAATAAAGTAATATTTATTGTCACATATTATGTGTCTTGTATTCCTCTAAATAATATGTATACCTTAGCTCATTGTAATTGTGCTACTCTTAAATCCTTATTTATGTTATAGATTATAAGGATGTGGATTTTCATGCTAGAACGTTAGAAGTAAATGATAATGTGATTTCACATTGTATCAGTTTTTGAATGGAATTCATAAGCCCTTAAGGCTATATCCAGTGTGTGTGTGTGTGTGTGTTTCTGGGGACCAGGTACTTAGCTTTTAATCAGATTATGAAATGGGTTCATACCATCCTCAGTAGTTTTGGTCAAACACCATCCCATTCTATACTGATGAAAACTATACTGCCAAGGAGGAATTCTAAGAGAGAAACTAAACCATACAGTGGAGAATTTATACTTTCACCTTCTTAGTCTACCTAAGGCAGTTGGAAAAGATAACAAGCAACAGAGGCTATAACCTGAGGTCACATTTTCTAGAAAGCTGGGGAGAAATTAGGAGATACGGGAGCCTCAAGTGTCAATAGTGTTCCAGCTAAAGCAGAACTCTAGTTTTAGACGGTTCCTAAAATGTTAATTTTAAGTGGAATGTAACCAACTGTATACCATGTATACTTATATAGTAAATGATAAATATAGTATATAAATATATATGCTATATGTAGTATATGTGTAGTATATATACCATTATATTTTTTATATAACAACCCTATATACATATATACATATGTACATATGTACGTATATATATATGTATAACCCTTGAGAACATGTTCAGAGGTTTTACAAAATGAACAGGTAGAAATAACAAAGGAAGAAAGTAGAGAGGGGATCCCTAACATAGCCATCTGGTTTACCCCATCCATATGGGTGTCTTAGAGCAAAATTATTTTCATACTAAATTCTGCTTTTTAAATGTCTAAAATAGTAGATAATTTAAACGTCACTAACACTTGGCTTAGGGAAATTGGTTTGTATTATTAAAAATATGAATAAAGGGGACAGCTGTGTGGCTCAGTCAATTAAGCGTCCAACTCTTAATCTTAAAACAGGTCTTGATCTCAGAGTCCTGAGTTCAAACCCCACATTGGGCTCCATGCTGGGCATAAAGCCTACTTAAAAAAAAAAAAATGAATAATTGCATCAGTGTAGAATTTCAGTACTTTAAAGAAAGGAATAAGTTTGTACCATGAAAAATAAGAGGAGTCAACTAACTAGTTGCCTGTTGAATTCATCCTAGTTACTTGTATGTCTGCTGTAGAGTAGGATGAATCAGTTCCCTCACTTAGATTTTAGCTTTATTATAACTCTCATGTATTGCCCTTTATGTAATTCTTTGCTGAGCAGCATCAGTAATGCGCAGACGTGTGTAACATGAAAGCTTCTGTACATTAGAAGCTGATAACTGCCAGACCCTGTGCCCGGCACCTCATTTACCATGTTTGAATCATAAAAGAGTGTTTATGAAACATATTATCCTATTTTACAAACGAGTAAACTGAGCACTGGAGAGATTAGATTGCCTACATTCATATACAAGCGACTCACTAGAATTAAAACACAAGTCTTGCTGTGTCCATGGGCATCATAATGCATAACTTTTACTTAGACATGTAAAGAACTTTCAAATCTCTACCCTGTTCTCCTTCAGGTGTGGCCTTTAGCCCACCTCCTTTCAGTACAGGGAGGTTGAAGAAAATGTAGATTCCTGTCTGGGATTGTGCCTAAAGGTAATAAATCAGGTACTGAATGTTCATCTGGAGGATGGACATTTTTAATAAGCTTCCTTGGAATCTATAAACCTCCTCTGGAGCATACTATAGATGGAAAAGCACAGCCTTCCATTATTTTATTCCTATACCAAATGGATGGTAATATAGCAAATTCTGGGTTGGTTTGTTTTTTTGTTTGTTTGGTTTGTTTTGTGGTTTGTTTTGTTTTGTTTTTTTTAGTGTTTCTTAGTTTATAGCATTTGTCACTGACCATCCTTTTTGAAACTCTTCTTAGCCTTTGATATATTTCTTTGGATGTCCCTCTTACTTTGGTAACCATTGTTCCTCAGTCTTTTCTAATTAATCTTCTGCTGGCAGTTCCTTAGGATGCTGTCCACGGGCCTTTTTCCTTTTGTGTATATATCTACTGTCTCTTAGTGAGGCCTTAACAAATTACTCTTGGTCCTCACCCCCAATTCTCTCCTGAATTTCAGTACCTTATTTTTATCAATGTTATTATATATCCACGGATGCCTGTGTATTCTTCAGTTCTTAAATTTAGCATGCCAAAAAACTCATTATCTCCTTCCCACACACTTCCTTTGTCACCATTTTTCTCTAGTGCGGTTAATGCTGGCACTACTCAGTCAACCGAGCTTGGAACTTTAAAACCACCCTTAGAGTTCCCTTTTCTTTACAACCTGCATTGATCAGGCAGTCATCAAATCCTGTTATTTTCTACCTCGTAAATGTCATTAGTGTTTTTGTTTGTTTCCTTTTGTTTTGTTTGGGTACAGTTGACACACAATGTTACATTAGCTTCAGGTGTTATAGTGATTGACAAATGTATACATTATGCTCTGCTCACCACAAGCTTAGCTATCATCTGTTACCATGCAACACTATTAGAGTATCATTGGCTATGTTTCTTATGCTGTACCTGTGATTTTTCTATTCCTGTGATTTTTTTCATTCCACATCTGGAAGCCTTTATCTCCTATTCCAGCCACCTATTTTGGCCACTATGCCCCAGCAATCTTTAGTTTATTTACTGTATTTCCAAGGCTGATTCCGCTTTTTGTTGATTTGAGGGTTTTTTGTTTATTTTGTTTTGTTTTTTACATTCCACTTATGAGTGAAATCATATGGTATTTGCCTTCTGCAGTTGGATTTGTTTCACTTAGCATAACACCGTCTAGGTCTATCCATGTTGTTACAAATAGCACAACCTCTTCCTTTTTATGGCTGCATAATATTCCTATACTTTATACACACACACATACATACACACACCACATCTTTCTTATCCATTCATATATCAGTGGACACTTAGGTTGCTTCCTTTTCTAGGGTATTATAAATAATGCTGCAATACACATAGGGTGCATATATCTTTTGGAATTAGTGTTTTTGTGATCCCTGAATAAATATCCAGTAGTGGAATTATGGGATCATATAGTATAATTCTACTTTTCCACACTGTTTTTTACAGTACCTGTACCAATTTACATTCCCATCAACAGTGTACATGAAATGAATTTGAATCATTCTTTTTCCTTCTTCCTGCTGCCTCTTGTCATCTCTTACCTTATATTTTGGATTCCATGTTAGTTTTTGTACTATTCAACTATCCCCAATATCCAGTGTCTTTTTTCACACCGTCAAGGTATTTTAATAATAAATGCATTTGGACTCCTCATTCCCCAACTTAGAAAATAGCCTTTAGTTCCCTATTGCCTGTAATGTAAGGTCCAAATTTTATGAGGCCTGTCCTAATCTAACCTAATCCTGTCTGTCCCACTTCTCCCCGCCACTAACCCTGTTTCATGGCTAGACCAACTCTTCACTACATCTCACCTTCTCGCTCCAATGCATCTGTGCATGGCATTCCATTAGCTTGGAATCTGTCCATGTAGGAGAGGTTGGTCATTCTTTGCACTGTATTTCCCTGGTATTTATTTCTGACAATATGGTGGAGTTAAGAGTCAGGGTGCTGACACCAGACTGTCTGGGTTCATAGGTCCCTCTACTTAATAACTTTCTATGCTGTAGTTTCCTTACTTATAAACTTGGGACAGTAATACTACCTACTTTAGTGTTGTTGAAGATGGAATGAATTAATTCATGTGCAATGCATGTGCCTGACAGATACTAAGAGACATTAAGCATTTGCTGCTGCCTCTGTGTGATAATCATGTTGGCAATGATGTAAAAGTCTCCCCCAGAAAAGGCTAAAGGAATTGCTGATTAATATGGTAGTCAACCCAGAGATCACGGCCATACCAAAGTAAAAGTATTGTGCCTATAGAAAGGCTGGATCCAATATGTAGGCTACTAAACTTTAGCTACATCTTGTCATTTCTAGTCTTTCCAAAGTTCTCCACTAGTTGAAATCTCACTAGTACTTAGACATCTAATTTCCCCCAGGCTGGCAGTATCTTCCTTATCAGTAAAGAATGTGCTCGACTACAATTCTGAAGGTGCATGAGTTTGCCAACTAAATGGATGATCAAGCAGGTACCCCATGGACTGCTGTGAATCAGGCTCCAGACCTAAGCAGGACTCCTAAGCGCGGCAGAGGAAAATTCCTTATGTCACTTGAAGATATCCTACAGTAAATATAGACCCATAGAATCAGAAATCCAGTTCCCTCCTCTTCACATAGCAGGCAAAATAGTAAGAAATATTTAGACTGAAATGCTAGAGGGGCGCCTGGGTGGCGCAGTCGGTTAAGCGTCCGGCTTCAGCCAGGTCACGATCTCGCGGTCCGTGAGTTCGAGCCCCGCGTCGGGCTCTGGGCTGATGGCTCAGAGCCTGGAGCCTGTTTCCGATTCTGTGTCTCCCTCTCTCTCTGCCCCTCCCCCATTCATGCTCTGTCTCTCTCTGTCCCAAAAATAAATAAACGTTAAAAAAAAAAAAAATTTAGACTGAAATGCTAGAATTCAGCAAAATGTTTGTAGACACTTTGTTATGAAACTGCTATAGATATATTTGTTTGGATATTATTTTTATTCTAATGACTTTGGTCTCAAACAGTTAAATGTAAATTGCAGCATTTCTTAGCAGAGGTTACCATTTTTTTTTAAATTTTTTTTTAACGTTTATTTATTTTTGAGACAGAGAGAGACAGAGCATGAACGGGGGAGGGGCAAAGAGAGAGGGAGACACAGAATCGGAAGCAGGCTCCAGGCTCTGAGCCATCAGCCCAGAGCCCGACGCGGGGCTCGAACTCAGGGACCGCGAGATCGTGACCTGAGCTGAAGTCGGATGCTTAACCGACTGAGCCACCCAGGCGCCCCGAGGTTACCATTTTAAAGCAAGTCTACAGTAAATCATTTTGAATTGCATCCTAGTTTCCTAGTTTTTACTTATTGGAATATCATTGTATTAGTTTCATTAAAGTAGGACACTCGTATTGGCTATAGTACTTTCTAACACAAAGGAGAAACTTGTGACTCAGAAAATTGCAGCATTAAAGTGGCAAATGAAAGTAAATTTTGGAAAGTAGTACTTAATTTTTAAGGGAAAAAAACTGTAAAGTAGAAATCCACCTTGGGGAAAACAATAAGGGCCAATCTATTAGACAACCAATATCTAAATTCAATTTTGAGAATGAAGAATATGTGGGTGTTACTATTATATTTCATTTTTCAAGTGTATTGACTTTCTGGTTCTCATCATTATAATGAGAAATAATATTTAAATAGTTCTAAATCAAGTGTCCTAGGTAAGCACATGCATACACACACACACACACACACACATACACACACACACACATGCAGTTGAAATTAAAGATATACATCTAATGGTAACACATGGATCTGAGAAAGAAATAAGGAAAAATGAATAAAAGAGTGAAGACTTGGGTTTCTACGGCACCTGAAGTTTAAAACGTACTTGCCTAATGTGGAGATGAGGTAGAAAGCACCTCATTAAAACCTTTGGATTTTAATCAGAACTAACTTGTAATAGTTGTTTTTTGTACTTATTATCTGTGCGAGCTTGGGCAATTCTCTGAACTGTCCAACGCTCTGGATTTCTCATCTGTGAGATGGATATAACAAAGATTCCCACTGAGAATCAAAATATAATGTGCCTCCAAAGCCTTTGGAAATTGTAAAGCATTGTACAGATTACAGAAATTATGGAAACAGATTTTTGAAGTTACTCAGAGCTAGTGGGTTTATTTCAGAGATGAAATAAGTATGATAGAGATAACTGGTCTCAGTTTTGCGTGACGAAAAGGTATGTTACAAAGGTTGCAAGAGCTATGTGGCCGGACTAACACCAGACCCTGAAATTCTGGGTCTAGATGCGGTCGGTACCCTTTGTGCTGCCCTGTGCTGTCTTTGAAGCAGGGTTGTACATCCTTCACAGGGTGCAGCTATAGTAAATTATAACCTACACTGATTTTAAGGACTTTAACAGATATAATTATTTAGTCACCTTAGGAAGAAATGCTAATATTACTGGGTGAGGCTTACATGTGTTCTTCCACACAGGTAATGAATTTGGCCATCCTGAATGGTTAGACTTCCCAAGAAAAGGAAATAATGAGAGCTACCATTATGCCAGAAGGCAGTTTCATTTAACTGATGATGACCTCCTTCGCTATAAGTTCCTAAATAACTTTGACAGGGATATGAATAAATTGGAAGAAAGATGTGGTTGGCTTTCAGCTCCACAGGTAAGCTCTTTATTCTAAATGTTATGTTTTAGTCACCAATGTTGTACATGCTTGGAATGGCAATCGATTTAAATCTATATGCAGATCTTTTAAACAGCACTTTATTATTCAGTGTGTAGTGCCCTGTAACATACTTCAGGTTGTCAAAACATGTCATTGAAGTCTCTCCGATAGATAATGAAAATCTTAAACATAATGCCCTGTTTACTCTCCTGTTTAGTTTGTTGCTGTTTAAATTTAGTAATTTTTATTTCATTTGGTTAAAATAAATGACAAAAGCTCGGCATGGAGTCCATTTTGGAAATTGCTGTAGAAACATCTTAATTGTTTTGACTGTTTTTCTTTACATAAATAATTTTGCTGTCATAAAGAGACTACTCGGACAACATGTAGATTTCTTTATTCTTCCCCCCGCCCCTCCTTCCTTTACTGCTCTAACTTGTCATCTCACTAGATGCCATTACACCTGCATGCTGTTTTGTATTTTTCATGAGCTTGATTCTCCTCTGGAATTAAAGTCCCCATTTTCAATAAGTTTTAGAAAATGTAATTAACAGGTGCAAATTTTATACAGGCTTTTTTCCCTTGCAAAAATTAGCATATAGTATGTGTTACTTATAATCCATTTACTTTTTACTGGTGCTGTTTGAAATTACTGTTGATGTGTTTTTACTTTGGTGTCTATGATTTTTTTTTTAATGGTTGAACAAAGGTACTTATATATTCACTAAGATTGGCTACATGACACGAATGCCCTAATCACATTTATTAGTAATGCAATTTCCAAAAGAGAGAGCAAAATGATGCTCCTTTTCAACAGGAACAATGTTGAATACCAAAAGGCATGCTGTTTACTCTAGAGTCTTAGTTCACATTGCTAAATTACCAAGAGTGGCTCTGCTGATATGCATGGAAATAAGTCCTTTCAAAGCTGGAGCTGCAAGGGGGTGGTGTTGAAAAAGCAAAGGCTTCTCACTGCCTACTGAAAACATGATGTATAACATGGGAGACCTTGTAGATATAATTTCTTTTTAGACCTTCTCTTTTATTAGAAAAAAAAGAGATACACTGTAAAGAACATTATGTTGCCATTGAATCTGACAAAGGTGGGCAATAATGTAAAGTTTTTAAGATAACTACAACTTCAGAAATCTCAGTACAATAACAATGTTACATTTTATTTTAAAATGTAATTTTGTGTAGCTTAAGTCATTAGTCTGGAGACTAAAAGTCTTAAAGAAAATTCACTTGTAAACAGATCCAGCATGCGTACGAGCGTGTGTGCACGCGCGCGTGCGCACACACACACACACACACACACACACACACACACATTTTACATGTAGCATACATACTGTGTTCTTAAAACCTGAGCCACAATGTTAATCATCTATGCTTTGTTTGAAGTTGTCTATAGCTAGTGAGATTTTTATACTTTAAGCCATTTTTGAGACTATCGTTACAGTTTGATATGACACTATTGCAACATGTTAAAAAACATAATGGACTGGCATTTTCACTTGTTGACTTAATAGCTAACAGGGCTATCAATAAAGACCAAAACACTTTTTAATACATAATCTGCTTATAACAGCATCTAGGTATTATTTAGATGTGATGTATGTGTTAATTCTTGCAGGCCTATGTGAGTGAAAAGCACGAAGGCAATAAGATCATCGCTTTTGAGAGAGCAGGCCTTGTTTTTATTTTCAACTTTCATCCAAGCAAGAGCTACACTGATTACCGAGTTGGAACAACATTGCCAGGAAAATATCCTTTTTGTTGCCAGTGAATGTTACTGTCTGCTTTCAATTATTTATTACATCATAGAAACTAAGAAAGACTAATGCTGATCTTGGTGACAGTAGCTCTCAGTTCCTCTTTTGAAAAATGAGGAACTTGAAATAGTTGATTGGTAAATCTTTGCTCAGCTCTCTTATGCTGAATCAATCCTAAGCTTCATCCTGGTTCTAAAAAGTATGATTCTGAACATTTTTTTTTAAATGATATTTTGATCCCATATGCACTTCAGGAGATGACTGTAGTTTTTCTCTAGGAAAATATTTTGTAAGTTGCCTTTGAGAATCATCTCCTTTCCCCTTCTCCACCGAGGATGGAGACGATAGCTGTAAAGATGGCTTCCTTCCCTTTTCTCTTTCCTGTCTCCTCCAATGCAGGACATAGCTCACTTTTGAAGGCCTGAAAAAGTGAGGAACCAGGGCATAGGAGTGTGAGCAAAGGAAATGACAAAGAGAATGCTTCTGATGTTCATTTAGTCATTCATGTATTCATTTCCCAGATATTTGCTGAGTGTCTGCTTATTGAACACTGGTGTGTCAGCGCTTTGCTAGGTCCTGTAAATACAGGAATTCTCCTGGCAGATACACTCACTGCCCTTATGGAGCTTTTAAACTAGTGAAGAATAAAAATGTTAGGAATTTTAAGTGTGGTAAATGTTGCAAAAGGGAAAGTTCAGTGTATTTTAAGGACATTATGATTTACCAGATCCATGAAAAAAAAAAAAAAAAGATTCAGGACCTCGCAACAACCCAACACAGATTTTGAAGCAGGCAGTGTAAATAGTGTTCTTCCCTGAAGTCCTACCAGTGATCACCATCTGCCACCTGAGCAGGTGCCTCGTGCCACTATGAAGTCCGATGTGTCAGGGTATCTCTAGCTACAGTATAAGAAACTCCCTATTCAGTTGACTCGAACGGTCAGGAAGGATGTATTTGGCCACATAATAAGCCCTGAGGTAGTGTGACCCCTGCATTGTGACAATATCACGAAGTTCCCTGGTTCATTCTTTCTTTTTGCTTTCAACTCTCAAGGTGCCAGGTTCACAGGGTGGTACCTGCTATAGTTATAAGACAACAGCTATGGTTCCAAACGTAACCTTCAGACACAACATAAGGGAAATAGATTTTTTTTTTCCTCTTTTTAAGAATGAAGTCACTTTAGGAAACTTTCTTTTATTTTCTGTTGACCAGAATTCAGTCTCACATCCTCAAAGACATTTCTAGGAGGTAGAATTATATCACCATAACTGGCTTATTGATCAAGAGAACTACCTTGGGTTTCCAGGAAGTAGAAAGTGGACTCGGGAAGTAGGATTCTGGAAGTGAAGTGGTTACCCAGACAGACCATTTCTCCAACAGTAAAGAACAGGACAGTGCTATCTAGTTAAGTAGCCCACAGCAGTTACCACTACCCTGTGATATTCCGTGACATTGAGTGTGGTGAGCGATGGTTCCCTGCCCTTTTCCTTCCCAGCAGAGCACAGTTCCACATGACTTCAGAGCATAGGAGAGATGGCTGTGGCTGTGACTACTAGCCCAAATGTGCCCCAGTTAACATATAAAATGCTCCCATCAATGTGATGGGATTACCTGCACTGAAGAATAGCTATACTGTTCCAAGAAGCAAATGTACTCACCATTTCTGTAAAGAAATGCAAATAAATACTAGATGTATAGCAACTCATAACATGACCCTTCTCAGCCCCAAACTGCTAATGCCCTACACTAAATCTTTCTATACCTGAAAATGTGATATAATAAAAATACAGTCAAAATATAATTTTTATAATCAAGCCAAAATACATTTACAATTTACAGTACACTTGGGATCAACTGCAGCCTTTGTTAAGCAACTGTCCTTGACCCTAAGCCAGTGGGGGAGAAGAGATGTATGAAAACAAACTAGGTTGTAAGGCATAATGCAGTAAATGAGAAGGGACTGGGAAGGTTCCATGGGAGAACAGGAGATAAGTAAAAGAAAAAAGAAAGAGTATGAGAGAGAAATTGATAGATGGATTGACTCATTTAAGGAAAAGACTGTTAAGCCTGGACATTGAGAAAAGGATAAAATTGTAGAAAATTGTAGAAAAAAAGTAAGGGAGGCCATCTCAGCTGTTGGAAATCATAGAACATGCTTAATGAATAGCACAATGAATTAATTGGAGAATGATGACCTTAAAAAGGAATACTAAGAGATAAAGCCGAAAAGATAGATTGAGATCACCTAATAGAAGATTTCAGTGCCATATTAATTAGTTTAGACTTTTTTCCATAGTTTCATAGTGAGTCACTGAAGGTTTTTGAGCTGGGGAACTACTTGATAAGAATGTATGCTTTAGGAAAAGTTCTCATGTACCCAGTGTATAAGAGAGCTTTCTTGAGGAAACAGATTGGAAGTACAGATATTAATTATGAGAAATTACAGTACAGTAAAAGATAATTAGGGCATGAGCTGAAGGAATGACAATAGGATAGAACTGCTTTCTTGTGAAAGAACTCAGCAGTTGTTTGGACTTGGGATGTAGAAGAGAAAATATAAGGTTTCATTTTGAACAAGGGGAAGAATGGTAGTGGTATAATTATTTAGGATAGCAAAGCAAGGTGGAGTAACCAGTTAGGGGAATAGAAAATATAAGTTTAGGGGCACCTGGCTGGCTCAGTCAGTAGAGCATGTGACTCTTGATCTAGGTGTTGGGAGTTCAAACCCCATATTGGGCACAGAGCTCACTTAAAAAATATATATATGTGTATGTAAAATATAAGTTTTCATTTGGGATTTTAATAAATGGAGGTACATAGAATTTCAATGATGATGTTTAGAATTCTGGAATTCTGGAATATATGTTTTGGTTTTTGCCTCTAACCTGTTAATGGGGAAGATAACAGTTCTCTGTTACTAATGTTACGATCATACCGTCTTCCATCAGCAGCAGATACATCTATGCTTTCTTTCAGCTCTTATTGTTTCAAGCTTAGCTTTAAGAGTTCTCTTTATTATCCTTAGCATTTTACAAGTCTCATTTCTTTTCGGTCTTTCATCTTTCTGACTTTAGTCCTATACCTTTAAAAGGCATTGTAGCTCAGCATTCTAGAATCATTTCAGATATGGAAAATACAAAAAAAAAATTAGGATTTCTATGCTGTGTTTTCTGACTTTGCCGAATTGTCCTGTGCCATCGGTATTTCCAACTCCTGAGCCAGTGAATTGAATACAGATTTTCACTGTGAAGAATTCACAGTGGCAAGATTGGCTATATTAATCAAGTCAAGAAATTCATCAAATTTTTAATTCCCTGCAAAGTAGGATTTGGTGCCAGAACAAACTTAAAGTTTCTAAAGACATCATTTGAACTTTTTCTGTCACTGTGAAATATAAACCACGAATAGGTAACATGTCTGAATTCTTGAGCAAGTTCCGTTTTTTGAACCTGTATATCCTGTGTGTCTATCAAATAGCAAGACATCAACTTTCACTCAAATCTGTAGAAATAGGTGGTGACTGTCTTCCCAAGAAACTGTTGTAAGGTGAACTATTTTGGGGACAATGCCAGGCAAAGTAGAAGAAACACTATAAGGATGCCCTTAACTATCACTTCAGAATAAGATGATACATTTCGGAAAGCTAAAAGAGAAGTCTGATGTGTATCACTAAGATTTTGAAATGTGGTCTTAATGGTACTGCTAAGGGACATAGTAATGTTTCTGCAAAAGGAATCTATAGCTGTATTCCAGAAAATTAAAAACAAAACAAAACAAAAAACCAGTGAATACACTTTGCTTATACACTGTCTCACATTGGTCTCTTAACCACCAACATTCTTTAATTAGTAAATAGCAATGCGGGTGATGCAGAACTCATATCTAAATATACCGGACAAGTAGGCAGGTCACACATTTCATACCTAGGAAGATAAAAAACATTTACTTAATCTGTCATATTTGCCTGCGATTTAATATTGTTTAGCTGTAGAGAAAGAAAGAAGAAAAAAAAAACCATAATGTCATTAATATTATCAGAATCATTATTGTCTTTCATCACATTTCTTCACTTAGAATGTCATCAAATCAGCATTGAATCAAAAGGAAAACTGCTAAGCCCCCAAGGACAAACTGTTCTTTCTAATCCATTTTGAATAATACAAATGATGATACCACATTTTGAGTGATATGAAGGAGTGGATGCTAGGGGACCTCTTTTGAGGACCTTGTGTTTGCTGGCCATTTTTTAAAAAGTTGTTTATGTTTTTTAAATGTTTATTTATTTATTTATTTGAGAGAGAGAGAAAGAGTGAGAGAGAGGGCACACAAGAAGGAGAGGGGCAGAGAGAGAATCCCAAACAGGTTCCACGCTCTCAGCACAAAGCCCAGTGCAGGCCTTGAACCCATGAACTGTGAGATCACGACCTGAGCCAAAATCAAGAGTGGGGTGCGTAACGACTGAGCCACTCAGGTGCCCTACCTGGGCATTTTTAATAAGTATCCAGTTTCGTATTCCCAGCAGCTCTGTGAGGTAGGTTATGTTAGCCTCGTGTGACAGGTCAGTAAAGTCAGGCCCTTAAGTAACTGCCTAATTTCCCTCCGGCCCCCAGCTGATAAAGGTTGAGCAGTGTACTGCCAAGCTCATGTCCTTTCTACTATGCCATGGTGCCTCTTTCAGTTCATGGGTGCCTACGTGTGGTTAGGGGCGGTAGCAATAGTGGTATTTGCCAATGATGACTTATTTCTAGAATGCTTGAAATAATTTACATATGGTTCTATGGGGCAGTAGGTAGCATGAGAAAATTATACACAAATTCACAGCATAGGCAAGCTTCTCTGTCTTCAACTAACTTCCCTCAGCATCCCGCCATCACCCCCAAAGGTTCTTTCCCAGAAATTCTTCCTCATAACCCCTGAGTAACATGTACATACTGCAGTCGAGGGAATTTTTCTGTATTCTCAAGTAGAATATGAATGTGTCCTCATTCCATATCCAAAGCCAAACAAACTCCTTCAAGGCATCACATCAATTTAAGGTTATTGTATAACATTCAGAGTCAACTTGAAGCCTCCACACCTTATTTGTAATGTGTGTGTCTTGGGATGTGCAGATTCACACTGTTCCGAGAGCATGAACAACACTAAAATAAAATGTTTTTAAATTATTTGTCACCATGCTGAGACGGGGGCGGAAACAATAGTGTATGGGCGGCCTCCTTTCCACATGGCGCTTTAAACTGTTACAATCCTGAAATGTTAAGAGGAGTGATCATGAAGTATGGCTTGTGAAAAACATGTGAATCCCAGCCAAAAATATTTAAAGCGAAGGGAACAGATGAGTAAATAGTTGAAGCTGACCCGAGATCTTTGAAATATTTTCATTAAACTGCCGCAAGATGTACTTTTTAAGATGTAAATTCAGACTCTGACATTTGCAACCTGTACACAGAGTTTCTAATGAGCAAATAAGGTCACTTGGATGATTCACTGGAGTGTGATTGCTGAAGGCAGAGAGGTTGCTGTGCGTTGCTTAGTTTACAGAAGCCTTTGAAGCATGGTTATGTAACACTGTGCTTAATAGAAGCTATGCTTTATGCTACAAACAAAAACAAAGGACTTAATTTTGGATTAGCTAAATGTCACATTCCATCAAGAATTTATATATAAAGGTTAATTTCTGGACCAAAAAATAAGAGCATCTCAACCTGGTTTTCCAGGTTATATATGTTTTGGTTAAAAAAAAGAAAAACGTGTTAAAATATACAAAGTTTTCTCATAAAAGATCTACAACAATGACTTTGAACAGATGTAAGCATGTTTCTTTTCTGTGTGTGTGTATGTGTGTTTTTACTCTATACTACAATTTAATGATGCTATTTTTTATGTGAGCAGAGATAATCCTACTAACAATTTCATATTTAATATAGGTCCTACTTTTGTTTTTATAGCTTCAAAGTGAATGTACATTCATTGCCAGGTTAGCCCTCTTTAGTTTCAAGATGATAGTAATACGTTTAAACATTATCTAGAGGTCCTTTTGATCATTTTTTATTGTTAAACACTGTCCAACAGTCCCTGTGATTTAGTGATAATGACAGATGCATATCCCCACCTCCACTGGCAATAAAGAGCCTATGATTTAGCATCATTTTTCTACCCAGGAATTTAAGATGAATCACAGAGTAAGAAAATATTTTGCATGATTAAAATATTGCCACTGCTGTAACAATTTTAGATTGGCTTAATATATATTCATAAGACTATAGGCAGTAATGAATAATGAGCAGGCCCTTAAAACACAAATGGTTTTAAGTGTTTTTTTTGTCTTTTCTTTCTTTCTTTTTTTTCTTTTTCTTTTTCTTTTTTTCTTAAATGTCTGAGTGCTATGTAGCATCTCACTCAGTGCTCTGAGATATTCAACAGCATTTCTGGCATTTTTTGTTTAATAGTTCAGTTGTTTGGGAATGGTCTCCTCTGGTTCCAGAAATTCATCTAACAATAGCTCAGTCAAGATTTCTGTCCTCTATTTCTTGTCCATTTGTGGGGGAGAAAGAAATCAAAAACATTGTTATAACCTTTAAAAACAATACATACTTACCTAATAATTGTATTGCTAATGGGCAGAAAAACATGTGTGCCCAGGTTGATTATTGTTACTAATCTGTAAAAAAAGGTACTAGTATGTGGAAATTGATGACAAGATACATGTAAGACTAAGAGTTTTACCCGCACATTAGCAATTATATCTTTAGCTAAAACGTATTAGGTACTCGGAGCGCCTGGGTGACTCAGGCAGTTAAGCCCCTAACTCTTGGTTTCAACTCAGGTCATATTATCTGACAGTTTGTGGGGTAGAGCCCCACATTGGCCTCTGTGCTGACAGCACAGAGCCTGCTTGAGATTCTCTCTCTCCCCTTTCTCTCTGTTCCTATCCCGCTCGTGTTCTCTGTCTCTCAAAATAAATAAACTTACAGAAATGCTTTAAGTTTTTTTGAAAATGTATTGGGTACACATAAAGCTAAATTTTTGTTGGATGGATGGATAATGATGAGTAGAAGGATGGGCAGACAGAAGTGGATGGCTGGATGGGTGTTGGATAGCTGGGTGGATGGACAGACATATGGATGAATGGATAGATGGATGGATGGAAGATAACAGCTACCTAATAGCAAAAGAACCCCTGGAGTTCTTTAATTAAATAATTAAAACACGAAAGTTAACTAGAATTTATTGCTTTTCCCTTAAAGTAGATATTAAATGGTATAAAGGGAAACTTGATCAAATATTGTCAAGAAGATACATCATGATTTTGTAATATTCAAAATTAACACACTAGAGTATATTGTCCGAATATTTGCTGAACAGACTTTCATAATAAGATCTACCCTCCCTTATAAACTTCCTATGTACAGTGCACTTTGCAAATACTTTACACTTATTATCTCACTTAGTAAACCTTTTCCTTTCATAGGGAACAGCATTGCAACCATAGAAGGAGAAAATCTAAAAAGAAAAGATTGGCCTGAAAAATTCCATGTCTAACCTTTCTTTTAAAATAGTCCTCGGGGCGCCTGGGTGGTGCAGTCGGTTAAGCATCCGACTTCAGCCAGGTCACGATCTCGCGGTCCGTGAGTTCGAGCCCCGCGTCGGGCTCTGAGCTGATGGCTCAGAGCCTGGAGCCTGTTTCCGATTCTGTGTCTCCCTCTCTCTCTGCCCCTCCCCCGTTCATGCTCTGTCTCTCTCTGTCCCAAAAATAAATAAACGTTGAAAAAAAAAAAATAGTCCTGTATTTAAGTAGTCCAAAACAGATGGTTCTCTACTACTTAAAAAACAAAACAAAAAAAAAAAAAGTTGTATAATTGTATTCATCACCTTTCTTTATATCTGATGCCAGTTTTTTTTTTTTTTAAGAGAACATCCTGTGTCTAAAATAAATTTCTAATACTGAATTTTAAATTACGTTTTCCTTCTGGATCTCAGTAGAAATTAGCTTTTTTGCTTTTGTTTTTGTTTGTTTGTTTGTTTGTTTTTTTCAGTAAAATATCTCCTGTATGCCAGAATGCTGTTTAGATCTTATATATGTGAGGTATTTTCATTTTCATCATTTTCTGTTAAGCTGTTCTAACTGAGAATCTCACAGGATCAAGTTGAATAGTCAGTGTTTCATTTATACGTGAAAATGCTACCTGAATACTCCAGAAGGTTCTTAAAATTAAACCATGATACAATTACTGGGTCACTACAATTAATGTACTTATTAAATATATGGATGCCACAACCAAAAGAAGAGTTTCTGCTTCTCCAGAGAAGGGTGGCAAAAGTAGAGCTATACACCGTGTGTTCTTGGAAACAGTGGCTTCAGTTATAACCATGTGTAAAAACCATTTCTAATTCTATTAATATAGTATTGGTTGGCCGAATGGTGGGAACATATCTCAATGATTCCTATTATGTATGTGAGGTTTATTTGTGAAATTAATTGATTCTTTTTGGTTGCTATACGGTATTATTGAATAAGGAAAATATTCTTTAGACGTTACTGAGAATAATTATTTAATTGACGTATAACTTAATGAAATGCAATCATATTACCTTTTACTGGTGCACAATAAGTGTTTCATTACAGGAACATTAAGACAGAAAATTATTTTGTCTGTAAAATTATAAATGTTCCTGTAATTTTTTTTTCTCCATCAGTTTATATTTAGAGATAGTCAATTATTTTCCCTTTAGTACCTTCCCTTTCAACACTCTGTCTTTCTTCCTAGCTAAGGAAAACACGAAAAATATGTTTGTCTGATGGTAGCCCTCTTTTCTGATTCTGAAACATTATTTTCTTCAGTTTGTTCTCTTACTGTAACTTTTTTTTTTATATGAAGTTTATTGACAAATTGGTTTCCATACAACACCCAGTGCTCATCCCAAAAGGTGCCCTCCTCAATACCCATCACCCACCCGCCCCTCCCTCCCACCCCCCATCAACCCTCAGTTTGTTCTCAGTTTTTAACAGTCTCTTATGCTTTGGCTCTCTCCCACTCTAACGTCCTTTTTTTTTTTTTTTTTTTTTCCTTCCCCTCCCCCATGGGTTTCTGTAAGAGCCTAAATGTCCATCAACTGATGAATGGATAAAGAAATTGTGGTTTATATACACAATGGAATACTACGTGGCAATGAGAAAAAATGAAATATGGCCTTCTGTAGCAACGTGGATGGAACTGGAGAGTGTGATGCTAAGTGAAATAAGCCATACAGAGAAAGACAGATACCATATGGTTTCACTCTTATGTGGATCCTGAGAAACTTTACTGTAACATTTTTATCTCCCAATGGCTCAGTAGTTGTATTTCCAGTTCTTATATTTGCAGATGTAGAGAAATTTGTTCTCATTAAAAACCTTGTGCTCTGAAGGTAGAATAAGACTGTCTAAGCATTCAAGTTCTCCCTGCAGCTTATTCGTGTTATGAAAGTAACCTCACTGTTTCTTGGTTTCCTCATCTTTAAAACACCTGCTTGTGGAATTATTGTCAGAATTAAATGCATTAATGCATGTGAAAGGCTTAGTGATAGTGTCCTCCACGTGCCATGAGCTCAGTGTTACCTGCTATAGCCAACATTACTGGCATCATCATTGACCTAAAAATGCATTAGAAATTTGATCATAAAAAGAAGGAAAGGTGGGGTGCCTGGGTGGCTCAGTCGGTTGATCATCTGACTCTTGATTTCAGCTCAGGCCATGATCCCAGGGTTGTAGAATCAAGCGCTCCATCGGGCTTCTCATCAGGCTTCACATTGTGCTCCATGCTGAGTGTGGAACCTGCTTACGATTCTCTCTCTCCCTGTCCCCCACCTGTGCATTCTCTCTCTCTCTCTCTCTCTCTCTCTCTCTCTCTCTCTCTCTCAAATAAAATAAAATTAATTTAAAAAATTAAATGTATTTTTTTAAAAAAGGAAGGAAAGGAAAGGATGAGAGAAGTAGCTACAAATCCCCTCTGTTATCTACATTGTCACGTCCTACTTTGTTCATTTCCTGCTCCCCAGTTCACCGCCACAAGGTGATTTCTATGTTTTTACCATCCTGGAATTCAGTCTTCTCCTGGCTAAATCCTCTCCACATTCTGGCATCATTGGCTCACCTTTCTTTCCCACTCCATTTTTCCATCTGCTGCAGCATTGTCTTGATTTCCCTTTCCTCTGTACCCCCTTTGTGCTATTGTTTCCTCAGGTCCAAATCCAAATTTTTATTTTATTTCCTTCTTTGCGCTCTTCCTTTGAAGAACTCACACACACTCAGAGCTTCAACCCTGTGAAGATGGTCCCTAATCACCCCTCCTATGCTGAGGTGTACCCTACATCGACTATAGTTCTGTGGTATTTAATGACCACTGGGAAATACCAAGCAGCATAGAAGCATAGATTTTTGAGAGGTAGAAGAAGCCTAGCATGACCTGGTTCAGCCCATTGAAATTAGATAAAATTGGTTGGGTTAGAAGATATATTTTAGGACATAGTTTCTAAATTAGTACCAAAAATTAAATCTGCATAACACTTTACAGTGTGTGAATGCTTTTATTCACCTTGACTTCTCTTATCCTCAACCTAAATATGAGCACTAGAAAGATTTATAACTTTCACAAGATCATATTCCTAGTTAAGTGAATAAATGTGATTTAAATCTACTTCCCTTAATTTCAGCAGTCTTTCATATGGGCACCAGATAATTCACTTTTTTTGTTGCCCTGTCAAAATGCCATTAAAATCAGTAAAGGGTGTCTCACTAATTACTTATAATTTTATGTTTTCTTTGCATTTCTTTGTAAGACTTAATGGTAACCCTGACTAAATGTCATTTTTCCACAGTGTTAAACTATCCTAGTTTCTAACATACTCAAACACAGATCAGTTTAAATAGGATTTTTTTTTTTTAACAAATATACTCATTTTAAAAGTAAACTTTTCTAGGGGTAAAATAACTTTCTTAAGAAAAAAAAATGACTACTCATTTTTTTTTTTTATTAAACCAAGATATAAACCTAAGTATATTTCAGCTTCAAGTGCTGACTGGGAAAGTGTAGATCCTGAAGGATACTGAAGGATAAAAGGGTTTGAGAATTAAGCATCCCATAGAACAGAAGAAGACACTTACAAAGAAGTGAAGGATAAGAGGTCTGCTTTCATCAGCTTTCCTGATAATCTGTTGCTCCTGTTCTTCCCCGAGTGGTGGAAGTTATGACATGCATGGGAGCTCCATATCACCGGCATAGGTTTACAGCATGGGAGTTCTGATTTGTTTTAGCCACACACAAGAGACACAGTCTTGGACAGATTTAGGGAGATGAGCCTCCGTGTAGATTTATATTAGAAGCATGTAATTGTATATATTTCCTTTTCTTACCTTAATAATTTTGAATGTAGGAAATTCACTCCTGGTGACATTTTGTCTACTGGCTGCCTCAATGTACCTAAAGCGTATACGGAATCATATTACTGCATTCGATTAACTCTCTCATGACCATAATAGTGTCATCACTTTGGAATTTTAATAATAATTGGATACTGCAAATAAAGCTCACATTTGTGAAATAACTATGAAAAAATAATTAAATCTACATAGAATTTGATTCAAAACCTGCCAGAAATTTTGTTCATTGGAATTATATAATTCATTTCCATGTCTGACTATCATACCAAAACATTTGTTATTTCATTTTGAATTGTACAAGCAAGCACTTTGCGGAAATAACTTCTCAGCTTTGCTCTTTGCTTGTATTATTTTGCATGTCTACCTGGTAAGATTAACCAATATGACTGTTTTAAAGATGATTGCAAACTACTGTATCAGATTCATTATGCCCCTGGAAAATGTATTTATTAGCAGTCACATGTGTGTGTGTTTAAAGCTGTGTCACTCATTTTTTTAGTGCCTGTGGGGAAATGTTTACTTCAAATCTTTTCCCTTACAGTCATCAATCTAGATACAGTTATGATAGTTATGGGCTGAGTGCCCAGAAGTGCTCAGGAATAACGGGGAGTGATGGGGCACATATGGGTACATGCCCACGCACACACACATGCGCACACACACGTGCACACACACACACACAGGCCTGCAGGCTTTTCTTTACAGTTTTTCTAGGGAAACTAGCTCAGCCCATTCTCATTTAGTTTTCTAAAGCACTGAGTGAGCCCCAGGGTATTATGATTTTCTATTTGGTCTGAAACCTACAAGAGAAAGAGGAATATACATTAGCTACACACATAAGTTATAACTTCAAATAAAGAAAAAACGTTTACTACCAATGCTAAATAATCAGCTTTCAAATGTTGAAGTATTTTAATGTTCATACACTTTTCAGTCTTTCAGTAGCAATGGTGATAGAGTGGTAGAACATATTATACCTAGATGTCTACCCTGGCCCTGCCAAATTATTTTTTATGTATTTTTTTATGTTTTATATACAAACATACATGTATTAATGTATGTATGTATATGTATGGTTTTTGGCTAGTCATTTTAATGTTCTATGCTTAAGTTCAGTCATCTGTATAAAGAAAGCTAACCAGTCAAGTTGATAATACAGGTCTTTATATGCTGACTTTAGTAAATATGTAATCAATCATCCAGTTAAACTAACAATTATATAAAATGGCTGTCTCCAGGGCACATACCAATCACTTTAAGAATTAACTAGCTCAATCTGACATGCATTTATTTTACTATTGTGACTGCTCCAAAAAGAAGGAAATAAATCTTTTAAAATGTCCAAGTAAAACTTTGTAGATAATGAAATGGGATTGTATTAGAAGAGATATTGTACAGATCTGAAATATTAACTCTATAACACAATGAAAGAAAATCAAGGTTGGGTTTTTGTTTTTTTGTTTTTTTAATAACCAAAGTAGTATTAAATTATTTCACCAGGTTTGGCAAAAGCACTCATAGATCAAAACCCAAGGAGGATGTAAATTATATTCCAATAATGAAAAGAAAATCTAATGAAAAGAAAATCCATTCAATAAATATGTCAGGTATTAATCCAGGCCTTAGGTAGTAGGAAAGTAAGGAGAGGAGTGGGTAAAGACAGAAATCCCTTAAAGATATTGCATTTTAATAAAGAAAGGTAGAAAAATGAAATAGTTAAGCTTATAGTATATTAAAGGTTGATAATGGTATGGTGAAAAACTAGAACATGAACAGGAGGGCGTAGGGAGGTGCTAGTTTTCAGTTAGAGTATTCAGAGTAGTTTCCCAATCTTTCTCAGAAGCTTGAGGAGAACTTTTCTTTAAAAAAAAATAAAACTTCAGAGCATCAGGGTTGCTCAGTTGATTGAGCATCTGACTCTTGATTTCAGCTCAGGTCATGACTGCAAGCTTCAGGAGATCAAGCCCCACGTTGGGCTCGGCGCTGACAGCATGAAGCCAGCTTTGGATTCTCTCTCTCCTTCTCTGCGCCTCCCTGCTTGTGTGTGTGTGTGTGTGTGTCCTCTCTCTGTCTCTCAAAATAAATAAACATTTTTAAAAGCCTATAAAAATTTTTTAAAAACCTGAAAATTTAAAAAGTATCTAGTTCTCAAAAAGATTGATGTACTGTCTTGCTAATCCTTAATATTAAATTTCTATATAATAGGAAAAGTGTTAGAATTCTAGTGAGAACACAGTCAAGGGAGTAAGGGCATGAAAGTAAATGTCACTAAGGAAGAAGAGGCCAAACTGGGTGTAAAAAGTAAGATAGAGAATAAATAGACCCTCTTTACATTTTTCATCTGTTATGACATCAGTTTAAATGGTCCGGGGTCTGTAATAATAATATAAACAGCAGCTAATCATTTGAGAATCTTCCCCAACACTAGACACAATGTTAAACACTGGTTATACATTGCTTCAGTGAATCTTCTCAGCCTCTGATATGGCACCTCTGTTTTACCAATGAGAAACTGAGCCTCTAGGAAGTTCTGTAACTTTCTTAGAAACACACAGTTAGCAATTGCCAGAATTGGGATTCGAAAGTAATTGTTGGTCCCCAAAGCATGTGGATGAACCCACCATATTTTACTCTTAAAGGATGATTTCTCCTATCCCAGTCTGTCTGCAAGGCAGCACAGATGACACTTACTTACTGCTTATAATTGTCATTATTTTTCAGGGACTTTGAAGTTTCCAATTATCTTTTCCATTTATGTATATTTCATTGGATTCCATTGAAGGCTGTATTAAGTAAGTTTGGGAAAAGGTGTTTCTTTATAGCCTAAGTCAAAATTATTTTGAGTTCAAAAGCACAATGTGTTTGTAAAAAATGTTGAATCTGCATGGTCAAAACTCATTTAGATGACAAAGTATGTGGTTATAAGGTGAATAAAAATCTTATTTTTTTCTTTTTCAATTCTAAATAATTGCTATTGCTTCATCAAATAATTGAATTTACAAGTTCTTTGGGTAATCCTTAATGTCACAGACAAAAAGCAACAATTTTAGAGGATGGTTAGGCTAGAAGTATGGGCATATTTTTTTTCATTATTAGACTTTAACTGTGGGCATATTTTTTCATTATTATTCTTTCTTGAGTTATTGAGAAACAATGACATTTTTTATTTCAAGTTATATAATCTTCTAAGACAAATAAAAAGTTCCTAGTTAGGTCAGTCGAAGTATTCTGTAAAGTATTTAGAATAATTTTCCTGTTTGCATAGAGAGATATGTGACACACAATACTTGGTATTATCATTCAATTTGCTATTTACTGATGTATGTCATTATAAGCATGCATGCTGAAGAATAAACTAATAATTTGCATGAAAACTTATCTCAAAAAGCATAGCACTCCATTAATTAATATGGTAGATCGTATTTGAGCCCCTCATCCTTTGAGTTTGTTTTATTTGCTATTCTGCATTATACAGTTTCTAAAAATTTTACAGCCAAGGAAGTACACTTGAAGGAATTGTAGTTAATTGCAGAAACCTATTGTTGATGAAATGAGCACATCCTAAAATATACTAGAAATATATTTTGTACTTAATTAAAACATGTGGTTGTCATTTAAACTTTTAATGAAGACAGTGCTCACAAACTTGAATGCTTATGTGTAGCTCATGCATGAAGATGGTGCTTTTTACAGATACCAAAACTTTAATACGAACTAATTAGAGTTAAACAAAAAAAAGATGGTTACCTTAGAGAGATGCTGTGTTGTGGCATTTATTGTATCTTAAAATATACTTTGGTTATATTCAATAGTAAATTCCTTTATGTATTTCACATTTCTCCCTGTTTTAATTTTGTTTTAGAAATATAATCTTTGGGGATTTTTAAACTAAAGAAAAGAAAAAAAATTAAATGGATATTTTCCATCAAAAGTAATGTAGTCATAAATGCCACATTGCCGTAAAATAGTTTTGAAAAAATTATTAAAATACCAAAATTCCTTTTCAACAATGAATTTTTAAGTTAATATATATTTAAGGTCACAGAATTAATTGTGGGACTGCCTAAATCACACACACACACACACACACACACACACACACACACACACACCTCACATACCTCACATTAACACACATACAGATTAATAATATACATAACTACACATCACAAGTCTTTGCTAGTTTTGTATTTGGAACAAGACCAGAGAGAGCAAATAAAAGTTGTAATGTATGACCCAGAGTATTGCCTCGGCTCAATTTAGCAATATTTATAAAATAAAGGGACGTCTATTTAAGATGGTCAACAGGTGTAACTGAAGATTTTGTGGAATGTAGCTGGCAATAAAAAAATTAAATTCATGAAACATAAAAATGGGAGGATTATGTTAGAACACTGTGCCAAGTCCTGTGCTGGTAGTTATTTTTAGGCTGTTAAAAATATAAACTTGTCTTTGCTTTCCAGCACCTGTTCTTAACTCTACCAGATGTTTGTTCACAATTCCTTAAATTTCTTACAGGATGTTTCCTGCCTTTGACGTAGATTCTGTCTCCTGGGATCATTGAGCTCCCAGAAGTTATTGCAGCTGTAATAATGTGGGTGGGTTGATTAAAGAATCAGATCTGAAAATAACATAATAAATGCATATATTCTAAGGGGTGCATTTTTTTTCCACATTTTAGCATGTCTTCCATTGGGGTATGTCCTACAATAAATGCCATGGTAGTGATTTTTTTCTCTCTCTTTATTGGGGATATATAAAATAATTCATCTTAAAATTTATGATGGCTTAGATGTAAAGATATATGGTAACTTACCATCTTTGCCATTTTTATGGTCACCTAGTGACTGGAGAGCCCCTTTCATTGTTGCTCAATTTGAAACCTTGGGGGTTGTACCTTACCATAAATTTCCTTAGCTTCATCAGCAGGAGTGAAGTGAGTTTAGTACAGAATGATATAAATGATAGTACTTCTTACATCAAAATCCTTATACTTTGAACAGACACTTTATCAAGTGGCTGAGCAAACACAGCAGCTTTTGAAGTATTTGAAGAGCCATTGAATTTAAGAGTCTTCATGCCCTCACTCTTCTTTAATCTTATTAGTACAGGTCTCCAGAACATGGCTCTTTCTTGGTTCAAATTTAAGGACATAGATTATACAATAAAGCTTAAAACTTATCTATGTCAACCTGTTGATAGATACATCAAATACTTAGGAAGCTATTGAATTTAAAATAAGAAGAAATCATAATATTTTTAAATGACATTCAAATGGATAGGGACCTATTTGATCTCTTTTTTAGAAAAATCTTCATAAAATAATTCCATCATTCTATCATTTTTTTTTCCTACTATAATTTGCCAAATTGAGCGAGGTAAAGTTTTCGGTCCAATATTTTGTATTCACCAATAAAATGACTGAATGAACCTAATGAATAAAGATGGATCTAGAACAAATACAATAAACGTCAGATATTCAGACACCATAAGGAATGTTAAGAATTCAGTCTTTTAACATCAATCTTTTAAATTGAATTAGACTAATCATTTCGATGAATATCACTTTATCTCCTTTTTAAATTTTTATTCCTCTCATATCCTATTCATTCTGGTCACTTTATCCTTAGAATCTCACCTTTAGAATTAAACAAGAAACAGTTTACAAAATGATTCTGCCTGCTTCTCTGTATAAAATAGATGCCCCGATGTAGAGAGTAAGGTAATTAGATTACGTTCGACTGGTATATTCATCCCAGCTCTGCTACTAAACTGGTGGCATGTTTCTGGACACACACATTCTCCCCTTCTACTTTTGTCTCCCCAAATTGTGCATCAGTGTCCTTACTTTTCCATCCAAAATCTCATTGATTTACCTATGCTTCTCCATTCCTTCTCTCCAGGTTTAACCATACTACTATTTTTGGACCCTTGTAAGACTCCTGAGTGTTCTCTCTGACCTGGTCTTTCCTTTGTCCGTCTTATTCTACCCTGACCTCTAGGTTAATTTTCTTAATTGTCAAACTCTTTCTCACCAGGCTTCAACATTCTCATACTTAATTACCAAACTGAATCTTAACAGCCTAGCCCGGCTTTCAAAACCCATTATAGACAGACAATCAATCCTACCTTTCCTCCTTGGCTCTACTTCTCATTGCATATTGCTTTCTGCTTTATTTATAGACATTTCATGTGCACGTATCATCTCTCCTTACAGGGTGCAAGTTGTATGTAAACTAAGACTATATCTTAGTCATTTTTTTATCATGCACAGTGCCTTATACATTGTGTGTATCCAATAAGTTAGTGGGAGAGTAAAGAGAACTTATTCTACTTTCCTTTAATACAAAAATATAAGATATGTAACTTGGCCTTTTTTGGTGAATCAGAATTGTCCTGAATGTTTCAAAGATGTATTGAGAAGCTTTTATGAAAAGATATTCTGTTCAGTGTTGGGAGGTAGCCATGAATGAAAGAAGGCCTGCTGAGAGTATCCTGTGGATTTGGAATTGGAAGCCATATTTAAAAACTAATTTTAAATAAGTATACATTGGCTCTGAGTTATATTTTCAGAGAGATGTTCTTTAGTGGATGATGGGGGTTTGCAGGGATACTGGTGCTGTATGAGTGCCCTGACACATGTGTTTGTGCATGTGTGTGTGCATGTGCATGTGCATGTGAGGAAGAAGGAGTGTGGAAATGCCTAAGTGCGAGCACAAGAGTCAATCAACCCAGTTGCTCAAATAACTGCTTTTGTTTGTTGTCCTTCTGAGCACCATCCTTAAAAGATGGGTTTCTTAATTCTTGAATAGTATGTGGGTAGTAATTCACAATTCTAAGACTCTTCCACAATTATTACTTTTAATCTAGTGTTTTAAATTATTGTCATTTCTGGAGTTTAAGGGTTGCTTTCCCAAAGGACGTTATTGTATTCCCTGAGTAATATGGACACAGGGCTGGGTAATTCCAAAAGTGGCCACAGCAGAATGTTTCCTTTAAATTATAGATCAGAGAAACAGGTCCAAACTGATGTTTTGAAAGTTGTATTATGGCTTTTGTAAGCTTTTGCTTTATAGCTACAAATTATATATATTAAGTGAGTAGATTCCAGCCATTTTAACTGTGACGATCCCTTTCAATGTCAAAAAGAAATGGATTATTTTATAACAATTGTTCTTTCAGCATCCTTGATTGAAAAAAATATATATATAAGCAAAACCTTACTCTAAGTCCTGTGACTTTTTAAATGAGTCTGCATTTTATTAATCAAAAAATACATATTATTTGAAATACAGTATCAGATGTATGTAATAATATAATGTAGTCTTCAGACAATGTCTGAAGCAAATATAGATACCCAGTCCCTTCTAGTAACGTAATTACTCATTCAATGAGATCCTTATAATAACACAGCTACCAGTGAATATCAGCCCACTGAATGGGAACCCCTGCTTTCGGTGAGATACTTTCTGTCTGCAGACACTACTACCAATAATAATGTAATTTTAACTAGTAATCTAATAATTGATACTCTATTACAAAAGTTTTTAAAGTATTCTAGGACGTTATTCTCTAAAATTGTACTTGTTTTTCTTCTTCTTTTTGTTTTTTGAGGATTTGTAAAGTATTTAATGAACTAGGATGAGCAAAAGCTAAACTTTAAATTTAATAGTTCCTTTCATTCCACAAGGCTCCATTTATTTACAATGTCTCCAGTTATTTAATTTCGCTATCTGTGTTTTGCCATTAAGTGATGTGGTGTGCTCAAGTCATTTTCAGCTGTACTGAGTGACTTTAGAATGTGCCTGTGCCCAATTGTCATCTTTGGAATCTCAACCAATTGTTCTTTCTCTGTTCCTCTCTCATTAAAAGCCAATAATCTGATTATCAGTTTGAATTTGAGTCAGAGCAGGCTGACCTAGATTGAATGAAATGCAGCCACCCCTCCCAGCAACAGTTCCTTTAGTGAATTCTTCCGCATCTCTTACCCAGACAGAGGTTCCCGAAGCAAGAAATTATGGTCATTGTTTGTCACCCACATGTACTTTTAATGTGATATATTTTTAAAATGTTTTTTTTATTTGTTTTCGAGAGAGAAAGAGCATAAGCAGGGGAGAGGCAGTCAGAGAGGGGGACAGAGGATCTGAAGCAGGCTCTGCATGACAGCACAGAGTCCGATGCGGGGCTCAGAGTCACAAACTGTGAGGTCATGACTTGAGCCCAAGCCTGACGCTCAACAGACTGAGCCACCGAGGCACCCCAGTGTGATACTTTTTAATGAAAATCTGATCATAAATTTGAACATAATAGCCGTAGCTTTTACTTTGTTGCAAAGACAATAATGAAACATATCTAATAGCTCAGCATGAAAAATCGGATGTTACACTGGAGCAGAACACAGGATGGCAACATGAATGTACCTGTAGCATGGGCGGGGAGTATGTTTACGAGATCCTGTGTGTGCACAGGAGGCCTGCTTAGTTCTGCATCTTCAGACACATGTGGACACTTGGTTCTCTTTTGTGTTCCTCACTTCGATAACCAGGATCTAGAACTGGAATGAATTCAGAGATGGGGAATGCGTAAAAACACATATCAAATGAGGAAGGTATTAAAGGTTCTGAGATTGTATTTAGTATGTATTTGGTAATAGATGCAGAGGATACATGGAGATAGCATAACTATTATTAAATATTTGAAAGGTTACTGCATTTTGAATCTGTTGTCTATGGCTTTTCTGGATTGAAAAGTCCCAAGGAGTCAAAAATCTCCACTTACTAAAGAGGTGAATTCCTAATGAATAGAATAGGTCACATTAAGAGAAAAGTAGATTCTCTGTTAAGATGTATAGTGTGTCCCAGGCTGGATGATCATGTGATAAGCTGTGATAGGATAGCAAGGATCACATGGGTGTGTGGACCAGATAGTCTCCAGCGCCCCTTTCAAACATAAGAATCTCTGAAATATTAGAAAAGAAGTGCGTATATAACACAAATCGTGATTTAACAGTGTTCAGAATACTCGCTTTTAAATTGCCGTCTCAGAACGTGTTTTATAATGTCTCATTTAACCACTGAACCATTGTGATTCCTTAAAAGCTTTACATTCAGAATTGTGCTAGATACAGATGCAGCAGAGTATGGAGGGCACCAGAGACTGGACCATAGTACCGAGTTTTTCTCTCAACCTTTTAAACATAATGAACGTCCCTGTTCTCTTTTGGTAAGTAAGCTTTTTAAGATCTTTTCATTGCATTTCAATTTTACCATTTATTTTTTTTTAATGTTTATTTATTTTTGAGAGAGAGAGTGTGTGTGTATGGGGGAGGGGCAGAGAGGGAGGGAGACACAATCCAAAGCAGGCTCCAGGCTCCCAGCTGTCATCCCAGAACCCGACGAGGGGCTCGAACCCACAAACCGTGTGCATGAGATCGTGACCTGAACTGAAGTCAGACGCTTAACCAACTGAGCCACCCAGGTGCCCCAACCCTTTATTTTTAAGGTGATGTTTTTATCCAAAGAAACAACAAGTCTTTGACCTGCTAAAAGAGAAAACAAAAGCAAACAAACAAACAAACAAACAAAAGAAATGGGGTCAGAGATGATAGAGAAGAAGTGAGTTGAAATATTCAGAGGCAGTGTATGTGGTACTGAGCTGAATTCAGTTTTGGAAAATAATAGCAGGAGGTATTTGGTGGACAATTGGGGAAGTTTGTTTATTAATAGGATTAAAAATGTTCCTCAAAAAGTAAGGGGAAGGCATTTTTTTTTCTATTTTTTATACAACAGTTTATTTCCCTTCTGTTGTTGCTTTCTGTGTAATATTTTGCATCAAGCAGAATTCTCCATTATTGACTGTCTAATGAAGTGTAATTTAAAACACCTTAAAAGGTGCTCGCTTCGGCAGCACATATACTAAAACACCTTAAAAGGGTAAATAAAAAATATATCTTTTTCTTCCCTGTAGTCAATTAAAGACTGAATTCATTCTAATTATAAGATTTTATTTCTTCATATTACTGAGGAAAACATTAAATTATATAACTCATTTTTACTTTGTGTTGTTAACACCTGAAAGAATATTGCTTCAAGTTACTAGGTTTAGATTCTTTTAAAAATGTAGAATTTAGAAACTCTCCAGATTTGGAAGAAGAATTCTTTGTCTACTTTGTGTCCAGGTAGTAAGCTCAAGTCCATACATCTACATTATGTTGTTTTGTTTTTTTTTTTCCTTTTCCTGACCAGTCATATACCTCCCTCCTCTCTCCCTCTCATGCTTTTGCTAGCTCTAACTCATTCTTGCTTTCTCTCACCCTCTTGTCCTCTTTCTCTTCCTCGCTCTCTCTCTCTCTGGCTCAAATCTGCAATTTTTTCACCATGAGAAGTCTTAGATTAAGATTTGTTTCACTTTTATGAAGCCAGGATATATCTAACAAAAGTATAGACAGTGTTATCATAGCTGTTAAATTCTCTTGTTTTTTCAAAAATTTAGGTATAAGTCAAAAAGGAGAATTCATAAGGTACCCCTAATTCCTTCATTTTTCTACTATATTCCCACCTCTTAAAGTTGTGCAAGTATGTCACTTGGTAAGTCACCATATTATATGCCGAACTGGCTTGTCAAAGACAGTGGCATAAATAAATGAGCAGAGCAGAAATGAGCAAGATTGAGCTGTGGATTGTTAACTCTGAGGAAAATTCAATGGCCACAGGAGACTTGAGTGTTACACTAACAGTATTCAATGATGGTGGTGATACTTTTTAGATACAAGTATAGATACATATGCATTTTTTTTTTTTACGTTTATTTATTTTTGGGACAGAGAGAGACAGAGCATGAACGGGGGAGGGGCAGAGAGAGAGGGAGACACAGAATCGGAAGCAGGCTCCAGGCTCTGAGCCATCAGCCCAGAGCCTGACGCGGGGCTCGAACTCACGGACCGTGAGATCGTGACCTGGCTGAAGTCGGACGCTTAACCGACTGCGCCACCCAGGCGCCCCGATACATATGCATTTTTAAGAGGGAGGGCTTAATGATACTATCAGATTCTTTCCACAAAGAAAAATTATTGTAGTTTTTCAGAATATTAAGTTTTGCCACGTAAAGACTGATAAAAAATAGGTTCTGAAATAAATTTGTAAAATTATCTTAAAGTTCTGCAGTAACCGAAAGAATTAAAGGCCCCTGAGGCATTAGGGAAGATCATTCAGCTTGCAAAGAGGAATCATGGAGAAGCAGCAACTGACTGCAACAACGCTGAACTTGAACCAATCAAACCAGACTGAAAGGAATTTGAAAAGTTCAGGCAAAATTTGTACGTAGCAAACATTCTAAAATTTTGAGTTCAGTGATTCAAAATGTATGCAGTTGGTTACCTAAATGTATCCAATGGAGGTTCTATCGGGGAGAGAGGCCTGGTAACACATTGAAAAAACCACAATGTTTCAGCAGAGAACTGGGGATCAAGCCCCCTGTCTGCCATTTCCTAGCTGTGAGACCTTGAGTAATTTAACCTTCTCTGTGCTGCATTTTCCCTCATCTGTGTAATGAGAATTAGTAATGGTATCCTCCCTACAGCAAGAGATTCTTAGGAGGCATAAACTCATTCATTACCGTGGCCAGGGTTTTTAGAAACTGCAAAATGCTATCGCACATGTATTTTTAGATTATTATTGTCAGGGCTCTTCAGTTACCTTTGTGTGTATTTTAAGTACATCAAGTTACTAGATGCTTTGAGGACACGCAGTTAATAAGACCTTCTCCCAATTTGGAGGAAATTATAGTCTTAGGCAAGGACTCCTAATCTTTGAGAATGGGCAGAAAATATCTTGCCATCCTTTCAATTTTGTAAGAGCAAAAGTATCCTGTCATAATTAAAACAAGCCAACTAACCAGTGGCAGCAAAAGTCAGGAGATTATTTTGCATGTACTAATTGAATTTATCTTCCAAATAAGATGTGTGCAGTTCTAAATTAGCAGGCAGAGTGGAAAGTATCACATAAGCCCCACATAAGCACGTGAGAACGTAGTTTAACCACTGCCCATATCAGAATTCTCCCAACTCTGTCAAAAAGGTAAAGATTAGCAGATTAGCTCTGTCTTTGCAGCAGCAGCATCTTGTTTTCAGTGACTACCGGTGCTTCAGGAAACACTCATTTAAATGTCTTTAGGGTCCAGATGAATTCAACAACACTGGCTTTAATATAAGAATAAAGCAGCCCAAATAGACTAGAAAATCCAGTAAAAACATGTTCCTTCATGCCAGAGTTATTCTTTGAAGAGCCGGGGGGGGGGGGGGGGGGAGGAATGCATTAAAAGACAAACCTATTCTAAGAATGCCTCATTATAATGGAATTCCTTATTAAACTGGTTCATAGGTACTGGGATCCAGTCAGGTTTCTTGAACATGACTATGGGCACTACAGGTCTCATTCCACCACCAGTGAGAGATCACTTTTGCCTCCCACATGCCTTGAATAAAGGGCAGAAGGGAAGGCTTCTTTCCTTCTCCATGTAACTTCTTTCCATCACAACAACTACACAGTATTTATTTACTAAAGCTTAATTTGCAAACTCAGTCATCCAAAGGATCTGCTGAATAAGTGTCAAATCTGTTTTCAAAGACAGTAACAAATAGAGCTTGAAGGAATCTTAAAATAGCCATACATGCTGCAGCATTAGCGGGTACCATATTCCCGTGTCTTCTGTATGTACTCCATCAGTTGAAACTGTGAAGCCGGAGGAGAATCGTGTGTGTACTACCATTGAAACATATCTGCTAAGATCAGAGCATTCACAAATGCCAAGAAGTGATAGGGCAGAATTTCTCTATTTGCTTTACTGACAATTATTGGGAAACTCCATTTTAGCACAATCATTTCTCCGTATTTTGGTTTCTAATATAGGAACCTATATGAGTTCAGATGTTACTTATATGTCAGCCAGTGTGGTGGGAGCAGAGAGGCTTGCTTGCTCTTCTCTGGTTCATAAATTCAAATTCCGTGGTACAAATGGAAGAACAGATTATTGAATCAAAAATGAATTAGTTTCCTTTACAGTAACTCAGGTAGTCTCAAGGGTGAATTTGAGTAAGGCAATAGTTTTCACATTTATTACTTTGCCAGTTAGGCTCCTTATTATTAAGAAGTAGTCTATTTATTCTCATTCTAAATTTGGAAATTCAAACGTAGACTTTTGGTTAAAATAGGGAATTCAGCATAGATGTACCTTTTCTTTTTCCTCAGCGTAAATATTGAAAGTCTTTAAACTTTTTTTATTTAAAATTATTTTAAGATTTTGTGATTCTAATTTTGACACCCTGTTTTCAAAAATATATAATTACTTTTTGCAGCTCAGTTGTGATCCTAGAAGAACATAATACTTTTGCCTGGATGACATAATATAGTAGATTATTGTGTGCTCCATTGTGGGGTTTTGGGGTGTTTTTTGGTTTTTTGGGGGTTTTTTGGCCATGTTAGTGGTTGGCATAGTGATTAAATCACTAAGGTAGTCAAAGTAACTGGGTAGGTTAGCATGCATTTTGCCTCTCTTAATAAATGAATTGGATTATACTGTGGCAGTCTGATTTCTTCTGAGGTGTTGACTATAAATATAGCTAGAAAAAATGAAATTCATGGCCATACATTACATTGTCTCATATGTTCTTAATATGATCCTAACTACAAAATCCTTAAGGCTTAATAGCTAAAACAGCATCATATATGTTAATCAGCATATATTATCTGTGATGTGCTTACTAAACAGTTTTATATACATGCACTTAAATATCAATTGTTTATATTTAAATATATGTAAACATTTATGTATAAACCTACTTAAATCATGTTCATATTTCTTTTCCCTTGCTCTATGAATCAAAACTATTTTTAGAATTAAAATTATAAAATGAGAGTTACAGAGCCAATACTTAGCACTAAATTATAGAGCCCCCAAACTATTCATGTCTGTAATTGTCTCATCATAAGGATTACTTCTGATCATCTTAAACCTTTAGTATAATTGGTAGTCATTTCCTAACCACTAAGAAAATTGATTTACATACTCAGAACCCTAATAAAGAAGAAAACTCAACATTCCATAAATAGCCATAGTTAAGAAAAATCACTTGCTTGGGGAAATTCTCTCATGTTGCCTGTACTGCAAGGACTCTAGAGCAACATAAACACATTGTAGTAATTAACACTGCAGTGGAAAATATAATTACATAATATTCCCGTTAATGATACTATACAATTATCAACTGAACGTTTTTGAGCAGATAGTGTTAAGAGGTCTCTGTGACTGGAATTGGCATCATAAAGTTCCTTCCATAAAATGACCAGCATCATTTAGTAAGAGTTCTTGGAACATTTTTTAACCCTTAAATGCCAAAACAGGAAACTCAATGCATGTATTGCAAACCTTGAACTTCTTCTATCATCCCTTTTGTTTTACTCTCAAATTAGGGGTGGCCGAAACGCCAAAAGATCACAGAAAGTAAGGTTGTTTCTAAATCATAGGGCTTATAGTTATCATTGTATTTTATTAATGAAATTACCTATGAGGTTATACACCAAACAGAGCAGATACCAAAACTGTGTAGGATTCAAGTAGGAGATTGATGTGACCTGTCCTGATATATCACTGTGCCACACTGGCAGAGACCTATCAGCATTTATTTAGGCCTGACTTGTTTCATTGCATCTTTCCCAAGAGACTTGGACTTATCAGAATCCTCTTATATGCATAGAAGCCCATATCTTATATCAGAGAAATGTTTTTCAGGTAAAGGGAACTGAAAATCTTTTGTCCAACTTTGGTGCTACTGAAAAATTTAGATTGGTCTTCAGTTTTAAAATGCTTAGAAAAATTCAGAATCATTGTGTTCTAACCTGCTGTCCCACTGATTAGTTATACCTAGTTTCTATGATTCCCCAAACTACACACACAGAGTAATAGAGTAAGTATATGGCAAACTTGAAAGGGCAGAAGTGTCTCTTGCCTCATGCCTATTTTGATAAAAGTTGGAGAGAGAATTGGTTGAACCTGTAAATTATAGGAAAATTGTAGGGAAACAGATTATGGCATTGATATAAAGGGTTTCCCTACACTTAATGACTGCAAGGATATAATATTTATCTTTTGGAAGTATTGGAAGCAAATCAAACTGTGAGAAATTGAGCCAGTCAGTGACTGTTAGCATTTGTGAAATTTTTCTCAGATGATGGTGATCATTTTCTAAATCACTATTAATTGGAGATTAGAAAAACTGTTCTCTGGTTATTGCATTCATAATATACATTTCTTAAAATGCTATCATTTTACAATTGCTTTAATCTTTATTATTCAAAACTAACCAACTATACTGGTATATCTGATTTTTTTTAAGAGTTGTGTTATCACAAAAACTGTAAGGGAAAACATTGTGTTCATTCGCAGAATTGAGATATATTGGATATACAATAGTCTCATTCCGTAAAAATCAGCTATTCTGTTCTTTTATTTATTTTTTTCTTTATGCCATTTCTGCTTTGCCTCTTTCATTCTGATTCTAAACTATAAAAGTGTTTTTTTTCTTCTTTTTTTTTAACCATCAGACTTTCACTTAAAGATAAAATGACTGAAATAATAAAACACTCGCAATGTCGGAAATGGAGAGATACTGTCACAATGACAACAGCAGTCTGTAATATTATTTTTACTGTTTGTTAACAGTAAGTATGTTATATATAAAATAGCACATAGATACACATCTGATCACTTCTCATTTTTATTAAAAGTATTTCAGATAGAAGTATATTAAATAATAGTTTATGATATATGTACATATTGGTCCCACTTTTATTTATTCTTTCATTCATTATTCGTTATTTAGTCATTATTTGGCAACTACTTTGTCTACTGGCACCTTACTAAGAGTTAGAAATATGAAGACACAGGGCTCTGCCCTCGTAAAGCTCATAGTCTGGTAGGGAGTTCAGATCATAAACTTGAAAAACAAAATCACAAATTGTGTTAAGTGTTCAGAAAGAAATAAAAATGCCCTTTAACCAGAGGGCCTGGATTCAGCTCTTTTCTCTGCCACTTACTAAGTGTGTGAGGATGGGAAAATTATTTAACTGCCCTGTGCCTCCCATTTCCTCATGTGCAAAAAGGAGATAATGATAGTACTGTGTCCTTGGGTCATTGTGAAGGGTGAATGAGCAAGTACTTAAAAGACAGGTAGAATAATGCACAGCACCCATTAAGCACTTAGTAACTGTTAGCTGCTATCATTATTGGTTTGCATCCTCACCATAAAGAAGGGAAATCTGGGACCCAGAGAGGAAAAGCAACACATCCAAGGTTGTACAAATATATATATATGTATATATATATATATACACACGCGCACACACACACACACACACACACAAAATAAATGGAGCTGTAAGAGATAATGAAGTTGGAAAAATATCATACCTAGTGTTCGCAAGGGACACCTCTCCATGGAGCTGGGATTTTTTCAGATGCAAGAGATATGGAACTAGCAAGGTAAAGAGTGTTCTGAGAGACCCAAAGGAAGGAAGATGTTACCTGTTTAAGGATCCAGAAGGCCCCTGTGGCTGGAGCCTGGTGTGAGGGGAGAAGAGACAAGTGTCACACTGAGCTGAGATGGAAGATGTATTGTATTTGTGCCAGAAGGGGAGTCAGGACCCTGCAGGCAGGGAGAGGATGTGTTTTGTATTTTAAATGCAGTGGCAAGCATTTTGATTGGTTTAAATTGGGGAGGGACCTAAAAACCTTTAGGATCCCTTATATTACATTTATATGTTCTTAAAATGATGGAAGGCAAAACAGGATGACAGACCGGTGTCTTGGTGTAGAGCAGTGTTTTGTATATTACTTTTATTCACCTGAATGGAATAACATTGTGACCTTAGGGCAGCCTCCCTGTACTACCAGATAAGTGCCTCAACCTCAGCCAGTGTCCTTTCTTTGCCTACGTCTGAGGAACAGTGGGTTTTGTAAAGTGTATGGAGCCCTCTAGTGGTGATTGCTTCAAAGGAGCCTCAACGTTGCTGCCAGGACTGAGGAACTGTAGAACTGTCTCCCCGGCGCCTGCAGACTATAACTGGAGATAACTGTAACTTGAAGCAAATGGGAGGCTGAATCTTATCCCTTTGATATAATGTCACCATGCTCAGTATTTCTTTCCATTGCACTGACACGATTGTGTTGACTTAGGTGTACATTCCGAACCGAGTGGGCCTCATCCTTCAGAACGTGGATATGCCCAATTGAAGAGACGTGGTTTCAGCTTCACCAGAAGATGTGTGCTTTGTTTTCTTGTTCTCATTGTCACAGAGCTTGTAGTGTGTAAGCCTTTCAAAATACAGTTGTCTAGACGAAACATCAGGTGTCTGAAATTTAATATTGGTTTATGCAAATGAACGTCAGACTTTTATCGAAGGAGAGGGGGAAATATTTTTGCAATTTCAAGGATTCTAGACTATATTTTCCAGGCATCTGAGCTGCTAGGATTCTCAAATGAAGTATTATATGTAATGTCTTTAAACAGCTTTACTTTCCATGCCAATATTTGATACTTAAAGTTCAAATTTGAATCATGTGTCATGTATGATTATTTCTGTTGAATATATACAGTATTTTTTTAAGATGAATATTTGATCACTTTATTTGTTCTAAGTATCTCTTGGTTTAAATTACAAAGTGCCAAGATTGTCACTATGTTTTTTTTTCAAATTGTGTTTAGAAATACTGTAATAAATATGTAGTAATAATATAACATTAAGAATTGAATCAAAGATAATATAAAATTATTTATCTATAAACTCATCCATGCTTCATTTTGCATAAGTTTTATCTCATGATCTCTGCTTCACTTAGTATCTTTGTGGATGCTGATATTTCAGTCTTTCTGAAGGCCTGAAATAGTAATTGTAACAATTCACAAAATGTCTTTTACTTTAGATCAATAAAATTAAAAATTGCAAAATTGCCTTTGCTAATGTTTATTTTGCTGTACTGTTGTGAAGATTAATTTAGGACAAATGTTAAAATGCCTTAGCTTAACTCTGATACCTTCCCCACATATATGCACATGTGCACAATCGTCCAGGCATGGGGGATGGGAGGTAATAATATTTGTCTTTAGGTACTATTTTGTAATGTGAAATTATACTAACTAACTCAGATATCCAGGCTACTCTCCAGCTGTAAACCTGAACACTTTTCGAAGCTGAATTAACTATCTCAAACTAAGCGGAACACTCAATCATGAAATCGCCACTCAATTCATTAAATAGTAGGACACAAGTCTAAAATCATTGATACATAATTCATTCATAACTGAGAAATTATGATGCATTTATAAGACAAAGTATCTCACGTTTTTTAAAGGTCTTATCTTGCGCCTTTACATTAATACATTAATAGTGACGGCTTCTTTTTGTTGTTGTATGTTTTTAGCCTGATTGTTCATGACTAATGAGCAGTACTTGGATGTCTTTCTATTAAAAACTTATTCAGTACTGGAAAAGGTTAGCAAAGGAGACTTTTATAGCTAAACCTATTATATATTAACCATCTTTCTTACAACTTTTTTTGAGTAAAGCCTTGAATCTGGGTCTGAAACATGTTGTTTGCTTTAACTTCAAAGTAAAGTAATAGTTTGATTTCCTGAAAGAATCCGTGATGCGAGTTAATGATGTTACATACCAGGGAACATTACTGAAAGCCTTCTGTGATTCTTTTCCTGTTGCAGGAATGTTATTAACATCTTAACAGTTTCATGATTTGTGTACTGTACCTGTTATGGATAACAGCACAACATACAACCATGATGCTTTGTGTTCTTCTTTATAATTTCTTTTTCATTTCTTATGTATGAAGAGATATCGGAATTTTCTATCATAGCTCTTTAAAAATAACCAGAAATTACTTCACATCTAAAACCCATTTTCTTTCCCTTGTGACCTCTGTGGCAAAGTCAAAAAGACCAGAATAATAACAATGCTATGTTTTCATTGTAGTGGTTTACCTTAGTAATATGATATTTAGATTCTACAGTGTAAACTTTGAATTTAACAGTGTAATATAAGTTGCCTTTATCAAGTGTTTTCCCCCGCCAAAAAAAAAAAGAGAACAATAAGTGGATATTGTAGAAATTATAAAAAATACACACAAACAAAATATTGAGTCCAACATAGAATGTAGTTTTTTGCTGTTGCTTTTTGCTGTTGTTATTTTTCCTATCAGAATAGACAGTCTTTCTAGAACATTGTAATGTACCGTATTTCACTTTAGGTCTCAATTTTTGTATCAATAACATTCTCATTATATAATTAGGTGAGAAGTTCTTTCTTTTTATTGGTTAAACATTTTCAACAATCACAACAGAGAGATGCAAAATTTTACTCTGTGTGCCTTATGATAATGTCTACTTCTCTGATGTGGTTATCACTCACATCAAAATGAGAGTCCTTGGGGGTGCCTGGGTTGCTCAGTCTGTTGAGCGAGTCTTGATTTCAGCTCAGGTAATAATTCAGCTCTCTCTGCCCCTCCCATGTGTGCTCTCTCTCACACACACACAATAAATAAATAAGCATTAAAAAAATGACAGTCCTGTACCTTTTTTTTTTTATAAGTTTATTTATTGTGAGAGAGAGAGTCGGAGGGAGTCGCAGAGAGAGAGTCAGAGAGAATCGCAACAGGCTTGCACTATCAGCACAGAGCCTGACATGGGGCTTGAACCCAGAAACTGTGAGATCTTGACCTGAGCCAAAATCAAGCATCACACTTAACCGACTGAGCCACCAAAGTGCCCCAAGAGTCCTCTTTGTTGACTATTTTAGAATAAGTGTTTTTACCATTTCTAATCTTTGATGTTCTAGAAAACATAAAGATTTCTTTCCATCATTTTTTAATATTAAGGAGTGTTAGTAATTATTACCCAGAAAAGAATTTACCCCTTAATATTAGCCCTTAATATTTACCCTTTAATATTAGCTTACTCAGAAAATACCTGTCTTTGATAACCAAAACTCGAACCGTAAACATTTTCCCTAGAATGTTTCCCACTTTATAACACTTGAACTCTGACGGTCAGCTCCTTTCATATTTTTTTTTCCTGTTCATTTGATGTTTTTCACTTTGCCCTGTTCTTAACTGATGTATTCATCTCCAACATAAAATGAGGGATTTAGCCACCATGTTCCTCAAGTTCAAAAAATAACCAGTGACAATAAATGGACTTTTCTTGTGGCAACAGTGAAAGAATGCACGTATTTTTTCCTCTGACTCGAGCACTCCCCTTAGCAATATCAATTCAACATTTGTCAACCATCAGGGTTATAGCCATTGCTATGCGGGATCATACAGGAGGTTGTCTGAATAAGGAGCCTATTCTTCAAATAATACAGGAGAGAGCGCAGACAGATCTGGGGGAAGTGATGAAGGGTAATATGTTTTCCTCTCGTGTTCAGTTGCAGCTGCAGGGCAAATATCTTTTCACTGTCTCTGGTTCTGCAGCCATTGGATCTGGTGATGAAAGCAACATAAAATAGGTTTCCTGTTGCTCTTCCTGTTTAGAACAAGCCAGTGCAGACATACCTATAGAAACCAAAACGGTAACACAGCTTTCTGCCTGGCCTCACACCTCTGAGATGATTTCTTTTTGCCTATTTGAGTCATGTCCTGAACGGGGGGTCCTTTAGAGTCGTGGGTTTCATTCATCTATATATTCCTTTCAGAGAGACAAGCACTGAGCTATGAACTTTGCTAGGTAGAATGTTTTGATGAAAGAAAATAGAAATCTAAGCATACCAATGTCATGTCCTTTATGCAGTAGAGTTCATTTATCATTCACGATGCGTTAGAATTAAAATGTAGATAAATTTTCCCACTAAAGCCAGCCTTCGGGGGGAAAAGAATCAAATGAACTCCCTACTAATTTTTCTGCTCTATTATCTTATTAATGGTGATTTGTAGAGAATTGCAGAGAAACATTCATAGTTTAGGGCAGAATTTCTTAATTGGTAGTATGAGAAATTAAGATACAGTAGCTGTAAGTATTTTTTTTTTGTCTCTCTGTAATTTAAAACATTACATCTGGATTTTAACCCTTGGCAAGAACTGTGCAGAGAATGTAATGTTTATTTACATGAAAAAATGTATTTTTGTGGTAGATATGCTTATGCTACAGGGCATGTCATTCAGAACTTTACTTATGATTTCCAGTTTTTCCTATGATTTGTGCTGGGCCAGAGAGAGGTATTTGGCCCTCACATACTCTGTGTAGACAGTCTCACCTAGAAAGCTGCACTGTATTTTAAAAGAACAGTGTGGTCTAGTTTTTTTTTTTGTAAATGGTGTGACCACACTGTTCTTTTAAAATACAGTGCAGCTTTCTAGGTGAGACTGTCTACACAGAGTATGTGAGGGCCAAATACCTCTCTCTGGCCCAGGGAAAAGATATTTGCAAATGACATATCGGACAAAGGGCTAGTATCTAAAATCTATAAAGAGCTCACCAAACTCCACACCCGAAAAACAAATAACCCAGTGAAGAAATGGGCAGAAAACATGAATAGACACTTCTCTAAAGAAGACATCCAGATGGCCAACAGGCACATGAAAAGATGTTCAGCGTCGCTCCTTATCAGGGAAATACAAATCAAAACCACACTCAGGTATCACCTCACGCCAGTCAGAGTGGCCAAAATGAACAAATCAGGAGACTATAGATGCTGGAGAGGATGTGGAGAAACGGGAACCCTCTTGCACTGTTGGTGGGAATGCAAATTGGTGCAGCCGCTCTGGAAAACAGTGTGGAGGTTCCTCAGAAAATTAAAAATAGACCTACCCTATGACCCAGCAATAGCACTGCTAGGAATCTACCCAAGGGATACAGGAGTACTGATGCATAGGGGCACTTGTACCCCAATGTTCATAGCAGCACTCTCAACAATAGCCAAATTATGGAAAGAGCCTAAATGTCCATCAACTGATGAATGGATAAAGAAATTGTGGTTTATATACACAATGGAATACTACGTGGCAATGAGAAAAAATGAAATATGGCCTTTTGTAGCAACGTGGATGGAACTGGAGAGTGTGATGCTAAGTGAAATAAGCCATACAGAGAAAGACAGATACCATATGGTTTCACTCTTATGTGGATCCTGAGAAACTCAACAGGAACCCATGGGGGAGGGGAAGGGAGAAAAAAAAAAAAAGACGTTAGAGTGGGAGAGAGCCAAAGCATAAGAGACTGTTAAAAACTGAGAACAAACTGAGGGTTGATGGGGGGTGGGAGGGAGGGGCGGGTGGGTGATGGGTATTGAGGAGGGCACCTTTTGGGATGAGCACTGGGTGTTGTATGGAAACCAATTTGGCAATAAACTTAAAAAAAAAAAAAAAAAAAAAAAATAAAAGAACAGTGTGATATAATGGTCAGAAGGCCTGAGTTCAGGTTATAGCTCTTACTTTCAGTACTGCATTTTAGAAAGCACTCACAGACTGTTAGTTCTTACTTAGACCAATAAGACAAAGGTAGGGGGGGACATCAGTTTTGTAAATGCTATTGTTTGATCAATAGCCGAATGGATGGTGAATCAGTGGAGACATCTTCCGAGTTCGTTGTCAGGGACACACTGTCACCATCACCTGTCTATCCTTCAAAGCTTCTGCACTAAGTTATCCACCCTCTCCCAGGCTGGGATGTGTGGGCTGCTTTACAGAGAAGGGGATTTTGCATTTCCTCCACCGATGCAGGTGACCAAAATGTCAATCTTCCTCCACCGCTGCTTTCATTTGCTTATTTTAGCTTTTTCTCTGAGTGTATGAGGACATTTCAGTGAATTCCATTCCCAGGCAGTCAGTGTTCTGCCCCTTTCGTGTGCCAATTACTCTCAGACTTTGCACTTCTATAACTCAGCCTTGTGAGGGAAAGTTAACAACCCCTTTATGGTAACCAGTAGGGCAAGGTAAACTAGGTAAACTGTATATGCAGTGAAATAGCCACAGGTGCCCAGGGTCCGTGTTTCTCTCCCTTTTCCCCTGCTGCTCACTCCGCTAATGGAAGGAATAAATTCCAGAGGAAACAAGAATTGCAAAGGAGAGCTCGTAGGTTAGAAACAGTTTAGCCCATCATTTTTCGAATTGGAAGTCCGTATTCTCATCAGAAATACACATATTCATTAATTAAAGTTTGCACAACTAAATAGTAATTTTTTTTTCAAGAAGGGGGAGTGATATCAATCATTGATCTGCAACTTCCAGTCATTTGGCATTTGCAATAAGACAGTGCCTAGCAGAAAACTAGCAAAAAAGCTATCACCCTAAATTACTTCACCGCAGAGGATATAAATTGAGATGTGGTCAAATTGTGCATGCTTGTCTCCAGGAATACAGGCAGTAGAAAACTGTAAATGCATGAATAAATCCATCCAGCATATATGTATTTACAACATATATAGGGCTATATGAAGACATGTAGGCATACATATGTAATTTGTAAGTAACCTGAAAACCCATGAAGTTCACCAATTCCAGTATTTGTCTTGAACCCAATAATCACTATGTGTGATACTACCCAGTTTTACACGCTTTCCTGGTTGTATTATGAGCATCAAATCTAAATATGTGATTTTATTTGGATCTAAAGAAGTTTTCAAACCTTGGAATGAAATGCAGTGAATGTTTCACACCCTCTTGAGAATTTCTCACCCCAAACTCCTTGGCTATGAGTCTTGTTTTTCTTTTAGAAAAAGAAGAGGAGGGGAATGAAATACCTCGATCACTTCTTTATGTATATCCGTAGGAATTCTTTTTAACTGAGTTTGTAGTGTCACCCTCCATCCACAACAGTAATATAAACAATGAAAAACACCGCATGTAATTGCATTTCATGAATGCCTCTAGCCTTGTTGTCAACTATTGCTTAAAACCTCTTGTGATGTAGAAGTCCCAACAGACACACAGGGTCACTCTCTATCGCCTCTATCACTGTTATACCAAAACTGCAGTAGAATGCCTAATTCTTTACCAAACATATGCATTTTTTTAGAAGACATTGGCTGCCATGTACTGAGTGCTTTCTTTTTACTCTGCCCTGTGCTGGCACTTTCTACATATCACCGAGTCTCTTAAACTGCAAAATGATGATTATCACCCTTGTTCCAGTCACCATTCCTGCTCATCCTACTGTACTCTGCCATCCTCCGCAGGAGATCCTTGGCAATCTCGAGATCAGGGGTCAACATTTAACTCTCATTTGTATTATTACTTTGTCTTTGGATTTGAATGTCTTTGGTGAGGGAAGGAGGTGACATTTGAAACCACACCCGGCCGTGTAATGCTCCACACTCTGTTGTCTGATGGTGTTCAAGTTCCAGGAATTATTTTTGTCATGAATCTCATCAAAATAAAAAGTTAAAAGATCGTGAACCCAGCTCCCAATTCCTGCTTTCTAATGTTATTCTCCAATAAAAGGAACTAGGACTCCTTGGAGAGATGGCTGATTCTACAGGTGGAGCAGGGAATAGACAAGATGTGCCCGTAGCTCCGTGTAGTGCCAGAAAGTAAGGAAGTGCCTCCAAATCAAAAGAATGGGAGCATGTCAAAGGGACACAGGAATCAATTGAAAGGTACCCAAGGGCTGCACCTGAAATAGTTTGAGCAACAAAATAAATAATGTATTACTGCATAAAGTATAAAATAAATATCCATGAGTTCATACTGATAATAAATAAATGATTGAATAAATAAAATAATGGGGGAGAGGAGAGAAATCTTTGGCACAGGAGAATGCTAAATAATTTTACCCCTCAAAAAGGTAGAGCTTGACTCTCCCCACTGCAACTCTCTCCCTTGTGTGTGGACTGCACTTAGTGATCACCTTCTAAAGAACAGAGTAAGGAAAGGGGAAAAATAAGTTGTAGCGGGAAAACCTGGAAAACTACCTCAGTCATGTGATTGTGGTTAGCACCATCAGGGGGTCATGTTGATAGCACGTACTCTTGATAAAATGTGATGAAGAAATGAGAATGACAAAAAAAACAATCCTCTGAATCTATAACGCTAGTCTTACCATGAAAAAAAATTAAAAAATTTTGAGGGATTGTGTGTGTATAGATTATATATCAGGAAATCATGCATACAAGCTTTTGTGTTTATATGTGTGCATAAGATTTCATATACTTGTGTATATATCTGCATAATATTTAAGGCATATATAAAGAGTTGTATTTTAAAGCAAGTCTGAAGTCTGCAGGGTAGGCTGGCAAACTGAAACTTGAGCAAGAACTGATACTGTAGCCTTAAGACAGAATTACTTCTTTTCTCGAAAACCTCAGTTTTTGTTCTTAAGATCTTCAAATGATTGGATGAGGCCCCGCCCCCATTATCAAGGGTAATCTTATAAAGTCAATTCCTTTTTGTTGTTGTTGTTTATTTTTACTTATTTTGAGAGAGAGATAGCAGGTAGAAGAGGGGCAGAGAGACAGAGAGAATCCCAAGCAGGCTCTACGCTATCAGCCCAGAGCCCAATGCAGGACTTCAACTCAGTAACAAAGCCAAAAGCAAGAGTCAGATGCTTAACCAGCCTAACCACCTAGGTGCCCCATACTTATAAAGTCAACTCTTTACAGATGTTAACCACTATATTGACTAAAATAACTAGGTATTATAATCTAGCCAAGTTGATATATAAGAGTAACCATCACAGAGATACCTGCCTAGCCAAGGGAATGCCAAACAAGACAAGTCTGAGAAATTATCTTGGCCCAGAGTTGGTTAACTAAGCATGACAACTAAATGTACTGTGATATCCAAAATTCTGAAACAAGAAACACTAGGGGAAAACGAGTGAAATTCAAATAAGATGTAGTTTACTTAATAATTTACAAAAAAAAAATGTGTAAAAGAAGACAGATGTCTTCACAGACAATTCTCTCTTATAGAGAAAAGACAGTGTCACCACGGATCACATCTGTGTTCCCAGGGAGACAAGCCAAGACTGAAAAGAGACCAAGCGTAGAAGCCTAAGAGCCTGACCGCAATTTTCTAAAGTGACAGAAATAGTGATGACCAATTGTCTTTTTGCCATCTTCTTTCCTGACCAAGAGACAAAGCAAAAGTCTAAAATCATGACTATGTGGAAGTAAATGTCTAAAACTTCTGTCCTGTTGGTCTGTGTTGGATTACTTCCTCCAAGATATTATACTTAGTATTTGGGTCGTGGCTTCCAAATGAGCAAATAAAAACATTATGAAACCAATACACAGGATTTTTGGTAAAACTTCTTCCACATGTAACTTATTAGCAAGCTTATATGCAAAGTAATTCATTCAGATACTCGGGTATATATTTTGCAACGATTTATCTTAGAAAAACATTTCATGTTAAGATGTAAAATGTTTGTAAATGTTCTCCAAAAATTAAGAGCTTGACCACAATCCGCAGACTAGGCAAAGCTAGGCTGAAATTATACATAAACCCTAAAATCTTGATCACGAGACAAAATGGAAGTGTATTTTTTCATTCATGCTGGCTATCTGGAATATGTGGCCTCCAAAGTCACAAGAAAAGAAGAGAAAACTGAAGAATTGCAAGAATAAGTCCAGGCTTAGAAGTAGTTTATACCCCTTTTGTCCCACCTTGTTGGAAGTCAGTCACATTGGCCTGCCCACTGTGAAAGAGGCTGGGTCTCTCTATATTTGGAAGGGAGAACAGTACAATGAAAACATAGCATAGCACCTGCCATAATTGTCAACTACTTTTGGAAAATCTTATGTACCTAATCCCCCTTATAGACTCATAATGCAAATTAAATATTAAATACCCTGTGAATTCTTAGGATAAAGAAACTGGCCTAACATTGTTTAAATCAGTGTTTCCCAAACTTATTTAATATTGTTCAACTCAGTTCTTATCCTCAAGGAACCTCAATAAACATCTTGAAAAAAAAGCCACTATATTTGTTTAAACACCATTTGGGGGGTGCCTGGGTGGCTCAGTCGGTTGAGGGTCTAACTTCGGCTCAGGTCATGATCTCACGGCTCGCTCGTAAGTTTGAGCCCCACGTCAGGCTCTGTGCTGACAGCTCAGAGCCTGGAACCTGCTTTGGATTCTGTGTCTCCCTCTCTCTGCCTCTCCCCTGCTCATGCTCTGTCTCTCTCTTAAAAATAAATATTAAAGGGGCGCCTGGGTGGCGCAGTCGGTTAAGCGTCCGACTTCAGCCAGATCACGATCTCGCGGTCCGGGAGTTCGAGCCCCGCGTCGGGCTCTGGTCTGATGGCTCAGAGCCTGGAGCCTGTTTCCGATTCTGTGTCTCCCTCTCTCTCTGCCCCTCCCCCGTTCATGCTCTGTCTCTCTCTGTCCCAAAAATAAATAAACGTTGAAAAAAAAATTTAAAAAAAAAATAAATATTAAAAATTAAAAAAAATAAACACCATTTGGATACAATAACTTGAAAATGTATGGCTCTCCTTTTCCTGTGCTTCTATGACCAATAACTCTTCTTTCAAAATCTTCTCTGTGTGTGTGTGTGTGTGTGTGTGTGTGTATTCAGTTCAAGGTCAGCTTATCTCAGAGTCATTGTTCCATTAAAATCATTTCTTGATCTCATAATTTAACCATCAGTGGGCAATCTAATTTCCCTAGGTTCAGAATTCTCCTGATAGGTGTTTAACTGAGTCCTTCAGTACAGGCATGCATCCTTTCATTGTACCTGACAGATACTGTGTTCTTTACAAATTGAAGGTTTGTGACACCCTGCGTGGAGCAAGTCTATTGTTACAATTTTCCCAACCACATTTGCTTAATTCATGTCTCTGTGGTACATTGTGGTAATTTTTGCAATATTTCAAACTTCATTATCATTATATTTATTATGGTGATCTGTGATCAGTGAATTTTGATGTTACTATTGTAACTGTTTTTGGGTGCCATGAACTGTGCCCAAATAAGATGGTGAACTTAATACATGTTGTGTGTGTTCCGATTACTGCACTGACCAGCCATTCACCCATTTCTCTCCCTCTCCTCAGGCCACTCTATTCCCTGACACAATAATACTGAAATTAGGGCAACTAATGACCTTACAATGGCCTCTAAGTGTTGAAGTGAAAGGAAGAGTCACACATCTCTCTTCAAATCAAAAGCTAGAAATGAGGGGCGCCTGGGTGGCTCAGTTGGTTTAAGTGTCCGACTTTCAGCTCAGGTCCTGATCTCATGGTTCATGAGTTCGAGCCCTGCCTCATGATCTCTGCTGTCAGTGTGGAGCCCACTTCAGATCCTCTGCCCCCCTCTCTCTGCCCCTTCCCTTTTCTCTCTCTGTCTCTCTCTCTCTCCCCCTCCCTCCCTCAAAAATAAATAGACATGTTTAAAAAGCTAGAAATGATAAAGTATAGTAGGAAGACATGTTGAAAGGTGAGATAGGCTGAAAGCTAAGCCTGTTGCACCAGTTAGCTGAGCTGTGAATGCAGAGGAAAAGTTCTTGAAGGAAATTAAAAGTGCTACTCTGAGGAACACATGAATGATTAAAAAATGAAAGACCAATATTGCTGATATGGAGAGTTTTAGTGGTCTGGATAGAAGATCAAACCAGCCTCAACATTCCCTTAAACTGAAGCCTAATCCAGAACAAAGCCCTAACCCTCTTCAATTCTATGAAGGCTGAGAGAGATGAAGAAGATTCAGAAGAAAAAGTTTGACTCTAGCAGAGTCAGATTCGTGAGACTTAAGGAAAGAAGCCATCTCTGTCTGTTACATGGAAGTGCAAGGTGAAGCAATGAGTGCTGATGCAGCAAGTTAGGCAGATCTAACTAAGATAATTAATGAAGGTGGCTACATTAAACAACAGGTTTTCAATGTGGATGAACCAATCTCACGTTGGAAGAAGGTGCTATCCGGGACTTGCATACTTAGAGAAAAGTTAATGCCTGGCTTCAAAGCCTCAAGGACAGGCTGACTCTGCTTTCCGGGCAGAATTCAGCTGGTGACTTGAAGTTGAAGCCGGTACTCATTTACCATCCCCCAAATCCTAGGGCCCTTAAGAATTATGCTAAATCCACTCTGCCTATTCTATAAAACAGAACACAAAGCCTGGATGACAGCATATGTCTTTACAACATGGTTTACTGTATATGGTAAGCCTGCTGTTGAGAACTACTGCTAAGAAAAAATGATACCTTTCAAAATATGACTGTCCGTTGACAATGTGCCTGGTCACCCAAGAGCTCTGATGGAGATGCATGAGATTAATGTTGTTTTCATGGCTGCTAACACAACATGCATTCTGCAGCCCGTAGATCAAGGAGTAATTTCAACTTTCAAATCTTACAATTTAAGAAGTGTTTATTTGTATGGCTATAGCTGCCATAGTGATTCTTCTGATAGATCTGGAAAAAGTCAATTGAAACGTTTATGGAAAGGATTCACCATTCTAAATGTCATTAAGAACATTTCTTAAAAGCTAGAAAGGGGTTGGGTGCCTGGGTGACTCAGTAGGTTAAGCATCCGACTTCGGCTCAGGTCATGATCTCACAGTTGGTGAGTTCGAGTCCCAGGTCAAGCTCTGTGCTGACAGCTCAGAGCCTGGAGCCTGCTTCAGATTCTGTCTCTCTCTCTCTCTCTCTCTCTCTCTCTCTCTCACACACACACAAAAATAAATAAACATTAAACAAAATTTTTTTAAAGCTAGAAAGGGGTTAAGATATCAGCCTGAACAGGAATTTGGAAGAAGTTGATTCCAACCCTCACAGATGACCTTCAAGATGTCAGTGAAGACGTGGCTGCAGATGTGGTGGAAATAGCAGGAGAACTAGAATGAGAAGTGAAGCCTGAAGGTGTGATTGAATTGCTACAATCCTATGATCAAACTTGAACAGATGAGGAGTTGCCTCTTATGGATGAACAAGGTGGTTTCTTCAGATGAAAACTCCCAGTAAAGATACTGTGAAGATTATTGAAATGACAGCAAAGGATTTAGAATTTTACATAAACTTAGTTGATAAAGCAGCAGCAGGGTGTGAGAGGCCTGACTCCAATTTTGAAGCAAGTTCTGTAGGTAAAATGCTGTCAAACAGCATTGCACGCTACAGAGAAATCCTTTGTGAAAGGAAAAGTCAATTGATGTGACAATCTTCATTGTTGTCTTATTTTAAGAAATTGCCACAGCCACCCTAACTTTCAGCAACCCACCACCCTCATCAGTCAGCAGCCATCATCTTAAAGCAAGACCCTCCATCAGCAAAATGATTACAACTCACTGAAAGCTCAGGTGATGGCTAGCTTTTTTTTAGCAGTAAAGTATTTTTTAAATTCAAGTATGTACTTTTTTTATTTTTTTAAATTAAGGCATGCACTTTTTTTTCTAGAAATTATGGTATTGCACACTTAATAGACTACTGTATCATGTAAATATAACTTTTATACTCACTGGGAAACCCCAAAATTCATTTGACTCACATTATTGAGATATTAGCTGTATTGCAATGGTCTGGAACTGCAGCCACAATATCTCTGAGGCATGCCTGTACTGATCTCCAAGTTCTCTGGAACCAGTTTCTCTGGTTATGAGAAAACTTAGAACCAGACTGACGGCTGACTTCCTCTGGAAAGAGAGTAAGATTTCCTGGTATGCGTGTCATTTCATTACCTAATTTCTGAATTGATCTCGGTTTTTGTTGGCCGTATCTTCCGTTACCCTTTGCCCTGATTATTGTTATCTATACATTTAAGTATCATTTTTATTTTGCTTATCATAGTATATATTTGTAAACCACCGAAATCATTTTTGGGGTAAGGAAGTAAATAGATGATGTGTAGGTATATTATAGATTCAATAGGTGATGGATGGATAGAGGCATAAATTTTTAAAATATGGCTTTTGTTGTTCTGATGGGATAGTCTGTAGCTATACGTTTCTGTATTCTGCGACTAGTTGCTGAGGAACCACTTAGAGGTAATGAGAAGTACAGGGGTTTCCCTTGATATTTCATTAATCTAAAACCTGGATTTTCTAGATTCGTGAAGGTTTCTACCCAATATTGTGGCAGCAGGATGTTAAATCTAATTATAATGTGTGAAACATATTAAAATATATATGAAAAAATGATGAATTTTCCTTGTGTGACAAAAACAATAAATTCTTGTGTGTACTTTACAAACTTCTCTCTATATAATACATATATACATGTGTACCTTAAAATGTTATATTAGAAATCTGAAGGTAATATAAAAAGTTAACATAAACTCAATATTGGACAAAAGTAAAAATTAAACTTGGGTAAAATGATATGTATTTATTGACAGTTACAGAAATGAAGTTAATAATATTCAGCTTTAGTTTCTTTCTTTTGAAGGAGCATTCCCAAATACAAATGATTCTTGTCCCCTTTTCCCAAATACAAATGATTCTTGTCCCCTTTGGCCAGTTATTTCTGGTATTGTTCATAGTCCTAGTACAAGTATGTGGGCCCCTTCTTGACTTTCTGGCTGGCTAGCCAAATGTCAGTTTAAAAAAAGATAAGGTTGTTATTCATTCATTATTGTTCATTTGTGTATTGAGATACTGTGCCAGGTGCTAGGAATGTAAAGATAAATAAGTAATAGAATTTCACAATTTAGTATGCTGACTGTAGTCTCAAAGGAGCAAATAGATTTGTTGTTGTGGCAGAGTCTACAACTGTTCTATCCAATGCCCATTCTTCTGTCTTCCATAATAATAGAATCATTATTTAGTTGCCAAAAGACCTCATATTTCCATCCATGTGACTAAATTCCAAGCAAAGATGTTGGGTAGAACTTCCAGGAAGTCTCCTTAAAATGGAAAATAGACAATTAAGGCATTTACTAATAACAACCTTTACCTTCTCCTTCAGCTGCTTGGTATGTGGATAAAATGGCTGGAGATCTACATCTCTCTTAGCTCATGAGACATCTTTACATGCTAGATGGTAGAAGAGAAAGTTGGAAGATGCTAGATTTTTGATGATTGTAGGCCAATCATACAACAATGGACTACCTTTACTCCAGATTTATTTTATGTTATTTTAGGGGTGCCTGGGTAGCTCAAGCATACGACTCTTGGTTTAGGCTCAAGTCATGATCTCATGGCTTTGTGGGTTCGAGCCCCACAGAGCCCACTTGGGATTCTCTTTCTCCCTCTCTAGCTGCCCCTTTCCCACTCGTGTTGTCTCTGTCTCTCCCAAAATAAATAAACTTAGAAAAATTATTTATGTTATTTTATTATTTTATCTTATTTTTTAAGTAGGCTTCATGCCCAGTGCAGAGCCAAACACAGGGCTTGAAGTCATGAGCTGAGATCAAGAGTTGGATGCTTAATCGACTGAGCCACCCAGGCGCCCCTGGATTTATTTTTTGTAAAAGAAAAATCAGCCCTTATATATTACTAATCTATTTAAGATTTTTCTGTTACATGTAGTTAATCCAAACATAAATGATTCACTTATCAATGAAACTAAATGATCATATTGATGAAAAAAATCAAGAGCTAGGACTCATATATATAAGATTCCAGTAGGTGAATAAGGCTGTTGATATATAGAAAGAATGTATATTAGTATATTAGAAGAGGAAATTACATTAAGCATTTTCTAAACACATATTAATTCATTCAACATGAGTTACTAGTTCAAAGTCTAACTAGAAAAAAAAGGTAAAGAATAACGATAGAATGATAAATCAGTACCAATGTCCTTCAGTGTCTAAGTTAAGAAGGTTGAATTCTATTTTACTTATGATATAGTCATTAGGATTATTCACAACGTAAGAAAAAATAATATTTAGAGATGAATGGATGGACCTTAAAATCTACTACTCTAGTGGTTTTCAAAATGTGCTATGAGGGATCCCCATGAGAACTACAAGGTGGTCGGAGGTCTGGGGCAAAGAATTCGGGGTCATTAAGTCTATGTAAACCATATCTCTCATTCAGAGTAACTCTACTTTTCCCTGTTTGTAATTCCACATAGTGCTTTTTTGAAAAGAATGTTCCAAGGCAAACAAAAGTATGAAATCTACCAACTTATACCAATCCTTTCCCTTTTACTTATTGGAAAATGGTGACTCAGAGGAGCCTTTTGCCCATGATTCCACTATAGTTAAGATTTGACCACACTTTTACAGAACATGAGCCAAATCCCTCCATTATATTATGGTGCACATAGCACTGTGCCTCGGGAGGAAGCTCTGAAGTATACTCTTTAGGGGAGAAATGTTGGTGACTGGGAGACTGCTTGTAAAGTCCAATGTGATTGCTGCTCCAGACACGGGGATGGCCTGAAGCCAGAGTAGCTTCAGTACCACTGCACAGGTAGGAACATGTGTCAATCACCCTAAATGCATTTGAATCCCCTTTCATTGACACTGTAACCAAATTCCTGCTCTTAATTCCCTGTGTTTTAAATAGTCCAATGGTTTATCTTTTTTTCCAGTTGCATCCTGACTTAGGCACAGATCAGTGCCCTGCTTTTTGCTGAAGAGAACTAGTGAGGTCGAAAATTGAACCTGCACTGTGACTTTGCAACCTGTAGCCTCGAACGTTCAGTCGGACATTTGGACTCATCAGTCCTGAGGACATAAGAGATGAAAGATTATTCCAGGCTAATTTCCTGGTAATGTTTTGGCTGGAGAATTTAAACCCTGAGAATTTGCCTCCTTAATTTTATTTTTTTATTTAAAAAAACTTTTTAAAAATGTTCATTTATTTTTGAGAGAGAGACAGAGCACAGTGGGGGAGGGTCAGAGAAAGAGGGAGGCACAGAATCCGAAGCAGGCTCCAGGCTCCAAACTTTCAGCCCAGAGCCCGACACAGACCTCAAACTCACCAACCACGAGATCATGACCTGAGCTGAAGTCTGACACTTAACTGAATGAGCCACCCAGGCACCCCTCCCCCTTAATTTTAGTGCACTCAGAAGTAACCATCTTTCCTATAGTCCTTGTGCTCATCTATATCTTGCCATTATTTTCCAAGAGTCACTTGGAGTCCCCATATTTGCTTTCATTAGGCTCTACATTCCGGGTAACTTCCAGTGATAAATAATGTTTTTCACTGTATCGTATGGACTACCATCTCATTTTTCACTAATGATGGAGTCACTATTACCTTCATTTCTTACTATGCAGGGTAACCGATGCAAAGATTCATCTTTAGGTGGCTCTTTACCTAGGATATTCTTCTGGTGCCAAATATTGTATCAGTTGGGGGCAGTCAGGAAAACACACATCACTACAGGTATTACAAATACAAAGTGATTTATTTTAAGAACATGAAAGGGCTGGTAAAGCAAAGGTAAGGAGGATTACTTCAGGCTTTCAGAAATTCCAGAAATATAAGACTTACAGAAAAGCCACTACTAATAAACTTGGCTCTCTGCAACACCAAAGCCGGTGATTCTCAGGAGGATGCCCAGATACTGCTAGAAGCTGCGGTTGATTATTGCAGCTGCCTACAGCACTAACGTAGGTAATTCTCAGGAGAATGCCTAGAAGCCCCTGGCAATACCCCCCGCCCCTGGCAATACCCCCCTCCTGCCATCTGCTAATGACCTTCTCTGAGAAGGGTGAGGAAGTTCCTCAGCAAAAATACCAAAATACAGCACAGGACACAAGCAACCACTGTTGGAACTGAATTGGTCGTGTACCCAGTCCTTGCTTGCACAGTAATGAGAAATCCTAAAGATGACTGAACAAGCTGAAACCATGCAAAAGCACCTTGTGACCAAGAAGAAAGTTTTCATTGTTTTACAACCTTGCAAAATTTTTGTCAAAGCACTAAAATGTCTCTTACTCTAGGTGATAAATGTAAAGGAAAATGAAAAAAAAAGTAGCAAAACTAATATTTATTTGATGCACAGTGATTGAAAACACTTGAAACACTGACAATGAATGTGTTCGATTTCTCTGTATAAACCACGTCAAGAGTAGTTTGAACAGTGCTTGCCTTTTTGTCCTATAACTTCCGATATGGAGAGAACATTATTTCTGTGTCTTGGCGAATTGTACTCCTTTATCAGTTAAAATCAGCTGCCAATATTTTATGCTTTGAACTTTCAGTGCCATAAAATATCTCTGAGGATTCCTTGAATGTAGTTTTTTTGGCCAGCATCACTTCCTCTGGGACACCTTTATCCTTTTTCCCAAAACCACTTGCCTCATTTATGTCAATAAGCCACCTTCAGTAGACAAGTGAGTATCTAGCTACACATCAAGAGTCTCTTGAATGTTGGTAGTGGCAGCATTCCCACAGTCAGAGATTTGTTTCCCAGAACTTCACTTACATTTGATTCTAATTTTCCTTCCAGCATTTATAACTTACCATTTCTTTCCTATACTTTCATTTTTCTTCTACAATTCCCATTTCCAATGATCCATTTTTGTGAAAATAGCCTGTGGGTTTATCATGGAAGACAAGGAGTCAACACAACTATATGAAATTTGCATGAATGGAAAACCAGACATACAGTGATGAATAACCAACATACTTTGAAAGAAGTGATGTTATTGGCCACTAATCATGATGTAGAGATGTTACTTACATAAGGATTTATAGACCAAAAAGCTATCAGAAAGTTCATACTTTATGCAATTACATGGCCAATAGACCATGGCAACTGAAATTTGAAACTTGTTTAGAACTGGTAACATTTAGGGGCACCTGGGTGGCTCCGTTGGTTAAGTGTCTGACTTTGGCTCGTGTCATGATCTCACGGTTTGTGAGTTTAAGCCCAACATCAGGCTCGGCACTCAAAACAGAGTCTACTTTGGAACCTCTGTCTCCCTTTCTGTCTTCTTCTCTGTCACTTGTGCTCCCTCTCTCTCAAAAATAAACCTAAAAAAAAAAAAAAAGGAACTAGTATCATGTAACTAAAGGATGATGACCAAAATTCTTATATACTGGGACCTTGCAAGGGAAGGATTACCTGGCTTGATGACCAGTTGGGGTCCTATAATTGTGTCAGGAGTAACAGTTGAAAGGAAAATAAAACATCAATGATGACTTTAAAAATTCAAAGAGGAAAAATGTTAACACAAATAAGTGACATGGAAACTAGTGGAAGAGATGTTAAGGACAAATGAGGATACTGATTTTGAACCTGTTAAATTTTAGATCCTGAGGCTAATCCATGTGGAAGGGTCGAGCAGGCTATTATAATTTCAATCTATATTTCAAGAGATTTAGGAACCAGAGATATAAATTTGAATACCATCCACAATATGTTTGGAAATGAAGTTAGGAGATAGTTGTTGAACACATACCAAGCCCTCACACATATTTGGTATGTAGAAAATAAGAAACCAAGAGAATGGTAGATGGTAGCATCCCAAGAGACAGAATCAAGTCAGAAAGGAAAAAAAAAATATGTGACAAAGGGAAATGAGTTTTTAGAACAAAAGTAACAGCAACAATGACAACAGGAAGACAATGGTAAGGAATGGTGCTGAGAAGCAAGGCAAGTCCACAGTAAAAAACCATTATTAGATCTCTCATTTAGAATGTCCATGGTGATTCTTTATGAGAAAACGATCAATGAAATGATAGGAGGTAGGATGAAAAGAGACAGGAAAACATTGAGAAGTGGGCAGTAGACATTGATGACTAGCAAATGTGGGTTATACTTTTGAGATGTTGGTTACAGGAAGAAAGGAGAGCTTGGTAGTACACCTGGAGAAGAAAAGCATAGTCTCTTTCCTTAAGAGAGGAAAGTATACATTTTGCTGCAGAGAAGGGGCCAGTAGCGGGATAAAAATTGAAGATGTGGATTCAGAAGAAGTGGAGAAAGCCAGAGTTGAGAACAGATGGAACGTGACTTGGACATGAGTAAGGGTAATTTTTCTTGAGAGACAGAAAAGAAGGAGACAGCAAGTAAGATTTTTAGGTGAAAAAGATGGAAACATGTGGAGCCTTCATTAGCACCTCTCTTCACCTTGAAGAGTAAGAATGCAATGTCAAGTTGAGAACTTGTGAAGAGTTGAGAATCGTTTATAATATTTGTTATAGGAGTTGGTAAAACAGATCTAAAGGAATTGTTCAGTACTTGGGTGACCTCATCTGGTAGGTCAGATCACATGACTTGGACCCACGGATAAGTTTGAATTTTTTTTCTATTTCAGTTCTTAGCTACCTGAAAGTTGGATTGGAAAAAAGGAACAATAGTGTTTCTCAAGGGATCATGATTTAGCAGAAAGTTAAGCAAGAAAGTGATATTTTAGTGTTAGGATAAAATTTTTAAAAGGATGTCTGAATGAGAAGTGTAAAACCAGTATGAAAGAATTGAGAATATATGGTGACTATAGGACAGGGTGACAGTGAACGTCAAGCTTATTAAGGAGTGGCAAGCAATTCCTTGTTTAAAAAAAAAGAATTTGTCTTTACAGGTGTTCAGTGAATGTTCACCAATGTCAAATACTTTATCTTCAAGTTCAAATACGTAATTATATTCATACAACTCTAGGGTGCCTGTTCAAGCCCTGCATGTGTTTATCTCTTTTTCAGAGAATTATGTCAGACTCTTGGATCTTCTACTTTTGTCTTGGGAAGGTTTTTCTATGGGACTCATTGGTGACATTATTCAATGTAACTTCATTTTTGTTTCTTTTCTATCAAATAGATTTCCCCACAGCTTTAAAAGAAAAAAAAAGCTTATTATTGTGTGAAAAGGGAGATTTTTGCCTTTTTTTTTTTTTTAAGAGAACCTAATAGCTTCATGTCTTTTGGTTCATGAGCTGGGAGAAACAAGTTACCAGTATCTTTCCTCCCACGTAATATTTTTTTTTTTCATTTGGGTATGTTGTTTGGTAAACCATGAACTGAGGATGAGCCATATCTGTTTGTGAGCTTGGTATAGATGTGCACACATGAGTTCTATCAACAAATCCGCCATTCTTGCTTTGGAGTCACCTGGAAAAAGGAAACACTTGATTAAAAGAGGAAACCTAACTGGGATGAAGCTTTGAGCTACTGAGAATAAAGAGAAATTCATTCTATTACGTATGGACTCACGTCTTAAATGGTCACTGATCAAAGAACTTAAATTATATTCGAAGTACATATATTAAAAATCAGAAACTGGAACTTTGATATACTCAAGAAAGATATAAGTAAAGTCACAATCAACCTGAGGACTCTGTATAATTGCCAAAGTTATAACAGTAATTTTTTGGATTTAACTACTCTATTCCCAGAATATGGTGTCTGGTCTATGAATGAAGAAATCTGACCATAGCACACTGAGAGGATAGTGGGAGAAGAAAAGATACACATGCTGAGGCCGCCAACCAAGACTGAGCATAAACAAGAAATGGCTAAGAAATACATCTATATATGAATATGTGCATACAATATCGTTATTTAAGTGTAGGCTCTAAACTTTTCTCGAGGTCACCCCTGGGAAGCACAGCAGTTCACGACTATCAAAAGTTTGGGTAAAAAATGCTTTTGATGTGGCACTTGCTAGTTACGTGCTGAGTCAAGTGACAAGGAAAGAATACTCATTATACAATGCTTTAGAAACCCAAAAAAGTATTTTTACACCTTTGCGGATAAGCTGGTAAAGGGGTCTCAGGAAGACAATAATTTAGCAGCAATGAAGGGATTGAAGGTATTTAAATTTCTGTGTACACCTCTAGATTGATTTCCATATGCCCCTACTTCCAGACTTCTCTTTGCTCCTGCTAATCTGCTGATGCTTCAGCTGTCCCATCTGACTCCATCTTCCTTTCCTGCCAAAGTCTTCTTGCTCAAAACCCACTTTGAATTTCCTTAACGAAGATAACGTAAGAAGAGCATTTACCATATAGGATGTAGTGGTTTTTTTTTTAATTTTTTTTTTCAACGTTTATTTATTTTCGGGACAGAGAGAGACAGAGCATGAACGGGGGAGGGGCAGAGAGAGAGGGAGACACAGAATCAGAAACAGGCTCCAGGCTCTGAGCCATCAGCCCAGAGCCTGACGCGGGGCTCGAACTCCCGGACTGCGAGATCGTGACCTGGCTGAAGACGGACGCTTAACCGACTGCGCCACCCAGGCGCCCCAGGATGTAGTGGTTTTTAATACAACAACTGAAATGAATTTGATTTCTTGACCCACCGATTTCCCTAAACTAATAGCATGTAACATTTCCTAGTGACTTCTCTTTTTTAAGTGTTGTAGTTCATTACTATGAGCATTTCATGTATTTGTGTCTTGTTTCCTTAACCATATTACAGATCTTCCTCAACCTATGATTTGGTTATGTCCTGATAAACCTATTATAAGTTGAAAATATCTTAAGTCAGGGCACCTGGGTGACTCAGTTGGTTAAGCAAATGACTTCAGCTCAGATCATGATCTCACAGTTCGTGGGTTTGAGACTTGCATTGGGGCTCTGTGCTGACAGCTCAGAGCCTGGAGCCTGCTTTGGATTCTGCGTCTCCCTCTCTCTCTGCCCCTCCTTTGCTCATACACTGTCTCTCTCTCTCTCTCTCTCTCAAAACTAAACATTTAAAAAAAATTTTAAAGAAAATGTCATAAGTCAAAAATGCATTTTAATACATCTAACCTACCCAACATCATAGCTTAGCCTAGCCCACCTTAAATGTGCTGAGAACACTTATATCAGCTTACAGTTGGACGAAATCATCTAAAACAAGGCTGTTTTATAATAAAATGTTGAATACCTCATGTAATGTGTTGAATACCAAACTGAAAGTAAAAAACAAACTAGCTGTACACGTACAGAATGGTTGTATATTTGTTTACCCTCATGATCCTGTGGCTGACTGGGAGCTGTGGCTCAAGGCCATTGCCCAGAGTCATGAGAGAGGATTGGACCGCATATTGCTAGAGTGGAAGATCAAAATTTTAAATTCAAAATAAGATTTCTACTAAATGTGTATTACTTTCACACCATCATAAAGTTGAAAAATTTTGAGTTGAACCATTATAAGTCAGGGACCTCTGTATTACAAAACTTTGAAGCTCAATTCCTAATATGCTATGGTTTCCTCCCTCCTGCCTTCCCTTCCTTTCTTCCTTCCTTCCTTCCTTCCTTCCTTCCTTCCTTCCTTCCTTCCTCAACTCATAATGCAATGTATTGCAGAGTGACAAGAGAATATGCTCAATTAATTTTTGCGTGGAAAAATAGTTTTTCCAATAGAAGAGAGAATTTTCACCTAAATATATTATTTATCTCCTCAATGTTTTGCCTACAAAAAGCTCATGCAATGCAGGTCACTGACTCTGATATACTGAGATGATAATCTAATTTTCATTTTGCAGTGGCTCAAACTAGGAGGGCTGATTGGATTTAGCTCTTTCATTTTGCAGGTGAGGAAACAAGCATGTTTACTCAGAAGACTTTAACTTCCTGAAGACAATGGAGGAAAACAGTAGCAACAACCAGGACAAAAGCCCCGTAACATTTATGCAGGGTTATTGTCTATGCTGAAATATGTTGTTTTCTGACCTGAATGGAAAAAATTGAATTTGTCTGGATTTTCTACAATATAAATTTGAGGCATAGGAATAATTTCATTACTTTCGAACCTAAGTCACTTTCACACTTAATTCTTCATAAAAATGTTTTCCGGCATATGAAAAGAATTAGAATTTCTTATGTTTGGACTGTCTTACAGTAAAGAGGTGGAAAATAGAATTAACTGCAACGAAATGGTGTGTTATGCATCACTTTAAATTATTCATTTTTTTATTTCTTTTATTGAGCTTGAGTTCTTCCTCGTGATTGACCTTCAGATGCTTCTGAATATCTTTCTGCCACAGAACTGAGTAAACTAGAATCTAGCCTTCCTAGGTTATGAAGTACAAATTAAATTGACTCTCCTAGGGCTTAAGGCTGAGGTCACAGGGTGTCTTTTAATGGAAACTTAAGAATTGAATAGTCAAAGCTTTCTTTTTGAAAGCTAACGTCCACCTATAATCAAAGTCCATTTGTGCTTTGGCCTTGATAATTTTAGTGGTGACTTTATTACGAGCTGACTTTAGCAATACTTTCGACAAATTCTGATATGAAGAAGAACTGAGTGACATAAAAAGTATTCTACTAAGTAGTCAATATTTGATGAAATTCTTTAAAAACTGTCAAGGCAATCATTCAAGAAATGTATTGTGTTTCTAATGGCATACTAAGCACACGATGACAGCAAGGTGTGATTCACCATAGATTACCAACATCATGTTCCTGGGCACTCTGGCGAGGATGAAAAGTATATGACACTTTCCTTCAAATAGCTCAAAATATATTTGGAGATACAAAATAAGAGAATGGTTATATATATATATATATATAATTGAGAGAAGGGAGAAGTTATGATAGGCTTGAATATTTAATTTTTTTTTTTTTGAAACTGGATTCTAATTTTGCCACAGAGCAGGGCAGAATTCGGGGTCATCAATGAGAAAGGTCAGGTACAGAAGATGAAACAATACTAACAAAGACACAAATGTTAGCATGAACATTGTATGTCAAAGGACAGAGAGAACATCAGCCAGAGTGAAAGAGACTGTGCTTGGTGGGCATGGCGAGGACCAAGGCTGAAGATGTAGATTTGCAGAGGACTTAAAAGAACTGAGTATTGTACTCAGTGGAGAATCAATATTGTGTGTTTTTGAGCAGTGGAATTAGTTAATGACATCACTCCCCTGCAAAGATTAATCAGATTGATGCATTAAAATGATTGAAAAGGGAGGGGTGCCTGGCTGGCTCCATTGGCAGGGCATGCAACTCTTGATCTCAGGGTCATAAGTTCAAGCACCACACTGGGCATGGAGCCTACTTTAAAAAAAAAAAAGTTTAAAATGACTTGAAAGGGGAGAGAGGTGAAAGTTGGAGAAAATAGTTACAAATTTCCAACTCTGAATGACTGCTGAGAAAAGGGAATGGAGAGGAATGTATAAATATAAGAGATACAAGGAAAAAAAAAATTAAGTATTACAACTTAGGTGAAGAAAATGGAAGTGAAAACACAGTCAGCAATATGCCAACCTTACAAATGACCAAATATCTCTAATGAGTAATAAAATGTTCGGTGTGTTTGCCTAGCCCCATCACCTTGACTGTTCAATGAATTTATTTATTAAAAGGTAATGTATCAATGTCAAACCAGTATGTAAGAGGCTGGCAAATAACAGGAAAGTGGCCTCACCTGATACTGCTCTCAGTCAAGAGAATGCGTACCCATTATGTTTTCCAGAATGCTCCTTGTGACTGCCAAACAGGGATCAAATCTTTTTCATTAAAACATTTTTTCATATGTTCATATGTTTTCATATAAAACATTACAATTTCTCAATATTTATTCTTCTACCCTTGTGCAGAATCCCTTCTTTCTTTGAGTTTCATGCCACAGTCTATCACAGTCTACCCCTCTTCATAGCTATTATTCTTCAATTACCTATTACCCTCGCACATTTTTGACACATTAATACCTTAGTCATTGCTTCCTGTATCTAAGATATGATACAAGGAGCTGCTGCTTCTCCCCTGAAATGTTGAAATCCAATATGCCTTTGTGTGACCATAATCTGTCTTCATTCAATCTCTCTCATACCTACACTGCTGGTACCAACAATTTCTCAAAGACTGTTAGCTGTTTTTGCTTTTACCAAAAGTACGTAATAACATACTTACACCCTCAACCATCTTGTAGACCTCCCACAATGCCAACAAAGCAAAGCTCCAATCCTGAATTTATGCCAAAATCTACCACGTTCCTTTACCTATTTGAGATACATTATAGGGGCGCCTGGGTGGCTCAGTCGGTTGAGCCTCTGACTTCATCTCAAGTCATGATCTCACAGTTTGTGGGTTTGAGCCCCGCATCAGGCTCTGTGCTGACTGCTTGCTCAGAGCCTGGAGCCTATTTCAGATTGTCTCCTTCTCTGTGCCCCTCCCCCGCTCACGCTTTGTCTCACTCTGTTTCTCAAAAATACATAAATGTAAAAAAAAATTTAAAAAGAGATATATTATGAGAATACCCACAATCTTTCATCTCAGTCAGTTCCTCATATTCAAGAATACACATAGAGAAGAAAATGCAAATATCTTATATGCCTAATATATCTGTCCACCGTCTGAAAAAAATAGCACATTGCCAGTGGCTGTTTCTCTAATTATAGTGAGCTCTGTGTGGTGCATGTTCATGGGTATACATGTGTGTGTTCCCTCTTAGGGAATAATACAGATTACGTGAAAGAGGAATCAAATTGCTAATTTTACTGTAAATCAACCCTCACACTCTGCCCCCAATCAATTTCCTTTAACACCTTTTTCTTCTCAAGTTTCTTCCCCTTGCATCTCTACTTTTTTTTTTTAATTTTTTTTTAACATTTATTTATTTTTGAGACAGAGAGACACAGAGCATGAACGGGGGAGGGTCAGAGAGAGGGGGAGACACAGAACCCGAAACAGGCTCCAGGCTCTGAGCTGTCAGCACAGAGCCTGTCTCGGGGCTCGAACTCACGGACCTCGAGATCGTGACCTGAGCCGAAGTCAGTCGCTTAACCGACTGAGCCACCCAGGCGCCCCTTGCATCTCTACTTTTGTGCAATGTCTCATCCTTTTCCCCATAGAATAAACGTGCCTAGAGGTTTTCCAGATTATGTGTGGGCAGTGCAAGAATTACAAAAGGATTTAGGACTTGAAAACTTTGCTCCCCTGTTTAGCAAAATTTTAAATAAATGAAAAAAAATAAGGATAAGTTTTACATTGTATGTGTGCATGTGTGTGTGTGTGTGTGTGTGTGTGTATGTGTGTGTGTGTGTGTGTATTTGTGGATTATTGATGTTTATACCCAATTAAAGTATAAGAAAGAAACTTTAAATTAAATGTAACATCATATTTGCATGTCTCTACCATTCTGAGTAGTACAATATTCTTTTACTTAAGAAAACCAAAGTCCCAACATGGTTCCTTGATTCTCTCATCAGAAGGGATTAACGTACAAGTTTTCTTGACCTGAAAAGTAACCTTTAGCTGACAAAGCATGTAAGAAAATGAAAAACAGCAGTGTTTCTACTCTTATCCATTTTTTTTTCTGGTCTCTTCTGATGTAAAAATAGTTCGGCCTTCAAAAAACTATTGTTTTATATCTGCATATGTTAAGGAAAGCTTTAAATAATTAAGGTGCTTTCCTGAAGTGAGCATACATATAAATTTAAAATTTAAGGCTAAGCAATAAAGTATTCTCTTTGAATTAAAGTGAACTTGCTGAAATGATTCATTAAATCCTTAAAAATAATTCAAACTTCAAGAATATATACTAACGGATATTTCTTATCCAGCTTGCAAATTAACTTGAGAAAGTCTACAAAAAATAGCTATCTATATAAGAATACTGATAAATCATACAGATTCATGATTTTATTATAAAAGTCCATTAACACATGAAACTTATATGAATATATATATATGTGTATATATATATATATATATATATATATATATATATGGAGAGAGAGAGAATATATAATTGGGAACTTCACAAAGCCAGTGATTTTGCATGTAGATATTCCATTTTTCTAAGTGTACCCTTAAATCCCCAAATATATAAATTTATTGCAACAAAGTATTACCTAAAGAAGCAGAGAATACAAAGATTGAAAATGGCTTTTCAGAAATACCAAACCTTTTGCAGTTTGTCACCTTGGACTTGGCTTAATGATACCAGTCAAATAAAGCCAGCCACATGAATGGTTCAAAGAACAATTGAATAATATGAAGAAGTTAGAAATTCCATGGAGACAAGTATTACTTATTTATTCTCTAAGTAATAATTTTTAAAATAAAGACTTCTTTCTCCATAGATATAAATTACTCACACTTAATTTTGTTAAGATATAATAATATTTATAAACCTGAAGATTAAACCAATTATTTTAAAGAAATTTCTAAGTTTCTTAGTAACATGAAGGTAATGATGTACAGAGATATAGGTAATGTGAATTCTCTAGACCAAGCAATTCTTGGTTAACATAGGAATAGACTAGATCTTTACTTTCCTGAAAAATAGAAAAAAATATTTATTAAATGTTGGGTTTTTAACTGGACACTGACTAGGCATTAATATGCTATCTTTGTAACTGAAGTGACTGATGCTCAGGTAACTGTCCAAAAATTACATGTTTAGTAAGCAGGAGGAAAAGATTTTTAAATTCAGGTTTGCTTGATCCTGAAGACTATACTCCTTCCACTATAACCAATTTCTACTATGTCTACTTTTCTATGATTCTATATGCATTTCACAGGTATTCATTATGTGATCTTTTAAATAACAGATACATGCTGATTTATGAAAAAAATACATTGTAAGTCACAACATTTTGGGAAAGCAAATTGGCAATATGTAGCAGATACCTATAGAAGTAACTGAAAACAGAATTTCTGGAAACTGTCTAGCCCAATAAATAGGAAAGGCTAGAATGTTGCTGGACACAATTAGAATTAGGTGCTTGGATGTTGCTAAAGAAAAAAAATGTCAATGACACTTGTTAAAGATAAGAAAGACTATTCAAAAGATGCCATTAGGATAGAAATAGGGACCATTGTGAGCGGTTCTTGCAATGGAAGAGAGATATTGGCCTCAACTCCAAATACAGCATAGGCAACTGGGAATCTATATGCAAGGAGCATAGTGTGGGTCAGTGTATGGAAAATTGCTAAGAGGAAACATCAGGGGTAGGGGAAGATTCTGGCTAAACTAACCTAAAAGGAGTCTTGGCAAAGGCAGGCCAGTGTGATCAGATATTTTCTGGGGGATGGTAGAGGATAAAGAAACTCAATGAGGTAATGAAGATGATCAGATGAAGAGAATGGGAGACTCTAGCTAAACCAACTTAGCAGAATTCTTGTGAAAAATGGACAAGGCAGAAACAAACATGGAAGCCCAAAAGTGGAGGCCTCATTGTAAAAGTTCAGGGGAGCCCGAGTAGAGTTTGTTAGAGAAGAGAATCTTTGTCAATGTCTTCAAGACTTTAATACCTTCTCTTTCTGCTCATCTTTGTGTTCTAGCTTCCCTGAAACCCACAAGACTGGGGCTGTGGTCACCAGTAGCTCTGGGCATATGGGTTTTAAAGATGAAATGAAATCAGTTTGCAACCACCCCTCCCTGATTTCCACAATCCCTAGGTACAAAGCTCTTGGGAAAATGTCTTAATCTGGCTTGAACCATGTGTCTATCCCCTGGATGAATCACAGTTTAGCTAGGGATGTAGGGAACTATGACAGGCTGAGCTTGGATCAGGTGCTTATTCTTCAACAAGTCACTGTTGCCAGGAAAGTACAAGCACACAAACAACAAATAATCCTGCTCCCTTCAAAACACTTTCCAACGAAGGAGGTAGGGCACTACTTTGGAAAAACAAGACAATCAATGTATCTCACATAATCCAAAATATTTCCTCATTTGTGTAAACAAATTCAAAAGCGTTCCAGTCATTGTGACCAAATGGGTTTAAATTATTAAATCAAAGGTTGTTTTTATCATGTATAACAAATTATACTAAAGAAGAAATCCAAGGAAAAGAGAAGGTTCTTTACATAAAATGTCCATTTTAATGTAACAGTCGATGTTCATTACCACCTAACATTCCATTTTTCCCTCATCCTTTTAATAATGTAATTTTTATATGGGTATTGACTCCTCTGCAGTTAAGGTGATTTTATCAGCGAAATTCCCCAGCGATTATTTCGATGACCCTGACTGAAGTCAGTCAGTGATGGCCTTCTGTTGGCCACAGGGCTCAGGTACCAGGATTAATGTAACTCATGACCATGAAATTGGACGGAGTTTTCCTGGGAGTGACAGAAAACAGGTCTACTGAGTCTTTATGTGAGAAAAGTCAGGGAAAAATATGTTCTCTGCCCTGCCACCCATCTTGATTTTCGGACATGTGAAGCCTGGTATTACTGGAGGCATTTTGAAAACATGAAAGAAACTGGTCCTGTAGCCAATGGCCCTGGAAGGACAAGCTAAGAAATTACAGAGAAATGGAATCAGCACCATTGTATTAAGTCAATGGAAACTTTTCATTTTTTTTGGATATACAGGTATCTAAACAAATATGTATCCTTCAAACTTAAGTTATTTATTATCTTTTCTTTTTTTTTTTTTTCAACGTTTATTTATTTTTGGGACAGAGAGAGACAGAGCATGAACGGGGGAGGGGCAGAGAGAGAGGGAGACACAGAATCGGAAACAGGCTCCAGGCTCTGAGCCATCAGCCCAGAGCCTGACGCGGGGCTCGAACTCACAGACTGTGAGATCGTGACCTGGCTGAAGTCGGACGCTTAACCGACTGCGCCACCCAGGCGCCCCAATTATTTATTATCTTTTCTTATATTACTTATGTTACAAACAATCTTGAGACATGGAGCTTTAATTACAATGCCATTACAAACAATATAAGTAACCAACCAAAGATTAGTGGAAAATAAATTTTTAAATATCCACTCTACTTTTAACCTGTTCTAGATTAGAAAATCAAATATGCATGGCTTTTAGAACTGTGTCTAAAAAGGAAGTCAAGAGTTTTTAGTAAGGGATTTGTCTAATATACCAAATTCTGGAATAAAGACATTGAGTTTTTTCATGTGGGCTATTTAAATACTTCAGGACAGATGGAGTCAGGAGAAACTATCTTACCATTTGCTAATTACAAAATAAAGAGTTCACTTGTGTGTGGAAGGGATTTTTCTGTTAAATCTCTTAAAATTGAAGGGATTGTTTTTAGTAATATTTACACTGAATTAATTTGGATTTTGCCCTGAAGTAGGCTTGTTGCCAACTGACATGTAAAATTTGGATCTGTGATGAATCTTGAGCTAGAAGGCCCATTAGTCAAGATGTCATATGATCCTTCAAATTACTGAATGCACACTAAGTTTTAATGGGGTTCGTTAGTTGTTCCCAGCTAATGACAGAGCTGGTCTGTTATCAGTACCATTTTGTTCATAGTGTTCTGATCTCCCACACAAAAACATGTAGTAAAAGTGTTCCTTTTCTTTCACTAAAATTACACTTTTTCAGCTGAATGAATATTTTTGAAAGAAAAGTGAACTATTGGCCTAAATACTCTTTAAATCTATAACACTTTGAATTAACATCTTTGGGTTGAATTTAGCTCTCAATGGATAGTATTTTTTCTGACATCAATTTGAAGCTCCAGGAAGACCATATGGAAATGATGACTAAAATGTTTACTCGAAGCTTTAAATACAATTATTTTTATGGTTATCTTTAATGTATCTACTTTGTTTAATAGCAGCCTTTAGTCCTTGTTTTTGCTCCAGCTAAGGCATATAATGTGCTGTCTGGTGTAACAAAGTGTTATTAGAAGCAAAATCTTTAATATCTAATTTGCTAACTCCAATTTTACACTTTTTGATCTGAGATGCAGATGTAAATTGGATCAAAGAGAAAACATTTCACTTGGAGAAATTTTACCAGAAGCTTTAAAAACAAATATCTTTTTTTCTTTTCCTTTTTTAAGAAGGATGAAACTTTGATTGTTTTGTGAAGTCCTGTGGAGTTTGAGCCTCTAAACAAAAGAAAGTAAGGGGAGGATTCTAGAAATCTCCGGTTTATATGGAAGGAATTCGCTTCATGGGAAATTTCCCTCAGACTCAGTCCATATGGATTATCCTTTAAAATATTTTCATCAGTTTTGCCTTTCTGCCTTCAATTGAAATGAGCCTAGCCCTTGAATGTTGCTGAATTTATAGCTCTAGTAAAACAAACTCTTCTGGCTTTTCCTACACACAATTGGGTTTTTTAGCTGCTCCAAAGATTTGAGCTACAGTAGTTTGCTTCATTATTAAAGACACATGATGCCTGTTGTACAGATTTCCCGTTGGGCAACAGAGCTGATAAAAGAATAAAGAATTTCAAGAATCTGTATCTCGAAAATAAGTCCCAAGGTATCTTTCTTTCATTTTTTCAAGTTGTAGGAAAGCTTGCAAAATAATTTCCATTTTTATTTAGCTTTGTACTTATTGTACAAAAGCTGTGTGAGAACACAGTATTTATCAGATGAAATTATTTGCCCTCTGAAATAAACATGTGTTATTTTACCCTTTTGCCCACCATTGGTGAGAATAATAAGAACTTCCTAAAACTGGGTATTTGAAGTCAGTCCTAATCAGAATCTTGATTGCGGGTACAGTATAATCCCAAAGGGAGCAAATGTGGTTTACTGTTCAATGTTTCAGACTCTTTACTAGGACACTTTATCCCAAGTACATTTTTTTTTGTGGCCACTTATGAAGTGTTTTTAATGGTAACAGCTTATATCCAAACTAATGCCCTAATTTCAGTCCTGTGGTCCTGTGATTAGAATGTCACTGTGTTAAATCTATCAAATTGCCAGATCCTTTGCAGGCACCTTGGAAGCAGAGTGTGTAAGCTGCAATGAGGTACCTTGCATTTGTATGGCAGGGGAGAAATTCCATCCTAATCCAGATGTGCTCTCATCTACTGATCTACATAGCTTTCCACAGATACATTCAGTGGCCATGAGACTCCTTTCATTAGTGCAAAGGAGGGCAGCAGAAGTTAAGACAGGGATTCGCAAGGGGAGGCAATCTATTAGAAATCAGCCCAGAAACAAGAGCTGGCAATGTTCATTCAAAAGTGGTTTTTCAGCTTCTGCAGAGTCAGCTAATGACAGAGGGCTTGTATCCAGACGTCACGAGGGAGAGAAACACATTCTAGAATTTAGCATGTAAGTCCTTTAGCTGTCTGAGTTGAAGGTGCTAGAGCTGTACAAATAAGGTGCTGTACCTATAGCTTTAAAGATATATTTTTAATAAATAGAAAATATTATTTGAGATATAATCCTTAAATTTGCGGGAATCCTTTTGTGTCCCAGCCATGAGTCCAGTGCTGCACAAATGCCTTGCTAATGGGGAGTGTCCAGTAAGCAGTTGTTAAATGTAATAACCCCAAACTATTGCTTAACTTCTCCTGCTCGAGTCTATTGCATCATTGGCTCCTGAAAAATGCATTTTCTTAACTTACTCCTTGCCTCTAGTTTTCCCCTTTAGTTTTTTTTGTTTTTGTTTTTCAGTTTTATCTTCCCTGGTTGGAAAGCTATTGAAGTTAGAAAATAATGGAAGTCAAAGGCTGAAGTAGAATTTAAAGAGAAAGGGTAAAACAGAATTTTAATTTTATACTTGGGGAAATTGCAGCCCATAGAGGTGGAACATTTTAATAAAAATCACAAAGTCAGCTGGTTGTAGAAGTTACAACTAAGAATCATGTCTTCTAAACCTCAACATCTGTACTTTTCAAATAATTGGAATGTGTCCACATTTTTTAATGTGCTGTTGTATGAGAGAATGATTTTATATTCATTACCCCGAAAATAGTAAACAATATTTATTGAGCACTTATTTGACAACACTACTTTTTATATAAATTATTTCAATAAGTCCTTAGAATACTATGAAGTAATTTATCTCAATTTTACATGAATCATTTTACATATATAATACTTATTTACGTTTATTGCTATATATATTTATATCAATCTATTTATCTTTCCATCTATGTAACTTTTTATGGCCACAGAAAATAGGTAGATGCAGAACTGTTTAAAAACAGTGTAGCCTATATAGGAAGACTCCCTTTAGTTCACTCAATAAGCCAATGCAAATGGCCAGGAATTAAGCATAAGCCAAAAATAGTCAAAATGCTAGAACTTAACCACCGTATACTCAGAATACACAACACATTAATTTCAAAAGCAAACACGGAAACAAACAATGCAAATAAACACAAGTAACTTGGTGCACAGCTAGTATTTTAGCAAATGTACATGCATTTCCAAAGATTATTAAGCATCTTTATTGTGCTAAAAACATAGTTATTGATTTCCTGGTTGAGTCTCAAAAAGTTAAGGCAAGATATAACTGGGGGAAAATGCAAACTTTTGTAGCATAGTAGTCCATTTGAATCGGCAATGAACAATACTTACATAGTCATGATGATGTAAATGGTAAATGAGCTGCATCAAATACTGTGGTAGACTCCTTTTGGTGACTAAAGGATGGAATGTAGGTGGTGATGACCGAAAAATGGAAAACTAAACCTTCAATCATCATAGCAGGCAGGAAGCAGATGCTGTAAGTAGATCATTGAACAGTCTGAACTCAAAGGGGTAGAACAGGGGAAAATATCATTTTTCTCCATCACTGTGTTTAAACCTGCTCTGTCAGATCTCCTTCCCCCGTCACATCACCTTCCAGCCATTTTCATTTTTAAGAGAAAGTGAATTGTGACCACTTCCAGATATTATGTCTGGACCCCTCCAACAAATACCCTCAGCATCATCTCTAATTCATTTTCCCTCCAGTCCCAAGCTCAGGCAATCCTGGACTAGGCTCAGGCACTTGCTGGGGGAAGAGGTTATAAGTTCAGTTCTTTCACTCCTCCTCCAACTCTCTCCCCATTCCCATACTAAACTGGCTCCTGGGGGAGAAGGAGGAAACAGAGTGGGTCAAGTGCTTAGGGCAGAAATGGCAAAGGTCTTAAGTCACTAACACTTCTGTATTTCAGCCACTGCAATTCAGACTGTGATTCACACACAGTCTTCTGTGCAGCAAGTATTTTTTTTAATTAATTTATTTTAAGAGAGACAGCGTGAGTGGGGGAGGGGCATAGAAGGAATATCTTTGACATAGGTAAGTTAATGTTTAGCTTTACAAGAAATGCCAAACATATTTCCAAAGTGGTTCTACTTTTCGCCATCTCCCGACATGTGAGTATCCCAATAGCTGCACATCCTTGCCAACATTTGGTATCATTTCCTTGAATTTATTTCTAATTGATATGATGTGGTATCTCATTGTGGTTTTAATTTGCATCTTCTGATGCATCATCTGATGACTAATGATATAAATTACCTTTCTATGTGCTTATTAACCACTTAAATTTATTATTTTGTAAAGTGTCTTTCAATATTTTACCCACTTTTAGTTTTACTGTTCTTTTACTGAGTTGTAAGACTTTAAATATTTTGCATTCAAATCCTTTGTTAGACATATGCATTAAAGATATTGTTCTAGCCTTTTCATTTTCTTATGGCCTATTTTGATGAGCAGAAACTTTTAGTTTAGATAAAGTCCATTGTATTTTTTTTTGTTAGTGCTTTTTAAAAGAAAAGATCTTCTCAGAAATCTTTTATTTTAATATTTAATTATTTATTTTGAGAGAGAAAGAGAAAGAGAGAGAGCAAGGGGCAGAGAGAGAAGGAGAGAGAATGCCAAGCAGGATCCATACTGTCAGTGTAGAGCCTGATGCAGGACTTGAACTCATGAACCATGAGATCATGACCTGAACCAAAATCAAGAGTAGGCCACCTAACCTACTGAGCCACTCAGGTGCTCCTCTTCTCAGAAATCTTTATCTGCATGAGATCCCCAGAAATATGTCTCTGTTTACTTATAAACAATGTTACAGTTTTGGCTTACTGTTTTAGGTCTATGAACATCTCAAATTATTTTTTACTATTATGAGATAATGGTGCAAAGTCAGTATTTTTTCATACCTTTATGCCATTTTCCCTGACTTTCCATTTCCCCACTGAATTGCTTGGATGTGCCTTGTGAAAAATCCAAGTCTACTTCTGGATTTTCCTCTCTTGCATTAATCTATTTGTCTATCATTCTACTAATACTGACCTGTCTTGGTTACTGTAATTTCACAGCAACAAATGAATAAATGAATAAGAAGAGTATTTTTCCCCCTCATGCCTGCTTTCAGGCATGTGCCATGTTTGGCCATATGCTTTATCTTTAAGAACACAGGATAAAAGATTTAGCTGTCTTCCTGACATTTTTATACCTAATAACCTAAAATTCCAGCTACAGTACATCACCGGGCTCCTGAAAGATAGCAAGAGATAACTTTTTTTTAATTTTATTTTTTTAAATTTGCATCCAAATTAGTTAGCATATACTGCAACAATGATTTCTGGAGTAGATTCCTTAATGCCCTTAACCATTTAGCCCATCCCCCCTCCCGCACCCCATCTAGTAACCCTCTGTTCTCCATGTCTCTTATGCTTTGTCCCCCTTCCTGTTTTTATATTATTTTTGCTTCCCTTCCCTTATATTCATCTGTTTTGTCTCTTAAAATCCTCATATGAGTGAAGTCATGTGATTTTTGTCTTTCTCTGACTGACTAATTTCATTTAGCATAATACCCTCCAGTTCCATCCACGTAGTTGCAAATGGCAAGATTTCATTCTTTCTGATTCCTGAGTAATACTCCATTGTATATATATACCACATCTTCTTTAGCCATTCATCCATCGATGGACATTTGGGCTCTTTCCATACTTTGGCTATTGTTGATAGTACTGCTATAAACATTGTGGTGCATGTGTCCCTTTGAAACAGCACACCTGTATCCCTTGGATAAATAACCTAGTAGTACAATTGTCGGGTCATAGGTTAGTTCTATTTTTAATTTTTTGAGGAACCTCCATACTGTTTTCCAGAGTGGCTGCACCAGCTTGAGTTCCCACCAACAATGCAAAAGAGATCCTCTTTCTCCACATCCTCACCAACATCTGTTGTTGCCTGACTTGTTAATGTTAGCCATTCTGACAGGTGTGAGGTGGTATCTCATTGTGGTTTTGATTTGTATCTCCCTGATGATGAGAGATGTTGAGCATTTTTTCATGTGTTGGTTGGCCATCTGGATGTCTTCTTTGGAGAAGTGTGTATTCATGTTTTTTGCCCATTTCTTCACTGGATTATTTGTTTTTTGGGTGTTGAGTTTAATAAGTTCTTTATAGATTTTGCATACTAACCCTTTATCTGATATGTCGTTTGCAAATATCTTCTCCCATTCTGTCGGTTGCCTTTTAGTTTTGCTGATTGTTTTCTTCACTGTGCAGAAGCTTTTTATTCTGATGAGGTCACAGTAGTTCATTTTTGCTTTTGTTTCCCTTGCCTCCAGAGAGGTGTTAAGAAGTTGTTGTAGCCAAGATCAAAGAGGTTTTTTCCTGCTTTCTCCTTGAGGATTTTGATGGCTTCCTGTCTTACATTGAGGTCTTTCATCCATTTTGAGTTTATTTTTGTGTCTGGTGTAAGAAAGTGGTCCAGGTTCATTTTTCTGCCTGTCGCTGTCCAGTTTTCCCAGCACCACTTGCTGAAGAGACTGCCTTTATTCCATTGGATATTCATCCCTGCTTTGTCAAGGATTATCTGGGCATAAGTTTGTGGGTCCGTTTCTGGGTTCTCTATTCTGTTCCATTGATCTGAGTGTCTGTTCTTGTGCCAGTACCATACTGTCTTGATGATTACAGCTTTGTAATACAGCTTGAAGTCCAGGATAGTGATGCTTCTTGCTTTGGTTTTCTTTTTCAAGATCACTTTGGCTATTCGGGGTCTTTTCTGGTTCCATACAAATTTTAGGATTATTTGTTCTAGCTCTGTGAAGAATGCTGGTGTTATTTTGATAGGGATTGCATTGAATATGCAGATTGCTTTGGGTAGTATTGACATTTTAACAATATTTGTTCTCCCTATCCAGGAGCATGGAATCTTTTTCCTTTTTTTTGTGTGTGTGTGTCTTCTTCAATTTCTTTCATAAGCTTTCTATAGTTTTCAGTGTATAGATTTTTCACCTCTTTGGTTAGATTATTCCTAGGTATTTTATGGTTTTTGGTGCAACTGTAAATGGGATTGATTCCTTGATTTCTCTTTCTATCACTTCATTGTTGGTGTAAAGGAATGCAACTGATTTCTGTGCATTGATTTTATATCCTGCAACTTTGCTGAATCCATGTATCAGTTCTAGCAGTTTTTTGGTGGAATTTTTAGGATTTTCTATATAGTGTATCATGTCATCTGCAAAGAGTGAAACTTTGACCTCCTCCTGGCCAATTTAGATGCCTTTTATTTCTTTGTGTTGTCTGATTGCGGAGGCTAAGACTTCCAATACTATGTTGAATAGCAGTGACGAGAATGGACATCCCTGTCTTGTTCCTGACATTAGGGGGAAAGCTCTCAGTTTTTCCCCATTGTGGATGATATTAGCATTGGGTCATTCATATATGGCTGTTAGGATCTCAAGGTATGAGTCTTCTATCCCTCCTTGCTTGAGGGTTTTTACTAAGAAAGGATGCTGTATTTTGTCAAATGCTTTCTCTGCATCTATTGAGAGGATCATATGGTTCTTGTCCTTTCTTTTATTGATGTGATGAATCACATAATTGTTTTGCAGATATTGAACTAGCCCTGCATCCCAGGTATAAACCCAACTGGTCATGGTGAATAATTTTTTTAATGTATTATTGGAGCCGGTAGGCTAATAACTTGTTGAGGAATTTTGCATCCATGTTCCTCAGGGAAATTGGTCTATAGTTCTCCTTTTTAGTGGGGTCTCTGTCTGGTTTTTGAGTCAAGGTAATGTTGGCCTCAGAGAAAGAGTTTGGAAGCTTTCTTTCCATTTCTATTTTTTGGAACAGCTTCAAGAGAATAGATGTTAACTCTTCCTTAAATGTTGGGTAGCATTCCCCCGGAAAGCCATCTGGCCCTGGACTCTTGCATTTAGGGAGATTTTTGATTACTAATTCGATTTCCTTACTGGTTATGGGTCTGATCAAATTTTCTATTTTTTCCTGTTTCAGTTTTGGTAGTGTATGTTTCTAGGAATTTGTCCATTTCACCCAGATTTCCCATTTTATTGGCATATAATTGCTCATAATATTCTCTTATTATTGTTTTTATTTCTGCTGTGTTGGTTGTGATCTTTCCTCTTTCATTCTTGATTTTATTTATTTGGGTCCTTTCTTTTTTCTTTTTGATCAAACTGGCTAGTGGTTTATCAATTTTGTTAATTCTTTCAAAGAACCAGCTTCTGGTTTCATTGATCTGCTCTACTGTTTTTTGGTTTTGATAGCATTAATTTGTACTCTAATCTTTATTATTTCCTGCTTCTGCTGGTTTTGGGTTTTATTTGCTGCTCTTTTTCCAGCTCTTAAGGCATAAGGTTAAGTTGTGTATCCAAGATCTTTCTTCCTTCTTTAGGAAGGCCTGGCTGGCTATATCCTTTCCTTTTATGACTGCCTTTGCTACATCCCAGAGGTTTTGGGTTGTGGTATTAGCATTTTCTTTGGCTTCCATATACTTTTTAATTTCCTCTTCTCTGCTTGGTTAGCCCATTCTTTCTTTAGTAGGATGTTCTTCAGTCTCCAAGTATGTTACCTTTCCAATTTGTTTCTTGTTCCTTTGTTTCTTGTGGTTGATTTTGAGTTTCATAGTGATGTGGTCTGAAAATATGCACGGTATGATCTCAATCTTTTGTACTTGCTGAGGGCTGATTTGTGTCCCAGTATGTGGTCTTTTCTGGAGAATGTTCCATTTGAACTGGAGAAGAATGTATATTCTGCTGCTTTAGGATGAAATGTTCTGAGTATATCTGTTAGTCCATCTGGTCCAGTGTGTCATTCAAAGCCATTGTTTCATTGTTGATTTTTGATTAGATGATCTGTCCATTGCTATGAGTGGGGTGTTGAAGTCCCCTACTATTATGGTATTATTATCAATGAGTTTCTTTATGTTTGTGATTAATTGATTTATATATTTGGGTGCTGCCACATTTGGCACACAAATGTTTGTAATTTTTAGGTCCTCTTGGTGGATAGACCCCTTAATTATGATATAATGCCCTTCTTCATCTCTTGATACAGTCTTTATTTTAAAGTCTAGATTTTCTGATATAAGTGTGGCTACTCTGGCTTTCTTTTGTTGACCATTAGCATGATAGATGGCTCTCCATCCCCTTACTTTCAATCTGAAGGTGTCTTTAGGTCTAAAGTAGGTCTTGTAAACAGCGTATAGATGGATCTTGTTTTGTTATCCATTCTGTTACCCTATGTCTTTTGATTGGAGCATTGAGTCCATTGACATTTGGAGTGAGTACTGAAAGATATGAATTTATTGCCATTAGGTTGCTTATAGAGTTGGAGTTTCTGGTGGTGTTCTCTGGTCCTTTCTAATCTCTGTTGCTTTTGGTATATGTATGTATGTATTTATTTATTTATATTTTCATTTTTCTCCCCTCAGAGAGTCCCCCTTAAAATTTCCTGCAGGGCTGGTTTAGTGGTCACAAAGTACTTTAATTTTTGTTTTTATGGGAAACTTTTTATCTCTCCTTCTATTTTGAATGACAGCCTTGCTGGATAAAGAATTCTTGGCTGCAGATTTTTCTTATTCAGCATATTGAATATATCCTGCCACTCCTTTCTGGCCTGCCAAGTTTCTGTGGATAGGTCTGCTGCAAACCCGATTTATCTTCCCTTGTAGGTTAAGGACTTTTTTTCCCTTTCTGCTTTCATGATTCTTTCCTTGCCTGAGTATTTGTGAATTTAACTATGATATGCCTTGTTGATGGTCGGTTTTTGTTGAATCTAATGGGAGTCCTCTGTGCTTCCTGGATTTTGATGTCTGTGTCTTTCCCCAGGTGAGGAAAGTTTTCTGCTATGATTTGTTCACATAACCCTTCTACCCCTATTTCTCTCTCTTCCTCTTCTGGGACCCCTATGATTCTGATATTGTTCCTTTTTAATGAGTCACTGATTTCTCTAATTCTTAAATTGTGCTTTTTGCCTCTTTTTTTCATTATTCTCCATAAGTTTGTCCTCTATATCACTGATTCTCTATTCTGCCTCATCCATCCTTGCCTCTGTGGCATCCATTCGTGATTGCCACTCAGTTATAGCATTTTTTTATTTCATCCTGACTGTTTTTACTTATTTTATCTCTGCAGAAATGGATTCTAATCTATTTTCAACTCCAGCTAGTATTCTTATTATCATGATTCTAAATTCTGTTTCAGACATCTTGCTTGTATTTGTGTGGGTTAAGTCCCTGGTTGTCATTTCTTCGTGCTCTTTCTTTTGGGGTGAATTTCTTCATTTCATCATTTTGAAGGGAGAAAAGGAATTAATGAGATAGAAAAAGTTAAAATGAAAAAAATTTAAATTAAAAAATATTAAAATTAAAAAATTAAACACACACATACAAAATTGACTAATGATGCTAGATATAGGTGTGTTATGGTCTGGGTTTTGAAAGTGGCTTGATAGATTAGAGAATAAGGGGGAAGGAAGAGAAAAAAAGGAAATCGTTTTAAAATCTGAAGAAATGAATACACTGAAGTAGACTAAAATGAAATGATGGAAGTAACCTATAATTTGAAAAATTACACAAAAGTAAAAAATATAGTAGGAAAAAATTAAAGAAAATTATTTTTAATAAAATTTAAATATAAAGATGAGTTTTTTCTCTTTCTGTATTCAAGAAGAAAAGAAAGTAAAAAGAAAAAAAAGAAAAAAGAGAAAAAACTGAAATTGTTTGAAAGTTTGAAAAAATGAATACAGTAGACTAAAACGAAATGATGGAAGTAAAACAGAATTTGAAAAACTTTACAAAAAAGTAAAGAATATAGTGAAAAAAATTAAAGAAAATATTTTCAATAAAACTGAAAATAAGAATGAATTTTTTTCTCTGTCTGCATTCAAGAAAAAGAAATGAAAAAGACAAAAAGAAAAAGAAAAAAGGAAGTAAAACAAAGAAAGAAAATTTATAGATGGACCTGCTAACGTATTGAAATAGGAATGAAATTACTTTATTTTCCACTAGAAGTCAGAGTATGAAGAGCTTTATAGTCCATAAACTAAGCAGACGGTGAGACTTCTGTTCTTGAAGAGCAAGGTTGGCCCAGTTGGGCAGGGCTTAGTGTAACAGCTCTGTTCTCCACTAGATGGCGCTTGTAGCCTACTGTGGTGGATTGCTTCGGCGCCCGTAGGTGCGCATGCGCATGAGCGGGAGCGGTAAAATGGCATTACCCAGCCAGCCTGTGTCTCCTATTGGATCTCTGTTCTCACCTATCAGCAATCGTGCACCCGTCCTTTGTCTTCAGGTTTCGCCCACTCCCCTCTTTTACACTGTCCGTGACCAAGCCCCAGGTAGTACCTCTCTCCCAAGTTTTGTCTCAGATGCGGCTCTATTCCCCGGCCCCTTACTTCTGAGGGACTGCAGCTTTGACCCGTTCTGCCCCTCTGCGGAGGGTCTCACCGAGTAATGGCCTGTTGCCGACCACACCCAGGAATGTTTGTGGGGCCTTGCTGCCGAAGCCCAGAGATTGCGGCCAGGTGCCAGCCCGCCCCAGAAGAAGTTCACGAGATAGTGTAGCAGCGGCGTTTCAGGGATTATGGAGAATCACAACACGCTCTGTTACCAGACTTCACCCTTCACCACCTTGTTCCAGCACCAGAGAATGTGGGCGTTCTCTGGGGTCTGCTGGGCCCAGGTTGCCTCACAGCCTCTACCAAATGTCCTTCCAGCAGTGGAACCGCTTCTCCCCGTGTTGCCCAAGAACCACCTGGACCCCACTCTGCTCCCGGGGATTCGTCCTTCCCGCCAGAGCACTGCCAGGTATTGAGCTGAGGAGTTGCAGACTTGCGCTCCCCTTGTTTACAGTCTTAATGGAATTTAAACCCTCTCCTTTCTTTCTCCCTTTTTAGTTTAATCCCTGCGGCTGTTTCCAATTTTCCACTTTCTCTCCAGCCGCTTTTGGAGAGCGGTGCTTTTCCTGTATTCTCCCGCCCAATCTCTGTCCTCTTCACCCGCAAAAGCACTCCCTTCCAATGGCTTCTCACTCCCCAAGTTCACCTCTCCGTGCCACGTACCTGCCAAATTCTGTGGTTCAGGTTGTGTAGACTGTTGTGTTAATCCTCACATCAGTTTTCTAGGTGTGCAGAATGGTTTAGTGTTGATCTGGCTGTATTTCATGGACGCGAGACACACAAAAAACTTCCATGCTGTTCTGCCATCTTGGCTCCATCCTTTCGATAGCAAGAGATAATTTAACCATTCTTTGTTACTGCATGAAAGGTAACATCGATTATCTCCCTGGGGTAGACAAATTATAGCTTTCTCATATTCCACTTTGACTCAGTTAATTCAAAAGTTTACACTTTACCTCACTTGCAAGTATCAATTTCTGTACATTTAAATCTTTAAACTTTAAGTGACAGAATCCCAACTATAAACTTGCTTAAGATAACAATAAATACAAAGAGGATTATTATCAGTTTATATAACAGAACAATCCAGAAGAAAAGAGCTAGCTTTGGGAAGAGCTATATATATCCAGTGTACCCTCGGCGCTTCATCAGTCTCTTCCCATTTCCCATTCTTCTTTTTAATCACCACTTCTATCCATCTTTTAGCTCGTTTGTTCTCCGTTTTGGCTTCATTCTCAGGCAGACTCTCACCATACAGAAGAAGCCTTTGGCGTCTCTTTCCAATTATTTCTAAAAAAAACCGTCTTGGTTTTAACTTCCTGACTCAGCCACAGTCACATGCCTGTCCTTGAGGTACTCATTGTACAACTCTTTGGGTATAGGCTACTTCCTATCCCTCAGAGCTGGATGATTTGGGGCCGGATTTACCTGAATTAATTGGCAAAGAAAAATAGAGTTGCTGATAGCCAGAAAAAGGGAAACTACCTGCTAAACAGACAAAAGGAGAGATTATTACTACATTTGAGTAAATCAAATAGCTAAATTAGATAAACTTGCTGAAGTACTTATGTCTAAGAGAAGTCTCATTCCATAATTTTTGTCTCTACTCTTTGCCTGCCTTTTGTTCCAGAGCAAAAACGTAACCAGGTTCTTCTTGCAACATTCTTCCAGGTGTCTCTGATGTAAAATGAATATTCAGAGCTTACCTGAAAACACTGACACCATGTCATGTTTGTCTGATTAAAACTTCTGACATGTGGTTGGATATCAAGCAATGTCTATTTTTTAACTTTTCAATAACGTTTCAGGCCACTAGCAATAGTGATATGGACACATTGATATGCTATAATCAGTTCTAGGTTGGGTTTTGATAGTTTACAATGTAATTTCTCTGAGAGAAATTTTAGGTAAAATAATGGGCGTTTTGATCTCTGTGAGTTTGCTTCAGTTTACAGTGATTAGAAAAGTCCATTTAGCTGATTTGTCACCCTTGTAAGAACTTGCTATTAGAAGCTCATCAGAGTTCTTTGGAGAAGGGCATTTTATTTGGGTAAAGGAGAGGCGAGTTTAAATCTTTTTGAAGTTGTTTTTCAGTCTCTGATTCAAATCACCCAAAGTCCACATATAAATTAACTCCAACATTACCTCGAGGTTAGCAAGATTGTTTTAACATCACCTTTTGATCTCATTTTGACAAAATGGCCTTACATTTCTGTGGATCAGTGTGGTTACCACAATACATCACTGTCCTCAGCACACTCTAAGGGTAATCTTCAAATACCATGACATAATAGAAAAACACTCTGGAAAATGAATTGCCTTGTACTTCAATACCATCTTTGTTTGGTTTTAAGAACTTGCCTTCCTAATTCCGTAGTCAGAACCTGAGAGTCCAAGAATAAATTGGACACCACTCCAGATGGTGCATTAAGCAATCCATTCTACTTGGCCAGCATTTAGCACGGAGACTAGCAAATTCAATTATCCTTTCCTCGCTTGTACAGATATTTCACCTTAGCATCTTCTAGCTTCAGAACTTACCATACCACGATAGAACAGAACTCTCTGGAAAACTCATTTATCTTATGGCCATTAGCATCTGTTTTTTTAAGCTTCCTCCTTGCGTGCCCTCTGCGGCTGTTTGCAGTCACGGGTAGCCAAGTATATTGCAAAGGGCCCTTTCGCTCTCTTTTGTCACTGAAAACATTGCTTTCCACCTCTCTACCTCCTCTTTCTTTTTTACTATTGTAAGTATATTCCTAAATATTAAAAACAAGCAGAAGACATTTTTTCAATGAGATGCTATCAAGAAGAATAGTCTCATGCAAACTCTTTCTGTCTCCCTTTTTCCCAGTGACGTCTGCACCAGCCTTCACAGATTGTGACGTTTACATATAGGGAATGAGGGGCATTCCACACTGACAGTGCTCCTTGATCCAAAGTGTGTTTGTCTGTTGGAAGAAAGTAAGAGGACAGGCCTCCAGTAGTGAGCTGGTTGAGACCCTTGCAATCCCTGTGGAGTTTTCAGGTAAAGGGAAAGAGGAAACAGAGATTCTCAATCTCCTCCACAATCCCTCTGTGGGACTGTGGTTCTCCTGATTTCTGTGGAACCTGCTTTTCAGTGGCTCCTTTGAGGTTTCTCCAAGCTTCTAACACAAATGTTCCTAAGATGTACCTCAATAGTTGTTTCCTTTTTGACATCCTGTGTTTCCCAGGCCCTGCCATTCACAACTTTCTTTTCTATCTACTATTGCTTTCTCATGCCTGTAGCTCTTAACACGTTAGACCAGTTTTCAAAAATGTAGCAGAAAGTATTTCTATGCATTTATAAAATGTTTTCTTATTGCTTACATGTAGGCATTCCATTATTCTCCTAAACTTAGTCATTTTTCTACTGTCTTATTATCTATATAAGAAGCAGTATAAAATAGTGGGTAGAAATCATAGGTCTTGGTTATAAACTGCTAAATTGAGGTTAGAACCCCAACTAGTGCTGTGACCTTAGAAAATCTACTTAACCTCTCTGTACTTCAGTTTCTCAACAAGAAAATAAATATAACAGTAACACTAAATCAAAGGTTATTGGAAGAACTTAGTGTCTACAACCCTTGTCTAAAACCCTTGAGACTCGATGTATCCTAGAATGAAGAAATTTTTATTTTCAAAGAAAGGTTATGTGGAGTCTATACAATAAATGACACAATGCCCATCACATAGATTGGGCAGCACAGTCAAGCATATTAACAATTCTTTAGGAAAGCATGTGAATATACACACTAAGTAAAGACAAGATATAGCTGCATAAAAGTTCAGGTCAGGTGTTACTGTCAAATGAGTTATAAAAAAAATATGTGTCAGGGGACCCCGGGTGGCTCAGGCGGTTAAGCGTCTGACTCTTGATTTGGCTCAGGTCGTGATCTCATGGTTCATGAGTTTGAGCAACGCTTGGTCTCCATGCTGTCAGTGTGGAGCCTGCTGGGATTCTCTCTCTTTCTCTCTCTGTGTCCCTTCCCCACTTGTGCTCACTTTCATGTTCTCCCTCTCTCTCTCTCTCTCTCAAAATAAACAAACTTAAAAAAAAATACATGTTTCAGAGTTGGAACCACCTGAGTCTAAGTATTTAGCCAAGTGTTTAACACACAGTATATTCCTCAATGACATTATCTATTATTAATATTATTATTTAATAAAAAAAATTATTGAGTGCCTACCATACACTACTTATTTTGATATATGTTATTGTTTTATGGAATCTCTTAATTAAGGTCAGAGCCTCTCACTTGTCTGGCTTTGATTAATTAATACTTAATTCTCTTAAGATTCAGTGAAACCTTCAGAACTTGAGGAGATAGTTATCAGAAGAGTCTTTCTAACAAAATTATTTTATTTTCTCCTCTGGAGAACTTTAATATTCAGATATAGTACACATTATTTTCTTTCAAAAAAATTTTTATTTACATATAATTGGAGGGTAAAATTATAAGGTATTTAAAGTATAGAGTGTGCTCATTTGATATACTCATATAATGTGAAAGAATTCCCCTCTGCAAATTAACAAATCCATCACCTTATATATTTATCTTATTTAAAATTTTTTTTTTTTGGTGAGAACATTTAAGTGGTACACTCTTTGCAAAAATTTCAATTATACAATACAGGGTCATCAACTACAGTCACCATGTTATACATCAGATTCTAATCCTGTGGTGGTGGGGCTCCAAGAAGAACTGGAAATAGCTGCTAATCTCATCCCAACTCCTCACCCATCCCAGTCCCCTTCAAAACAGAGTGTTTATACTCCCACAAATTCCTCCAACACATTTGCTCTCTGTTCCCGAGGAGATTCATCTCCTTTCTTTGTACTTGACATGGCAGGCAATATAAATATCCATTACAACACTTTATTTCCTATTTTGAGCCATTGAAAAGTCGGCATCTCATATCTTCTACTGGACGTTACATGGTAGCAATTATGTGGAAAATATCATGACAAGTTACAAAATACACAGACTATGGAATACCCCATACTCTTTTTCTTCCCCACTTAATTACACCTTGATATTAGGACATGGGAAGACAGGATAGTATCTATGAACAACAGTGTATTAAATCTGTAAGTTCAGAGGTGAAAGAAGTCTTATTCCAGATAACCGCCCAAGGCCTTGACCTACAGAGCAGACTTCATACATTTTAAACCCAAATGTATTCAATGGCCTGCCTAAACTATAGAAGAGGCCATCATCATTTTTTTTTTTTGATAGTCTGGCCCCTAGTTTTCTTTTTCTTTCTTACTATTTTATATTTTTATTGTTTTATAATTATAGGCCAAATAAAGAAATATCTTACAATTTTTGTGTAAGCAGGTTGGCCCCTGATTTTCATTTCTTCGTTTCACTGTTAAATAACCACAAATTAATATAAGAAATTTTATATGTAGAGGCGACTGGGTAGCTCAGTCGGTTAAGGATCTGACTTCAGCTCAGGTCATGATCTCACTGCTCATGAATTCGAGCCCTGTGTTGGGCTCTTTGCCTCAGAGCCTGGAGCGTGCTTCCAATTCTGTGCCTCCCTCTCTCTCTGCCCCTCTCCTGCTCCCACTCTGTTTCTTTCTCTCAAAAATAAATAAATGTTAAATTTTTTTAAAAGAAATTTTATATGTATATATACACATATGGTATTTTGTGTATATAGATATAAAATTATCTATAGACAGATAAGCAGGCAGAAATACAGATATGTCCCATAAAAAGTCCATCTAGACTTTTTTCCCCAAAAAGCTTTATTTCAGGACACATTGCTGTCTACTCACTGAAATGTGAAATTCACTCAGAAGGCCACTTTATTTCCAGCCTAAAATTCCTCGTGTTTTGAACACTTGATATGGTGGCCTTTGGGTTTACTGCCAGTTGAACCTAAATTCTGTGGCCATTACCCCGAAAAGTACATAAGGCTGTGAAACAAGCTCTTAAAGGAAAGTAGTTTTTCAAGCTACATTATGGTGCTTTTAAAGGGAATAAAATCCTTAATGAGAAAATGAGTCTCCTAAGACTTCTGGCTCCAAGGTCAGCCCTGCACACTTGCCCTCTTAGTTTGGCAGAGAATCTGTGAAGGGACATTTCAGGGAGCCAATTCTGTAAAAGGTCCAGGATGAAATAAAATGACAGCTAGTTCTCTGGAGCCTCTGTTGGGCAACTTTATAATCCTTTGACAGATTTCCTCTGAAGCAGTTCCCACACAATAGCCAGTAACCCATCCTCTCCCCCTGCTACATACCAACGGAGGAAAGAGAAAGTGTGTTGCTAAGAAACCTGTTGCAATCACACCTGACGGAACTAACACTTGTCAGCTAATAACAGTTTAGTGTGAATAAACTTATCAAATCTTCCCAAGTGGATTAATACATTGTCAGCTTCTGGAGGGCTTGGGCCCTGTATTTATTTATCTTTATTTCTAGTCACATCTACTGCAGTGCTAAATACATGTTTTTGGAGGCTCAGCTGAGGTCAGACTGACCCACAGTATTGCCCTCAGCTGGCTCTTCCAGGTGGAGAATGAGGAGGAAGAAGAGAATCTTTTTCTAGTCTGCTGTTGCTGGCTGCTAGAGTCTATGCTGCAAGCAGTACAAAGATGTGGCTGCTTTAAGAGAATACCTGGTGGGGGATAGAACCTACTGACCTTATAGTGTGATGATTAGGGGAGAAAATGAAGCTTCGGATTCAGAACCACTCACTGAACGCTGAGATGGGTATCGCGAATATTGCTGAATAGAGGATAATGGAAAATCTCTAAAATTACTGTGCATGAGACTTCTGGAGTCTCTCTAGGTGATCTGCATTAGTTGGTGGTATAATTTTGCTGTGACTTCCCCTCCTCTAGGACGGCAGCAAATGAAGTTTGGATAATGGGGTACAGAAAGCAGGGTTGGAATAATTTTATTCATTCCCGCTTCCTGTGCACCCACATTTGAGGCTCCTTGGTAAACTACAATGAACACTTTAACATTGTGAGAAATGGAGATGACAGTAAAATGTAATTACATTTAATTTATCGAATGCAGAATAACATTCTGTAAACTAGGACAAGTAAGAGAAAGGGAAAATCGAATCTGGTTTCCTGAGCCTCTTTCCTCTCTGTCTCTTTAGTATTAACCAAGGCTCACACTGCAACATGTATTATAAGGAGATGAATTCATTGGTGTGGTTCTTTGTTATTTTACTTTCACCCAGAAATGTAATTAAGAAGGAAATCATATTACCTAATGACAGAGACAAAGTATGTCAGAAATGGCATTATTACTGCAAAATTACAGAAAACACAGACTCCATTCCTACTTCTAATTTATCACAATAGTGATAAAAGGTCTAAATGCTCCTAAACAGGGAAATTGAATGCAAGTTATCAGCATTGTGTTACTTATGAGCAGAACTAATTTCTTTTCACCCTTATGGAGTTAATTATATAATTTATGATGCATTTTGCTGCTTTTGATGGTAGTAGTGTATGTAACAATGACAATCCTTGGTGTTCTACCTTGAAGAACTTCTATCTCAAGCTCTAATGCACCTGTGAATTCACAGGATAAACTTTACTAGTTATCAAAGTGGTAAGAGGAGTTCTTGATTAAGAAAATGAAACACAAGGAGTTCAAAGGTTTATGAACTTTACTCAAGTTTATGCAGCATTTATTTCCCAGGAGGGAAAAAAATCACCACCCGCTTAATTTCACATGCCTCCTGACTCTGAGCCTCTGGGACATAATAAAATCACTGGTATATACTTTCTCACCCTGATGAAATCTGCTGTCAGATGTGACCTTTTTGTTCTTTTTGTTCAGACCAAACGTGGTCACCAACATGTGCTTGGAAGAGGATTCAAGCCTACACTTAACTCCTTGTACTCCGCTTTTTCTTCTGCCAGCCTGCCCAGAGGCTGCAACTAATGCCTCCCATGCTCAGAGCTCGGCAAATAAGCTACACACTCCAGCAGTGACCCTCTGATCAGCTGGGAGGATTTTGTGATATGATACGTCCCTTCCAGGTGCTTTTTATCTTGTTAGAGGGACCATGATCATTTTTAGGAGGCCATTCTCAGCTCAGATACTGTTGTCTCTAGTCCCTTTCCTCTTTAAAGACTTGCCAACGTCATTCTTCTTTCCTGACCCTTGCCCTAGCATTTTGGTACCAGGAACTGGTTCTTCCAGGATCTTTCTGGCAGGAAAGGATAAGGGAGAGCCTTTCTTTTTTTAGGACAAGTTCAAGGAGAAAGACAGAGCTGAGAGAGTGACATCGAGACTGACAGTGTTGAATTTTTGCCCTAGCCCTGTGATCGTGACACACAGAGGAGGTTAAAAAATTTCCCCTACCCTTTGTGTTCCAGGAAATTGTATCCTACAGAGAACCACCCTATGGGATGTGACTTCAATAGAACTCAGATGGCCCCTTGTTTACCTACGACAAGGCCAAACACAGATTCTCCAAATTTTCATTCTTTGCCTCATACATGTTTAGATGAACAGCTTGTCCCCTCTGAGCAATCAGAACAAAATGATGGTTAACTAAATTTTTTTTCTTTCCCAGGTACCTGAACTTTGACTCCCCTTCAGCCTGAGCCAGCATATAACCAGACCTTAAGAGTGTTGGTCAAGAATAGGCTGGTCTCACAGTAAAACATCCTCTGATCTACTGTCCTATCAGGATACCCCTAATCCTACAATGCCACACATGGTTCTTTCTAGACTATTTACTTCTCCCTGGAAAAGAAAAGCCATTTTCTGCTTGACTTGTAAGACATTTGCAAATGTCTGATTGACCATTCTCTGTATTGTGATAGTCTCTGTCTTCCAATCTTACCACTTCCCTGTACATTAGGCCAAATTAAATGTCTACACATTTCTTCTCCAACAACTGATATTCTCTCTCTCTCTCTCTCTCTCTCTCTCTCTCTGTCTGTCTGTCTCTCCAGAAAGACTCCAATTTATATTTCTCTGATAAAAGAATAGGTGTGGTGATTGAGCAAGTTACAAGAAGGTTACCACAGAAAAGCAAATTTTTCTTTGTCTCTGAATGTCTCCCAAATTGCTTGGCAATCTCAAACTCTTAGATCTCTGTTTTACATAGATGTGCCCGTCAGAAGAACCCATTGGTAAAGCCAATCAGTTTGCCCCAGAAGAAAAACAAGCTTAGAAAATCCTTGTTTTAATTGTTTCTTTCCCCTTTCAGTAAACAGAGCATGATTTACCACAAAAATGCCAGACTGCCATATTTGATTAAATGAATTCTGAAGATTTTAGATAGAATGAATAATGCTTATTCTAAAATGGAATTGTTTTTGTATTTTTTTTTCTTATGGGAGAGGATTCATTCATGCCTTTCAAGTTAAAAATAGTATTTGTTTTTCTTAGCATTCATTACTAGACAGGGTCTTTGTAGACTTTCACGGTTTAAGCCTTTTCAAATTAAATTTGAAGGACCACTATTCTTTCCTATCAGAGTAAAACACATTCTAAATCCTAATAAATCTATTTCTTTAATATGCCACTTGATGTATAATAGTGCAAACAAAAACACATAATGGGTTCCTCTTGAGAAAGAAAAATGTATTCACTCCTGATGAAAGATCTTTTGATAATTCACTCTTGGCTTCACCACTTGATTTATATCATCTTCCCACATTAATTTGTTTTTAATTTTTTTCCTGCCTTCTAAGGTTTTTCTCATTTCAGTGACATATACGTGACAGATAAGGTTGATGAACTACAGAAGATTCTAACTCAGATGAAAAGCTTAAATTATTCTGCACTCCATAGAATCCATGCAAGAAACTGAGAAGTCAGGATTTCCAAGGGCTTGATCATAGCATTTTAGAAACAAGTGATAAAATCAACAACAAAAACCACCCATTAAAACAGAGTGTATTTTTTGGGCCAATACCAAATGGCTCCCTGGAGTGTATTTTTTCCAAGCCTTCAGCTGATTCAATTGTGTACTCTAAAAATGATAGCAAAGCTATAGAAGCTCTATAAAATCCATTCTTTATTACAGATCTTAATTTCAAAAATGTATTCCATCTATGAACTTTATTTTAATTTAAGGAAAAGTAATAACTTTAACTTTCTTCAGGTAAGGAAGGAAGCAGTATAGATGACAGCACATCAAGGTGAAACTCACTGTTTTTAAGAAATAATACCTAATCCCTTTACAAGTATAGCCTGTGTACCTTCATATGGAGACTCAACTACTGCAGTCTCGTTCTGTGTTTCACCAGTCAAGTTAGATGCCACTGATTGGATCATTTTTCTTTATTCTGTCTTGGTAATAGGAAATACATTTCTGTCATCTTTTTTTCTTCCATGATTAGATTGCAGGACTGTGTTTTATGTATCTCTTCAACAGTCCTTTGCAATGATGATTGATTTGAGGTTGTGACTGAGCTAGAATACTGCCATTCCAGCACTGCCTTCTGGGTAAGAAAGGCTCATGATGTGTCAGTTTCCTCATCTGTAAAATGGAATTCTCGTGGAGGTGAAAAAGGATCATATATTTAAAGCATCAAAGGCTGGGGATTGACTTGTTTGTTTGTTTGTTATGTATTTGTGCTTCTAAACACTTTATTTAGTTGAGGGCGATGTGTTCTACTTATTTAATTTTTTTTTCTGCAAAGCACCTGTAAATATTGAGCTTTTACTATTAGTCTGAATCGTATTAGAAACATCTAACCTAACTGACTGAGTACCCACTGGATGCTAAAAATGTCCTGGCCCTGTATTTGAATACGTGTGTCTCATAAAAGTAGGTAAACAGTGTGATTTTTTTTCTTAAAAAGATATTTTTTTCTTTATTCTTTCTTATAAATATATTCTGAATTAACTTCATTCTATGATAATAATTTGGGGAAATAAATTCTTCAAAAATAAGTACGAATAGGAATACTTTTAGACAGTAACTTCCTTAGGAATAAATCAGTTTAGTTAATTTTCTACCTAACATCCCTGAGGAACCTCTGTATTCAGAGCCCTGTACCAGAAGCTTTGGGCTTGTTTGCTTAAATGTAGGGATCTTTAGGCTGCAACTAGAGCAAAGTATGACAAAGTCTATTCCTGTTGAATGGTGAGCCTCTTTTCAGCTGTATCATGGGCATCTCTTGCAGGCAGAAATCACCTGGTTATTACAGCTTACAAGTAGGATATTCTATACAATCTGTGACAGCATGCAATATCTTCAAAATATGTGCTTGTGGATGGCTGTGACCACTTAATTCTTATAACTAAATTTCCACAGGACCCATGTTTTCTAAGCTATAGCATAAGTCCTCGAAGCTACAGCATTTCCTAGCAACCCACCCACACTGCTGACTTATTTAGATGTGTTCTATGGAATTGTGTGTGAGGAGATTTCTTGAGCAGCCTCCCACCTTTTTTTTTTTTTTTTGTTACTAAGAATGGATATATTTCCCACTGATTAATGGCCTAATAATTTACAATTAGGGTGTGAATTTTGGAAGAAACTATTTACAAATACTGTTTTAGTTTTATGCATCCATACTCAAATAGCCTTTCAATAAAAGTTACCACTGCCATGTTTTACTAAAGGATTATTTTTTAATCTAAACCAATATTATTTTAATTTGTCTGCCTGATCATCTAAGTTTTTGAGATTAAGAATGTATGTATGTGTCCTGATTACCAGAATTATTTTTCAGAAAAAGTGTAATAATATAAACAAATTGATCAAGGTGGAATGCTAGTTATCATGCTAACATTAGACGCTATACATATGTTTTCATTAATTCCCATGACAACCTTACAAGCTATCTACCTTATGGAACAAAAAATGTGACTTGGAGAGTATAACTTGCTCAGGTCATATAGCCAGTCACCAGCAACAGAATTAGTCACCCTAATTAATTGGAATTAGTCATGCTAATTCTAATTTTAGTACATGTGCTGCCAAAACAAGCTCTCGTCACCCTAATTCCAAAGCACATTCTTGATTTTTGCCCTGTGTCGAAGCATGTGTATGTGTTGTATGTAACAGTTTCTGGCACAGAAATTATTTGCTGAGAAATGAATGAAGAGGAAATACTTGATAAAGCAATGCAGATGCACATATATTAAATGTATTGTATTTTACATTTTTATATTTTCATAAAAACAAATGTAAGTGATCAGAACTCACACATGCCTATTCTGAAGAAGCATTTATATAGAATAGTCATAAGACAATAGGATTCATAGATGTGGGGTTTCCTGTTGTCCATTACACGCTGACTGAAACAGATCTCCGACTTGGGAGAGAGACTTCAGCTCTTAGGCAGTGGGGTTTTTAAACTGTCGTGATCACTGGTCCAACCCTTGTGGTTACAGCTCTGTGATGTATTGGCCAAAGGCATCACCTGCCACCTCAGCTGTCTTGGTTTGGGGAGTACCAGCTCTTGCCTGACTCAATCGTAGATTAGAGTTTATCTCTACTGCTACAGTTAATACAATCTGGTGGACAAGCCACTTATTCACTGGTTCAGTACTCTACCAGCATTATTTGCCTTAAGCATCTGTACTGAGAGTTTAGTTTTCATGGACCTTTGCAAGAGAGCAACATGCAGGAAATAAGTTTGAATAAGTTACCTCTTACCTTTTATGTACGTTAGAACTATCGTTTGTCTTATTTTATTTCCTACGTGTTCATAAAAGTTGACATTAGTGCCATTGCTCCTTGATATCATCTGTTTAATGCTTCATGAAGTTCAATTGAACTTTTTTTTCCTCTTCTCCTTTTGGAAGAATATATATATACTTTGAAGGGACAAAAATGATTGATGAATGAGAGTAGCAATGGCAATGATTACAATAAGACAGAATTAATATAGGAACTACTTCTGCTTGAGACTTTTTCTGCTGAACAAAGCCTGATTTGTTAAGGAGAGAAATGGAGTGGACAGTCACCTATGTGGCATGGTAAGAGGCAGCTGGGAGGCTTCCTTGTTCCTCAAATATTCTCTTTTCTATCGACTACGTTTTGAAAAATCCTACACTAAAAGATTGCTGTTTTTAATTAAAGGCTTAAAGTGACAGTTCTCCTGGGAGGGCTTACACTGAGCAACTATCAATCCCTTTTGTGTGAATAAATTTCTGAAGAGTTAATATGAAAGGGAATTTAGAGAGGGCCAGTGACAAGGAGAGCTTCTACAAAGTTCCTGAATAATAGAATAGGATCATGAGGGTAGCCACTCAATAGGAAAATTAGTTGATGTTATTAAGGCCACATTTGTCTTTTCAAAGTTCTTTCTATGCCCACTGCTACCCTAACCTAGACTTATCAAGCAGCAGTTGCTTATTCTAAGGTTTACATATGTCCAACATCTAGATAATTGAAAATTCAATTAGACTCTCAATATATTCAAGTATTTGGAAATAAATGACTAATCAACTACTCTTCTTTTAACCTTCTTTCCAGATGGAAAGAATCATAATCCTAAATGAAATTCCAGGATCACCCGAGCATTTTAGTTTAATCTACTTAACAAAAGAATAAACATGGAAATGATAAAATGAATATTTTTTCTCTAAACTGAATATTATGGTTAAAATTACAGAGACATCTCATTCAGCTAAGATTACATATGATTTTAGTTCTACTGTATGCCTCAGGGGACTATAAAGACAGCATTTGAATTTATTTATATTCTATTGCTTTTCATTCAGTGAAGTCAATAACTAAAAATGATAGGGATATTGCATATATTGTGCTATGAACAATTTGTTACCTTTTCTTACTTGGTCTTGGGCTACCTACCTTCTATATATATTTTTAAAGACACAAGTGTATTATTTGCTTGGATGCAACAAAATCCAATCATAATTACCTGGCAAAACCTGGAGTAATCTTGGCATATCTCAGGAAATCCACACATGAGAAATGCAGCCGGAACCTGTAAGGGACAATAACTAAGTACCGAAACCAAGGCAATCAAGACAACCCAGAAATCCTTGTCTCTCCCACCCTCTCTTTGGGTGTATGTGGCTCTTTAGTTCTGCTTTCTTCCACACTTTACTTTTCTGCAATTGGACTTTCACTGCTTGCCCACCAAAGCTGGTAGGCAAATAAGATTGTCCCAGTCCTAATTTTACATGATTTGCAGAGGCCAGAACCCAAAGCCAATTAGAATCTTTTCCGATTAAACATTCTTGAGAAAGTGAATTTGATTGGTTGAACCTGGGTCAAGGTATTATGCATCTACAACCATCTCATCAACATTACTTGAACCATTTTTATCAAGAAGTTTGTTGGTTACCCTGTCTTTATCTGTCTAATTATTTTAACGCACAAAAATAATCAAAATGGGAGCACCTAGGTGGCTCAGTTGGTTGAGTGACTCTTGATTTTGTCTCAAGTCATAATCTCAGGGTCGTGGGATTGAACCTTGCATTGGGCTCTGTGCTGAGCATGGAGCCTGCTTAAGACTTACTCTCTCTCCCTCTGCCCCTCTCCCCCATGCTCACACTCTCTCTCTCTCTCTGTCTCTCTCTAAAATGAAAGTAAAAAAATATTTGAATTAGTACATGATATTGTTGCTTGATATTTTATTCCAAGCTACAAGCAGTCATTCTGATCATATTAGGACAATTGGAATTTGTTCATATTTATAGGCTTATATTGCAGTCTCCTCAAAATAACTACTGAATGGATTTTAAAAGTAATTGTTATGTGGCTTATTTGTCATAGCACCCAACACACAAAGATAAATCTCCATATTTTGTTGTGGCACCAATTTACCCCATTCTAAAATTCTCACTTGATTCCACCAAGTTTCTCCAGTATGGAAAAGGAATATTACAACAAACAAACAAACAAACAAAAAACCTTAACACAACATTCCTCTCTATAACATAACATTTAGTTCAGTTATCACCTCTTTGTGAAGATGTCCCTTATAATATTCCCTACATGGCCCCCTTGCATAGCAAAGACCCTGCTTCCCACTCCCATAGCACATGAAGCATGCCACAGATTGCAATATTCATGGTTTGTAACTGTTTAATTTTTCTCTTTTTTGGATTTAGGCAATCAGCCTTGACAGGGCAGGAATTCTGTCCTTATCAATTTGTGCCTTCAGTGCCTATTTATCACAGCAGTAAGTACACAGTAGGCATAAAGTCAGTCAATGATGACTTAGAAATAGCTAAGGGTTGCACAGATAGCTAAAGTGTTATAGTACTCCATGACCAAATGGAGTTCATTCTATTCTAAGTTACAGATTTATCCAGAAATGGGTCACTGTTTATCTTGGATTTAACCTTTATTTTACATTTGTCTTTTCATATGTTTTGAAGGACTTTCAAAAGAAGTTTTTATATAGAACTGTACAAAGAACGCCAGTTTTATAAATGAGAATTGTGTGAAAATCCATGTGACACGTGTAATATTTACATGTGACATAACTCAATCTATTATCATCTTTGGAATGAAGGGAAGTGAGGAGTTAACTACTTGGTTCCAAAAATATTAGCATAAAATCACATTGTTTTTGACCCAAGCTTCTTATGATAACCTATGTTATATTTTTAGAAATCACCTTATAATTTTCTTAAGTTATAATGACAAGTCAGAATACTTTAATGGAGAGTGAGCATAGAAAGAAAAGTGAAGTATAACAGTGTCACATTTGTAAGTCACAAACTTAGCAATTAAATATATCAGAGTCTATTTCAATTTAACAATTTTTCTGCCTTTTCCAATATCTTTGTGCTACATATCCAGATTTGCAGGTTTTGTCTCCATCCCCTCATTTTACTCCTTCTCTAGATGACGTTTAGGCACATTGAGAATAGATATAGCATTATATTATCTTTATCTGTTGGCTTCTGGGTAGCTCCTGTTCAGATGTAGATCATCTTGTCTAGTTTCCAGATTTAGTTTCTGTTCTTGTTATATCTTCTGTGAAGTGTCTTAATTTCACCTCTCTCTGCACAAGAAAATTCCTGGAATGCTAGCGATCTCCTTCTATTCTCCAGGACACACAGCTCAGTTAATCCTTGCAAAAATCCTAGCAAAGATTTCCGATACTGTAATATCAAAGTCTCTGACTTTGGGCTATCTACCACATGACCATTGAGATGGCACACAAAAACTGCTAGATTTCTTTCTCTCTTTCCCCAGGTTGTAGAGAAAGAAGACGTTACCATCTCAAGATCTATTCTCTATGTTATGCCACCATACTCCCTTGTGTGGTCAGGCTGCTTCTTCAAAGGGTTTTGAAATTTTATAAGTTCTAATCTAAAAATGAGGAATAAGCCCTTGTCTATTAATATGGGTATTTCTAACAACCTATCCTAGAATTTTGATCTCAAGGCAGATGGGACTTTTACTTTCCCCATGTTTTCCTTTCCACTAGGACTGGAAGACCTCTTTTTTGAAGAGTAACACTATGGACTAAATTGTGTCCCTTGAAACCCATATGTTGAAGCCCTACCCCATGGGGGTAGGTATTTGGAGATGATCCTACCTGTGTGGATGGTATTTGGAGATGAGTCCTTTGTTTTTTAGAATTTTTTTAAAGTTCTATTTATTCAAGTAATCTCTACCCCTCATGTGCTCAAATTCACAACTCCAAAGTCAAGAATCACACATTCTTCCAACTGAGGCAGCCAGGTGCTCCTGGAGGTGAGGCCTATGAAAGGTAATTAAGTTCAGAGGAGGTCACGAGAATGGCTTCCTGACAAGATTAGTGTTCTTATAAAAAGAAGCATCAGTGCTTCCTTTCTCTCTCTTTCCATGTGAGGACATAGCAAGAAGGTGCTCTTTGAATGCCAGGAGGAAATCTCTCACCAGAACCTGATCATGCTGGTACCTTGATCCTAGACTTCCAGCCTCTAGAATTGTAAAAAAATACATTTTTGTTATTTAGGCTATCCAGTCCATAGTATCTTACTGTGGTAGCCAAAGCTGAGTAAGGCCATTATTTTCTTCTTCCTATTGCCTGACTTAATCTTAATAAGAAGGATTGTTGTGGGACCAAATGCAATTTACCAAGAAGGCAACATACGTGAAGGGGTATTATAAAGTATTATTCCTGTTATGGATAAGAGAAAACAAAGAAGACCTCAAATCCAGACTAAATAATGAGAAATTAAGTATATATTATTTTTCAAACTGTAGGTTATAATTCATTAATGGACTGTGAAAACAATGAAGCAAGTCATAATTAGCCCTTCTCTTGATGATTTAGAATAGAGCGAAATAAGGTAGAAAACATCAGAACATTGTTTTGTGAAAATTTTTATTATTTAGTTGTATGTATGGGCATGTTTTCTTCATGTGTGTATACTATTAATAATATAAAATACACCTTTTCCTGAGATATTAGCTCTCACAGCCATGCCCAGCGTGTTCAGAGAGATGAGAATGTAGGTAAACCCTCCCATTTGAAGTCTCCATGGTCTTTAACAAGGACTCATTGACAACGATGCCCCTGAACAAGACGGTCAGTCTTGGAGACCATTTGGGGTTCCGTCCCCCGTTTTTCTACCTCACATACACATTGAGTTTATCTCTATTGAATTTCAAAATTGATAGTGACACCCCCCTCAACTTTTTTTTTATTTTTTTAGTTCTTTGGTATTTTATTTTCTAGATTTCCTTCTATTTTTTTCACCCTCCTTCTAACCTTGGCCTGACCCCTTTAATAACCACTGTACATGGTTTAACTTCTCTGTGTATTGATTTCTTCATTTGGAAAATAAGAGAGTTGGACTTTCTTTTATTGAATGTCTATTCTACCCCTAAAATTCTGTAATTTTTTTTTTGCTTATATATTAAAGAATTGCATCTGTAACAGTATAGATTCATGACCTGGGATTCATGACCAGCCTCTCAGGGTCTGAAGATATATTCTCAAGGATTAGAAAGCTCTAAGGGGTGCCTGGGTGGCTCAGTCAGTTGGGCGTCCGACTTTGGCTCAGGTCATGATCTCATGATTAGTGGGATCTCACGATTCGCATTGGGCTCTGTGCTGACAGCTAAGCCTGGAGCCTGTTTCAGTTTCTGTGACTCCCTCTCTCTTTGCCCCTCCTCCACTCACGCTCTGTCTCCCTGTCTCAAAAATAAATAAACATTAAAAAAAAACTTAAAAAAAGAAAGTTTTAAAGTTTGTTACCATACATTCTTATTTGTTTGTTTGCTTGTTTTCATAGCCTTGGGAACTCAGACATACTTTTCTGGTTGTGTAGCTTATGCAAGAGCTCATGAACTTCACGTTGTTCAGCATAAATTGGAGTATATTGTACTGTATATAGGAATACAGAATGAGACAAGAGATATAAGCAGAATACATACATAAACAACCTGTGAGCCAAATTAAGAATTTTGAACTTTCTTCTAAGATCAGTAAGTGTATGTGTGGAGTGGGGGTGGGTCATGAGGATGTTTATGGTAGACGGAGTTCATTAAAAGGGAGAAATGAAAGGTTTTGTTTTAGAAACACCGCCAAAGGAGAGAATAGATTGGATGTGACAAAACCTTGGGTCTTTTGTGTTATCAGAGTGAAAAATAATGTTTGCCTGCACAAGGGAATGAATAGACAGTGAGAAACAGAGATGTGGAAAAATTGGAGAAATATTTTGTAGATAGATTCACCAGAACTTGATATTGGACTAGATTTGGGGATTTAAGGGAAAGGGATGTGAAGGATGACGTTGTCATATGGTTTGTGCAATTGGTAAGGGGATGAAAAGGCCATTTTCTGAGAGTGGTAGGAAATGGTGAAGTAGGAAGTAGGGAGAAATGAGAAACAAATAGAAAAAACATTAATGTGGAAAGTGTGAGAAGGATACCCACACATATTCTAGTACTATCATGCAGTATAGAGGGCTCATTTGGAACTGAACATTATGAATTTGTACACATCTTCCTCAGCAGCATTCAATAGCCAGTAGAAGCTAGGTAGTTTTATTAATCCAAAATTAGAATGCAAAAGGTAGTAGTTTGGATGTCATTCTAGAGATATTGGAGAGCCACTAAATAATTAGATAGGTATTTTAAGTAGATCAATTTGGGTCTTAGAGTACATATAGGATCAGCCCCTGTAAGGGGAGAACGGACATAGGACATAAAAGAGGAATATAGAAATGCAATTCTGTTTTCATTTGCAAGCAGGTCTGGTTTTTATATGCCCAAGGGATCTGGGCTGCTTCCAAGGAGGAAGGTGTGACCTTGGGTAAGGCAGTGGTTCTCAAAGTGTGGTTCACAGAACAGTAGCATTAGCATCACCATGGTGCTCATGAGAAAGGCAGAAGAATATCAGCCCCCATCACAGATCTACTAAATCAGAAATCTGGGGGCACAGCCATCGGTGCATTAAACTCTTTCTATAATTCTAATGCAAGTTAAAGTTTGAGAACCACTGGCTTTCGGAAATTTTGGAGAGGGGCTCAACTGAAAATTGCTGGCAGTCTAGGCTCTCAGAAACTGAGGAATATGTGCATCACTCCTGAAGGGGAGAAGTGGGCGACACTTCTGGGTCATCAATAGGTGAAGTTGGAAAGACCAGTCTGCAGGCAGTAGCTTCTATTCTGAATTTGGAATATTGACGGTAGTTTGAGTAGGATGATCATAGGGGACAAATTAAAGAATTTGAATACTAATTATGAAAATGTACTATGGAACCTTCTTTTCCATTTATTGTCTTTTTCTTTATCTTGAGTATTCATTTAATATTCACAATGAATTAAGCATTCTTTAGTATCAACAACTCATCTGAAGTCAACTATAATTATAGCAAATACATATGGATAAACATGTATGTTTATGTTGTGATTTTATGTTGTGATTAAACAATAGAATATCTTACTAGTTCAGATAGTTAACAGTAACTGCCAACATTTTTTTTCCTTTATTATGTATAAGTTGGCAAAAATTAAAACAGGAGCTTTTGAAGTAAATTAAGTTATATTACATAAAAGTATTAATCTAAAGCAAATACATCTTTCCTTAGTTGATTAGCATAGAATTCAAGTTTTTGTTAGAATAAAATACCCAATACCTCATTAAGCACTCGTGAAATTGTGTAAAACTTGATTTTAAACCCACATTTAATCAATTCTTTCCCAAGGCTATTGGCTATATATACACTTTATTGCTGAGTTTTGGCATCTTAAATCCTGTAACACCAACCTTGACTAGAGAAATATTCATTGCCAATGTACAATTTATTTAATGCACAGAACAGCTTGATGGTTCCGTTTGGCAAAGTCTAGATGCTATGAGGTGGGTATCGTGAAATTGTCCCACCACTCCAGGCAAGTTGTACCTGGAAATGGCAATCCATCTTGGAAAGAGATAAAGAGGAGACCTGTCAAGTCCCTTTAGCTTGTTTTTAAATTGCATTCAAAAGAACTTACTTTTGCAGGAACCGGTAAGTTTTCTGTGCCACTTAAAATAGGATAAATGCTGGCTGGCAAATAGAAACAAATAAAGACATAACAGGTTTAAATAACCCTGAAGACAGAGATTCAGACTTTTAGATTAGTCACTACCTAAGGTTAATTGGTAGTACTTTAGGAAAAATTTAAGGTGAAAATCTCTCAGTAGAAGCAATGTAAAACAAAGTGAAATATGGAGGAAACAGCAGACAAGTAGACTATTACAATGCAGAGATGTGTCTCACTTTTCATGCAATAGTTGCTTTCTAGTTTTTAAATGACCAAATCTCCCAAGTTGACTGCAAACTCAGCACCTTGAAGTTGGGTGAGCCATTTGTTCCTCGACAGTGACTAGTTGGAGTTCCTCCTGGTTTTTTATTATTCATCATTTCACTGGTGTAGAGAAGGATGATAACAGAAGATAATAAGCAAAACTGGACAGTGAAATTATGGCTACCTAGAAGATAAAAAGGAAAGTTGAACTTAGCTTGCGTTAGGTATTGATTAGCAGTGGTACTTCGGGATACCCTAAAGGTAAATGGAAATGGTTATGGAATTCTGATGTAGGTGAAGGTAAATATCAATTACCTCAATCTAGTTAAGTGAAATTCTATCATTATTCCCATTAATCCTTTATACAAGTGAATTTTTTTCTTTTTTTTTTCCATTGAAATTATTTTCTTTGTATCCCCTATTCATGTTGCCCAAACACATGACTGCATATAGTAATGATTTTTTAATGTGCATGTTTGGTGTTAAAGTCAGAGTATGAAGTCATTTACTTGACTTCTAAATGTATTTCCTTTCTTTTTGGTATACTATCCTGAGTTTAATGAATATCTCCTTCTGCACACATGAAGACCATGTGTTCAAGAAGCTGACTCTGTTGTTAGGTACATAGGTGGCTCATGAGCTCCCTGGTCCTAGTGACTTATTCAGAGATGGGTCTATGATTTAACTGGTCTGATGAGAATGAGTCTCTGGACTCTTATTTGGGGTTTGTGGCAGAAATGTTCTCCTTTGCTGGATAGGAATGGAAAAATAGGATTTCTTGGGGGCCACTGTCATCCATCTTGGACGATGAGAAGAAAAGCCACTAAAGAGTGAAGAATACACCCAGAAAGAGGAATTGAGACATACAAGATGAAAACAAAAAAACATAAATAAGTTCTAGTAATACCGTTTAAGCTATGGTTCAAGTACTACTTGAAAAATGTTTTCAGCCGCAAAAACAGTAAGTTACCTTTACTAATTAAGCCTATTTGAGTTGTATTTTTTACCATTTGCAAAAAAAATCATTTTGATAAATGTGGTATTCCTAGGATGCCTGGGTGGCTCAATCAGTTAAGGGTCTGACTTCAGCTCACGTCACGATCTGAACCTTCGTGGATTCAAGCCCCGCGTCAGGCTCTGTGTTGACACCTCAGAACCTGGAGCCTGCTTCGGATTCTGTGTCTCCCTTTCTCTCCACCCCTCCCCTGCTCATGCTTTGTCTCTGTCTCCCTCAAAAATAAATAAACATTAAAAAAAATTAAATGTGGTAATCCTCCACACTCCAATCCCTAAATGACATATTAAAAAAAAAAAAAAAAGATAGAAAGAAAGAAAGGCACCTGTGTGGCTCAATAGGTCAAGCCTCTATGCCAGATTTTGGCTCAGGCCATGATCTCAAGGTTTGTGAGATGGAGCCCTGCATCGGGCTCTCTGCTGATGTCTTGGAGCCTGCTTGGGATTCTCTTTCCCTCTCTCTCTGTCCCTCCCCTGCCTGCATTCTGTCTCTCTTAAAATAAATAAACATTAAAAAAAAATAAAGAGAAAGAGAAACAGACACACATAAGTAGCAGTATTTCTATAGGAGTGTAAACTATTTTCTGACTTTCTATATGTAAGTCATGGGTGCATGCAATACCTTACTTTAATTGCTTCCCTCATGGCAATATAGTTGAAGTCATAAATAGCCAATATCAGTGAGCAATTTGGAGGTTGCTGACTTTATTTTCTTTTTCTTCACTCATTTCCAGGGAAATATACATAACATAATCAAAGTATTATTTAGGAGTCAGGAGGGTTTCTCAACATTGACAGAAGACAGTCATCTATAAACAAAAATCCTGTTTCATTCAAATATTTTGCTCATGGTAATAAAGAGTATAAGAAAGAGAATGAGAAATCACAGAACAAACAAATTGTTTCTTCTCCTATTTCAAAGATTACCTGGAGGTATCTGTTGCCCTTTACTATATAATTAGAAAGATGCATTACTTGAAGTTAAAATTTCCAGTGAATAAAAAAACATGTTTTCATGAATATATTGATCTAAATAACTTAGAGAAAACTCATATGCTTTTATTGTAGGTCAGAACTCACCAGTGAAGCTCCATCATTAAATAACCGAAATTGTCTTTTTTTTTCCAATTTGACTGCATAAGTATGTTTTTCTAACAGTTGTTGAGTATACATTAGTGTCCTTGTTTTTTTTTGTTTGTTTGTTTCTGTTTTTTTTCTTTTAGTATTAAGAGGCTACAATAAGGAACCCACTAGGGATGTTGACAATGAAGGAAATAATTGGCTTTCTGGGAGACAAATGATAAAATCCATATTGGATTACAGATCAGCAGACTTACAACAGACCAGATGGCTTCTCATTGCGGTATTAACATATTTTAAGAAAAAGGCGCCACACACAGAAGAGGCATTAGTGAATCACGGAAACATAGGAAAAGCCATGTCTTTCGGGAAATGGTAACCATTATGAAATGAAGAGAAGACCGTAGTCATTAGGCATCAAGTTATTTATAACCCCCTAGCAAGGCTGACCTTTCAATTTGGAACAAGGGGCCCTCAAGTCTTTCTGATCTAAATGGAAAGTCCAACTTCACAGTGAGATGGAACAACAAGTTTCCTCTTCTGTTTCCATTAAACAATGAATTCATCTAACAACCATTGTTTTGATTTTGTGCTCACCAAGAAATCTTATTCCCATGTCTGCCTCCCTTTCTGTTTTTCAGTCCTGTCACTACAATTTCACAGTAAATCAATAAAACAGGCTTTGATTATGTTTATTGCATGACCATATAATTTGGCCACTGGGAGCCAATGTGCCAATGTTGCTATCTCCAGTATGCATGGTTTCTGTGAAAGTTGTATTTCTCAGTACATATAGATAAGTTGATCCTTTGATACTTACATATTGTTTATTTGTAACTGTGAACGAATCATTCAAGACCTGATCCAATTCTTGGACATCAATAAGACAGTGTCTTTGGGAACTTTAAAATAAAAAAAAAAAAATTATAGAAGGTTTCCTCTCCATGATAGCACTTAGTTGTCTATATATTAATTTCTAAATTATCCATCAAAAATCATCAGGCATTGTTTATACTTTTTTTTTTTTTAAATTTTTTTTTTTCAACATTTATTTATTTTTGGGACAGACAGAGACAGAGCATGAACGGGGGAGGGGCAGAGAGAGAGGGAGACACAGAATCGGAAACAGGCTCCAGGCTCTGAGCCATCAGCCCAGAGCCCGACGCGGGGCTCGAACTCACGGACCGCGAGATCGTGACCTGGCTGAAGTCGGACGCTTAACCGACTGCGCCACCCAGGCGCCCCTATACTTTTTATGCAAAGTTTAATAATTTATTTAAAATCTTTCATAGCCTCCTATTCCCTTTGGGATAAAGTTTGAGCTCTTTAGGGTGACATGTAAATCCCTTCATGATCTGGCTTCCATATCTTCTATCTCCTGATGTCCTGATGAATGTAATAGACGCTTTATTTTTGGTCTCTTATTAACTACCTCTACTTCAAAGTTCAGCCCAAACATTATCTTATGAGAGTCACTCCTCTCCGCTCTCCTTTCCTCTGTTTAAATACAACCTTCCTTTGGAAATTTAGCCTTTGCTGTCATAATATTCATGGCAATATTATGGTGTATTTTAATTATTGACTTGACTATATGATTGCAAGCCTTTTTGAAGGCACAACTTTAAATTTTATTTTGGTATGTCTAAGATGTAAAGACAGTGTTTATATATGAAACTCAAGGGAGTTTACTGAATGGATGAATGAATGGAAAATGAATATAATACAATTTAGCTCCCAATCCAATTCACTTTCCTTGTTATGAATTATGGTAGACTGACATAATGACCCAATTCTTTATCTCTTTTTGTGTCCATACCTATTACCATATACCTTTGGTATGACCCTCACACTCTGACTCCTAAACTCTTTTGGTGACTTGTATTAGGCCAATGGAATGTTGGTACACAAGATGCAAGAAGAGACTGGTGGAGAGGCATCAGAATTAGAACCACCCTGCGGAAGAATGAATGGGTCCAGTCAATCCCTGTCAAGGCTGTCATATATCAGCTGAATCCCAATGATGCATGACAAAAAAGTGCTCACTGTTATCGGCCATTGAAGTTTTGAATGGTTTATTATGCAGTGTTATCACAACATGTAACTGACATACCTATGATGATTGGTGATCTTAAGCAATACCCTGGACCAAAGGAAAAAAAAAATCAATAATAAAGCAATAATTAGGGTTGACTATAGACTGTATGGAGTAGTGGTTAAAGTGGTTAAAGTAGCATGCTCTAAAGCCAGAGGGCTTAGCTTTAACCTCATTTTTGCACTTATTAATAATTTGACATTGATCAAATTACTGACTCATGCCATGCTTGTTTCCTCCTCTATAAAATTTGGAAACTAATAGCAAATACCTCATTAATTTTGTTATGAGCATTAAGTTGTGAATACATGTAAAACACTTAGAACTCTTCCTAGCATAAAATAAGTGTTTAAGAAATGCTGTTGTTCTTATGTCTAAAAAAACCCGGTGTTTAATGAGTTCCCTTATTGTTCTTTCCCTTAAGAAGCTATGTTCTTCCTAGCTATGATGTATGGTCCTGTTCATCTGTGAAATATTTTAAAATATTAATGTTTTGTCATTCTGTACAACAATATGGCTCTTTTGAAGTCAGAAGCAGGCAAGTCCTGAACTGTAAGCCACACTTGACAACTAGAAAAATGGCAATGACAGATTTCCTGAGATGGTCACACAACATATCTAATAAAATATGGAAAATTAGAGGCTGAGAGGATAAAGCCTATTCATGACAAAGCTAATACCCAAACTCCCAAATCTTAAGCTTAAAATTCCCCTTGCCCAAACTCACTTCCTTTCAAAGAGATCAGTTCCTTATGGGAAGATTAGCTCTGACAGATCCTTAAGGGTTAAAGGAAATGACCTTCATGCCTACTGCATTTTTCCCAATTCTGGCTTTTGTCCATGTTCATACACCTCTCCTGGGCTCCTCATGAATTGTTACTGTGCAATATCTTATGGGATCAAGTGACAGAAATGGTATGGGGTTTACCTCTTTACCATGAGGGCTTTGGGAGAAGGAATGCTTAGTAGTAATAATTTATCAATCTCCTTAAAGCCTTCTACCATTATGCACAAGGTTCTCTCTTGCACAGAAAACTCAAGAAGCTGGTAAGGATAATTTTAAACTTTGCTAGTAGTTGACAGGGAAGGTAGATGAAAATAGTAAAGCCATTGGACTTTGCCACATCCTTGCCAAGGATTTCTAAACAAGAAGGGGCTTGTTAGACATCTCCAAGGATCCCTCCCATAAAGCACTGGTAATGTGTCTCAGGATGCAGTACGCCTGCCATCACCATCTGTAAAGAAGAGAGTCAAAAAAATGCTGACTGCAGCAATCGGCAGGACTTGTCATCTCTCTCCAGCATTGGCACAATCCCTGAATGAGCTGCTTCCAATCAGTTACTGTGCAGTGCTAAATAACTGTGGCAGAATCATTGGGAGTTTTTGCCTGCAGTAACAACAGTATTCTCTTGATAGAAGAGAAATACAAGAAATAATATGAATAGTTGGATACATGTCTCAGAGCTTTGTATGCATGTGTTTTCAATTATTAGTGGGACAAAACTGTGGTACTTCTAAATAGATATGGATATTAATAGAATTAATTACTATCCAAAGCTAGAACATGAGGTCATGGCCTTGTGGATGACAATGGAGGGCTGTATTAGAGCCATTGCCTATTACTAATGGTATAGAAGTATAAATAGCTTGTAGATTTGGCTTCGGGATCATCTTTTCCTAAAGGCCTGCTTAGGGAGATGAGAAATGAGGATTATGTTATTAGAATATAAATTTGGCCTCTGGGGAAGCCCTTACAGCTCAAAAAATTATGGACATCTTTACAACACTCAGAACTGTTCTGCATATACCATAACTCACTGGAAATACAGAGCCAGCCACCCACAGCAGATACATAGGAGAGTGTCTTCATTTGGAAGACTGAAATAACATCATCATCTTGCACCATGACAACCATTCTCAATGCCAAGGATAATCCTTAGAGATGCAGAAATGAAAGCTGTCAGTACAGCCTCGTGTCTTGTAAGTCTTCTGACAAATTACTGTTATCACAATAGGTGAGAAAAGAGGTCTAACCTTTGCTTGCGGGTGCTGAAATAGCTTGAGAATTCATAGGGCAGTTATTAAACAGTATCCCCTTTCCCAAGACCACCCTTTGACATGGTGAAAAATGAGGCAGTAGGGCAGGTCATGGATGCCAACTTTTCACTCTGGGTGCACTTGGGGAAGTCATCCAGAGTGGGACAAATTCATTAATCTCCTTTAAGCTTTCTACCATTACTCACAAGGTTTTAAGTGGAATGCTCCATTTATTTTTCTGAACAGTGGAGCTCTATTTACATCAGAAGGGACATCAAGTACCACAACAATCACTAAAAATGAAATCCTACAGCTTAGCCTGCCAACCAGCATGGAAAGTGTGCAGCTGTAAGTGAGCTTCACAAGGCAAGTCACGTGCAAGGGAGGAAAGACAGCAAGATGCCAAAATAGCTTATGGATAGCATGAGAAAGAGGGGCAGACTGAGAACGGCAGGCAACAAAACCTAAAAAGACTCACAAAAGAGAAATCTTTGGCTTCGCTCTCTAGAAGCAGACAGACAGAAAGAATAACAGAGAAACCACGTTGCGTATGCAAGAGCAGTGTCGAACTCAGAGATAAGACCTGCCCAGAGTGCCTGCAGCTCTAAGCGCAGGGTTATGGCCATTTGAACCCAGGGTTTACAAGAACCCTGGGTTATGTATCAAACTTAACAGCTGTATTTGGTACTGTCACTGTCATCTGTGTCATTGCTGAATATAAAGGGCAAGAAGCTAAAGAGTTGTAGAGACATCTTAAATATGAAGGCTATCCAAATGACACTCTCAACAAGAGATCGCAACCATAAACATTTCAGAGAAGGCTGTCTAAATGCTCTATGTATCTGTTGGTTTTATACACACTGACACCTCCATCCAGACCATGAAAAAATGGGGATATTTCAACTTAGGTTAGCATCTTCTCTTCTCTGATATTCTGTTACTTTATTGACCTCTCTGTCCACTTATCTGAGATAGGAAACACGAAGAAGCAGTGCATGTGTGAAGGATAGAATGGGGTGTTTATAGGCTGCACATACATTTACCCTCATTTTCTAAAGTCTGAGTCCATCCATACCTTGGAGGAATTCTCCTTGCTTCTCTAAGGAGCGCATAGTACTTAATCTCTATTCATGTGAAACAAGAAACAACGTCCTTCTCATTTTATTCCAAAGCCATCTTTAATGCTGAAGAAGAATGTGGATACGGGGGAGGTTGACATTTACTCAGAATTATTATTCAATCAAAGTTCTATTTTCTTCTTATGATGATTTCATTTGTCAGAGTACTTTTAATGCAAAGCTTGTGATATGTTTTTTTTTTTTTTCTTAAACAATTGGTGCTACCATCTGTGTCACCTGAGGCTTCTTTTTGTTGATTATGTTGCATCGTAGCCTCATGTAATGGGACACAATGAAAACATAAATAATTGGAGCCTGGCTTTGCAGGGAGAGAAGGCTCCACAAACTTGTGTGGTGCAAGAGTACTGATTCCAGAGAAGATGAGGCAACATAATATCCTTCCCACAAAAACGTGCTACTTTTTTTTTTTTTCCCTTTCTAATCCTCTCTTTAAAATTCTTTGTTTAGTTTGATTGGAGATCCACATCAGAGGCATTTTCTAGGGCATGGGACCTGCCTGCTTAGGAAGTTCCCACTGTGCCGATGAAGCACTGTTCACCTAGTCTGAGCTGCTGGAGTTCAGAACAACCCTAGGGCATTTTTGTTTTCTGTTTTATATCTCGTTTGTTCTTTCTCTTTGTTCTCTTCCATTCAGAGAAAGGTGTGTGCTAATGCCAACTTGTTAGAAGTGTACCCAGCAGGAGGAGAATGTGAGCTGTTTGGATTCTTTAAAATAGTTCTTGCTTATTTGCCCAGTGCATTAGATAACAATTAGAGGGTAGTCTTTCCATAGATACAAGGAACTCACTCTTCAAATGGCTAAGGTTAGAAATGTGTTACCTATGGACTTTGATCGTTTACCCCAATTCTCTTATAATTAGCTCTTGGGCCCCTCCTCCCATGCCCAGTAGAAACGGTTTTGGCTATTCTTTCTATAACAGAGCTATCTTTAAAAAGAGAGAGAGAGAGAGAGAGAGAGAGAGAGAGAGAGATGTTGGAGACTGACTCTGAAATGTTATATTTGGAGAATGCTGGATTCCAGCGTGAGTTATGTTTTCTGCTATCTTGCCAAAGCAGGCACTCTCTGGCCTTGCCTCTTGGAATAGCTTGAAAACAGGAGTGCTGAGCTAAGTTAATAATCTGGTAATATTTTTTAAACTTAATTTTCAGAATATGTCATCAGTAGGAGAGTGATAGTAAATTAACATCCTTACAAAAAATGTAAGAGCTAGAATATTGGATCAAGGTTTATGTTTAGCTTATTGACCAATGCGACTTCCAGATTAGCTGCTTTTGATTGGTTATTTTTGTATTTACATGTTTGTGTTCTCACTAAGGCAAAAACAAAATAGTCTTCTGAGATACAGGAAAGCATTTAGTGGTGATAAGAAGAGGACTCATCTAATACCCTCTTATGCTAGCAAAGTCATTCTGAGCCATTCATTCTCCTCCTTCAAACATTTGCCTCTTTATATCCATAAAAGAACCAGATTTTAAGTAGCAGGACTTAGAGCCAATGGACACTAGGGATTTTGATTTTCTACATGCTTATTACTCAGAAAGGTTGATTAAGTATGTTTTACTCAATTAACCACAGATGTGCCCTTGTGCACGACTAGTTTGTAATTGTCCTAATTGATTCTGAGGAGAGATCTTTGGTCAGAGTCAAGCCAGATGTAGGCTTTGTTAGTGATTTTGATGGAATGACCCCAGGAAGCTCCATTTTTACAGCTTTGATATAAAAAAAGACCAAGAAGCTTGCCCAGGCCTCTCTGCTTGCTTAATTATATTTTTGATAATTTATTTTACCAATTGACTTGTAGCCAGGCCAGGTTATGTTTAATTTTGATGATGTTGCACAGACTTGCAGAAGAGGAAGAAATGTCCTAGCTCATTATCTTCTATTCTTGCTTTATCAGGCCTGTTTTCTGGAAACTGTATGCAAATTCTGGTTATCAGACACTTTCTTTCAAAAACAGTTCTTCCTTTCTCTCCCCTCTTCTGAATCATTTTATTAGCATAGGGTGAATGGTCTGCCTTCTGTCCTCTAATCACTGATGTTGGAGATTTCACCACCAGCCACTCATTCTGCTTTCTTAAGTATTGTCTTTCCAAGTATAACCTCTAAACCAATAATATTTTTGGAAAGTGAGGTTTTGAGACTGGATTAAGATAAAATTCCATTACATATATAGAAATCAGATTAACTCAGAATTCTCAATTAATTCTTAGAAATTACTAATTAAAACAGTGATAGAAAACATTTTGATACAGGTTTTTATTTTTTATATTTCTGAATTCAGAATCTATAACCTCCATCCCCCTCCCTAGAAGGGACACAATAGTAGAAGACAGAAAGCAAGCACAGATACGTTTTCTGTCATGAGATAGAATAAAGAGTGCAGATTGAAATTAAGTGATGGAAAAATAAAGTTTTGTTTTGTATTGTTTTTCATCTAAGTCTGTGGACTAGGAGATTTATATCTATTACAGTAGTTTCTGTTGTGTTTTGTTATAATTGTTCTTATAAACATTTATTACAGGAGTTCAACTTTTGTTGGCTCACATAGTCATACTCCCTTGGAATGTGGCTAACTCTGGGAATTGGAAAATATTAAGTCCTTTCCACCCCAATACCCATCCACATGCAGTTCTTGCAGAGAAAAGAAAAGATGTTGGAATTCAGGAAGTATTCACTATCTGTGTGTAGTTACAGATGAGCAAAAAGTCTGTGTATATTCTGTGTATATGTTTTGTTAGCCTTAAAAATAAAAATTGCCAGTTATTTTATCAGCAAAAGAAGGGGGGGTTATTTGGGACTAAAAGAGAATTGCAATCAGGTACAAACAAGCTGTGGCAAAACTGTAGGCACCAGGGAACAAGGAGAGGTATGCTTTTATGAAGAAGAAAAGAATAAGTTGGGAAGGCTGTTATAAAGTAAAGTCTATTGGTGGAAAGTGGGAGTTTGATGTGTGGTGCCTTTTCATTGGCTGAGCTGTTTTGAGGTGGGGGAAGAAAGCATTTTTTTCTGCTGCTGGAAGAGTAGAGTAGTATCCATGTACAAGGTCAAGTCTGTGTAAAGTTAAGTCTGTCTCCTGTTGAGTCTGCAATTGACTAGAAATGGTAGAGCATGCGAGCTCTCTCTGCTAACCTCCTGTCTCCATTTTAGTGAGGTTTCCTGTTACTAATTTTCAGTTTCTTCAGAGGAGAAGGCATAAGTTAAGAGTGAGAGGGGAGGAATATGATCCTGACAACACTTAAGTATTACATAATTTCATTTAGAGCTTCAGACATTTTAGTTTTCTTGGTTATATTTACCACACAATTCATAGTCCATGGACATGTGAATGAGTTTTTTATGGAAAAAATTTAAGTTTATTTTTAAAATTTTGCTGTCTCAACCTTTACTTTGATGGATTTTGTAAATGTCACTAGAGTAAAATGTCAGAGTGTGCAGGTGTATGGAGTTTGTACCAACATAGTGGGGACAGTGTTGTCCACGAAAGGGAGGAATAAAAAAGTCTTTTTCCTCTACCATCTTAGGTTCTCGAGCTGGGCCCCATAAATTAGACATGTTGGGGAACAAGAATTTCTTTCCCCTTAAGTCCATCTAGCTGGGCTAAGAATCAAATTGACATGAAATAAACAGGAGGAAATCAAGTTTAATTTTGTGCATATGGGGAATATATTTCCATGTACACAGACATGGAAATTCCAAAGACAAGCAAAATGAGGTGTATGTGTCACTCTGAACTAAAGCAAAGGGGTAGGGGTCTGGGATGTCAAAGGGAAGAAATGCAATTCATACAAAGATGGAAAATGGTATATGTTTGGTAGACAAATGTTTGCTAGGTCACTGAGAAACAATGTGAGGTAGAAAACTTTGGTCAAAAAGACCTTGCTAGGTTCCTCCCTATTTACCATACATAGCATATATTATAATGTAGATATTTTTGTGATAGCTCTCTTCCTAGTGCAGGTCCTCTATCTAAATTATTGTTAGGCAATTGTCGGGGAGGTATTTTGGGCTGGGTTGCCCTTGGCCCATACACTGGTAAAAGACAGATTAACAAGAGAAAAACTAAGACAAGTTTATTAACATATGTATCATATGTACACATGGAGCACCCAGTGTTGAGTAGCCCAAAGGGGTGGTTAGAACTTGGACTCACATACCATCTTAGGCTAAACAAAGGAAAAAGGGTTTGGGGCTCTTGGGCTAGAAAAGCAAGTTATGGGAAGGTGATCAGGAAAAGTATGGTAAATAAGTGTTGTTTAGTAAGGTTAGTTATGCAGATTTAAGGCTTTCCTTCTCTAAAGATCAGTTAGGAGTGTGAAACTTTTATAAATGGAGATTTCCTGCATAAATGTAAATATCTTTTACCAAAGGAAAACAAAAGGAGGTTTTCCTACAATTACTGGTTCTCAATGTCCTTTAGGTCAAAATAATTCATATGCCAAAGCGGCTTTTTGGGGCATAGCACATTTTCCTACATTTCATTCATCACTCCCTTCACTCACATTGTTTAGGATGCTTTCAGTTACAAGTTAAAGACAATTGAACTCAAATTGTCTTAAACCCTAAAAAGAAATATGAAAGTTGAACTCTGTGATAGGTTTAATATTACGTTTAATCCACTGACTCAACCTGGTTATCAAGGACACAGTTTTGATTTATTCCTCTATTCTGCTTTTAGCGGGTATTAGCCCCTATGCTGTGTTAGTTTTCCCCATGGTCATGTACATGAAGATGGCCAGTAGATTCTAGGGCTAAATACCTACAATATGAGAAAGAGAAACTCAGAATTCTCAGCAAAATTCCTGATGGTCCATTTAATTGGTCCAGAGCAACTTTCTGATTTCACACTAATTGACCCAGCTAAGGTTATGTGCCTGTCCCTTAATCAATTTTTATGGGCAGGAAATTCAATACACTGTGGGTTTAATTGAAGCCACATTCTTTAGTCCTGAACAATCACAGCCCAAGATTCAGATTCAGCTGAAAAATGTGGACAAAGAATTGGAAAGGATGGTTACATTAAATCTGAATCCTTCATTCTTGCCACAACAAAGGGGAGTGGTTGCTGGAAAGAAAGCAACAATCATTGACTATGCTATTTTTTGACAGCCACTGGTTTAAACACTATATACATATATAGAGAGAATTTAAATATGTTTAATATTTGTGTGTGTATATTAAACAAAGGGGATGGAAAACTTGAAAAAATAGTTTTTTTATCTAAAGAAAAATAGAGCTAAATAAATATTGCTGTAGACTAGAATGGGTGCAGACTTCGAAATAGAATCATGGAGATTTAGTGACACAGAATTTTGTGGTTGAACACAAGAAAACTAGAAGTTTTTAAAACCTGCTTTCTTATATTGAGCTGAACTTCCTCTCTTTAAATTTTACCAAACTATTTCCCCTGGTGCTACCATTTGAAACTACTTATAAAAAGAAATTCTCCTTTTACGTGACAGTGCTATAAACATTTGAGGCTGTTTGTGGATAATAACCACTGTAACACTGTCTTACATTCGATAGAACTTTAAAGTTTTCAAAGTCCTGTTATGTTCAGTATCTTACTTTATTCCATATATATATATATTCCGCATACATATATATATTCTGTGTGTATATATATATATATATATATGTTAATCAGATTAGGAATCCTCTTGGCAGCAAGGGATTGATACCATTTTCAAAGATGAGGTAAGAAAGGAGAAATGTACTGTCAAGTAAGTGATTCCAAGGAAAAGTAAATGACCAGGCAACTAGTATCATAAGACAGCTGAATTCTGAATGACTCAGGCAGCAAAAGAAAGTGACTCTATTTCTCAACTGTCTCTCTGTTTATCAGCTTCTTTCTTACAGCAGGATGCCTTTCTTTGGTAGTAACTATCATCAGCTTCTTAGCTGTTATATGTCAGCTTTGGCTATTGAAGACCATATGACCTCTCCCTCTGGTTCACAAATCCCATGAAGGGCCTCATAAACTAACCAGAATCAGGTTTGTGTATCTCTTAAAACCAAACATAGTTAGAAGTTGGGGGAGGTTAAGGGCATGTGACCACAGGTTGACCTGAGAGCTGGATCAGGAAAATAGAGGCTCCCCACCTCTTCCTCTGTCCTTGGAATGTACATTCCACCCACCATCCCACACCAGGAGCCAGTTTCAAGTACGTAGCCTTGAGAGGGCAATGTTATTGAGACCATCTGGATGGAATAAATGACTGAACCCAGTTAAGGCTTATCTATAAACTTTCAAGATTCTGGTGGTTGGGTATTGAGATTTGCTTACCTTACAGCTGCCAGAGACAATCCACATAAGTTTCTTTTCTTATTAAACCTACCACCTTATCAACATAGAGTGGGTAGCCTCTTTCTTTGGTCTCTCCTTGCCCTCCTATATGGGGGCTACTTTCAAATTTCAACCAGGAGGCTTCTGAGGGTGCAAATCAACAATTGGTGAGCCAGCCAGGAGACTGAAAAAATAGGTCTTGGGAAAGAGGGTTCTGAGAGTTGCAGGATTTTTTACAACAATACCAGGGATTCATTGTCTCACTGCTTCAAAGAATGAAGAGGTGGACACAAATGAGCAGCAGGCAGAAGTTTATTAGAATATAAGATCAGAAAGGAAGGATAGTAGGAAAGTTGTCTTTAGAGAGAGGGGGCATTCATAAGTGAATGTTCACGACAGTAGGCAAGGGTCCTTGTTTTATAAGATTCTGGTCACTCCCCCCCCTCCTTTTCCTTCCCCCTGTTCCTTCTCAGGTTCTGTCTACCCTTATTGGCTGGATAACTCTTGGTGCTGGGTTGTCCATTCCTGATTGGCTCATTTCCATTCTATGCGGTGGTCTATGGCCATACTTAGGTCTTTCAAATTCCTGAGGGAAGCTGGAGGGGGAATAGGTGGGGTCCATTACATTCTTAAGAGGAACCTTACCCTTGAGGGGGTTTGCTTGGTCAGACACTCCCAGCATTCTTCCAAAATATGTATTTCCCCACCCAGGGACCTCAGGTCCTAATCCTTTCCCTCTCTATCTATTTTATCCTATTTTTATCCTATCATATGAGGGGAAAAACTCTGGTGACATTCACCCTCTGTGTGGGGAGGGGTGAACCCTATATACCAGATGCTTGTAGACTACCAGGTGAGTATGGGGACATCCCCAAAACATCATCTGGTCTAATGCTCTTGTTGGAAGAAATACACATAGCACACTCTGGCAAAGAAGGGAAATGAATGGATGCTACAGCAAACTGGCCTCTCCTGTGGGCTATTGGTGCCCAATTAAAAGCTGAAGCTGGAGTTAGAGGAAAGCTGGGAGGAAAGTGGGAGGAAAGCTGAGATTAGAGAAGGATGTGTGGTTGTCCGCTACTCTGCTAGTGTCAGTGCTGGCAGACAAGGCAGGAGAGCAGGATGATGAATTAGAGATCTTAGTGTGCTATTTTGCAAAGCTAGGAGGGTGCAAGCTGCCATGCATTAAGGTCTAAAGACTTGTGACAAAGCTTGATTGGGTAATTAAGAGGTGGAATCCCTAGGAAAGTGAAGAGGAAAAAGTTGTGGTGATGGACGTACCAAAATGCCCTGACCCCAAACACAAAGGAAAGCAAAACCATAGTAACAGCAACCTCAGCCAGCAGAGCAGCATTCGGGAAATGTTCGTGATGAGAGAGTATACTCCCACTGAGCTTATTGGTATAGCTACCAAGTTCCAGCAAAAGGCAAGGGAAAGTATCCAGGCATGGTTAGTGTAGCTATGGGATACAGGGAGTGATAGTATTTCTCTGACCAGACAGGAGGCAGAGAAAATGAGTAACATCACCACACACCCTGTCATCTGGCAGCTACCACATAATGGCTTGGAGATTTTAAGGCACTCACTTTCTTATAGAGTGGATTTTTCTAGCCTGCAGGGAGGCTTGGCCCAATGAAGGACATCTCTCTGACTCATGGAACCCTGGACATATATAGAGGAGGCACAACAAATTTTTAGGTAGTTGGGAACAAGACAAACTTTCCATGCCCCATCTTTGAAGGCCCTGATCATGTCCTATTTACTTCAGGAATGAAAGCAAAGTCCACCCCAGCACCTGTTATGAAATGCTGATATCCATACTGAGAATAGTTGTGGGATAAGACATTTATATGTTGAACAATCCATTGCTGATCTGGACAAAACTGACAAATTCTGGGAAGAGATACCAACTTTGGGAAAGACCTGAGACAGAGAGGAACTCTAAAAGCCAACGGCTATCCCAATCAGCTGTGAAGGGTCTGGTAAAGGTAACTCAGAAGTAAAAGTGGGTTGATCCCATTGTTGCTAGGACCCCACCTGAAAAAGTACACCAACCATCCACACCAGGAGTTGATTCAACTTTCGAACTTAAGGAAATAGCCTTAAGAATGTAAGATGTTGAGATCATCTGGGTAGTATACATGGCTGAACCTAGTTAAGGTCTCTATAAAAGCTTTTAGGATTCTGAAGTGTGGATGGGAAGATCTACTTATCTTGAAGCCACTCAAGACAAGCCTTATATGTAAGTTCTCTTGCTTATTGAAATTGTCCCCTACAAACCTGGAGTGGTCTGCCTCTTTCTTCAGTTTCTCCTTGCCCTCCCAGTAAGGAAGCCAGTTTCAGATTTCATCCAGGAAATTCCCAAGGTCACTGATAAACAAGGCTGTGTCACAGTTGCCATATGAATGGTGGATAGTGTCTAGGATAGGCTGTTGGGAAAATAATCACACTATTATGTGCTACAGCAATCTAATTTTATGGATGAGGAAACTGAGTCATAGAGATATCAGGCAACTTATCCAAGACAATGTCTCTTGTAATTGACAAATCAAAAACTTGAGGTCTTTTGGTACTGTGTGTGTGTGTGTGTGTCCTTCCCCTCAATTTTCTCTGTTCTGACCTGCATTATTCCAGTTTTTAGCTAACTTTTCTCCAAGTGTTCCATTTATGAATATGTTGGTACTTAGAATTTAGCAAAATTATATTACAGAGTAAGGAAAACAAGTAAAAGCAGTCAAAATATTCTCCTCAATGTCATTATTACACTGTCATTATTTCATTGACTGACATTCGTTTTGGACATCTGCAATAATCTAAACCACCCCCATTTTTTTTGTTTGTTTTTGAGATTTGTGGTCTTGGTTTTCTTTTTTATTACATTTTTTATTTTTAATTCCAGTATAGTTAGCATACAGTTTCAGATACACAACAGAGTGATTCAACAATTCTATACATTACTTAGCATTATGGTAAGTATACTCTAATCCCCATCACCGCACTCCCCTCCCCCGCCCCGCCCTCTGGTAACCATCAGTTTGCTCTCTATAGTTGAGTCTGTTTGTTTCTTGGCTTGTCCCTCTCTCTTTGTTTATTCATTTATTTCTGAAATTTTACAAGTAAATGAAATCATATGATATCTGTCTTTCTCTGACTGACTTATTTCATTTGGCATTATACTCTAGCTCCATCCATGTCATTGCAAATGGCAAGATTTCATTGTTTTTATGACTGAATGGTACTCCAGTGTGTGTGTGTGTGTGTGTGTGTATCTTCTTTATCCATTCATCTATCAATGGACACTTGGGCTGCTTCTGTAAACTGACTGTTGTAAATAATGCTGCAATAAACATAGTGGTGAATGTATCCCTTAGAATTAGTGTTTTTGTATTTGTTGGGTAAATATCAGTACTGTGATTACTGGATCATAGGGTAGTTCCACTTTTAACTTTTTGAGGAACCTCCATACAGTTTTCCACAATGGCTGCACTGGTTTGTATTCCCTTCCAACATCCAGTTGTAGATCTAATTTGCATTTCCCTGATGATAAGTGATATTGAGCATCCTTTCATGTGTTTGTTGACCATTTGTATGTCGTCTTTGGAGAAATGTCTGTTTATTTCTTCTGCACATTTTTAAATTAGGTTATTTTGGTGGGGCATTTTGAGTTTTATAAGTTATTTCTATATTTTGGCTACTATCCCTTTATCAGATATGTTCTTTGCAAATATCTTTTCCCAATCACTAGGTTGTCTTTTAGTTTCATTGATTATTTCCTTTGCTGTGCAGAACCTTTTTAGCTTGATGAAGTCCGAATAGTTTATTTTTGCTTTTATTTTCCTCACCTCAGGAAACAACCCTAGAAAAATGTTGCTACGGTTGATGCCAGAGAAACTCTCTGTGTTGTCTTCTAGGATTTTTAAGATTTCAGACCTCACATGTAGGTTCTTAATTCATTTGAGTTAATTGTGTCTGTGTGTGAGTGTGTGTGTACCTATAAGAAAGTAGTCCAGGGTGCCAGGATGGCTCAGTGAGTTGAGCATCTGACTCTTGATTTTAGCTCAGGTCATGATCCCAGGGTTGTGGGATGGAGCCCTGCATCAGGCTTTGCGCTGTGTGTGGAGCTTAAGATTCTCTCTCTCTCCCTCTACCTATCTCCCCCACTCATGCTCTCTCTCTAAAAAAAAAAAATTAATTAATTAATTAATTAAATTTAAAAAATAATTAAAAAATAAATAAAAAAAGAAAGTGGTCCTGTTTTCCCAGCACCATTTGTTGAAGAGACTCTCTTTTTCACATTGCATATTCTCGCCCCTTTTGTTGAATATTAATTGACCATATAATTATGGGTTTGCTTCTGGGTTTTCCATCCTGTTCCATTGACCTATGTGTTCATTTTTGTGCTAGTACCATATTGTTTGGATTACTACAGCTTGTAATGTAATTTGAAATCTGGAATTGTGATACCTCCACGTTTGTTTTTTTCTTTTTTCAAGATTGTTTTGGCTATTTGAGGTCTTTTGTGCTTCCATACAGATTTTAGGATTATTTGTTCCAGTTCTGTGAAAAATGCTGGTAGTATTTTGACAGGGACTGCATTAAATCTGTACATTGCTTTGGGTAGTATGGACATTTTAACAATATTTTTTTCTCCCAATCCATGAGCATGGAATATCTTTGCATTGTTTTTGTCATCTTCAATTTCTTTCATCAATGTTTTACAGTTTTCAGAGTGCAGGTCTTTTTACCTCCTTGAAAAAAAACCTCAATATTTTCCCCTTGAAAATATGTTAGGTTGCACTCACTAATTATATATTAAAAATAAATGTCTTGGATATTTCACGTTTTCAATATTGACCACATGTTTTCTCTTAGTTTCTCAAAAAAATTTTTTTTAAATTTTACTAATTTTTGAGAGAGAGCATGAGCAGGGGAGGGGCAGAGCAAGAGGTTGACAGAATCTTAGCTGTCAGCACAGAGCCTGATGCGATGCGGGGCTCAAACCCTGGAGCAATGACATCATTACCTGAATCGAAGTCAGATGCATAACTGACTGAGCCACCCAGGCACCCCAAGTTTCTCAAAATTTTTGAAGACCTTATTGAGTTAATTGTTATATGTCAATAAGATTTTTCTGAACATAAACATCTGGATATGTAATCTGATGGATCTTTATGCTGCTTCTCCATGTGCAATTCCATCTAGCCATCAACATATAAAGTTTCCTGTATAAGACTAGGAAGATGCTAAAAAGACAATTCATTTCTCTCTTATCATCTAGCTCTACTTCTACTCTTTGGAGCCATGAAGAATAAGTGACTCCATTTAAAAACATAAGTCAGAAAAGTAGAGTTTGACTCTATTTTTCAAGACTCCTTTGGTTCCTAAAGAAACCATTCCCAAGGTGGTTTGATAAAAATGAGAAATTATTAGCTCATATCAGTGCAAAGTCAAAGAGCAGGACTGACTCAGGCACAACTGGATCCACATGCTCGAGTGATATTTTTATGACACTGTCTCTCTATTCATCTGTTCTACTTCTTTCTGTTTATGGACTAGATTCTCAGGCAGGTGCTCTTCAAGTTGAGGGCTTTAGGAGCCTCTAGTGGAAATGATCTGCATTTTTCACCATCCAAAATTAAGAGAAAATCCATGAGCATCTAAAAAGCATTTACAGAGCAAATCTCAAGGTTTTGTGTTGAAAAAGAGGAATTCTATTGCTTGAAAATAATGTGACACTGAGTTTAAGGATTTTCTTAAAGGACATCCAGCTTGTGAATAGGAAAGCTGTGCTCAAGCCAGGGCTCAAACTTTATACCTCATTTCAGTTGAACATGCACAATCTAGATCAAAATATTTCACAAGAGCTATAAAGATTCTCAATCTTTGTTTTTCTTGGATGATACATGTATGTATCCCCCTGAAAAACTCATTTACACGTATAATGTAAATGCAAGAAAATCCTACCATCTTTATTTGCTTGGCTTACCTGTCCATTTCTATGATCACAAACTTTTCTTTGTTTTGAAGTCTCCTAAGTTAAATTTATTACTTTATCTACTTCCTATAAATAATAACTAGTATAACTGGATATTATAAGATGGTATATCTTGCTTATGTCATATTTTAAAAGATGTGTTTATTCTGTTTATAATTGCATAAATAAAGATTTAGCTCCAAAATGAATTACCTTCAAACTATAACTATCAAAGAATGAAGAATATTACTTAAGATTCTGTTAGTTTCAAGTGTTCAAAATACAGTTGCAACAAGCTTAACTAAAATGCAATCTTAATGAATGGCTTCTAAGCTGTCTTGAAGATTGGGAAGATAAGAAAATAGCTCATCCTTATAAAGAAAACTGGAATCAGGCATCTACCCCCCTGTTTCTCTCCCTGTCTTCCCCCAGCAACCTCCTCCACCTCTCCAATCCAAACCCAGAGTGATTGCCTTTAACTCATAAACCTTAAATCTTTGTATATGTTATAGTTTCAGAGAGAGGTTTGTTAGAGAGAGGTTTCTTCTCCTTTTTCTAGTTTTATAGTCTTTAGAGAAGGACTCTTACTACTTCTTGGATCAGAGACCCATCCTGGTAACCAGAAGTTGAAATTTGAAAAGAATTCTGTCCCAGCTTTTGTCAGATGTTTGTGCTAGGACAAATGCCCAGTTGTTGTCAGTCAATTTGTGTCATGCTAAAATATTTTTTTCCATAGTTACTATGTATATGGAGGAGGAACTCTAGTTCAGACAGGGGTTCTCCAATATTCAGCACACTAAGTGATGGATTTTCTCATACCTAGTGATAGCTTTAGGATATTAGCTCAAGCCCTCATTGAAAATTTAACATATGTATTCTATCTATATAACTGGATTTTACACTTGAACATTATTGGTAATAACGTTATATGCAAAGTGGACTTGTCCTTTTCAATGCCCCTTGAATATATTTTTTTGGGAGGAGGGGCAGAGGAAGAGGGAGAGAGAGAATCTAAAGCAGGCTCCACGCCTAGCACAGAGCCCCATGGTGGCAGGGTGGGGGGCAGGGGGTGGGGAGGCTCCATCTCACAAACCTAAAGACGAGACAAAATTAAGAGACCAACGCTTAACCCACGGAGCAACCCAGGTGCCCCACCTCTTGCATTCATTTTATTTATCAACTCCCCTACTAATTTTATTTCTGTTCATCCCATAACAACTTTTTTTAATTTTTAATTTTTTTAATTTTTAAAATTACTTTTTAATGTTTATTTATTTTTGAGAGGAGAGACAGAGAGCAAATGGGGGAAGGACAGAGAGAGAGGGAGGCACAGAATCCGAAGCAGGCTCTAGGCTCTGAGCTGTCAGCACAGAGCCTGATGCTGGTCTGGAATTCACTAACCTTGAGATCATGACCTGAGGCAAAGTCAGACACTTAACCGACTGAGCCACCCAGGTGCCTCCATCTCATAACAACTCTTGAATATAATTGACATTAAAATACATATTTTCTAACTTAACTAAAGGAATTGCAATGATTATAGAATTAAATAGACATGAATGATAGATCACAAAATGATGCATGTTTTGGAAATTAGTTGTGTTATATATTTGTTTTGTAAAGGGCATGCTTGGGTTGGAAAGGGTTCTAAGATTCATACATGTATCTTCTACTTCATAAGACTTTTCTAAGTCCTCATTTCTAAGAAGACTTTTGATACTGTTATTTGGGATCTCTGAAATTTCTACAGTAAAAACTCTAACTAATCTTTATAATTATAAAGGAATAGTTGATTTTAGAAGCCAGTTGAAATACTTCATCAGGTAGAACTTTTCCAGATTGTGCAGTGCACCAAAGAGACTGGGATACCATCTTGGTACAATGAGGTTTTCCAAAAATAAAGGCTTAAATTTTAGAAAAAAAATATATAATTCAGTTTCTCATGCATTGTTCCATAAGAGCACAAATACATCTGAGTAGATTATTAAACAGAAAAATCATTTCAATAGGCAGTTTAGAAAGAATTGGTAAGAAACTGTGAATTCAGGACAGTCATAAAAATTTACTAAAGTTTGCCATCTAGAGGCCTGCAGGGGTATATTTTGGAAAGTATTTTCAGATGCTTTTTCTACAGTCTAAAGTCATGATATTTATTATATGTTTAGTGTCTCAATACGATAAAGATTAAGGTAACAGGGGGGAACATTTCCTTTATTATTGAATCTACACAGGACATTTTTAATTTTTAATTTTAAATCTCAACTGAAAGTAAGTTTCTTTCTATTTTTTACTTATACAACCATTTTGGTAGTTACATATAAGAAACCTTTTAGTTGAAACCAATGGCAAATTTCTTCACCTTATATGAGAAAATAGAAAACAGTACATTACAGTTTGGTAAATGTACCACAGGGCATAGAATAATTAACATTTTCTTGACTATCAAGACTGACTGTTTGAGGGTTATTTGCATTCCTGGCCAGTATTGCTGCTTGATGGGTAGAAAGAGAAAGTTATTCATGTTAAATCACTCTAAGAGTAGAGAAAGCAAAAATCTCTGATAATAAAAGAAAAAGGCATCATTCTGCAGCTACATTTTAAAACCTAGAACTATATCTTTACAAATGTGTGTGTGTGTGTGTGTGAGAGAGAGAGAGAGAGAGAGTGTGAGTGTGTGTGTGTGCGTGTGTGTAAACAATGTGTACTTGTGAATTTCTGGCACTTTAAGAAGTAATTGTAATGCATAGATCATTGCTGCAATAGATTACACAGTGGAGGCATTTATCAAGATCGCAATTGTGTTTTCATGAATGTTTTACAGTTGTCAGCTTATCAGTGCTAAAACAGAGGATAATGAGCTTTAAAATGTAGGTTATGGGGCCACAATAGAACCTATTTCTAAGGAAAACTTTCCAATCAACTGAGTTGAAGGTTGGGAACTTTTAATTCTCACTACGTCACAGGATGCTGGTTCTGGCAGTAAGAGAGGCAAAACGTTATGGTTGCTGTCACTATTGATGTTTCCCTTTGTCAGGAGGAGGTGGGAGCATTTCATGTTATCCCGACAAACATGTTCAAGTTTTAGCAGCCGTGGAAAACACTCAAAGGGCTTTATTTAAATTTTTAGAAATGATTTCTATAACATACTAATATCAGATTATTTCAGCCCTCTCACCCCCCCCCCATTTCAAGAGACCTTCCAGGTTAGATGGACCTTAGAATTAAAATCAACATTTGGGGACAGGTATCACCTCACTAAATATACACATTTACATCTGATTTCAGGATTTTAGGATTCAATCTAGTGTCAGACTTCCTATATAGGGGAAAAAAGTGTTTCTTAGAAATGAGGAATTGCTACAGTAAAACTGATTTTATCTAGTAGAGGTAATGTGCACGTCTGTAATTAAGTATCTCATGTTATGGTGTAATTCTCCGTGTCCGCACACTGACCTCCAGGAAAGGAGTGTCTAAATATTACATTATAATTTTAACGTTTGTCTTTTTAAATACTACAGTTCCTGTGAAATGCAGTGTATTGTGTTGATAAAATATCCAAGGCAATTTACCGACAAAAGGTGATGTCAGCAGCAGTGATATTCCTCCGCTGCATTCTAGAGACTTCTTCTATCTTAAAATCGACTTAACAACAGTAATAAGGTTGAACAGATAGCTCAATCTCTGTGCTCATCAGTGTTTGGGGACCACATGAACTGTGGCTTCCCGCAGAACATTGTTCATTATGCACCATTCACAGCCCACTAATGATAGCAAACATTTTATGTTAACAGTATCAAGATCTGATGATGAGGGAAACTAGTTGGGAGTGTTGCCTGAAGGAGAGATACTTCTTGAACCTAAAGCAACTCCTCTTACTATGGTCCAAGCATGCAGTTTATCACAGCAGGCATTTCTATTTACTGGTAAGTTGGTAAGCATAATGGTAAGCATTGCACCATATGGGATCTTCCTGACCACAGCAAATCACACTACTGCGATTGTAATAGGGTATATATGTGTGTGCACATGTGTGTTTTTTCAGTCAGGATGCTGTCCTGCTTCATCTTCAAAAATAATGCGTATATTTCAATAGTCTTATGATATATTAAAATCCTTGTCTTATCAAGCAAAGGTAATTCATTTTCTTTTGAAAATGGAATCCACTAATAGAAGTCTCATGCATTTAGGTCTTCATGAGTCTTACATATTTAACTCCTTTAAAGATTTTTTCAGTCTGGTATAATGGTTAATATTATGGCTCTGGAATTAGATTACTTAAATTCATATCTCAGCTTCTGCCAAGCTCTGTAACTTTGGGCAACTTACTTAAAAGCTTTCTGCAGTACAATTATCTGATGCAAATAGGGATAATAATTGTACCTACACTTTAGGATTATTGTGAGAAAAGAATGACAGAAACATAATAAGAGGTCAACACATATTCACTATTAGGATGATATTTAATCACCAGTCAATAGTCTTGAAACCTACCATTCTCAGTTTATTTCTCTGTGTCAACAAAATCTCGATTACTCTTACTGACAAGAGACTCTTAGGTAAAAATCAACACCTGGATTTTACAAGAAGGTTTTGAGGTTATTAAGTGTAAGAGGCAAGCTGAGTCTCAATTTGACAGTATTCCACAGTAATTTTAAAAATGCATGATTTTCTAAAGAACTAGATATGCACTCGAATAAGGAGCACAATACTGAAAAATATTGGAAGTTAGTGTGGCATTCTAGCAATGGGCGTTAGCACCAGACCTGAGTTACAATCACAATTCTGTCATTTGGTCAGCTTCTCTAGGACCTACAACTCCTTATCTGTAACTTATGATAATGTCATTTCCTCAATTAGGGTTGTTTTCAGGCTTAGTTGACATGATATAATTCAATCTTATAAATAAGAGCTAATAAATAGAGGTTTGTTTGTTTTTAATAGGAAGAAAAGGCAACATGGCGGGGGTTGGTTAGATATGGGCACATTGTTCCAGCTTTCCTTTAATAATCCTGATTCTTTTTTCCCCTGTTGATATCTATACGAGCTATTGCCTGTTGCCCTGCTTACCTACTTCTTTGTTCCACTGAATTTTTCTCTTGTTGCGTGTTTACTTTCCTCTTCTCTTCCCTTTTTCTCCTGCTATTTTTCATTAAACCCAAAGTAGCATTTTGATGAAAGCATTTTTCTAAGTTTGCTCAAAAGATTCATGTTTAAAATTACTCACAAAGTAGAATATAAGAATTACTAAACACATTGTTTTGAATAAGGGAATATATATATATATATAATAACATAACTAATATAACTTAAAACTAATTATATATATTTATATAATAAAACTTTATTTATTGGCACTGAAATTTGGGTTTTATATAGTTTTCACATATCATGAAATACTGTTCATCTTTTGATTTTTTTCCAACTGTTTAAAAATATAAAAAAAAGCCATTTGCAATGACATGGATGGAGCTAGAGAGTATTATGCTAAGCAAAATAAGTCAGTCAGAGAAAGACAAATATCCTATGATTTCACTCACATGTGGAATTTAAGAAACAAAACAAATGAAAAAAGGGGGTAAAAAAGGAGGAAAACCAAGAAACAGACTCTTAACTGTAGAGAACAAACTGATGTCTACTAGTGGGGAGGGTGCTGGAGGGATGGGTTAAATAGGTGATGGGGATTAAGGAGTGCACTTTGTTGTGATCAGTGTTGAATCACTAATTATGCACCTGAAACTAATATTACACTGAATGTTAACTGACTGGACTTTAAATAAAAACTTTAAAAAAATGTAAAAACCATACTTAGACCACAGGCCATACTAAAGCAGGCAATAGGCCAGATTTGATCCACAGGCCATAGTTTGCAGAGCACTGCTTTAAACTATAGGATTTATGCTGACATTAAGAAATTATATATTTAAGGACACATGGGTGGCTCAGTTGGTTAAGTGTCCTCTTGATTTTGGTTTAGGTCATGATCTCACAGTTCGTGTGACTGAGCCCCGCGTCAGGCTCTGTGCTGACAGCATAGAACCTGCTTGGGATTGTCTCTCTTTCTCTCTCTCTCTCTCAAAATAAACAAATAAACATTAAATAAAAGAAACTATATGTTCAAAACTAACCTAATTACAAATAGATTAGAAGAGACTGTAATATCAGGTTGAGTGGGAACAGATTATGAAAGACTTCAAATAACAAGAAGAGGCATTTAGATACATGATGTTGTCAATAGATTGCTTTACTTATTCTTAAGCAGAAATAAGTGATAAAAACAACTTTTGAGGAAGATTCATCTGGAAATGCTGTGCAGTTTGGACAGCAAAAGGAAATGAGCTACTGTGAATTCCTATAACACTTTGTGTCAGCTACTCCAGGTGTCAGCAAAAGAGGCCCTTGGCTTGGCTGGCAACTTTGAGAATCGTGAAACAGATGGAAAAGAAAGAATCAACAGAACTTGATGAACAATTGGATTTAAAAGTAAATGGAGGAGATAACTAAATAAGATGACAATTTTATTAAAGTCAGCAACTGGGATAAAGCAGGAAAGGAAAAATGGGAAAGAGAAGTCATAATTTGAATTCTGTATCTTTTCTAGACCAAATGACCAAGTACAATGAGGCTTATTACTTTTCCAAAGAGATTCACAAGAGAAAACCTTCTGAGGATTTTTCTTCCTTTTTCTTTTTTGATAATATACTGTTATTTGAGTTTTTATGTTGTAATTAACTAAGTCAGTAAGTCAGCTAATAAGTGGAGACTAAATAAGACCAGGAAATGCCTACATGTGAGGAAAATAAGGAAAGTTTTACATAAAAATGCCATAGGCAACAAATGAAGTCATGATAAGTTAATAAAGCAAAGAGTATCTAACCACATTGGTTTTTTGTTTTGTTTTGTTGTATTAGTTTGTTTTATTTTCTTCTTAATGGAAGAAAAATGGCATTGTTCTGATCCCATTTTCTGAACTTTTTTTACAACATAACCTTCAAGGATGTGCATTCCAAGTAAAAACATTTACCAGTACTTTGAATCACTGAGAATTAAATAACTCAACATTTTCAATAGAAAACTCAATTTTCAAGCTATCATATCTCATTTCTTACCAGAGACATGTTACCCTACTCATGGCTCCCCTACGTGAACTTTTTATCCATCAATGGGGAGAAGTATTGGGCTGCTAAGAAGTAAGCATACAATAGGACCTTAGGACTATGAAGTTCTAACTTCTTATTCTTCCCAATAAAAATGTTTTTATAAAATAAAGCATTCCCCTAAGCACAGAGTTTAAATAATACATTTGGTTATTTCCTAGAATTTGGGTGTATTGTGTGACAAGGTAAATGCATTCATTTCTGTAAAGTAGTTGACAAATGTGCATGTATGAAGTCGTTTTGGTCCTTGTAAGTTGTCTCTTTGTAATTTGAATGATCACTTCCCATTTCTTTCTTCACACTGAGAAGCAAAAGCATTTTCTCTGTTTTAAAGTCACAAAATGATATCCACCTATATAAGCATTTAGTATATAACATCTTTATGCCATATTCATGTATCTTTGGGATTGGCTGTGGCTAGCATAGCAAACAGCCTTCCATCAGAAGCAAGCGAAGGGGCACCTGGGTGGACCAGTTGGCTAAGTGTCCAACTCTTGATTTTGGCTCAGGTCATGCTCTCACTATTCAGTTGGTGAGTTGAAGCCCTGCATTGGGCTCCGTGCTGACAGTATGGAGCCTACTTGGGATTCTCTCTTTCCCTCTCTCTCTGCTCCTCCTCTGCTCACACGCTCTGTCTCAAAATAAAGAAACAAATTAGAAAAAAAAGAAGTAAGTGGGGTAGGTAGTAGGTCAATTAATTAAAAAAATTGATTATAGTGAAAAATCATGAAATAATTTGTAATGTGCATGCATTAAAGGTTTTCTATTAAGTTAAAACCTGTAAATACATGTTCATTAACTTTTTAAAAAAATAAGACCAAAGTTGTTTTTTGCTTGTTAGTTTTTTAAGAATGGGTCCAAGGATTGAAGCTCACCATCTTTTGTAATAAATCATACACATAATATATCTTATATGAAAGCCATTTTTTTTTAGTGGAGAAAGAACTTAGATACCACTGTGAAGTAATCTTGCCTAGGTAAGAAAAGACTTTAAGATGTTTAAAGTTGTGTCTACTGAAGCTAATTTAACCATATTGGTGACTTATTGAGTCTTAAAGCAGTTAACCTACTTCTTACAGAAACAATATCTAAGAAACACTTTCACAGTCTTATTTGATCAGTTTAAGCAATATTTAATTCAATTACATGATTATAATCATAAACATAACTTACAGAAACATGTTGAGGACAAATCCAAATTATACCCCTGGTAAAAACAAAAACACAAAAACCCTCAACGAGTAGAAGAAAAAATATTAGAGTACATAAGAGATTCTGTTTTTGAGCATTCAGTATGCTATGATATCAGATATATCATCATAGAACTAACTAAGAACATTAGTTAATATGATGAAATATTTAAGTGGTAGTTTCATGACATGTATACTGGATTTCAAAAGTTGTTCTATTAATTTTCTTTGACAATTTTTGAAAAATCTAGAATGTACTACTAGGTTTTCAGCTCTTAAGAGTAAAAGATGTTTCTTATTCATAACTATATGACCATAGCCTACCATAGTGCATGACAGATAGTAAACATTCAATTATTATTTGAATGGATAAATCAGTGGATGGTTGAATAAATATATATTCCAAAGGGTAGAAGGATCATATACTTCTACATGGTTTCACAGGACATAAATCTAGATTACTAAATTAATTTCACCATGAAAATGTACACCTTCATATTACTATGGGAAATGTTTTCTTTGCTCATTATATAACAATAAACAAAGTCCATCCTCAATGCGACTGTATTCTATCTTAAACTAGCTCAACTAACCAGTTCCTTCAATTTGTAATTTGACTTTCACTCTCAACAGAATGGATATAATTTAAAGGTTAAGAGTGATATTCTAAACATCTAATTACATACTTACAGCAAACTGAATCAGGGAGATTCTCTGGGTAGCTGGTCATGTATTTTCATTTCTTCACTTTTTACACTACTACCCTATCAAGCTATACACAATTTCCAAAATGCAAAACATTCAGGCCACCTGCAGGCTAAATTACCTGTGGCTAGCCTGATTTTCCTCCTACTGTATTTCATAAGTCCATCTACTTTTCTTCATAAAAATAGTAACCACTGATTCCAAAATGGCATGCAGGCTTCTTATTCCTGAATCAAGAATGATTTCTCACTGTAGTTTAATTGTGATGGTTGGTGTAAATTTTCTAACTTTTAAAAATGTTAATAATAATAGGCTTCTAAAAAATTTCATATTATAAAGTTATAAGAAAGTACAAAATCTTCATCTAATGCACTATTAAAATGGTGTCACTATGTGCAAATCACAGTAATATATTGAAATTGCTTTGAATAAATACTTTCTTTTCACTCCTCATAAAGCTATTGATATATCATATTACTTTTTATAGACTCTATTCTGTGATATGATGTTCCTGGGACTAAGTGTACCCAGCATGGGCTAAAACATTCTTTCTGTTAAAATGACTTTCACTCTGCCTCCAAATAATTTTTGATGTTATCCAATGATCACAGAAGTCAAAAATCTAATAACTCTTTCTCAGTTCTTCTTGATCTCTCTCTCTTTTTTTTTTTTTTTTTACTATTGTGTTCTCTGACAATAAGTAAACTCTCCTAGCTGTCCTTCTAATTTTTCTCAATCTTCTGTATTCTCATTTCTTTCTATCCCCCAAAGAGTTGTTCTTTGGGTTTCTTTTATTAGAGCACTCCTCATTGTTGTTGTTTTTGTTTGTTTGTTTTTTGTTTTTTATTTTTTTACATGACATTATGTGGACAACTCTCATATACTCTTTCTAAAATCCTGGCTTCCTTTTGAATTCTAGCCATATAAATGTAAACATTGACCAGAAACCTCACTTGGCTATTGGTTGTCATCAAAAGTAGAATCACCATAATCTCCTTCTCAATTTAAAACACCTTATTTTTCAAGGGCTCCATGTTTCTGTGCTTTTTTCCACCCAGTCACTGAAACTTAAATTCTAGAAGTCAACTTGGCTTCTAAGTATGTTCTGGCAGCAATTTCAATTTGGGAAGGTTGGGGGCTTCCCAAATAGCACCAAGTGTTCTCCAGATAACAGCTGGGTGTTGTACAATTCAACTCGATTCTGACGCTATCTACCCAGAGATAGTAGATTCCTCAGGTTGAGGACTCAGTCCTACAAAATTGCCAACGCCCCCTACTTCAGATGTTGGTCATAAATCCAAGTTATTATGTCTGCTTCTGATAGACTGAGTAGAGATTGGGAGTTCCCATGACCTTCTCTTCTGATTCTATTATTTTCCAGAGCAGCTCACAGAACTCAGAGAAACATTGTATTTACTAGATTACAGTTCATTGTGAAAGGATATAACTCACGAACAGCCAGATGGAAGAGAGGGGTAGGACAAGGTATGGGGAAAGGGTGTGGAGATTCCATGCTTTCTCCAGGTGCATCACTCTCCTAGCATCTCCCTGTGTTCACCAATCAGGAAGCTCTTCAAACCCAGATCTTTTTTATGGAGGCATCATTACATATGTATGATTGATTAAACTGTTGGTATTTTATTCAACCTTCGGCCCCCCTCTTCCCCCCCGCCCAGGTACAGAGGTGGGACTGAGAGTTCCAACCCTCTAATCATATGGTTTGTTCTCCTGGCAACCAGCCCCCCTCCTTAGGTGGGATCCATCAGTCAGCTCATTAACATAACAAAAGAGAGCTTTATCATTCTCATAACTTAGAAACCTCCAAGAGTTTTAGGAGTTCTGCCCAAAATGTGGAGAAAGACCAAATATATATAATAACACTATGACAGCTTTTCATTTTCCCTCACTCCTCATATTCTGGCATGAACATGTGTTTTAGTGACTATTATGTGCCAAGTATCACATAAAGTCCTAGAGAACTAAACCCTGCCAAGTCATTGTTCTTGATCTAGAGAACTCTTAACCTCTTAACTTACTTGTGCAAACTGAAAGATGTTATGGGAAAAGGACAACTAAGAAGGTAAGAGGGCAAATGAGTGGTCAGTTTAAACTTTTATTAGATTTAGAAGGAATGGGATTTTGGCTGACAAAGGACAGAAAGAATAAATCAAATCTCATGTTTTCATTCTCTGGCTATTTGTTTGCGCTATTCTTTCTGCCCATAATTTCCTTTTCCTTAATCTCTACCTATCAAAATCCCAATGAACTCTAGGATCTGTGGTTAATCATCTTGTTCAATGTTTATTTTTCAATCAATTGCAAATGTGTGTGTCAATCTTATTTATTAACTTTGATATCTTCTGCTAACACTAGCACTGTGTTTGGCACATGGTAGGTGTTCAAAATATATTTTCTAAACTAATAACTAACTGTATAAGAAAAGGAACCACTTAGGAAAACAAAAATACAGCTTATACACTGAGTTTCAAATTGCACAGGCTTTTTCTGCTGTATTCACATATGGAATCAGAAACTGACATCAGGATCCTAATTGTGAAGTGCAGTGTAATTACTCTGGTGCCTCACCATTAGAAATAATCTGTCCTTGGGGCGCCTGGGTGGCGCAGTCGGTTAAGCGTCCGACTTCAGCCAGGTCACGATCTCGCGGTCCGTGAGTTCGAGCCCCGCGTCGGGCTCTGGGCTGATGGCTCAGAGCCTGGAGCCTGTTTCCGACTCTGTGTCTCCCTCTCTCTGCCCCTCCCCCGTTCATGCTCTGTCTCTCTCTGTCCCAAAAATAAATAAACGTTGAAAAAAAAAATTTAAAAAAAAAAAAAAGAAATAATCTGTCCTTTCACATGTAGAGATGTCCACAACAAATATTATGACCTATTATTCTAGTATCTTCATAGTTATGAAGAAGCTGAAGTTTAATTACAAATGGAAATTCAATTATAGTGAATAATAGTTATGTGGATCTTCAGTTTCTTGTAATCTTCTGTTGTATTTTTTCAAACTGTAACTAACCCTTTATCCATAGTACGAATTAAGGAAAAGCTGATTTTTACTAATTCATTCATTGAAACATTTCGTGCATGAAGAAATAAAAAATAATGACATGTAATATTGCATGCTTGCCATGTGCTACTCACTCTACATATGTTGCTTCACTTATTCTTTATAGCCACCTAGAGAATTATTCATTCCATTTAATGGATGGAACTAAGGATAGTGTGATAAAGTGATTGCCTTTTTATAGTCCTAGGAAGTAGAGGCACTATATTTGGGAACTGGGTCTAACGTTGCAAACCAGGTCTTATTATACACGTTGCTCTCATCCATGTAATAAACAAGATAGACATATAAGGGGACATGAATATTGAATGTACACAATCATCAACTGAGAAAAGTGTATTTGCTTTATTCATTGTATATCATGACCATAAAATCATGATTTACTTTAGAAGCTATATTTAGATGGTGCCATTCTCTCAACTCTAGCTTTAGTTTGGGTTTGATGAATTTTATAGGTCCTTTAAGCTCTAACGTCTGTAAATCGTCCTCTTTAGTAATTAACAGGGCCCTGCTTAGCTGTAGGTAGAAAAAATATTTTCTGTTAGAGGTTAAATTCCACACTAGTTGGATATTTAAGAGAAAGCAATATTTGTCAATTATACCTCAGTAAAGCTGAAAAACAACGAATGGTCTTCCATTTCATATAATATTCTATCAATTGTGACTTTAGTTACAATGACACTAACAAAACAACCAGTGAACACTTGAGTGTAAAAAAGTCAGTGTTTTGGGTTGTATTAGGGAAATAATGATGGAATTCTTTTCATCCTTTTCTTCTCACTGAATTAATTTATGGTTTTCATTTTATATCAACACATTCACTGAAGAGCTACTCAAACTTGGCAGTCACCCTTTCCCCGACACTCCTTGGTACAATGGCTTCAAAAATACATTTTTTTTAAACTTCCCTTTTTCTTCTCCCTTTTGTCTTCCTGGTGTATTATATATCTAAGTGACAGGAGTCTTACAAAAATTTAGGAAGATAAACACTCTGCGTCTGTTAGGTACAACAGAAGGATTCATACATCATTTACAAGTTTCCTTCCTCACCTGTCTGGTGCAGGGGAGGACAATAACCCTGGATGGATTCAGTACCTTATGGCTGATTGCTGTCCAGGACATCATTATTGGTGATCTTGTCTTGTCATTGGTTTATGTCTGTCACAGAAGACGGTGGTCTCAAATTGGGATTTCTGCAGCAGGGCCAAGAATCATTATAGGTTATTATTCACTTGCAAGATGATGAATACTATGTTGAGATTCAAAGCAGCTTCTGGAAATAATTTTCAAAGAAATATACATTTTCTCATTTTTCTAAAAAATTTCCGCTTTAAAACAGTAGATGGCGAGTCACTATTTTAGAAATAATTTTTGATATTTCAAATGTTTTTAATGGTCAATTCTTAAAATCCTAGTCAATTCTTTTTTTTTTTTTTACTGGAAAATAGAAATCTGGAAATCATGTCTGTAACCGGAAAAGTGAAAAGTCCAGGGCACCAATTGCCCCTGATTTCATATGAAACGAGATTGCCTATCTTTTATTTATTTATTTATTTGCTCCTCAGTGAATCGATTGAACTGGGGCTAAATTCCTGGCTCGATTATTACATATGCACAACTTACATTACACAGGGGGTTCTGAGTCATGGCAGGCTTCTCAGGCAACTTAAGAACCTGTGCTTTATGGGTCTGATGGCAGTTTTGCAGCTTCCCGCACATTTAACATGACATTGAGCTGCCACTGCCAACACTATCAGAAAGGCCTTGATTACAGGGTTGGAGAAGGACTGCAGGGAAACCTCAACTTCCAATCTGGCACTAACCCGAGGAGGTCTGGGTAACACTACTGTATGCACTGCCTTCTCCCAACCCGCCAATGTTGCCCTCTAATCATTATTTTTAGGTGAAATAAATTAGTATCATAGGCGTTTGAAGGGTAGCTCTGCCACAGAGGCCTTCTCCTGCCTTTGTATTGGCTATGTTAGATGTGGGAATGTGTTTTGGGGACCTGTTCTATCCATAGGAGACACCTGAGATTCAGAGATTATTCTGTACTTGCTTGACAAAGAGATCATCCCCGGCCCCACCTCATGCATCTCCGAGTAACCAACAGTCACCTTTCCATGACAGCTTTTCCTCCTCAAATACATTCTATATTAAAACCGTGCTTTATACAACGTTTGCATGGCTCTGCATATGAAATACTAAAACATCATCAGTTTTAATGAAATAGTCAACCTACTACTTGAAGAATTTATATTTATGGCCAGCCGACTAGCGACCCTCCAACATGAGCTAGGTGATGCATTTCTAGGAACTTCAAATTAATCCTTTTCATTACAGAAGTAGGTACCCATGAAAATGAATAGAAATAGCTGATCTCATTAAAGGCTGAATTGAAACCAATTCTTATGGTGGCAGTAGCTACAACCTGCGATAATTTCCCTAGCTGCTGTATGAGTTAAGTCCTGTAATTACTTTTAAAAAATTCTAAATAGCATAATTTTAGGGTATATTGTATTTTTTATGTGTATATTTGTATGTATGTTGAATAACTGGGTATAGAGATGTATTTAAATAATCTTGAATTTTAATTGGGTTGGCTTGGTTTTTATATTCATAGGACTTTATACATGTCTTTCTACAGACACAACTTTTTCCCTCTAATTCTTTTTGATTCTCATTCTCATTTTGTGAGACTGATCCTTAGATTATGACTCTCGTTATAAATGCATACTATGCTAGAGGGCTATTTTTATGCTCACAGACTCAAATCATTCTGGGATTTTAATTTCTCTTCTATAGTTTGAAACAAATTTTTAAATTTAAAAAGATGAAGACATTTGTCCTTGCCCTAGGGCCCTGATTTAAGGTTTAGACAGAAGGTTAAATATCAAAACTTTAATATAAATCAAGTGCATGCATTTCTGAATAAAGGTCTGGTGCCATCTGCACAGGGCATTGATTCTTCTAGCTAGAGGGCTGGAGAGTCTGTTTACAAAAGAATATACAATTTGGACAGAATGAGTGCCCTTCTATCAAGTAGAAGAGAAGAGTCATGTTCATTTGTCATTACAAGCACACCATTTCCTTTTGGGTGAGTTAATGCCCTTCTTTAAAAGGAGATTAGTCCTTTAAAAGTAAAGAAATTGGAGCTGGCAGCTAGCATCCCAGAGTAGATACAGATTCAAAATTCTTTAAAAGCCTGAGTTCTGTCTAACCCATTCGGAATCTCTTAAAAACATCACCAGAGAATACTGGTGTGTTCACATTCAGCCACCAGGATTATTTCAGAATCGTGACCACGTAACTTTTCACAGTAAGAATCTGTATGCAAATAAGCATCAGTTCTCCATGGACACTCTGGAAACTCTTTGGTTAATGCAGCAAGAAAGTAAGCACAAAGACCATGAGGGAAAGATATTAATCTTAAGATATGACAGGAAGGGTCGCACCTTGATTTTAGCTAACGTCTGTCCTCTACAAGTAGATGACCCCAGATTCTTTAATAACTTACCCTCAGAGTTAGATGCAATGGGTAATTATCTTGGTAGAGAATTTAAATTCAGCCTTTGATTCCTTTCACAGATGAATCTCATACTATGAACACAAGGATAATAATAGGCCAAGGAGCATTTAAATATTTATGCAGATTCTACTTCAATTTATATTTGGAAACTTTGCAACCCTGGTAGAAAGAATATTTCTCTTCTCACTGCGTACTATAATTTCTAGGACTTTAAAAGTAAATAGTTTAGTACAGAAAAGCAGTGGAGAAGTTCAGTGACCCTGCAGCTTTGAATAAAGACAATTCTATTAAACTTTGATTTATAAGTCACAATCAGGGAATTGGCTGAGAATAACTATATGCACCATAAATAAATTGAAAATTGTCCCAGGTATTATAATGCAATGAAAATATACACAACATCAATATCATAATAAAGATATTTTAATATTTCCTTAATGACTTCAAAGCCACTTAGAAATCTTGCATCAATTTAGGAACTTCATTAATGACATTACAGTCTTGGGGGAAAAATAGTTTTTAAGTTATCTGGCTGTTCAAATTTAGGACAAAACCTGATCGTTAGGGTAATTTGTTTTATATAAACCAAAGCTTTAGACTTTTTCTTTTCAGCAAGTTATTATAAGCTGTATTATTTCAATAATAATAGTGCTGTCCTTGCTTTTATAATAGTTGTGATAGAAAAAGAAAGAGTGGAAAGTCTAGAAAGGCATATTCTTATAGATGGAAAAGCAGCGAAAGAAAGGGAAGAAGTCTGAAAGGATGTCCTGTAATATGAAAAAACAAAAAAAGCACGCAGTTCTACTTTGTCCAAACCCTAGCCTTAAAATAAACTAGCTGTGTGATTTGGAAAATGTTAGCACTGAACATCAGTTTCTTCATTCATAAAATATAAACATAGTTCTTATTGCATATGGTCATTGCAAGGGTTAAAGATGATGTATGTATGGATGAGCTTTTAATATAATGCTCATTATATGTGTTGACCTCCACTACCCTCCCAGGGGATGGAAGGGTCAGGCTGCAACAGTTATGCCCATCCTAGGCCACCTTACAACTCAGAAGAGAGATTTCTCTGTTTCCCAGTTCTTGGATTTTTCTTCCAGGCAGATAATGCCAACCAGTAGGCCAGGCAGAACTTTGTGGATGTGCAGGTTCATCTGTGGGCACTCATATGGTGAGAGTCAGTAGGTAAAGCAAAAGGTATGCAGTACCCTGGAACTCAGTTGAACTTGGAATTTAGCTTTCTTGTACTTAACTCAAATTCCTTTTGTCGTGACCTTTCAGTCTGTCTGCAACACAAGTGCCTACTAAACCTGATTCATAGCCTAACCCTCAAGGTAGATCTAAGTGTCTTCATATGATTTAGCCTGTACTATACACTTAATTTCCAAGCACGGTTATAATAGTATAACCGCACAGATGAATACCGCTGCCTGGTAAATGGGGGTGGATTCTGTACTGGGTAGGTTTTACTGAAAACACTACCAATATGCTTCATCTTCTATATTGTTTACAGTTCTTTTCATTTGTGTTTGTAAGAATTCAATAAACTGGTAGTACAGTATAGCTGTGTAGATAATATAGCCATAATTCAACATCCAGTCTTTCATCTTGTGTTGATCAAAGAACAAACGCTAGCCCCCAAAAAAGAAATGTCAAAATAAATTAAGTTGACTACATGTCTCAAACTCCACAAGAAGATACAAGGTTCATTGTGCTATTACTCTCCTATCTACCTTCAACAAAACCAGTATCAAACCCTAACATCTAAATCTCCTAAAAAATGCCCTCCCAACCTTCCAGCCTCTAGTGAAATCTCTTCCATGTTTCCCATTATGTTGTAACACAATAATACAAAAATATGTTTGCAATTACAGAATGCCCTTCATTATATGAGAAGGAAGAAAATTAGCAAGAAGAACAAGAAATATCTTTAGTGAGAAGGTCACAGAGAAAGGCTTGAACTATTGTTATTTTTATTTTGGTTTTGAATCTGCAAGCTTCAGGTACCATAGATTAGAGAACACATTTGAAGAACCAAAGAGGTATGTTAGACAATGAGTATTGTAGTGGAGTAGTAAAGTAACAGTAATGTGGACATCAAAGAGAGAAAAATGATTCTGCTTTTAATAAAGCAGTTTTGTGACTTAAGCTCTGACAGAGACACATTTTAGAGATTATAAAAAAAATCAAAAACAGGGGCGCCTGGGTGGCGCAGTCGGTTAAGCGTCCGACTTCAGCCAGGTCACGATCTCGCGGTCCGTGAGTTCGAGCCCCGCGTCAGGCTCTGGGCTGATGGCTCGGAGCCTGGAGCCTGTTTCCGATTCTGTGTTTCCTTCTCTCTCTGCCCCTCCCCCGTTCATGCTCTGTCTCTCTCTGTCCCAAAAATAAATAAACGTTGAAAAAAAAAATTAAAAAAAAAAAATCAAAAACATAGATGGACCTAGAGGGTATTATACTAAATGAAATAGATCAGACTGAAAATAGCAACATATGATTTCACTCATAAGTGATATGTAAAAAAAAAAAAAAACAGATACAAACAAAAAAAATCACAAATGAATAAACAAACAAAAAGCAGAATTAGACCTATAAATACAGAGAAAAAACTGATGGTTGCCAGAGGGGTGGGGCGTGGACAAAATGGGTGAACAGGAGTGGGAGATATAGGCTTCTAATTATGGAATGAATAAGTCACAGGAATAAAAGGCACAGCATAAGGAATATAGCAAATGATATGGTAATAGTGATGTATGGGGACAGATGGTAGCCACACTTGTGAATATAGCATAACGCATTAACTTGCTGAACTGCTATGTTATACACCTGAAACTAATGTAACATGATGTGTCAACTATGCTCAGATAAAAATAAATAAATAGATAAATAAGTAAATAAATACAAATTAAGAATACCTGAATCTGGGTTTTGTATTCTGGTTGAATGCAGTTTATTTAACATATCTGTCGTTTGGAGACATTAATTTTCTCTTTCTTTTTCAACAATGATCAATAAAATCAATGAAATATAATAAGTTTTTATTGCCCACTGCCTTAGTAAATAAAACACAACTGATGTCTGTTGGTAATTTATGTTATGATTCAGTAGCTTTTGTCCAACAAATAACTCTCAAAATGGTTTAGGATCAAGGCAAAATTTTTGTGTAGTCCACTTCTGTAATGCCTGTATTCATTGTGCTCTAGAAATGCTTCAATCCTGATATAGGCAGAGGGGTTGTCCAGATAATTTCATGGTATCTCCATTCTTCTATGCTAAAATTCTATAATCCAAACATAAAAATGAATTAATTTGAAGTATTTCAAAAGGGTATAATCCCCAGTTTAAGCTAATTATCCCATAAATCCTTTTTTTTTTTTTTAATTTTAGAGACAGAGAGAGAGAGAAAGAGAGAATCTCAAGCAGGCTCCATACTAAATGCAGAGCCCAATGCAGGGCTCAATGCAGGCTTGATCTCTGAGTCAACATCAAAAGTTGGATACTTAACTGACGGAGCCTCCTAGGCACCCCAATTTTTAAATTTTTCTGGGTTCTTTGGTTTCTTAATTTTATATTTAGTGTTTAGAATTTTAAGGCTGATTTTCTCCTTGCATTTATTTACAACTTTTATTTTGTATACACCAATATTTATTTCTGTATTCTGTACTAAACAGGTTCTTTTCAGTGAGTACTTCTATGCTCTTTGCACTGCCCTGTGACTTCCTTCAGATCCATCAATGCTAATGGTCTCTGAATTTATAACTTTTCAAAAAGGTAAATCCAGCAAACAGGAAAAAACACAATCCTTGATTCATTTAAAGTGATTTCAGAGAATATCAAGATAAAGATTTGGATGATATAAACACACAAAGAAATATTAACAAATCAAAAAGTCACAATTGAAACATGATAAATATATTGATCTGATTAAAAAAATAAGTTTATAAATAAACCTTTCTATACACAGCGTAGTGCATTGCATTTTACAACTTTCTTTTTAAATTTTATTTGTTTGTTTGTTTGTTTGTTTGTTTGTTTAAAGTAAGCTCTACGCCCAACATGGGGCTTGAATTCATGACCCCGAGATCAGGAGTCACATGCTCTACCAACTGAACCAGCCAGGCATCCCTCATTTTGTAACTTTTTAAAAGTTCTCAGTAATACTGTTGTTTAAAAGTTTTATTTCTCTATGTGTTGTAATAGCAGCTATGTATTGTGCACTCACTCTTTGCTGAGAATTTATTAGCATTAAAAAGGTTATTTTACTGAATTCTTACATTAACACTAAGTAATAGGTATTATTAATCTCATTTTACCAACTACAAAAAAGTACTTCCAAAAGATAAAGTAAATGTCCCAATTCTGCGTAACAAATAAACATCAAATCTGGCTTTCAAAGTCAGTTCCATAGTTCTCCAGAGTTGATGACTATTGCCTTTTCACAATGATAACCCAATAACTTGATTTCTAAATATCAAATAAAAAATAGACTAAGAATTATTACTTCTTTTTTTTGAATTATTTTCTTTGATCTATTGCGAGTTCATTTAGAATCATGGAATCTTAGTGGGCCGTTTCTCTATCCTTTCATTTGATTCAAGAATCTTCTCCACAGGGGTACCTTGGTGGCTCAGTCGGTTGAGCATCCAACTTCAGCTCAAGTCATGATCTCACATTCATGGGTTCGAACCCCACATGGGGCTCTGTGCTGACAGTTAAGAGCCTGGAGCTTGCTTTGGATTCTGTGTCTTCCTCTCTCTCTGACCCTCCCCTGCTCATGCTCTGTCTCTCTCTGTCAAAAATTAAAATAAAAAATGTTAAAAAAAATTAAGAAAAGAATCCTCTCTACAATATTGGTGATAGATAGACTTGTTGCTTCTTCTAAATGTTTTAATAGCAATAAAGTCTTTTTCTTTTAAGGCATCTACAAGATCCAGGCACCAATAATTTTCTGTTGTTTTTTAATTCTCTATTGTTTAGATATTTGCCTTTATTAACAGTAACCCACTGATTCTAATTCTGCAGTAATCAGAATAAGTAACAAAATTCTCTATAAAAGTGTTAGACTGAAGAGGAAATAAGCAAAAAAAGTAAGTGAAGCTTGGTGTATAGGTATTCTAAACACAAATAACAATAAATTCATGAAAATATTCAATCCTAGGAAGGTTGGGAAAATGATTTATTTTCTTGCCTTAAAAAATTTATAATCTGGGATCCTATCTGGGGTGCATTATTATTTTAATGCAATGATATTGTAGCAACAGAACCATGTAATACTACGATAGTCCTGCAGAAAATGTGGAGAATTGTTCTGAGTCACATATAGCCGAGGTTATCCGGTGAGGAAATCATTTTAAATCAGATGCAGGAGTACCAAACTGCAAAACAAACAAACAAACAAACAAATAAATAAAACTTTCAAAACAGTCATGTGACATTTGATAATATATAACAGTAAGGAAGAAATTTCTGGCATAGACAATGTTTGGTGGAAATGCTTTGGAGGGACCAGTAAGTCAAATATATGGCATAATGTTCCATATTATCAGCATTCTTATGCGGAACAGCCAGTAGCTTTTTGACAGTAGGTATAGTTCACCAAACTAAACAATTACATAAAGAAGAAAAACATTATATTTACTTTTTATAATATTGAAAATCTGTTTAAAAGGAATGCAGGTGTGTTTGAAATAGACAAACTAGTTGCAGGATGTATGCTAGTTAGAAGAGACTGAGGGCTTAGCAGTTTTTTGGGACCCCCCCATGAAAAGTGCCATAGCTGTGCAGGACAGGAAAGAATGAAATGCAAACATAACTTGTACATTATTCACCTGAAGCAGTTGTTCACATTGATTTAGTATAAGTGCCTTAGCTAATGTATTGTAGTTCCTATCAAGCATTGGAGCAGACACCGCTGTGGAACATTTAGTTCCCTTTCCTTGATCTTCTAATATGTTCTATGTTCACCTTTCATTTTATGTGTTCAGAACCTGTGTTAAATTCTCCTCTCCTGACTACTTGTCCCTACACTCACCTGTACTTCCATCACCAGAATTACTCCCATCAGACTCATCAGTGCTTTTCTAAAGTCAGTGTGGGGCGTCCAGCGGAGTGCATGTCTGAATCCCATGCCAGCTTCACCTGTACTATCTCCTGAGTGTGTGATTTTGGGAATGTGACATATATGTTTGCAGAAAATCTTCAGAAATAAGCATCACTCTCAGGCAATCCAGCTCCAGAATCCGGTAATCTTGACCATGGTGCCACATCACCTCTGTAATATTGCCTAGATGCTGTAACTTTGAGTTTTAATACTATTCAACTTTATGTTTAAAGGGAATGGGATTTTATATGCTCATCTCTATATCACAGGAGACCATGATAACCAAAGTCTTTAACTTTGTGGGAATAGTCAGAGGAAAATAACAGATGATGCCCAATGTGTTCTTTTATGATGTTTTGTTTGCCAAGTGAATTCAAGTTTTATTTTTGTTTCATTTCATTTTTGGTTCAACAGTTGGAGTCATTCTTGAACCCTCCCCCATGACTCCTCATGAACTTGTTCCCCTACAAAGGACCCCTATAGCTGTGAACTGGCTAGTGGCAAACATCTGTCAGAATACTCTAACTCACATTGGAACCATCATGTTATACATAATGGGAAAATGAAAGAGGTAGTATTGGGCTCGAACTCATGAACCCTGAGATCATGACTGGAGCCCAAGTCAAGTCAGATGCTTAACTGACTGAGCCACCCAGGTACCCCTCTCCGCATTTTTGTTTTGAGCGTTCTTTCCAGTCACACTGTAGAGACCTACCAGGAGTTTATTTGTGATTATGGCTGCTTTGAACATTTCAGTGCTATCCAGGCTATAGAAGAGATGGTCACAAATCTAAAACAAAACACATTATCCAGCACTTACCGTGCTCTCACTTAGCATGCCTTCATGAATGTGTAGCTTTTTTCATTTTCCCAGTTGAGTCCCCAGACCTATTATTAGCATATTATGATTTACAAGAGAGTGGGTTTTTTAATAACAACACTGAGAAGGCAAAACCCATTTGTTCATCCGAAGAGGTTTCAGAGCACATAATAAGCACAGGGTGGTCAGAATAAAAACTGACATAAGTACACAGTCCATGATTGTTCCTAATCGAAGAAAACACCAAATTAGAGCCAAAAGGCTGGGAAACAAATTGTTTTCCACAGTAAATCATTCTCATAAATATAATTATTTAAAACATTTGAACTCTATTTAGGGATATAAACAGTGATGTGGGTTTCACAAGGAGCACTAGACAGCTGGTTGGCTTTAAATCTTAGTGGCAACCACATTGGAGGCTGCCAGGGGCTTCTACTGTTCCGTTTTAGCTAGAGGCAGGATTACTGAAGCTGCATTATAGCCTCCATCTCATTTTCAGCTCTATTGCACCAATTATGCTGCATTGAGGCTTATAGGGGCTTACATTGAGTCTCAGATAGATGGAAGAAGCCAGTCTATATTCTTTGTGATAAAAATAGTCATTAATTACTGAGAGTTGTAAACCGCTTAGCATCCTTCTTAATGTGGCCCGTCAGGTGCTTCTTCTCATTCTATAGCTAATCAGCAAAGAGGAGAAAAATCCTCAGGAAAAAGATGATCTTTTTTGGCTCAAGCAGAAAGCCAAGGTTAAAAATAAATCTAAAATACACTGTAAATCTAAGCCAATGTGCACTCACAGGCAAAATACTGCCCTGTTTTCTTTTCAATCAGTGTTGATAATAGAAAAATTTCTTGTAACATTGTCCCATTGGGGAAATTAATTATCAGTATAATTTTTTTCCCCTCTCTGATGGAAAACAATGTGTTCTGAGAATTTGGATGCATGAAAACACATTTACAAATAGCTCAAATGGAGTTAGATAATTATCTAATTAAAGAAAAGTGAAATGTCATAGGAATTAATGGGTAATTCAGGAAGAGGGAACCCAGCTAGTAAAGGGTCTGCTGAAAGAAACAATAAATAGATTCATCTTTGAATGGACAGCTTAAATATGTTGGTGAAATTTCAGGTTTGCCTGTTTCAGAATCGACTGCCATATCCAGTATTTTAATTTTTAACAATAATCTTGGCCAAAATGTCCATTATCGTCCTTCATTAAGGCACTCAGAATCATGGGGTAGTAAATGTCAATATGATGAACTATAACAACCTTCATTTGGTAGACAAAACACAGATAAATGGCTTTTGTGTGTAAAAGTATCCTAGAGGTTGGGAAGATAGAAAGTATGCCTATTTGGAGTGTAAGCATGTATTGTGGGCTTCTTTCTTTAATGTGCATATTTTGTAAGTAAAATCCATGCTTTAAGGAATGCTGTACAACCACATTTCATGCATTTCGATATGACTAATATTTGTGAATGGGAGTACAGTTTTTCAAGGCAATGGGCAAAGAAAATTGGAGTGATGGTGTATCGACTAAGTTGATTTTTATGAAAGCCTTGTAGAGAAGTTTAAAAATGAACAGTATGTGCAAGGGGGAAAAAAAACCAACAATGAAAGAAATAACAAGTGGATTTCACTACATTATAAGCTTGAGATTGCTTATTAAATACATAACTTGTTTTTCTGCTATACCAGTCATTTTACATAAGTGTGTGATTTGGCTTCCATTTGCAATGTGTAAATGCAGCATGCTTCAACAGTGCCACAGGGAATACTTGTTATGGGTTGAATATTTGGTTAAAATCTTTGGAAAAATTCCAAAAGCATCTACATGCCATGGCAGCTTTGGGTAAGCAGCTTTTTTTCAGTTCACTTCTCTCCTTGGCAAGTCGGGAGAAGACAACTGTTCTCCAGACACAGGGCAGATAATATATCCCCATTTCCTTTCTTACCACTCTGAATTTTTAGGAATTGGTGGTCTCTGCATTTGGAAGTAATTTAAATTTCTATGGCTCCTTAAGAAACAGCTGCTTAAGAATCTGTCTGTTAAATGTGAGCTATTAATGTACACTATATTCATATAGTTATTTTAATCATAAATAATTATAGTATTTAAAACAAACAATGAAGTTTTGCCTTCTTAGTACAGTTTCTATGTAAAAATCCCATTACACAATTCTGAAGGGCAGGGAGGGGTGGAGAAGTAGTATACAAACAGATAAACAAGAAGAAATTTGCCCAAAACATGGAGAAATGATGCTAGATGAAGTATGGTTTCTGGCACAAATTTTATGATGGACAACTATAGAAAGTAATATATATATATATATATATATATATATATATATGCGCAACAGGTATTTTTTTTTTCCATATTAAATCTTCACTGGAGAAAATGATATATGTAGCTTTTAGATGCAGTCATTGATTTATTACAAAACAGGCAAAGACACCCCCCAAAGGGAGCCAGAAATGGGACCCATGGCTGAAAGAGTGGAGAAGAAACATTTAAACACATTCTAGGACTGTTTATTTTCTAACTGCTTTGCTATGACTTGCACAATTTAAAAGGCTTTGCAGGAACAATCTGTTAACAGAAGGAACACAATCTGATTTTTCATAAAAAAGAAAGCACACAGAGACTGTAGATGATACACAACATCCTTTTCTTTTCACACTGTCACCTTTCAGTGCACAAAGATTGTGCCTAGGTAAAATAGACATTTAAAAACCATCTCTTTCTCTGACATACTTTCTTTTCCCCACTGCTTTCCAACTCCCATACCCTAGTTTCTTCTGCACCTTTTCCAATTATCTGTTCCCTCTTCACCAGTATTTTAGGGTCTTGGCTTCATCCTGGCAGGGAGCTTTCTTAAGGTCACATGCAAAATCCTGGGTAGCCTAAGGTGTAGCTGATAGCAACTATGTCCTCATGTCTTTGGTAGGAGTAGGCCTAAGCCTTTCAAAATAATCACAGTGAAACATCAAAAGACCTCCTTACCATCAAGTGTGAGAAAGTGAAGGAAGAAAAAGAACAGAAAACTTTTACCTGTTACTTTCTTCCTCTGGTGGTCTTCTTTGAGTTTTTGGAATGGATGACACTGTTTATCTTTCTTCAGTGAGTGAATTTGTGTTTTTGAATTTGGAGTAAGATAGTTCTACCACCACATACCATACTTGGCAGATCTTGGGTCAGTTATGCATAAAACAGAAAAAAAAAAAACAGTTCAAACTGGCGTAAGTAAAAGAGAAACATTATTGACTCACATAATTGAATAAACCTGGGCACAATGTGGTCTGAGGCTGAAACATTTTCATCATGGACTAAATATCCTCTATATCTATTGACTTCTTTCTCTTGGTTTTGGCTTCCTTCTTCAGCTTCAAACGTCGTAAGATGGCTGTCAACCCTTCCAGAGTAATACCGTTGCCCTATACAATCCCCCAACCCCATACCTTGTGCCTTGGGTGGTGGGGAAAGCCCCAAAACTTGAACAACTGCTGAAAAAATAGCTTCTTTCTGCTGTTTGCAACTCTGAATCTTCCTCCTGAATATTTTACCCATCCACATCCCTTATCTAGGGTAGGAAGGAGCAAAGGTAAATGTGGGGCTGTGAATTCATAGCTTTTGTGGCTTATTGCATAGAATAGCCCTAGGCTGCTGCCAACCATACCTTCTCCTATAAGAGAGTTGGTCCTCTGTCTTTGGGAAATGGCTGGCAGCCCATCTCCACATTTCTCATCAGTACCTATTGGGGTCTATGAAACAGAGCATCTGCATTGATGGTGCTTAATCTTGATTGACAATGAATTATAAAATTAGAAAATTTAAAAGACTTTTTTTCTAGTGCTTTCCCATTGGATCTAATTCAGCACTGGTAAGGACCTAGGAAAGAGAGTTATTTTCAATTCACATTTGAAAGGTACCCTCTGTACATACTTATTGCTGATCAAATCAAAGCTTAAACCCAGTTTATGAGTAATTTATCTGCCCTCATGCCACACAGACATTAACCAATAAAGTCCACAGGTTGCCTATATAGCATCACAGCCAAATATTCCAAGGTTCACTTTCCTGAATGCCTACTGGATATCTTCTTCAAGAATATTCATGATCTGGATGCCTGGCCCCTGCTGACCCAAAGTAGCTCCAGGAAGATTTCCTCTAATGAAATCATGACAGGTTGCTAGATATCAGCATAAGCTTTTATAGATCAGCTACAATGACTACTAAACCCCAACATTTGTTTAGTTCTTCAAAGTTGTCCATAGATTTTATTATATTATCTAAGATTAATGAAAAAAGGCATACTTATGCATTCTGTTTCATGTAGGGGTTAGGAAATAACCAGTTCAATAAAGCAGGTTTGAACTGACAAGGGATGGGAGTGACAATATAGCTGCTTTCTGAGCATGCTTGAATCCCTGGAATTCCTTGGTAGGCAGATTAGATATTTAGTTTTTGATTTTTTGTTTTGTTTCATGTCTCCCCGCCCCCCCCCCCCCCAGAATGGAGCATCTACAGGCAAATAAACCTTTCTTGTGACAAAATTGACTACCTCTTCTAGTTAAGATTAAATGAAGTTACTCTAGCACCCTCCCACCAGGGATACAGCAAAATATAACTGAGGATAATCAGTCTCTTTCCAGTACAGTGTATTTATTAATCCTGCAAGTACTTTTTTAAGGCCTACTATATACCAAACACACACAATAGAAATATACTCCCTGACTTTATGTGTCATATGGATATTAAGGTTCCTTCGGTTTACTTAAACAATTTTTTTTTTTTAATCTTACTGAAGTCCGGGTGTGAACAATGCTACCAGAAAGAGAGACTTTTGCCAACACTAGACAATTGCCAACACTAGTCAGAATCTGAGGACGGTGGAAAACCCTGAAAAATAAAAACAGACCAAAATGAAGCTCATCAAGCACAGGAGTCCTTGAGAGGATTGTGCATATTGGTGTTGGGATCTGAATCTACACTTCTAGGTTGCCTCCAGAAAATCTAAGGCACACCTATGGAGTTAATTGGGATAAGGTTGATGTTTGATTTGAGGTTTTACTTAAATATCTTAAGAGTTTATTAATAAACATTTCAAATAAAGCAATTTTTAATGGAAAATATTTAATTGTTTCGCTGAAGTTGATTTCAGGTTGTCTGAAATGTTATCTGTCAAAGAAGAATATTGTGAACTGTTGGTGAAAGATTTTTGACCACATGCCTGGCTTGTTGATTCTGAGTAATCAAAAGAAAATCTGAAAATAACTTTTTAAGATTATGCACTATCAGATTGTGGCCAAAATGTGTACATGACCGTGAATGATAAATATGTTTATATCCTTCATCAGTGGTTAAAGTAAGGAATTCCTTTACTACACCCTAATGGAAGACACATCAGTAATTGATCTTTCAACACTTATGTCAGACGTTGTAGTTCTTGTCCTCAAGGAATTCATATTTTCACAGGGAAGATTGACTCTATTCATTTACTACCAAGTGCTTAGTTCTAGGGAAACAAGGAATAAAACAATTAATTTTGTCCCTGACCTCATGTTGCTTAGACTGCATTGTTGGGAGAGAGAAAAGGAGTAATAGTTAATCAAACACTACTGGAATAAGTGGTGTCAAGAGAAGTTTGTGGTCCTGAAGAAAGCATAATAAAGGGATCTGATCTAGGTGGTCAGGATAGAAAGTGTTTCTGGGGACAAGGTATTTAGCTGACATCTGAAGAATACTTAAGATTTAATTAGAAAAGACAGGAGAAACCACCAGGCAAAATGTGTCGAGGTAGGTACAGAGGCCTATGATGTAAGGAAATAGAAATTTCCTGGGGTTGAAAGAGCAATGTGTACAATGTTATGTGAAACAAAGGGCTGAGTGAGGGGTGGTGGAGTACTTGGCTTGAAGGCTATATTAAAGATTTTGGACGTTGTCCTAACAGTTCTGAGAGGACACTGAAGTGTTTAAAGCTGAGTGTGATATGTTTAAATTATTATTTCATTAAGATTGTCCTGATGGCCATATATGAAGAATAGATTTACACAAATAAATATGAGCAGAACTTTTAGGCAACACTTGCAATACCTCAGAAGAGAAATTATCATCATGCAGAGGAATGGTGGTCCTGGATACAGATCTGAGAGATATTTAGAAGTTATAATCACTAAAACTTGTTAAAGTATTGGACAAAGGGAGTGAAAGAGTGGGAGGTATTTTAAATAATTAATAGATATTTGGCATTTGTAATTGTACTCTCTGTTGATCAATTTCGCCAAGAAAAGATGCCAAGAAGAAGGGTCAGTTTTGCAACCATGACAATATGCACAAGTTGCTAAGACATTAAAGGAAGTGGCCAAGATGTAAAACGGTGTTGGAGAGCTCATGTTGAGATTTTTCACACACGTACACATAAACACAGACACGTGTACGTTAATTGAGGGCGAGGATAGAATTTTCAGTATTAGGACTACTTAGGATCTTGTGTGTGAATTTTTTTTAAGTAAGCTCTACACCCAACATGGGGCTTGAACTCACAACCCCAAGATCAAGAGTTGCATACTCTACCAACTGAGCTAGCCAGGTGCCCCATGTGTATCAGTTTTGGAAGTTTTAGTTGCAAATGAAAGAAATCAACTCCAGTTAAATTAAGCAAAAGTAAGTGTATTGGGCAAATAATGGGGGATTACAGAATTCATGGAATGCTACATCTTAGAATAGGACTCGGAAATAAGCAGATCAAGTAGCCCCAGAGGCTAGAAAGCAAGAAGCACAACAAAAGTCTAGGAAGACTAACAATCTGGGTAAGGTAGAGCTTTTGAAGTGGATGAATTCCAATTATCTCTGGTCTCTTGGTCCGGATGCTCAAGAGAAAGCAGCTGATTGGTCTAACTCTTGTTGTATGTCATCTACTGAATATGTCACAGAAGACCATACTGTGGAAGGTAATTTCTCAAAAGGACCTTGAGATTCAGTTCAAAAAGGGAAGTGAAATCTGAAGAGTCAAATACAAATCTCTGCTACACCTTGGAAGGCATTTACCTTTTTCTCAAGTCTCCACTGAAGCAACACAGTAATGAAGTGCCCCTTTCAAATATGTTTGATCACACATGTTAAAGGAAGCATCTTCTCTTATCTGGCTGTGACTGTGAGTGAATTATTGTTAAAAAAAATTTTTTTACGTTTATTTATTATTGAGAGACAGAGCATGAACATGGGAGGGGCAAAGAGAGGAGACACAGAATCTGAAGCAGGCTCCAGGCTCTGAGCTGGTAGCACAGAGCCTGACATGGGGCTTGAACTCACAAACTGCAAGACCATGACCTGAGCCAAAGTCAGACACTTAACCGACTGAACCACCCTGGCACCCCTGTGAGTGGATTATTAATTGAGTGTATCTCTCTCTACATCCTCCTTTCCTTCTTCACTTCGCATATCCTAGAGTTGGCCAGGTTTATTCATCTTGGCTTTTGCAACTACTGCACATAATGCATTATAGGGGGATGTTAGTTTGGGTGGAGGGAAGAATCTTCCTTTAATCCACAAATACAAGCTAGTGAAACATACAAATAAATTTTAATAAAGCATTTTATGGTTGTCATAGTCAAGTTGAATTCTAAAAGCACTGCATCATGATTCAGAGAAACACAAATATGGCTTTTATAGTCTGCATTTTTCTCTCCAAAAATAGGTTCTTTCCTCTGCTTCAGCCCTAACTGTTCTGTAGTTGCATACTTTAAAGAGGAGGCATTCCTATCATTGTTGATTTACATGTATTTCACAATGCTTCCCCACCCTCCACAAAGACAATTCAAAGATACTCATCAGAGCTTACGCAGTTGCATATGGAATAGTTGTAAGAGTTGTTTTTGCCCATCACTTCACTGTCAGTACAATTCTCCTCACTCCTCTCAGGAAAATACGAATCTCTTTCTGAACACAATTTTGGTTCCCAACTGTGTTAAGTAATTTATCTCCAGTTGTTGTCCCAAATCCTGCATCAAATTACCTAAGTTGTCAGTCAGGTTTCCACATATTGATTCAGCAAACTCAGCCTTGTGTCCTGCCCAACTCCAGCAGAGAGTTGATTGCTTTACTCCAAAATCCGTTGAAAAGTTAAATTGTTAACAATACAAATTCACTGGAAATTGGGATAACTCTTCGCCTTAGCTTCAATCTCTTCACCTTGAGCCCTGGGCATTTAACACTCATCTCTGGGCAGCAGGGCAGGGAATTGGAAAGGAAAAGTAGTAATGCAGTTACTGCCAGGAGTCAAAGGAGTGGTTAGAGGTCTACTTACTCTGGCAGTGATGCTCAGACACTCACCTGCCTCCCAAAGCAAACAGCTACTGATAGAGAGAGTCAATTAAATATAGCCTGCATTTCAGGGTCCCTGCGTATACCTGGCCAAACAACCAAAGGGAGATACAAATAAATGGGCCCAGGAGATAAGGGAGTCATTTACTTTAACCCAAATCTTTGTCTTGATTCAGCTCTTGCTCCAAAGAGAAACATTATCTTGCAATACCAATTAGAAACAATTGTTCTCTGGATTATTTTCATAATAGCTGATGAAAACCTTATCTGTTTGCAAATACAATACCTTTATAAGAAGGCACTAAAGCCCTAAATAGCCTTGAGTGCTTTTTACTTAATGTTCAATTTGTAGCAAATATACTTTAGGAGTTAAGTGCTAGTATTTAACCAGTTAAGATATTGAAAGTTAACTTGGCTGTTTAACAATGAGTTGTTTTGAAGAGTATTACAAGTGAGCAGGTGTTTAAGAGAGTGGATCATAATTTAAAGTGCTTGACTAGAAAATAGGATTCCTTTTTAATGATATTTATGTGTTAAAATCTTTGGTAAAAGCTCTATATGAAGAAAAAAAAAATCCAGCAAGGCAGAATAGTGTATTCGCATAGCTATCGTTCACATGACCACGACACGAATCTTGCAGTTCAAAGGGAGCCTAGAGATCATTTATCGCATCTTTTCCAGTAGCATGATAAATAGTTCTCCATCCCCTCACTCTGAATCTAAAGGTGTCCTCAGGTCTAAAATGAGTCTCTTGTAGACAGCAAATAGATGGGTCTTGTTTTTTTATCCATTCTGATACCCTATGTCTTTTGGTTGGCGCATTTAATCCATTTACATTCAGTGTTATTATAGAAAGATACGGGTTTAGAGTCATTGTGATGTCTGTATGTTTTATGCTTGTAGTGATGTCTCTGGTACTTTGTCTCACAGGGTCCCCCTTAGGATCTCTTGTAGGGCTGGTTTAGTGGTGACAAATTCCTTCAGTTTTTGTTTGTTTGGGAAGACCTTTATCTCTCCTTCTATTCTAAATGACAGACTTGCTGGATAAAGGATTCTTGGCTGCATATTTTTGCTGTCTAGCACCCTGAAAATCTCGTGCCAATTCTTTCTGGCCTGCCAAGTTTCAAAAGAGAGATCAGTCACGAGTCTTATAGGTCTCCCTTTATATGTGAGGGCACGTTTACCCCTTGCTGCTTTCAGAATTTTCTCTTTATCCTTGTATTTTGCCAGTTTCACTATGATATGTCGTGCAGAGATCGATTCAAGTTACGTCTGAAGGGAGTTCTCTGTGCCTCTTGGATTTCAATGCCTTTTTCCTTCCCCAGTTCAGGGAAGTTCTCAGCTATTATTTCTTCAAGTACCCCTTCAGCACCTTTTCCTCTCTCTTCCTCCTCTGGGATACCAATTATGCGTATATTATTTCTTTTTAGTGTATCACTTAGTTCTCTAATTTTCCCCTCATACTCCTGGATTTTTTTATCTCTCTTTTTCTCAGCTTCCTCTTTTTCCATAACTTTATCTTCTAGTTCACCTATTCTCTCCTCTGCCTCTTCCATCCGAGCCGTGGTGGTTTGCATTTTGTTTTCCATTTCCTTTAAAGCGTTTTTCAGCTCCTCGTGACTGTTCCTTAGTCCCCTGATGTCTGTAGCAAGAGATTCTCTGCTGTCCTGTATGCTGTTTTCCAGCCCAGCGATTAATTTTATGACTATTATTCTAAATTCACTTTCTGTTATATTATTTAAATCCTTTTTGATCAGCTCATTAGCTGTTGTTATTTCCTGGAGATTCTTCTGAGGGGAATTCTTCCGCTTGGTCATTTTGGATAGTCCCTGGTGTGGTGAGGGCCTGCAGGGCACTTCCCCTGTGCTGTGGTGTATAACTGGAGTTGGTGGGCGGGGCCGCAGTCCGACCTGATGTCTGCCCCCAGCCCACCGCTGGGGCCACAGTCAGACTGGTGTGTGCCTTCTCTTCCCCTCTCCTAGGGGCGGGATTCACTGTGGGGTGGCGTGGCCCGTCTGGGCTACTTGCACACTGCCAGGCTTGTGATGCTGGGGATCTGGCGTATTAGCTGGGGTGGGAAGGCAAGGTGCACGGCGGCAGGGGGGGCAGGCTTAGCTCGCTTCTCCTTAGGTGATCCACTTCAGGAGGGACCCTGTGGCAGCCGGAGGGAGTCAGATCGCTGCCGGAGGTTTGGCTCCGCAGAAGCACAGAGTTGGGTGTTCGCGCGGAGCGAGCAATTTCCCTGGCCGGAGCCGGTTCCCTTTGGGATTTTGGCTGGGGGATGGGCGGGGGAGATGGCGCTGGCGAGCGCCTTTGTTCCCCGCCAAACTGAGCTCTGTCGTCCGGGGGCTCCGCAGCTCACCCTCCCTTTGTCCTCCAGCCTTCCCGCTTTCCGAGCAGAGCTGTTAACTTATGACCTCCCAGACGCTAAGTCGCGCTTGCTGTCGGAACACAGTCCGTCAGGCCCCTCCGCTTTTGCAAGCCGGACTCGGGGGCTCTGCTTGGCCGGCGAGCCGCCCCTCTGCCCCGGCTCCCTCCCGCCAGTCCGTGGAGCGCGCACCGCCTCGCCGCCCTTCCTACCCTCTTCCGTGGGCCTCTCGTCTGCACTTGGGTCCGGTGACTCTGTTCTGCTAATCCTCTGGCGGTTTTCTGGGTTATTTAGGCAGGTGTAGGTGGAATCTAAGTGATCAGCAGGACGCGCGGTGAGCCCAGCGTCCTCCTACGCCGCCATCTTCCCAGAACACTCTATCGCATCTTTTAATCTATCCTTCTTCTTCATTTTATCTTCAGCAACTTTCCAACTTCTCTGTCCTCTAACAAAAATCCTTGAAAGAGTTGTTTATAGATGCAAACTTAATATAAATTAAGATAACTTCTCTTAATCTTTTATACCTACTCTAATCAGAATGTTGACAGTGCACAGACCGAAATGCTCTGCCAAGGCCACCAATGACCTCCACATTGCTACTTGTAATTCTCATCCTAGTTGATATTACAGAAGGATTTTACAAAATTGATTCTCCCCCCTTTTATAAAGCATTTCATGTGTTTGGCTTATGGCACACATTCTCTGTTGGTTCCCCTTTTCCTTAGTGTCTGCTCATCCAGTTACTCTTTATCAACCTGACATTTTATGTTAGAAGTTCACAGACATCTTCTTCTTCTTCTTTTTTTTTTCCTATACTCACTCCTTCCTCATGTTGTTCAAATTCCATGGCTTTCCTACTTTGAACCCTAACAAAGATAGAGCAAAAGGTTATAAAATAATAATAATTATTCTTATAGCTGTGCTATATTAAGCACATATTCTATCTCAGTCAATCCATATGCATGATCTACTATATAAATATGCACTTTATCCCACTCATCTCAGGCACACCAGAGAATCCATATATTTTGTCAATTTTAAGGCTAAGAATAAATTCAGTGTATTAAGACTGAACCAAAGACATAGAAACACCCCAAAGGACAATTGAAATGGAAGCTTATAATAAAATAGTTTGTTTTGGCACTTGGAAGAATGTTGGGGGTTGTTAATGATAAGATGTGACCGCTATTTGACCCAAGAGCTGGATCTGGACAATCAGAGGCTCCTCCCCTCCTCCCCTGTCCTTGGAATGTACATTCTACCTATCGTCCTACATTGGGAGCTGTTTCAAATATGCAAAGAGAGCAATATATTGCTGAGATCAACTGGATGGTATATGTGACTAAATCCAGTTAAGACTTCTATATAAAAATTAAAAAAAATAATATTTATTTATTTTTGAGAGAGAGAGACAGAATGTGACTGGGAGAGGGACAGAGAGGGAGCACAGAATCTGAAGCAAGCTCCAGGCTCTAAGCTGTCAGCACAGAGCCTGACATGGGGATTGAACCCACAAACCACGAGATCATAACTTGAGCCAAAGTCAGACACCTAACCGACTGAGCCACTCAGGTGCCCCAAGACTTCTATATAAACTTTTAAAGCTTTGGTGGGCAGGTATAGAGATCTATCCTTGCTTATTAAAATTGCCAGCTATCAATCTGGAGTGACCTGCCTCTTTCTTCAGTCTCTCCATGCCCTCTTTTATGGGGGCCAGTTTCAGATTTCATCTAGGATGTTCCAGAGTTTCAAACCAATAATTGGTGAGCTATCCAGGAGACTGAAGAAATGTCTCTTGGGAAAGAGAGATCCTCAGGGAAGGCCTGGGAAGGGTACCACATATATCAGATGCTTGTGAACCGCCATGTGAGTACAGGGATACCCTAAAAACAAAGATCTAATTCACTTGTTTGAGGAAATACACATAGGACACTGTGACAAAGAAGGGAATGGTTGCTGCAGCAGACTGGCCTCTAATGTGCTTAGTTTGGCTAGCCACCAATGCCCACCTAGAAGCTGAAACTTGAGTTAAAGAGTTGGAAGAAAAGCGGAAGATAGAGAAGGATGTGTGGTTGTTCACCACTCTGCTTAATTTGGGGCTAGCAGACAAGGTGGAAGAACAGAATAATAAGTTGGAGGACTTTGTGCACTGTTTTGCCAAGCTAGGCAGGTACAAGCTACCACAGGTAAGTTCTGGGAACTTGTGACAAAGCCTGATTTGAACACTAAGAGGTGGAATCCCTAGGAAAGTGAGGAGAGAGAAGACCAGGATGTTGTGGTGATTGGTGGTGAAATGGACAAGATGCCCTGTGTCAACTGGCCCTTACCACAAAGGAAAACCAAAACAGAGCAACAGCAACCCTAGCCAGCAAAGAAGTCCCCAGTGCAGGAAATGTTCATGATGAGAGAATATACTCTCTCTGACTTTAACAATAAAGTTGTCAAATTCTAGCAAAAGGCTAGGGATAGTATCCAGGCATGGTTAGTGTGGCTATGGGATACGGGTGGAATGCCATCTCTCTGACCATAGAGGAGGAAGAGGGAATGAATAACATCACCACACACAGTCGTCTGGCCACATCTGCATGGCACTCAGGGTATTTAAGGCACTTACTCTGTTACAAATCAAATTTTTCTAGCCTGCAGGAAGCCTTGGCACAATGAGGGGATGTCCCTGGGCACATGGTTATACTAGAAATCTATACGGGAGGTACAACAATTTCTTAGGGAGTTGGGAATGAGAGACTTCTTAATGCTCTCTTTGAAGGCTTTGCTCAGATCACGGTTATTGTACAAATGAAAGCCAAGATGTTCCATTCCACCCCCAGCACTTGGTATGGGATGCTAATATCCAAACTGAGTCCAGTTGTGGTACAAGACATTTATGGTGATGGTCAATCCATCATATGATATGAGGGAAACTGATATCCATCAGCTGATATGAGGGAAACTGACAAGTCCTGGGAACAGGTCTGGGACGAGGGAAATACCTGAGACAGAGGGAACTCAAAAAGCCAAAGACTATGCCAATCAGGTATAAAGAGCTTATAAAGTAGCCTGGAGGCAAATGTGGTTTGACCTCACTGCTGCTGGGACTTCACCTGAAAAGATAGGCTTACAACCAAACACAGTGTTGGTTGGCCTGAAGAAAGCCTTAAAATCTGAACCTTTCCCATATGTCCCTACTATCCCTTACGCCCTACCTGGTCCAGTGAAAGCCTGAGGGATTTAGTCCTATTCAGGCAAGTGCTTCCCACACTCTGGGTAGAGGGTGCAGGCCAAGATTGCCTCCAGTGGGGCTATTGGAAGTGATCAGAGGCCTAATGTTAAGCTCAATATTCACTGATCCCTCAGAAATAAATTAAAAGAGATAGCTCTGGTCGATACTGCAGCTGAATGTATTCTAATACATGGTAACCCTTAGAAGTTTCCTGGCTGTTTCAGAGCCACCAGTGGTTACAGAGGGCAAATACTTATGGTCAGAAACTTCAAACCAGGCATTTTCTCCCATGAATATAGGTTTTTATCTCTTCAACACCAGTATGTGTTGTCCCTGTATGTGATCTATTCTGGAAAACGTTTCATGTGCACTGGAAAAGAATGTATATTCTGCTGCTTTAGGATGAAATGTTCTGAATGTATCTATTAAGTCCATCTGGTCCAGTGTGTCATTCAAAGCCATTGTTTCTTTGTTGCGTTTCTGATTAGATGATATGTCCATTGTTGTAAGTGGGGTGTTAAACTCCCCTACTATTATGGTATTATTATCAATGAGTTTCTTTATGTTTGTGATTAATCGATTTATATATTTGGGTGCTACCACATTTGGCACACAAATGTTTGTAATTTTTAGGTCCTCTTGGTGGATAGACCCCTTAATTATGATATAATGCCCTTCTTCATCTCTTGATAGAGTCTTTATTTTAAAGTCTAGATTGTCTGGCTACTCGGGCTTTCTTTTGTTGACCATTAGCATGATAGATGGTTCTCCATCCCCTTACTTTCAATCTGAAGGTGTCTTTAGGTCTAAGGTGGGTCTCTTATGTACAGATGGATCTTATTTTTTATCCATTCTGTTACCCTATGTCTTTTGATTGGAGCATTGAGTCCATTGACGTTTGGAGTGAGTACTGAAAGATATGAATTTATTGCCATTACAATGCTTGTAGAGTTGGAGTTTCTGGTGGTGTTCTCTAGTCCTTTCTAGTCTTTGTTGCTTTTAGTATGTATGATGTATGTATGTATGTATGTATGTATGTATGTATTTATTTATCATCTTTTCTCCCCTCAGAGGGTCCCCCTTAAAATTTCTTGCAGGGTTGGTTTAGTGGTCACAAACTCCTTTAATTTTTCTTTGGGAAACTTTTATCTCTCCTTCTATTTTGAATGACAGCCTTGCTGGATAAAGAATTCTTGGCTGCATATTTTTCTGATTCAGCACATTGAATATATCCTGCCACTCCTTTCTGGCCTGCCAAGTTTCTGTGGGTAGGTCTGCTGCAAACCTGATCTGTCTTCCCTTGTATGTTAGGGACTTTTTTTCCCTTGCTGCTTTCATGATTCTCTCCTTGCCTGAGTATTTTGTGAATTTGACTATGATATGCCTTGTTGATGGTCGGTTTTTGTTAAATCTAATGAGAGTCTTCTGTGCTTCCTGGATTTTGATGTCTGTGTCCTTCCCCAGGTTAGGAAAGTTTTCTGCTATGATTTGCTCACATAATCCTTCTACTCCTATTTCTTTCTCTTTTACTTCTGGGACCCCTATGATTCTGATGTTCCTTTTTAATGAGTCACTGATTTCTCTAATTCTTAAATCGTGCTCTTTTGCCTTAGTCTCCCTCTTTTTTTCTGCTTCATTATTCGCCATAAGTTTGTCCTCTATATTGCTGGTTCTCTGTTCTGCCTCATCCATCCTTGCCTCTGTGGCATCCATTCATGATTGCAGCTCAGTTATAGGATTTTTTATTTCACCCCAACTAGCTTTTACTTCCTTTATCTCTGCAGAAAGGGATTCTAATCGATTTTAGACTCCAGCTAGTATTTTTATTATTGTGATTCTAAATTCTGGTTCAGACATCTTGCTTGTATCTGTGTTGGTTAAGTCCCCTGCTGTTATTTCTTTGTGCTCTTTCTTTTGGGGTGAATTCCTTCCTTTCATCATTTTGAAGGGAGCAAATAAATTAATTAGGTAAAATAGAAAAATTAAAATTAAAAAAATAAAATTAAAAAAATATTAAAATTAAAAAATTGAAAACAAACAGACACACACACACACACACAAAATCGAGTAAATGATGCTAGATCCTAGGTGTGTTTTTGTCTGGGTGTTGAAAGGGGCTTGATAGATTAGAGAAAAAAGGGGAAGGAAAGAAAACTAAAGGAAATCGTTTGAAAATTTGAAAAAAAATGAATACACCGAAGTATACTAAAATGAAATGATGGAAGTAAAATAGAATTTGGAAAAATTTACACAAACTAAAAAATATAGGAGAAAAAATTAAATAAAAATATTTTCAATAAAAATTGAAAATAAAAATAATTTTTTCTCTTTCTGTATTCAAGAAAAAGAAAAGAAAATGAGAAAAAAGAAAAAAAAGAAGAAAATTGAATAGATGGACCGGCAAACAGACTGAAATACAACTGAAATTACTTTGTTTTCCCCTAGAAGTCAAACTATAAAGCACTTTACAGTCCATAAACTAAGCAGGCGGAGAGACTCATGTTCCTGAAGAGTGAGGTTAGCCCAGTTGGGCAGGGCTTAGTGTAATGGCTCCGTTCTCCACTAGATGGAGCTGCTTAGCTTACTGGGGTGGATTGTTATGGTGTTTGTAGGTGTGTATGCGCATGCATGGAAGCAGTGATAATGGTGCCACCAGCTACCCAGTCTGTTCTCCCGGATCAGCAATCGCTCACCTGTCCTTTGTCTTCTGCTTCCATCCACTCCCCACTTTTACACAGTCTGTGACCAAGCCCCAGGCAGAACCTCCCTCCTGAGTTTTATCTCAGATGCGGCTGTTTTTTCTGACCCCTTATTTCTGAGGAACTGCGGCTTTGACCCATTCTGCCCCTCTGCAGGAGGGTCTCACCACGCAATGGCTGGGTACTGGCCACACGCAGGAAAGTTCACCAGACTGTGCTGCTGCCAATGCCTAGAGACTACAGCTGGGTGCCAGCCCATCCCAGAAAAAGTTCACATGATCGTGTAGCAGCAGCTTTTCAGAGATTATAACAAATCACAACACATCTGGCACCAGGCTTCACTCCCAATGACCTTGTTCCAGCACCAGCAAATATGGTTGTTTTCCTGGGTCCACTGGTGCCTTTGCCTTTGGGGTATCCACACAGCCTCTACCAGGTGTCCTCCCAGCAGGGGAACCTCCTCTTGTGTGTGGCCCAAAGACCTCTGGACTTCACTCTGCTCCTGGGGATTCACCCTTCCCACCAGAGCGCTACCAGGTATTGAGCTGCAGAGTTTCAGACTCTCTGCTCCCCCTCTTTATAGAGTCTTAATGGAATTTAAACCCTTTCCTTTCTCCTTTCTCCTTTTTGGATTCAGTCCCTGCAGCTGTTTCCACTTTTCCACTTTCTCTCCATCTGCTTTTGGGGGGGGTTGCTTTTCCCATATTCTCTGCCCCTCCCCACTCCCATCTCCATACTCTTTCCACATGCAAAAGAGGCTCCCTATCTTCCACGGCTTCTTTCTCTCCCAGTTCACTTCTCTGTGCTGCATACCTGCTGAATTCTGTGGTTCAGATAGTTGTGTTAATCCTCAGATCCATTTTCTGGGTGTGCAGGATGGTTTACTGTTTATCTGGCTGTATTTCATGGACGTGAGACACAAAAAAACTTCAGTGCCATTCTGCCATCTTGGCTCTTCCCCCAAATGATGTTTTATACTTAACATTCTCTGGGGGTTGTGGGCTCCTCCAGATCAGACATGGCTCCTTCTCATCTTTTTATTCCTTGACTTGGCATTTTTAGGTCCTCAATTAATGTTTGCACCTTTATGGGTGGGACTTGTTTTATTTTTCTGTATTCTTATAGTGTCAAGAAATGATTTTGCAAATAGAGGTCATTTAGAGAATGCTTTATATTTAATTGTATAATTTCATAGTCAGCTACTTTCTTCTTCTATGAGGATATGGATGTATCATTTATGGAAGGAATGTATTTGTAGCATTTTGGCCATTTTGAGATTAAATTTATCTGTTCTTTTGCATTTCCAAGTATTATAAAGTGTTCGTGTTGTTACTTTCCATTTCACCTAAAATTATGTCATGGTTTTAATTTTAATAGATGGCTTTGGCGGTGTTAATTGATTTTTTCCCTTGCTTATATACTTAAAAAAATCTCTAATATTTCTGAGCAAGACAATGGGCTTAATAAGAAGTATTTATCGCTAATTCACTTAATACTTAATATTTCTTTACCAGATTTTTAAATATAAATGACACCATTTACTGGAACAGAAAATTTCACAAGGTTTTTACATTAATTCTTCCTCTAATTCTTGCCAATTTGCTGCAACAATGTAATTGCATTGCCTACATTATGGTTAACAGGAAAGATTAGGTATGTAGCATTTTATTGTCTTTGACAGCTTGATGAATTGTGACTTGAAGTGAGCAAGTGCCTTTGTTCTAATTGTCTCTTTTTCATTAAAGCTGAGAACTGTACTTGGGCATTGGGGGAATACTCTTCTCACTGCCTTTAAGTACGAGCTGTTCACACTGATGAATGTTCTCCACCTAAATATTGTGCAGGCAACTCTTTGTTTATATTCCACCCTTTTTATCATTTCAAGGCTAAAACTGATGAAGATCAATCAATACAACAGACTGAAAAAAATTGTCAGGGAAAGTGATTTCAGGGAACAAGAATGCATTTTCCTGCTTTCCAAAAAAAAAAAAAAATAGAAGAATGAGATAAAAGAATTTTTGGTATTATGCCATTCTTTTCCATGCATACATATGGGTGTTTTTGTATATCTGTGTAGGGTGAATCTGTGGTTCATTAACTCAGTTATCCCACATGGTTAATGCAGGTTAACATCATTAATTTGAGCCCTTGGAGTGCACGTTTGCATGTCTCTTTTCCAGAGCTATAAGTTAATTCTAACTAGTTATCCACTCATTCATTCACGAGTAATTAATTTCATTCAATTGGCACACTCTTATTGAGGGTCAACCATGAGCCAAGCTCTGTACTAAAGGCAGTGTGCACAAAAGATGAATGCAATATAACCAATACCTAAAAAGCTTACGTTCTGCTTTTAAGGGAGATTAGATGGGAGACTTTGACTCCAATAGTGAAAATTCCATCATTTGCTTCAAATAATAATCATATCAGTGTGTGACTAATGCCTTTTGTGAGATGGAAGGGCAGTTTCAATCTGGGAATAGCTGAACAGAGTGTGTTGAAAATTTTCACTGTACTTCCCAATTCCAGCAGCTATCTTTCGCATGGGGACAGTACACAAGGTCCCACTGGTGCAGAACAGGGAAGAAGAAATGTTTGTAATATATTCTCCTTTTTGCTAGGTCAAGGAGTTTGATGAATTTGTTCTGAAGTTGGGAAGAGCCACTAAGTTTTAAGGGAATGAAAAATGGGAGTATTTCTTAGTTTTTAAAAGCTAAGTGACAGCATCAAGTGTTATTTGAAGGCAGAGAGAATTTCAATATTCCATTTCAAAGAAGATGAAGCTAAATGTTTTTAATATATTTGTGGTAAAAAATAGCAAATGTATCACCTGATTTAATTCCAGGTAATAGTGCATGTGTTAGAGGGAAGGAGATGATTGGCTTCTTTCTCTCCTTCTCTTTCAGCTTGATTTCAAATGCCCATCTGCTACTTTTGTTTTCCCCAGTTACTCTGGAGACTCCATCCAAATGTCCTGTTGACTTGTGCTTAACTCCTGGATGGCCTGAGAGGAAAGCATCAGTCTCTAAGACTTGGTAGCTTTGCAAAAAAAAAAAAAAAAAAAAAAAAAAAAAAAAAAAAAAAAGGCTAGACTTAGTAAATTGATATTAATAAGGATGAATTTGATTTATCAACTAAAGTATGTTTTAAAAGGGCCACTCTAGTAAAAGAGAATGTAGGTCTTGTGTGAGTGGATCACTAGCTCCGTGGAAAAACTATTTTCATGCCAGAATCTTTGAAGAAAGATGCCATGGTTGAGGTGTTCAATGGCTGGCAGAAGAATGTAGTATCCTGAGCCAGGAGAAGCCACATTTGGCTCCTTTGCCTGACACACATTCCATTTTTTATTTAAGATGGGTAATTTTTGGATGCCCACTCCTAAATTACTTTTTTTTTTACTGACTTTATTTCTCAGGCTCAGTGTCCCTGGCTCTATGTATAGTATCTCTGTGAATAATAGATGTTTACTTGAATAGATCAGAGCTACAGCTCAAAGCCAGTGTCCCTTCAATTCATAGCTTCTGGGTTGGTAACTATAAGGTCCAGGCAGCATACCTTATAACCAAAAAGACTTTAACATATTCCTCAGCTTGAATAAATTTAGACAAATTTCTTCTAGTGTCTAGGCCTCTGATCTCCTCTTTCTTAGAACATTTGCTTTAGAAACTAGGAATATTGTAAATTCTTTCCCTGCCCCTTTGAGGTATAAATCTTTAAAAAGCTTCTTGCCAGTTTTACAACCCCACATAGCCTCTCTCAAGGACCTGAGAGCCATCCCTTTGAAATATAGTCAAGAAAGATAGTGCCTCTGTCTCTCAGTCTCTGTGGGAGAGTAAGAGTTTAATTTAGGTGGGATACCTTGCTCTAAATTGTGAAACTGTTCCAATTATTACTTTTCATTCAGGTAAAGCAAATTATCAAACAAAGATGACCTATGAGTCTCCATCCCACGTATCTCATTGCCTTCAAGATTCCTCTAAAAACACTATATTTTACATTTGGAGTGGTGGGTGAATGACTCTTTTACATAACAACAGGTAACCTTTAAGGAACATACCCCACTCCATTCTGAGTTTTGTGTTTTGGGAAATAACAGGGCTCAGGTATATCCCTTCCAGACACATGGAAAGTGGGAGAGCTCATAACTGAGTAACCAGTAGATGCAGATTAGGAGAGTTACCCTCTGTGTTCCAAACTCTAAAGACAATAGTTTCTCTGTTATGTCTATTCAGATTTATGCAGTGGTTGGGCAAAATCCCATGGTCTGAAATCTCAGAATGATGGATTTCCTGGGAAATAAAACTGTAATGAGGGCTGTTAGCAAATAGTAGAAAGGAGGCTGGGCTGAGAAGAACTGGAGTGGGCTGAGAAAAACTGGGTAGTAAGAAGAATCCCATTCAGTGTAAATGGGCTGAAGGGCAGAGGAGAGGACTGATACAATTACAGAGAGAAGCTGAACTGGGCCAGTGGCTGTGTTTGAAGATGAAGAGGCCTAAAAGAGATTTAAGAATACTACAAAAACGGGTGCCTAGTGGCTCAGTCAGTTGAGCCTCCAACTCTTTATCTTGACTCAGGTCATGATCTCGTGGTTCATGCGATCGAGCCCTGTGTTGGGCTTTGCACTGACAGCATGGAGCCTGCTTGGGATCCTCTCTCTCTCTCTTTGTCTCTCTCTCTCTCTCTCTCTCTCTCATTCTTCCCCTCCCCTGCTTGTGCACATGCTTTCTTGCACTCTCTCTCTAAAAATAAATAAATACTCATCAAATTATTTTTTAGTATATGTGTTGCCGAAGCGAGCACTCAAATTATTTTTTAAAAAGAGTATTATAAAAACCAGCACTCTGGGGGAGGAAATGTAGAGACTTTTCCTAGAGAATAAAAATACTCAAGATGAAATAAGATAGGGACTGCTCAGAAATGCATCCAGCCTGATCAACAGGTATCAATACCTGGAATTTATTTGGCGACTTGTGCAGTGAAAAATGTAAACAACTCAGTGTATTAATGTACAATCATGGATTATTGGATTTAAGGAAATTGTGATGAAATCTCCTCTTACTAGTTGTTAATCATTTTGCTGAGTGGAGGACCCCAACAGAGAAGGGGGTCCTGAACTATGCTTGCTATTCTGTGTTATCCTGCCTTTAATTAATGTGGATGTTATGAGTGCATGGGTATCTGGACCTACTGATCATATAAATTCATTGTGACTCTAGTTGGTGGCTTCTCAAGTATTTGAACACATGACTCAGAACTACTTTTAAGCTTAAAACTTGCCAAGGTTGTGACATTGAAATAATGTCTCCTTTCACAAGAAGGAACACATTTTACTCTTCTCATCCAAGCGTCATTGGAGGCAGCGGTGCTATAAAAACAACCTCCCATTCTGGCCAGTGAAAAGCCATTAAAAGACACTGGTACTTGGAGACATACTATGGAGTGTTGAGGCTTATAAAAAAGGAAATGTTCTTAAAATGCAGAATTTCATTACAGTGACTGAACAAATAGCTGTCACCAATGATATTTTGTATATAACCTTGGGCATTTCTAATGCCCTCTTTTCCATATTTCTTAACTAAAAATTCCCCAACTCAGTTTGTCATTACTTGACAACTAACACAGTATGTTTTTACTAATGCAAACCTTCCTGGGAAGTGTCATCAGGAATTGGACAAACACAAGTACAGTGTAGATTTCTAGACGAGATCTAAATATTCTTGAATATTGATGGTATTTTGATAGTAATCCCCACTGTGAAATGTCTTCTTATTACATAGCATGGTATCCTAACACGAGTAAACATGAATGAGACCTTAAATGAGGATAGACTCCCAGGTTCTGCCATACAACTAACCTAGTGGGAAACTGGACTGCAGTCTTTGCAGACATTGATTTGGCCTATTAAGAGTAATTTGTTGGCCTTTCTGTCTCCCACTGTAAAGAAGGATGCCTACCAAGTGTTTGACCTCTTTGGATATTGGATGAAATGTATTCTCTACTTGGAATTGTATTAAAATCTCTATCCCAAGGCACCCAATTAGTGGCAAAACTTGACTGGTAGGCCATAATCTTCAAAAGTGTCCAGATAACAGTAAGACAAGCTCTATTCTTAGGTTACCAATTACTTTAGATCCCAAATTCCAGATTCCTGGGACCAAACTTATAACTATAATGTGCCATAACAAAAACAACCAAATTCAAAACAAAACAAACAAAACAAACAAAAACCTGGTATTCAGTGGCTTCTGGCCTTTTGTACTTAAAAACTTTATTCTAAGGTCTAGCAATAGCTGCTAGTCTGTGATTGGGTCCTACTGAAGGCAAATCATTCTCACTAAAAGAAGATTGTTACTACTCCTATAAAGCATCTTTCCTGAATCATAAGTTTCATAAGAAAAGATAAGCTTAAAAATAATCTGTTGAAAAATGAACGTGATACATCCAGTCTAGAGCTAGGTTTGGTTTCTGAATCTTAGCTAACATCATGAATGGGTGACTCCTTACTCATTTCTCATGAGATGGCTCACCTATAGCTTTACCCAAACTGTTAGCTCAGTAGAAGTCTTGTCAACAAGATATTCCACTTTACAAAAGGGCATGGGTCATTGATTAAATAAATAAATAAATAAGCCCTCCTCCAATGTGGGTGAACCCAATGGAATGCCATAGCCATCTGTCAAACTTAATGAGACCAAGTTGATAATAACCCACAGAACTAGTGATTCTATGCTATCAAATAAATCTTAGTTCTCCTGATCATAGAGCAGCTTTTCTTAAATTGACTTAAACATCTACACAGATGTATGGTGTATGACAAAGAGTCTCTTCTGGACCAAACTTTCTTCAGGCTCCCCTGAACTTTTCAACTGGAGTTCCATTTTTGGACTAACATGTTTGTGTCTGTTTTAGCAAGAATGCTGCTAAGCTGGTTTAGCTCATCCATAATAAAATTTGAAATACACAGGAGCTGTGTGACTATATTTGTTGCTACTTACAAACCCATCCTGTTAGGCCCAGTAGTTTTGTTTAACATGGTCTTTTTAACTTTCTTATTTTTTAAAAATATTTTTAATGCTTATTTATTTTTGAGAGAGAGACAGAGCATGAGTAGGGAGGGACAGAGAGAGTGGGAGACAGAATCTGAAGCATGTTCCAGGCTCCAAGCTGTCAGCATAGAGTCTGACGTGTGGCTCAAACTAACGAGTGCAAGATCATGACCTGAGCCAAAGTTGGATGCTTAACTGATGAAGCCACCCAGGTGTCCGAACTGTGTTTCTTAATTAATTACAGATGACTTATTTTGCAGGCTTACAGGTTTAACTATTGTATTATAAGAGTATTAAATGTCAACAGTGTACTATGACATTTATTTGTAAAAAAAACAAGTATTTAGTTAATGTAGTATGTTGTAATTTAATCTTCCTGTATCTTCCATTTTGAAGTGCTTAAATGAGTACTATTTTGCCACAAATAATTAGTGATATAATTAGCTGGTCATTAAAATTATACTTCTACAGATTAAGAAAAATGTGGGTTTTTCCCCTATATCCTATCACCTCGGTCCTTCATCCTTTACTGTCCCCCAAATAGTTTCTGATCCCCCTGGTCTGCCTTCAGCAAGAGTCATGTTAATTGGTTTAGCTAGAATCCTCCCTTGCTCATGGTATTGTCTCTTTAGTAATTCTTTATCTGCTGACCTATACCCTCTTCTTCGGCTATAAATTTCCACTTACCAGTGCTGTATCTGGAGTTGAGGCCAATTTCTTTCTCCAGCTATAAGACACCATGGCCATGGCTCCACTGAATAGTTTTCCTTACTATATTTTAATAAGTGTAATAGAATCATGTTAATTGATGATAATGCCACATGGGAAAAGGTTACACATTCACAGAACCCTCTTTGGGCCACTTATTCTAGCCTTTCATTAATTATTCTTTTTTAATAATTAATTAATTAATAGCTGGCTCTCCCGGCTGCTCTTTTTTAAAAACAAATATTTTAATGTTTATTTATTTTTGAGAGAAAGGGAGAGAGAGCCTGAGGAGGGGAGGGGCAGAGAGAGAGGGAGACACAGAATCCAAGGCAGGCTCCAGGCTCTGAGCTGTCAGCACAGAGCCTGATGTGGGACTCAAACTCACAAACCGTGAGATTGTGACCTGAAGTCAGATGCTTAACCAACTGAGCCACCCAGGCACCCCTGCCTGCTGCTCTTTAAAAGTTGTATATTGTTATATCTACTTTGCCATGGTTGAGCAACAGTGTACCCAGAAGTCATTGGCTAGAAAGCTAAGTGAGTTTGAAAAGGAACACTTGGCCATCTTCAATATATATATATTTTTGATGTTTATTTCTGAGAAAGCACAAGCGGGGGAGGTGCAGAAAGACGGAGACAGAGGATCTGAAGCAGGCTCTGCACTGACAGGCTGACAGCAGCGAGCCCGATGTGGGACTTGAACTCACAAACTGCCAGATAATGACCTGAGCTGAAGTGGGTCGCTAAACTGATTTAGCAGCATCAGGTGCCCCTGCCATCTTCAATATTTTTAAGACTTGTATTTGCTTTGGCAATGGTATATGGATGGATAGTTTATGACCTTGATGGCTAGTGTATATTGTCCAGATTGAGGACAGCTGGAAAGACATATTTCTGGATAGTGATTTTGCCTCTTATGGTTCTACAAAAACCTTCTTCTTTACCCAGAAGTCGCTTTTAATAACAAAAGCGTCATTCTTAAATATTGGAAAATCTCATAATATTTTTAAGTGGATATACAGTCTAATTCATAAACAAAGAGGAATGACAGACCTTAATTAGTCATGCATGAACACCTCTGCCCCCAGAAAATGTCTGGTGTATGTAGATTTCCTATTTTAGATATGGATGGAAATGATGAAATGGTCTTTCACAATTGTTTCAAGCAGTGATTTGCTATCTGCCCCAGCTGCAGGACCACCTCCCAGACAATTATGCAAGAATCACTGTGACCCAGAATATGTGAGAGCTAATGGAAAGACTCACACTTAATGAGCCACCAAAGGCCCAGGGGTGGATTGAGAAGAGACAAATTTGGATGGTTCTGGGGCTTATTCTCCCCCTCATCCGCAACTCATACTCTCTCTTTGGTAGTTTAGCAAGCGGCTAGCACAGCAGTTTTGAATTAGTTCAATAGTAAAACAGCCTGATACCAGAAGCTAAGCTCAAAGTCTCTCCAGCTGTGCTCTACCCAAGCATGCCCCTCTACTCAGTGCTGAGAGAATGGAGGAGTAATGCACTCTGCTGTCTCTCTGCTTGTGAGTTTTTCCATTAAATTATCTTTTATTTTGCATTTACACCTCATAGTGCTGTGGTATATGTGTGTCCATGCATGACAAACACATAAAGGCTATAAACATCATTTTTACCCATGGACTTTTGTTTAAACCCTGATGGTGGGGAGGAAGACGATCTATTAAGGACCCAAGAGAAACCATAAGATCTGTCAACATTATTTCAAGTAGATGCGGATAATTTAAAACCTGTGAATACGTAATGCATAACTTAAAAGATTCCAAATATGAGATGTAAATACATTTTAATAGGCCTTGCCTCAGAACACAGGGAAAATATTACGAGGCCTTTTTAGTGCATGTAGATAACTCTGCTTCGATTGCCATTAGATTATAACTGTAAAATCCAGATATGAAGTACAATAAATCACAGTGCACAGAGTTTCAGCTCAGTGAACAACGTTTCAAATAAAAGCAATCTTACATACTGGAAAGAAATACACATGAGTTTTCTTTCCAATGGGATTTCCATAAAGATGGCAAGATGGCATATTTACTACAGATCATCCAAGTTCATACCTATAACTACAAATCTCATTTTGTATGGTTATTGTGAGACCATTAATTAAATCGGTGTTTCCATATGGCATTGAGTGGAACATTTGTGACTTCAATGCAATTCTGTGAGGTATAAAACTGTTTGGTTTTATTTCAGGAGATCATGGTTAATAAATAATGGGTTGTGTTGATTCTGAACTTTTTGCATATCTTGGTATAGTTAGAAACATTAAATACAAGGGGGCAGTTCTAGAGGAATTTTGCATCAGTAGTACAGGCAGGGGAAGTTAGTGGCATTGAAAGATGGAATGGGGAATGATTCTCTGCAAACAAGTGTCTTGGAAGTTACTAGTAGCTGAACTCATAGGTAAAGAACTCAAAGTCTGAGAGACAGTTATCATAGGAATAGCCGCTATTCACGTGAGTCACTTTGAAAGAACTGAAATGATAATACTCCTCACTATTGGACTTATTAAAAATACATTGGAAGAAAAATGATTACTTCTAATACGAAAAATCAGAAATAGTTACAGATAATGTGATTCATGAATCTTCAGGAAGAAACAGAATAAAGAAGATAGCTAGAGTTTTAGCTTGGAAAAAAAAGAGGGCACTTCTTCAATCTTATGAAAATTACTAAAAATTTTAGTGGGATAACTTCGGAAATGATTAATAGCAGGGCTCAGAGGACCAATAGCCATTGTCCCTTAACAGGAACAGAATTGAACCTGAGGCAAAGGGAAGGTTTAAATATAATGATGGGCTTGGCCTGTCAATTGTTAAAGATTGACCCAACCCATTCCATCAGAGAATCATGAAATTCCTTCTACTTGATGAGGTACTTAATAATATTCTTGTTCAGTTTTCATGAATGCTATCCTGGTGCATGTTCTGTAAATTATAGTTATAACCTGGATGGATAGCCAAGGTTGCACTTATATTTTTACAAATAAAGCACTCATATTTTTTTCATATAATTTGAAAATATTTTCAAATTATAAGGAAACAGTCCCAGTAAAATAAAAAGAATATCACACAAAAAGTCGAAACTTCTTTGGAAATTATTCAATTCTACCAATTGATTATTTTAGTTGGTTAAAATATTCTATTTTTATAAATGATTTCTTTTTTTTTTAAACAGAGACAAACCGAGAAACAGACTCCTTTTTAAAAATTGTTTTTTTTAATGTTTACTCATTTTTGAAAGAGAGAGAGAGAGTGCAAGTGGGGCAGGGGCAGAGAGAGGGGGGCAGAGGATCCAAAGTGGGCTCTGCACTGACAGCTATGAGCCTGATATGGGGCTCGAACTCACAAACTGCAAAATCATGACGCTCAACTGACCGAGACACCAGGTGCCCGTATTATAAACTATTTCTAAATATTTGTGATGAATTACACTTTGAAATTTATATACAATGAAATTCACATTTTTTGGTGTATAGTTCTATGAATATGGATACACAGAGTTGTCTACCACAGATCCATCACTCCAAAGAAGTTCCTCATGCTTTGTAACCACAATTTAGTCCTATATCTAAACCCAAATAACTATAGATCTTTCTCCAATATATATATACATATATACATTATATGTATATATGTGTATATATATGTATATATGTATGTATATATGCATATATATACACACATTATATGTATATATATATATACAATATATGTATATATATGTATATATGTATATATGTGTATATATATGTGTATATATATATGAGAAAAAATATATATCACAATTTGCCATTTATTTTTAAGTGTATAATTCAGTGGCATTAATTATATATTAATTACATTATTATCTGGTGCAACTATCACCACTATTTCCAAAACATTATCATCACCCCAAATTGAAGTTCTGTAATTATGAAGCAATAACTCCCTATTTCTCCCTCTCCCCAATTTCTGGTAACCTCCCCTCTCTGTCTCTAGGAATTTGCCTATTCTAGATAGTTTATTTAAATGGAATTGCACAAAATTATCCTTTTGTATATGGATTATTTCACTTAGTATAATGTTTCCAAGGTTTATCCATGTTGTAGCATGTATCAGACTTCATTCTTCTTTATGGCTGAATAATATTCCATTGTATATATATATATATATATATATATATATATATATATGCCATATATGCCATATATATATATGCCATATATACCATATATATATATATATATATATGCCATATATGCCATATATATATGCCATATATATGTGTGTGTGTGTATATATATATATATATATATATATATATATATATATGCGCCACAATTTGTTATCCATTCTGTTGATTTACTCTTTGGTCATTTACACCTTTTGGCTATTGTGAATAATTGAACATGGTATACAAATATCTGCTTGAGTGTCTGCTTTCAGTTTTGGGGAGGTTTATACCTAAGAGTGGAATTGCTAGATTTTGAGGTGCTTTAAGTTTATCTTTTTGAGGAAACATCTGCTTCTATAGCAGCAACACCATTCTACATTCTTACTGGAAATGTACAGATATTCCATTTTATTACATTCTCAGAGCAACATTTATTTTCTTTTTCTTTTCTTTTCTTTTTTTTTTTGTCTGCATGATAGCTATTCTAGCAGATGTAAAGTGATACTTTATCATGATTTTGATTTGCATTTCCCTAACGACTAATGATATTGGGATCTTTTCATGTGCTTATTGACCATTTGTACATCTTCTCTGGAAAAATGACTATTCAAGTCCTTTGCTCATTTTTTAAATTGTTTTTTTTAATTTTTTAATTTTTTTAAAAATTTACATCCAAATTAGTTAGCATATAGTGCAACAATTTCAGGAGTAGATTCTTTAGTGCCCCTTACCCATATAGCCCATACCCCCTCCCACACCCCCTCCTATAACCCCTCAGTTTGTTCTCCATATTTATGAGTCTCTTCTGTTTTGTCCCCCTCCCAGTTTTATGTTTTAATATTATTTTTGTTTCCCTTCCCTTATGTTCATCTGTTTTGCCTCTTAAAGTCCTTATATGAGTGAAGTCATATGATTTTTGTCTATCTCTAATTTCATTTAGCATAATACCCTCCAGTTCCATCCATGTAGTTGCAAATGGCAAGATTTCATTCTTTTTGATTGCCAAGTAATACTTCATTGTGTGTGTGTGTGTGTGTGTGTGTGTGTGTGTGTATATATATATATATATATATATATATACCACATCTTCTTTATCCATTCATCCATCAATGGACATTTGGGCTCTTTCCATACTTTGGCTATTGTTGATAGTGCTGCTATAAACATTGCGGTGCATGTGTGCCTTCGAAACAGCACACCTGTATCCCATGGATAAATACCTAATAATGTAATTTCTGGGTTGTAGGGTAGTTCTATTTTTAGTTTTTTGAGGAACCTCCATACGGTTTTCCAGAGTGGCTGCACCAACTTGCATTCCCACCAACAATGCAAAAGAGATCCTCTTTCTCTGCATCCTCGCCAACATCTGCTGTTGCCTGAGTTGTTAATGTCAGCCATTCTGACAGGTATGAGGTGGTATCTCATTGTGGTTTTGATTTGTATTTCCCTGATGATGAGTGACGTTGAGCATTTTTTTCATGTGTCAGTTAGCCATCTGGATGTCTTCTTTGGAGAAGTGTGTATTCATGTCTTTTGCCCATTTCTTCACTGGATTATTTGCTTTTTGGGTGTTGAGTTGGATAAGTTCTTTATAGATTTTGCATACTAACCCTTTATCTGATATGTCGTTTGCAAATATCTTCTCCCATTCTGTCGGTTGCCTTTTACTTTTGCTGATTATTTCCTTCGCTGTGCAGAAGCTTTTTATTTTGATGAGGTCCCAGTAGTTCATTTTTACTTCTGTTTCCCTTGCCTCTGGAGACGTGTTGAGTAAGAAGTTGCTGCGGGCAAGATCAAAGAGGTTTTTGCCTGCTTTCTCCTCGAGGATTTTGATGGCTTCCTGTCTTACATTTAGGTCTTTCATCCGTTTTGACTTTATTTTTATGTATGGGGCAAGAAAGTGGTCCCAATTCATTATTCTGCATGTTTCTGTCCAGTTTTCCCAGCACCACTTGCTGAAGAGACTGTCTTTATTCCATTGGATATTCATCCCTGCTTTGTCAAGGATTATCTGGGCATAAGTTTGTGGGTCCATTTCTGGGTTCTCTATTCTGTTCCATTAATCTGAGTGTCTGTTCTTGTGCCAGTAGAATACTGTCTTGATGATTACAGCTTTGTAATACAGCTTGAAGTCCGGGATAGTGATGCCTCCTGCTTTGGTTTTCTTTTTCAAGATAGCTTTGGCTATTTGGGGTCTTTTCTGGTTCCATACAAATTTTAGGATTATTTAGGATTCTTATTAAAGAATGCTGGTGTTATTTTGATAGGGATTGCATTGAATATGCAGATTGCTTTGGGCAGTAGTGACATTTAAACAATATTTGTTCTCCCTACCCAGGACCATGGGATCTTTTCCATTTTTTTTGTGTCTTCTTCAATTTCTTTCATAAGCTTTCTATAGTTTTCAGTGTATAGATTTTTCACCTCTTTGGTTAGATTTATTCCTAGATATTTTATGGTTTTTGGTGCAACTGTAAATGGGATCAATTCCTTGATTTCTCTTTCTGTCACTTCATTGTTGGTGTAAAGGAATGCAACTGATTTCTGTGCATTGATTTTATATCCTGCAACTTTGCTGAATCCATGAATCAGTTCTAGCAGTTTTCGGGTGGAATCTTTAGGGTTTCCATATAGAGTCTCATGTCGTCTGCCAAGTTAAAAGTTTGATCTCCTCCTGGCTGATTTGGATGCCTTTTATTTCTTTGTGTAGTCTGATTGCAGAGGCTAAGACTTCCAATACTATGTTGAATAGCAGTGACGAGAATGGACATCTCTGTCTTGTTCCTGACATTAGGGGGAAAGCTCTCAGTTTTTCCCCATTGTGGATGATATTAGCATTGGGTCATTCATATATGGCTGTTAGGATCTCAAGGTATGAGTCTTCTATCCCTCCTTGCTTGAGGGTTTTTACTAGAAAGGATGCTGTATTTTGCCAAATGCTTCCTCTGCATCTATTGAGAGCATCATATGGTTCTTGTCCTTTCTTTTATTGATGTGATGAATCATGTTAATTGTTTTGCGGATATTGAACCGGCCCTGCATCCCAGGTACAAATCCCACTTGGTCACGGTGAATAATTTTTTTAATGTATTGTTGGAGCTGGTAGGCTAATAACTTGTTGAGGATTTTTGCATCCATGTTCCTCAGGGAAATTGGTCTATAGTTCTCCTTTTTAGTGGGGTCTCTGACTGGTTTTGGAATCAAGGTAATGCTGGCATCATAGAAAGAGTTTGTAAGTTTTCCTTCCATTTCTATTTTTTGGAACAGCTTCAAGAGAATAGGTGTTAACTCTTCCTTAAATGTTGACTAGAATTCGCCTGGAAAGCCATCTGGCTCTGGACTCTTGTTTTTTGGCAGATTTTTGTTTACTAATTTGATTTCCTTACTGGTTATGGGTTTGTTCAAATTTTCTATTTTTTCCTGTTTCAGTTTTGGTAGTGTATATGTTTTTAGGAATTTGTCCATTTCACCCAGATTTCCCATTTTATCGGCATATAATTGTTCATAACCTTCTCTTATTATTGTTTTTATTTCTGTTGTATTGGTTGTGTTCTCTCCTCTTTCATTCTTGATTTTATTTATTTGGGTCCTTTCCTTTTTGATCAAACTGGCTATTTGGTTTATCAATTTTGTTAATTCTTTCAAAGAACAAGCCTCTGGTTTCATTGATCTGTTCTCCTGTTTTTTTGGTTTCAATAGCATTAATTTCTGCTCTGATCTTTATTATTTCCTGTATTCTGCTGGTTTTAGGTTTTATTTGCTATTCTTTTTCCAGCTCCTTAAGGTGTAAGGTTAGCTTGTGTATCTGAGATCTTTCTTCCTTCTTTAGGAAGGCCTGGATTGCTATATACTTTCCTCTTATGATTACCTTTGCTGTGTCCCCAAGGTTTTGGGTTGTGGTGTTATCATTTTCATTGACTTCCATATACTTTTTAATTTCCTCTTTAACTTCTTGGTTAGCCCATTCTTTCTTTAGTAGGATGTTCTTCAGTCTCCAAGTATATGTTACCTTTCCAAATTTTTTCTTGTGGTTGATTTCAAGTTTCATAGTGTTGTGGTCTGAAAATATGCACAGTATCAACTTGATCTTTTTGTACTTTCTGAGGGCTAATTTGTGTCCCAGTATGTGGTCTATTCTGGAGAATGTTCCATGTGCACTGGAGAAGAATGTATATTCTTCTCCTTTAGGATGAAATGTTTTGAATATATCTGTTAAGTCCATCTGGTCCAGTGTGTCATTCAAAGCCATTGTTTCCTTGTTGAGTTTTTGATTACACGATCTGTCCATTGCTATGAGTGGGGTGTTGAAATCTCCTACTTTTATGGTATTACTATTGATGAGTTTCTTTATGTTTGTGATTAATTGATTTATATATTTGGGTGCTTCCACATTTGACACATAAATGTTTACAATTATTTTAGGTCTTCTTGGTGGATAGACCTCTTAATTATGATATAATGACCTTCTGCATCTCTTGATACAGTCTTTATTTTAAAGCCTAGATTATCTAAGTATGGCTACTCTAGCTTTCTTTTGTTGACCATTAGCATGATAGATGGTTCTCCATCCCCTTATTTTCAATCTGTAGGTGTCTTTAGGTCTTAAGTGGGTCTCTTGTAAACAACATATAGATGGATCTTGTTTTGTTATCCATTCTGTTACCCTATGTCTTTTGATTGGAGCATTGAGTCCATTGACGTTTGGAGTGAGTACTGAAAGATATGAATTTATTGCCATTACAATGCTTGTAGAGTTGGAGTTTCTGGTGGTGTTCTCTAGTCCTTTCTAGTCTTTGCTGCTTTTGGTATTTATATATATATATATATATATATATATATATATATATACATATATGTACATATACATACATACATATATGTATATATATATATTTTTTTCACTTTTTCTCCCCTCAGAGATCCCCCTTAAAATTTCTTGCAGGGCTGATTTAGTGGTCACAAACTCCTTTAATTTTTGTCTGGGAAACTTTTTATCTTTCCTTCTATTTTGAATGACAGCCTTGCTGGATAAAGAATTCTTGGCTGCATATTTTTCTGATTTAGCACATTGAATATATCCTGCCACTCCCTTCTGGCCTGACAAGTTTCTGTGGATAAGTCTGCTGCAAACCTGATCTGTCTTCCCTTGTAGGTTAGGGATTTTTTTTTTTCCCTTTCTGCTTTCATAATTCTTTCCTTGCCTGAGTATTTTGTGAATTTGACTATGATATGCCTTGTTGATGGTCTGTTTTTGTCGAATCTAATGGGGGTCTTCTGTGCTTCCTGGACTTTGATGTCTGTGTCTTTCCCCAGGTTAGGAAAGTTTTCTGCTATGATTTACTCACATAACTCCTCTACCCCTATTTCTCTTTCTTCCTCTTCTGGACCCGTATGATTCTGATGTTTCTTTTTAAGGAGTCACTGATTTCTCTAATTCTTAAATCGTGCTCTTTTGCCTCCCTCTTTTTTTCTGCTTCATTATTCTCTATAAGTTTGTCTTCTATATCACTGATTCTCTGTTCTGCCTCATCCATCCTTGCTGCTGCTGTATCCATCCGTGATTGCAGGTCAGTTATAGCATTTTTAATTTCATTCTGGCTATTTTTTACTTCTTTTATCTCTGCAGAAAGGGATTCTAGTCTATTTTCGACTCCAGCTAGTATTCTTATTATTGTGATTCTAAATTCTGGTTCAGACATCTTGCTTGTATCTGTTGGGTTAAATCCCTGGCTGTTGTTTCTTCGTGGTCTTTCTTTTGGGGTAAACTCCTTTGTGTTGTCATTTTAAAGGGAGGAAAGGAATTAATGAGGTAGAAAAATTAAAATAAAAAAATTAAAAATAAAAAAATATTAAAATTAAAAATTAAACACACAAACACACACAAAAATCAAATAGATGATGCTAGATCCTAGGTGTGTTTTGGTCTGGGTGTTGAAAGTGGTTTGACAGATTAGAGAAAAAAAAGGGGAGGGAAAAAAAAGGAAATCATTTGAGAATTTGAAAAAATGAATACACTGAAGTAGACTAAAATGAGATGATGGGGGTAAAATAGAATTTGAAAAAAATGTACACAATATTAAAGAATATAGTAGAAAAATTAAATAAAAATATTTTAATAAAAATTAAAAATACACATTAATTTTTTCTTTTTCTGTATTTAAGAAAAAATAAAAGAAATAAAAAAGAAAAATATTTTAAAAAGGAAAAAAAGAAATGGTTTGAAAATTTGAAAAAGTGAATACACTGTAGTAGACTAAAATAAATTGATGGAAGTAAAATAGAATTTGAAAAAAATTATATAAAAACAAAAAATACAGTAAAAATTACAATAAAATATTTTTAATAGAAATTGAAAGTAAAAATGACGCTTTTCTCTTTCTGCATTCAAGAAAAAGAAGAGAAACAAAAAAGAGAAGAAAAGAAAAAAAGGAAATTGTTTGAAAATTTGAAATGGTGAATACACTTAAGTAGACTAAAATAAAGTGTTGGAAGTAAAATAGAATTTGAAAAAATTTACACAGAAGTACAAAATATCATAATAAAAATTAAAGAAAAATATTTTTATTAAAAATTGAAAATAAAAATGAATTTTTTCTCTTTCTGTATTGAAGAAAAAGAAAAGAAGTGTAAAAGGGAAAACAAAAAAAAAATAAGAAGATTGAATAGATGAACCTGCTAACATATTGAAGTAGGACTGAAACTGCTTCGTTTTCCCCTAGAAGTCAGTCTATGTAGCGCTTTATAGTCCATAAACTAAGCGGGTGGTGAGACTTGTATCTTGAAGAGAGAAGTTGGCCCAGTTGGGCGGGGCTCAGTGTAACAGCTCCGCTATCCACTAGATGGCGCTGCTAGCCTACTGAGGTGGAGGGTTGTGGAGCTGGTAGGTGCGAATGCGCATGCATGAGCGTGGTGAAACTGGCACACCCAGCTACCCAGTCTCTTCTCCTGGATCAGCAATTGTGTACCTGTCCACTGTCTTCAGCTCTCGTCCACTCCCTGCTTTTTCACTCTCCGTCACCAGGCTCCAGGTAGTACCTCTCTCCCGAGTTTTGTCTCAGATGCGGCTGTTTTCCCTGGCCCCTTACTTCTGAAGGACTGCGGCTTTGACCCGTTCAGCGCCTCTGTAGGAGGGTCTCACTGAGCAATGGCCGAATGATCAGTGGCCTAATGTCGGCTGTACCCACGAACGCTTACTGTATCCTGTTGCTGCCAGTGCCCCGAGTCTGCGGCCAGGTGCCAGCTCGTCCCAGAAAATGTTTGAGAGACAGTGTAGCAGCAGCTTTTCAGGGATCATGGAAAATCACAACATACATCTGGCACCAGGCTTCACCCTTAATGACCTTGTTCCAGCACCAGCGGATGTGGCCACTCTCTGGGGTCTGCTGGGACCAGGTGGCTTCAACAGTCTCTACCAAATGTACTTCCAGCAGTGGAACTGCTTTTCCCCCCTGTGGCCCGAGAACCTCCCGGACCCCACTCTGCTCCTGGGGATTCGCCCTTCCCACCCGAGCACTGCCAGGTATGGAGCTGCGGAGTTGCAGTCATTGCGCTCCTCTTGTTTACAGTCTTAATGGAATTTAAACCCTCTCCTTTCTCCTTTCTCCCTTTTTTAGTTTAGTCCCTGCGGCTGTTTCCCATTTTCCGCTTTCTCTCCAGCTGCTTTTGCAGAGGGATGCTTTTCCTGTATTCTCCCTCCCTCCTTAGTCTCAGTCCTCTCTCCACCCGCAAAAGTGGTTCCCTACCTTCTGGGGCTTCTCGCTCCCCAAATTCAACTCTCTGCACCGTGTACCTGCTGAATTCTGTGGTTCAGGTTGTGCATATTGTTGTGCTAATCCTCCAGTCAGTTTTCTAGGTGTGTAGGATGGTTTAGTGTTGGTCTGGCTGTATTTCATGGGCTCAAGACACACAAAAACCTTACATGCTGTTCTGCCATCTTGGCTCCTCCTGTTTGTTTTTTGTCATTCCTGGGATTTAGGATTTCCTTATATATTAGGAATATTAAATCCCTTTCAGATATATTATTGGAAAATTTTCTCCTATTTTTTAGGTAAGTCTTTTTACTTTTTTGGATAATGTCCTGTGATGCACAAAAGTTTGAAATTATGGTAAATTATGATAAAGTCCAAATAGTGACTTGACAAGTCTATACATTATGCTGTGATCACCTCAAGTGTAGCTACCAACGGTCACCATACACGATTACAATACCATTGACTGTAATCTCTATGTTGTATCTGGCATCCTTGTGTCTTATTTAGTCCATAACTGGAAGCCTGTACCTCCCACTCCCTTTCCCCCATTTTGCCCATCCCCCCATCCTCCTCCCCTCTGGCAATCATCTTTCATACAACACACTTTTAAACAACCAACGGTCAAATTAAAAATCACAGGGGAAATTAGAAAACATTTAGGGATGAATAAAAATGAAAGCACAACTACCCAAATGTATGGGATGCAGCAAAGAGAATGCTCAAAGGGAAATTTTTAGCGATATATGCCCAGATAGGATTTCTCTCAGGGTTTTCGTACTTTGTTTTGTCTTCTTACTTTTTTACTTTGAGATAATTGTACATTCATATAGAGTATGAGAAATAGGATAGTGAGATCCCATACATCTTTGACCTTGTTTTCCCCAATATTAACATCTTGTATAACCAGAGTACAGTATCACAATTAGGAAGTGAATGAAATCTACTGACTTATTCAGATGGCACCAGCTTAACATGCACTGATTTCTGTTGTGTGTGTGTTTAGTTCTCTGCAATCTTATGTGTAGATTTGTGCAACAACTGTAATACTTAAGATACAGATCAAGTGTATGGCAGGGATGTGTCATCTGTTCCTTTCATAATCGCAGCCACCTTCTTTAGTCCCTGTATCCACCTGCTTTCTAACCTCAATCAACTACTAATCTATTGTGCATTTTTTATAATTTGTCATTTAAGACATGTTACATGAGTGGAATCAGGCAGTACATGACTTTTTGAGATGGTCTTTTCCATCCCAAATAATTTCCTTGAGTTCCATCCAGGTTGTTATATTTACTTTTTTTCTTTTTTATTACTAAGTAGTATTCTTGGTAAGGATGTGTCACAGTGTAACTATTCATCTATTGAAAGATATTTGGGTTGTTTCCACATCGGGGTTATTATGAACAACACTGTTAAGAATATTCCTGGGCAAAGTCTTGTGTGAAGACACAAGTTCTCATTCCTCTGGGGTAATGGCTCAAGAGTGCAAATACTGAGTCACAAGGTAAGCACATGTTTAGTTTCATGAGAATATGCCATACTGCTTTCCAGAGTGGTTGTACCATTTGACATTCCTATCAGCAGTAGGTGAGATATCTGTTTCTCTTAAGGCTTTAGGTGTGTCTGCTGTTGTAACCCGTTAACACTGGCCACCTTCAGAGCAGGTCCAGGAAACAAACAAACAGCAACAACATCAAAAACCAAAAGCAAACCGAAACAACAACAAAACTCACTAGGTTTTCCTCCTGCTTTCTCCAGCTGAAGACTTTACTTTTCTTCAGTCCTATTACTTTCAAAATGGAGTTTCTCTGGGAGATTTTCCTATCAATGTACGGTTAATCCTCTGTGCAGTTATGGGGCTCAGCTTGCGCTCAAATCAAACATGGGAGATAAAGGAGGAAAAAAAAAACTATTAACTCACCACTATGCTGGACTTCCTTCAGGTTTTGACATCCCTCCTCAATCTGTTATTGTTTGTTCTTAGAGTCTTTACATTCTCTTTGTATTCTGTCCAGAGTTTCAGTTACTATCATTGTGAGCTGAAGGGTCCAGTGAGCTCACTTCATCTTGGCTATTACCAGAATCATTTCACACAACTTTAGGAATTGTCAGACTGTTGGTACATTTTCAGATACAATGCGGCTCCAGCGTTTTTCCAGATGACTTAGATCTCTTTCTTTTTGGCCAGCTGGGAAAGATATTTGTATGTGTTCTAAAGTGAACAGTGGCTGAGTGATAAATGTCATCTAGCTGATGATCTAATAGATGAAAATACAAGTCCTGATAGTAAAGACGATGAATAATGTGAAACTTAGGTTATGTCCTGAAAGCAGGGCACATTTGGAAGTTTTTGCAGATGACTGGCACTGCAGTACTTAGTAGCTTTATATTTTTCAATGGGAACTGATTCAGTAAAAGGCTTGCAGAGTAAATTCTTTTATTTTAACAGAATGGTAAATCCAGTTTCTATTTTTGTTTCCTCTGGTATTCTGCCATTTAACTTATCTTTGGGTGGAGAAAATCACTGCAATTTCAAAAGCGTGAGCTTAATCCATGATATATTAGGGTATTCAAATTCCTTCTGGGATTCTAGTCTTTCCCTAGGAAAGTAGTCACTGATGCAATTTCACCTGGTGGTTTGTCTTAAGAGTTTATTTATTTCATTTATCTTTCTGACTAATCACTTCAGATTGGAGCCAGGAATGGGGAGGATATAGAAAAAGAGGTGACCCTCACCAGGACTTTTCAGCCATCAGAAATCTTAAGTATTGCATTCTAGTGTTCCGTATCTAAGTTATATGGTGCCTTTTAAAATAATAGTTCTAGGATACTTTTTCCTTCCTGGTGTAATGGAAAGTGCATGGGGCTTCCACTTTAAAGGATTAAATTTGCACTGAGTTCTACTTTATGCTAATGATGTTACTTTGGTTAATTTATTATAATGAACCTTAGATTCCTCATTTGAAGATGTGATTAATATATCTGTCACAATTACTCTGTTCTGAGTTCTAAATTTCAGATATATGTATTGTAAACATTAATAAAGAGGTAAACTGAGGCAAGCTCAAATTTCAGGAACTGAGTTTATTTGGGAATGACAGAGGAATTGAAATTCAGGATATGCATGTTGTAGCAAGCTACAGGCAAATCTGTGGAGAGTTTGGGGTGGCTCTATTTATGGGAAAGGTGAGCAAAGAGGCAGAAATCCAGCCAGAGTCCAACAGTAAGACCATTGGCTTGAGGCTGGGGAGGGATCCCTGGCAGATATTCATTGGTAAGAGGATAAGTCTCAGTTTTCTCTAAAACAGGCATTTATAGAAAATTAATCTCTCTGTTCTTAAGTTCTGTTGTTCTGAAGGTGCATGTGTGAGATTCTCCATTTCATATCCTCCTCTTCCATTGTAGACAGAAATTTCTTCACAGTATATGTGTGTGTGTGTGTGTGTGTATTTATCTATCAGAGTCCTCTCTATCTGAAGGTAGTGTTGCTATGAAACCTTTTCTAAGCCAAACTAGCATAAAGCAAAGAAACAATGAGCGTTAATATATGAAAAAATTTTTTTTAGCATTCCTATACTCAAAAAGTAACCTCTCTTAGACTTTTCTGGTACCTTAGGATACATCTTGCTAATGGATGTACAAAAAAATCTGAGGTAAAGGATGCTCACAGGCACAGTTCAAAGTCATGGTAGCTGGAGGTTGAGATGCTGAGATGTCCCCAGACAAGGAGGTTGGCGGGGCCACTTTCACTGCTTGGGGCTCATGCTACCTCTAATGAGGACTAATGAACAAGGCAAACACTAAGTGCTACTTTTGCTTTTCCCCTTTTTTGGTAAAACTGAAAATCCTCTTTGGATTTCTTTTGGTTAGTGAAAATAGCTGGTAATGTAGTTCTTTCATAAAAGCAAAATCACATATGAAACTCGCATGTGAACTTTAAAAAAAAAGTTAGTTTAACATTTAAACACATATATAAGTGCTTTAGAAGATTTTAAATGCAAAAGAAAAGACTATTGTCTTTCTGTAAATTACTTATGCCTGAAAAGCAATGAGTTCTTCCCTACTAGGGAAATGAGGCTTAAAAACATTAGCCAGTTTTCAGGAGTAGTTGTGTATTCACGGTATTCTATACTGTGTTTCTATTGGTAATATCTCTAGGTAGATTGCAGAAACCAAGGATTCCTTCTGCCCTGGTTTATAATTATATTTTGCAGGCTCTCTTTGAGGGTCTGAGTCTTTGTACTCACCATTTTAGAATCTACATATAAATTGCTGTGTAATGTCAATCTTACTACAGTCAAATACATTTCAAAGCCAAACATCATGATGTTTAAAAAGGGACAGAGAACAATTATATTTGACAAACAATTTTTACATGACCTGAAAATGTCTTAGGATTAAAAATGATCCTTTTATACTCTGATTTGCTTAGAAGTGTTTGTTTAGTTGAAACTTGTGAAATCATTTCACTTTTGGGCTGGCTGAACAAGTTGGGAAAGTCTCAATAAAGATTTTGAATTTTGCCTCTTTGCCCACTGGGATGAGCGTCCCTAGCAGAAGAATCTCCAAGTTTGTATTGAACATATTGGAAGTTACCAACTAACACTGTAATCTTTTATGCAATTTTCATCAATATCCAGGAGATGGTGGTACTTTTCAGTTTCAGAAGGAGTACAATTTACTGCTTAACACACTTGCCATTACTATAAGGAAACATCTAATGTTGACAATGGAAAGAAGTTGTCTTTTTGTTATGGTTAGCATCAAACAGAAGTATTCATGTTTTCCTCACAGTTTGAAAACTAGGCATGCAGAAATTTTTGTGTTATTTGAAGGGAAAGTAAAATAAATAATTCCCGCTGAAAAGGACTGCCCTAGAGACTGAAATATTTTCCTAAATATGATTTTCAATTAACTGCATTTTTTCAAACCTTCTTTCAATTCTTTGTACACATTTATTTTTCAATGAAAGTCTATAAATTGATGAAAAGGTTAAAGAACACTAAATATTAAGTCAATAAAGTTTGAATTGTGCAATAATTTTCATTTGTCTCCCTGGTTGCCCTATCTGGAATTTCCTTTCATAGCCCACCAACCTGCACCCCTACCCTTTTCTTCCAAAGAGAATGTTTTAGAATTTACATTTTTAAAAGTTTTTAAGAATGATTTAGAAGATTAAAGTAATTTTGGCAGATTGGTTCTCAAAATGAAACACATAAAAGAAGCAGTTTCTCTGAAAAGAATTGGAACAGTTTTGATGTTCTCTTCCTGAGAATAAATAACATGTAGAGACAGGGCAGTACCTTCAAAGCCTCTGTCTCTTTAACAGAGGTCCCATAACATAACCACCTCCATTCTTTCAAGTGAAAGGTTTTGCCAGGTTTGAATTAATTCATACGCACTCTTGGAGATTAGTAAAAAGGCCACCTCTCACCTCTGGAAGGGAAACAGAAAAAATATTTTTTCCCCAAGCTTAGAAAAGATGAAGGATAGGCTGTTAAATCCCTAAGTAGAGTTCAATGTTTGATTTTATAAACCTAGTAGATAAGGGTCAGGTTATTGTTATAACACCACACACATACACACCTGCACACACACACATGCATGTATGTGTTAAACAATCTTTTGCTGTTGTTTGCTTTCCTATGAGAAGTCATGGAACAGGAGATGCCTTTGGCTGGTGTTGTTATTTATTTCTCTTTTAGCCCAAGATAACAGATACAAGTTAGCAACAACTTTAGTGGTAACATAACATGGTGTATGTAGGTAATTCAACCTATAGTTAAAAGTAAAGGCATGAAGTCATTCTCCTTTAGTTCAAATTCCAGTTCTGAATTAATTGTGTGTGTATGACTTTGAACATCTTAAACTCTTGAATTTTCTATTTCACAAAAGAAGACCTAATTATCACACATAACCTGTAAGATTTTTAGGAGTGATGCAACATGTAAAATACTGGGATATGTTTAGCTTTCAATACATTTAGATGCTTTTATTATTATCATCACCATTTTAATAATCATCAGACCATCATCATTACTAGCATAATCATCTTTATTATATACTGAAATTCCATTTTATTGGATCATATCAACCTTTTATCTGAGAGGATTACTCTTTGTTCTTACGTTTAGTAGAGGAAAGTGCATGCATTTGTATGTTGTGTTTTTATATTTAATAGTTGCTTAGATTTTCAAAAGGCTGAAAATAAGAGTAAAATATATTAATATATAATATTGTTCCTCTTGAATAGTACACATACATTTAAATAGAGTATTTATTAACATTTTGTTCTGGGGTGTCTGGAAGACTCTGTCAGTTAAGCCTCCAACTCTTGATTTCGGCTCAGGTCATGATCTCATGGTCATGGGATGGAGCCCCTCCTAGGTCTGGGTACAGAGCATGCTTAAGATTCTCTCTTTCTCTCTCTCTCTGCCCCTCCCCTGCTCACAGGTTTTCTCTCTCACTTTCAAAAAAATTTTTTTTGTTCCAAAGTCACTCAAAATGATTTATATTTTAGTATATATATATATATTAATTTGAGAAAGAGAGAAAGCATGAGTGGGAGAGGGGCAAAAGGAGAGAGGATCTTAAGTAGGTTCCATGCTTGGTGCAGAGCCTAATGTGGGGCTCTATCCCACACACCTGGGATCATGATCTGAGCTGAAATGAAGATACTCAACCAATTGAACCACCCAGGTACCCCATTTTTATGCTTTAGAAACTAATAAATATCAAGAATTTAAATTTAAATTCTATAAGAGTTTCTTAGATGCTTGTAAGTTTCTCTCTGAACTCTAGTTAGCCCAGCTCATTACAGAAAGCTTACTGTATATTGAAGTTAAAACAGAAATCTGCACCTTTGCTATACATAGTTAGGTGAGGGATTGAAAAGAAACAAAATGAAGGAAAAGAAGATAAATCCGATTTTGTAACCTAATTTTAGAATCATTCCATCACAAAATAAACCTTCTATAATGCAATAACATAAATGATCTCAAATACAGAATGAATTATAATAAAGCAAGTAAAAATGCATACTGTATGAATCTACTTACAAGTGGTTGCAAAGTAGGAAAATGTATGCATGGTGATAAGGATTAGAATAATTGCTACTCTGGGAGACTTAATTGGGGGGTTGGGTGCTGGAAATGGTCTATACACGTGTGTATGTAAAAAGTCAATCATTGAACTGTATGCTAAAGATTAGAGTATGTAATTCATTCCTCATTAGGAATGGGAAAGGGAGAAGGAGAGAGAGAGAGAGAGATGGGCAAGAAGAGATGTTTGATTTTAGTATAACTAAAATTTTGTTTTTGCTGTTTTATCTCTTCTTATTTCAATCTCCCTTCTTACTTTTTAGGCAATTAATGTTTCTTTAATTTTTTTTTTTCTTTTTGACAGAGAGTACATGCACACTACCAGGTGAAGGGCAGAAGGAGAGGGAGAGAGAGAATTTTAAGTAGACTCCATGCTGGGCTTGATTCCCACTACCTTGACCTGGAGTCGGAAGCTTAACCGACTGAGCCATCCAGGCATCCCATGTTTCTTTCACTTTAAATCTGTGACCTTGAGAAAGTGTTTCTGTGATTATTTGGGTTTATGTGATTAACCTTGCTATATTCTTAATTCTTTTGAAAAGGAGTAGAGTCTGATTTATATATTTCATTCTTTGCCCAAGATTGAACCATATGTAATGATATTTATAATATATCAAAATCTGCCAGAAACAAAACAATCTGATACTGTAACACATCATTGCTGGCATTCCTTGTGAATCTTACCCTCTTAGAATGTCATTGTAAACTGAGATTTATTTTCAGGTATATACACTTTCTGGGTATGAGTGATGTTTCATTACCTGAAATAAATACAGACATTGGTGTTCTGTAATCCTTAAACATCCTTGCTTAGTCAGTTAAGTTATGCTGAAGCCATCTTGCTTGTCTTTATATTTTCCTCATGAGGGTGGAATTCAGATTCTTTTAGATAATAATTTTATCAGTTGCCATTTTTTTTTTGGTTGCAGCCTTAAAAAGCCCATGCTTCTCTGCATTCTTCGTGTTCTCTGGCTCAGCAGTTTATCCTTCACATTTTTACTGTCAGTATTTACATATCATCAGAGGATGGATATGATTCAGATTCAGGCTGCATAGAACCAAAGAGAAATATTTTGAACCCAAATTGGAAAGCATACCTAAATATTTGGGGTCAGTCTAGAGTCTCAAATAAGTACATAAGGTGACACTGTTAAGAAGAAAATAGACTCTCAGTTTCCTGGAGAATCTTTTGCCTCTATAGTCTCCAGTGATTATGCTTAAACAGTGTGTAATCTTGGACTTTCATATGATTCCCTGTATTTCCTTAGAAATTGCTATTTATTCTGCAAGAGAGGGATCTTGACTTGTAGAGTACCAAGGGATCTCTAAATCCATCTCTGGTCATCACTATTTGACATCATGCATGATCTTTTGATAAGTTCTTTGATTCTAGGTCTTTTCTCTATTATAGCTCGTTCAGAATAGTTCTTAGGATCATCTGAAATAAAAATACTAAGGCCAGAAAGATTATTTTCTTTTGTTAAGCAGCAAATGTTATTGTCCCACTCAGATGCTCAGATGCCATTGGATTCACCCCAGGGAACCTCAAATGCCTGGATGGGGACTTTTCCTTCTAGTAGGCCCTTAGCCAATGACTGATTTTAGTAGAGTATGACCACCCAGGTTCCTTGCCTCAGGCTGGGACAATTCTGAAACAGAGTATTCTAGAGTTCTGCAGTCACAGGTTGAAAATACTCTTCTGGGACATTGTCTGCAAATGTACCCTTCATTACCTTCTTCTCTTTCTCTGGCTTGTGTCTTCCCTCCTCCCACTTTCCTTAGTAATCTCTCCTGGGATTATTTCCTTAAGATGTCATCAGCGAAACAGTCTTCTTTTTTTTAAATATAATTTTTAATGTTTATTTATTCTTGAGAGAGAGAGAGAGAGAGCAAGCATGCAAGGGAGGGACAGAGAGAGGGGGACAGAGGATCAGTGCTGGCAGCAGAAAACCCAATGCAGTGCTTGAACTCATGAACCCAAGATCATGACCTGAGCCCAAGTTGGATGCTTGACTGACTGAGCCACCCAGGCACCTAGAAAAGATCTTCTTAAACTCTGCTTTTGGGCAACTTGATCTAAGCAAACTATAAGCCACATAATGATTAACTTCTTCCAGCCCATGTTCACAATAAGTTTCTAAGGAGAATTTATTTCTCTGTAGCAAAATTTTGCAATATTTTAAGACTGCATAAGTGTTTATATTACAGATATTATTCCAGACTGATACCTTCTTAATACCATGGCTGATATTTTACATGCTAAAGAATAAGACTACTGTCTTTCTTCTGACTGTAATCAGTGAAAACTTATATTCTTCAGAAAAAAAGTCAGCCTGAAAAGAACTCTTAATTTGCTTATTCGTTGATAGCACAGTTAGCTTCCCACTTTGAAAAGCAGGAAGTCTTGTTTCTGAAACTTTACAAATGATACATGAAATGTTAATTTTTATGCATTTTTGATATAATTTTTTGATGTGATAATAATTGACTGCTATTCACAACGACACAATAGCTCTTGTTGTTTGTAATGTACCATAGTCAATGCAATGCTAGGAGCTGGAGTTCGTCTGTACAATGCAGCCAGCTGGGGGCAGAGAAGCTTGGTGTGGAGTGTTGGAGGACTGAGCTGGCCCAGGGGAGCAGTCCACTGGGGCTGAATAACTTGCCAGAGGGTTACTGCCTCTGGGCCACCTGTCTACTCATCTACTGGGAGCTGCAACGTAAGAGGATAAGGATCTAATGGGAGTTCGCTCCTTGGTAAGTTACAGGTAGAGACTACACCAGGTGGAGTTGTCACACAAAATAAACTTTATTAGAAGCAATTAAGGAAATCACAAGGAAAAATTTCCAAAGCCGTGATTCTCCAAACAACAAAATCGGGGAGGTTTTAAGCAGAGGGTGAATGCATATTCATGAAGGGGCTCGACAAAGGAGAGTTCAGTATAGAACTGGGGCAAAAGTCATCCTAAACTGACAGAGTCCCTGTCCTAGTTGAGAAGACCAGCAAGGATCAGTATCATCAGTCCTCTGGCTCCAGTTAGTCCAGTGTTTGAGTGCTCAACGGGATCTGAATCCTAAAAAGACAACTACAGAATGTGCATTAGGTGAGTCTTTGGAAAAAAGCACTGGGAGTTTTACCATGGATCTACTGTGTCTGGCATAGTTAGGCTATTTCCTAGCCTCTATTTCCTAGAGACTGTGTTTTTGCATTCCTTTTGTTTCTTTGACATCCTTAATGCTGGGGTTTTTGCATTCCTTTGTAATCCCAACACCTCTTAGGAAGTTCTGCACAGAGTGTGCAGGGCAAGTATTGCCCAGTGGGGCATAGTGCACAAAAACAGCTGGGGACCTAAAATGACATCTCTCATGTCACGAAAGCTACGTCCCCCCCCCCTTTTTTTCTGTATACATCTAACTCTTTCTGCTTACAAGAGCCTTCTCAATCTGGAAGAGAAGATTCTTCTGTTTCTGTCTTGCGGTATCCCTCCAGCACCCTCTATTGACCAAGCCTGACGCTGTGTCAGCCAGCACAGGGAAATGTTAGAGGCCAACTTCAACACCACGGAGTCAAGAAGAGTAGGTTTGGAATACACACACAGTTCTGTTTGTCCTACATTTAAAATAAATCAATACTCAGTTTTGCTGTGGTGATTAGCTCTGTTTCAAAAAGCATAGAGCTGCTCTCTAATTTTTTTTCACTATAAAAGTTACTAAGTTATATAGAAATAGAGAGCAATGTGTTATTTTTTGATAAGGGTCTAATAATAGGGGCTTAATGCTTGACAATTCAAACTCTCCTTTCTTTATATTGTTTACTGTTTATTTTTATTGTTACTGAACTGTATCCTTCCATTTTCTCTGTGGTGGTGTATGAATAAAGAGAAGATGTGAAATAAATGTATATATTAAACTCAGGGCTTAACTTGGCATTTGGAGCTGCTAAAATTCATTCTTCCAGTCAAATAAGAAGTGGTAATCTGTGTGGAGCACATATCAGTCATCTTCTTTGTTTGCTTCTTCTTAATGAAAGGGATATTTTATAACCTTTCTCTCTCTTTATCCTTGATGGAGTCACAAAGCCAAATGTGGTATTGTATATCGCAAGGTAGCAGCTTCTGATTTTACAGGTGAAACACCTAAGAACTGAATGACTTGGCAGAAGTCACAAAGCTTGCTGTGACAGAATCCGTGCATGTAAGAATCTAGGCGTGCAAGTACGTGGGACTGCAGACTCTTTCTGTGAAGTCAGATGGCGGAGGTATAAATGTGGTAATAGCTATTGATGTACAGGAAGTTACCCCAGTATTTAACAACTTGAAACAATAAACATTTAGTGAGATCATGATTTTGTAGTTTGTCAATATAGGTGAGGCTTGGAGAGGTGGTTTTTCCGGAGGCACCTGGGTGGCTCAGTTGCTTAAGCATTCAACTCTTTTTTTTTTTTTTTTTTTTTTTTTTTTTTTTTTAATTTTTTTTTTTTCTACGTTTATTTATTTTTGGGACAGAGAGAGACAGAGCGTGAACGGGGGAGGGGCAGAGAGAGAGGGAGACACAGAATCGGAAACAGGCTCCAGGCTCCGAGCCATCAGCCCAGAGCCCGATGCGGGGCTCGAAAGCATTCAACTCTTGAATTCAACTTGGGTCATGATCTCACAGTTCGTGAGTTCAAGCCCCGCGTTGAGCTCTGGGCCGACAGGGGGGAGCCTATTTGGGATTCTCTCTGCCTCTCTCTCTGCCCTTCCTCTCACTCATGCACTCTCCTTCTCTCTCTCTCAAAATAAATAAAGTTAAAAGCAAAAAAAGAGAGGTACTTCTTCTGGTGGTTCTGGCTGGCTCTGTCACCCATCTGTGTCCTTTTCTGGGTGGGTAGGCTGCTTTACTGATAGTGGGGCTTATCTGTGGGCATCAGCTTTGACAGGTTGATTTGGGATCACTATTCTGCCTACTACAGATGGCTAGTAGTCCAATATGTCCTGTGAAATATTAGCATTTCCACATTTTCCATCTCTTGCCATCAGGGCGTGTTGCTTATCTTGGCAAGCTTTGTGGAGAGAAAAAAAAAATATTTGAAAGATGGGAATGATATAGATAGAAATACACTGGAGTTTGAAGAGATAACAGATGCTGTAGGTATACTCCCCTTCCCCTGACTTAGTTCAGATATCATCTGCAGACAGAACAAAAGAAAAGGAATGTCCATTTTGCAAGTGAGGGTGGCCTTAGTAGCAGAAAGATTAGTTTAAAATGCTTGTTTAAGGAGCACACCTCCGGAACAAGAATAGGATCCAGTCAAATGATTTATAGCAGTGATCATGCACAAAGATGATACATGCAGATACAGGAGGTAGAGACTAGAGAAATCTTAAAGGGGTATGTTGGGGGAGGGTAGTCATGATGAGGCATGAAGAGGCTTTTAGAGTTTGCAGGAATGATGGAGAAGCAGCTGTTCCAGAGTGACAGTCTGAGTTTCTGGGCATAGAAGGAACTGTTCCCCAGGTAAATGAAGATCTAGAATGTAGGTATAATTAATAGAACAAAAAACATTAACCTTATAACCTCCATTCATATTGATGGGGTTTTGGAATGGTCAGGGTTTGGAGCTGATGGCCAAGAAAGAATTCCTGAGACATGTTTGGTAAAAAAAAGGTGATTTTATTTGCTTTTATTAAAGCCCAGGGATAGGATTCCTGGGCAGAAAGAGATGCATTGGGATTGTGAAGAGTGACCGGTTATATACTATGGAGTTGGAGGAGGTAAAGACAAGAGGAAGTTTCCAAAGGGATCTTCATATGCTAAAGAAGACCACAGGATACTGGAGGCTTAGCTGTTGTCAAACTAAGGTTGTTTTTCCTGCTAGTAAAGCATTAACATTAAGACAGTAGGGGGTTCTTGGAGAAATGTTATACTCTCTCTGCCTCAAGTATTTGTTAATGGGCTGCAGATTATAAAGAAATTTAATTTCACCTGCCATTTCCTTCTTGCCTTTGTTCCCCACATCACTATGGAGGGCAGGGTGATGTTGGGGTTCCAGGAGTCTATAGATTTTTGGAGATTAGGCTACTGGTAAAATTGCCTTTTTCTTGTAATTTACCAACCAGTGGAGACCTATGTCCTGCATGACTGTTATCTCTGTGGTTAACCATTTGTTTTCTTTCCTTTCCTTTGTTCTTGGGCAGCCAGGAGTGCCTGGGGAGGGTCACTCATATCCCACCTGGGGAGGAGGCTGTTATTAGCTTGTGCTTGGCCTTCAGCTTGCCTTATGCTCCCATTAATATCAGTATATGAATACCGATCAGTTCTCTATTTCACCATCTATTATGTTTTAATTTGTTTTCCTCCAAGCCTTCCAATGTGCATCTGCAGTTGTAGCACAGCTGGAGATGTATAGCTTTCTGTGTACATGCTTCCTGGCATAGATTTACTTTCATTTTCACCTGTGGCTTAACCACTGGTTTCCGTGACACTTAAGTGAGTGACCATTTCTTCCTGCCAATTTATAAACTAGAATGAACAGTTTGTGAGAAGCCTAAAATCTTTTTTTTTCTTTAAATATACTAATAGCTGTATTTCACTTTCTTTACCTGTGGAATCCTTTAATTGTCTCAGACCAGTGTAGGAATGGCACATAAGTGCCAAGAGAAAGCCAATCTTATTTGGTATTGTTATTTGAGAGCAAATAAAACCCAAGTATTGGAAAAAGGAAAACTGAGAATTTGATTAAGAAGTGGAGGGCTTTAAGTGACACTCTAGTGCCTCGGGCTGGAGTTTCAAAAAGTTGGCAAGGGAATTGAATCCCCCAGTGCTCAGGCTTATGACGGCAAGAATAAAGCTATTTTTGTCCTCTAGGCAACAGCTTTATTCTGCCAAATTTCCCAAGACTCATACAATGAGAGCATCCATCCCAAAATGATTAATGCAAATTTAGTAATTGTGCACATGGATCATTTCTCTGTCACCCATTTTATCCATAAAATGCGCCTTTCTCTCTATGCACGCAATGCTCATGTTTTGTGCCATTCACCTGTTGCTGGGGGCATGGAACAAATTACTTCTTTGTGTGAGGCTGCGGGAAGAAGAAATTATCACATTTGTGGCTGGCACCCACTATTAAGCCAAGCATGTAATTATTTGAATCAGAATGATTGTATGCACAGAGTCAGATTTATCTTGGCTATCACAGGGCTAGCGTATGAGGTGTAATCCACAGCTGGACAATTTTCTGAAGGGGAGATAGTGGAGAGGATATAGGCCTCTGTTAAAGAAGATAAATTTTTGGCAGCAAAGGCAAATTTGAGTGGAAGCCAATGAGACCTCAGGGGTTCTGGCTTTTGTAAAATTTTAAGTGCAATGCGTGCAAGTGCGAGGTTTTGAGTTGAGAGCCCTGGGGAAGTTAATCAGAAAAAGACGTATTGTGTTGCCAGTCTCACAGTGCATGCGGACTCTCCCAAAGCACTTCACACAAGACCCTCAAACTTAATCAACCAACATGGCTCAGAGGAGTAAACTAGAAAGCCCCTCAGGCTTGTGATAGCCCTTTCAAGTTTCCAGGAAGCATTGATGCCTGCCTAATAGGGGCTTTCTGGAAACTACTAGCTTCTATTCAGAGGGCACCAATCAACCCGCAGCTGTGTTCAGTCAGGGCTTTCAGTTGACAGTGTTAGGTACAGTAGCCATAGTAAGGTATGGGCCGCCTCCGCAGTAGCCATTTGCTGGTTAAACATCCCACTGCTTGCTGACGCTCCCACTTACTAATTTGAGAAGCTATATGCTTACTCTACACTCTACTGCTGTGGTAGAACAAAGCGTCCCCCGTATCTTTCTTCTACACCACATACTGCCGAGCAGATTTTCTGCAACAAACATAATCTTTTACGTGCCAGTAAATGGTCGTGGATTAAAAACAAATGAATTTTCCATGTGAAGAATTGGAGGAAACCTGTACAAACAATACATGGCTACTTACAAGCACCGCCATGTCAGACACTGAAAACACGGTGACCTAATGCATCCCTTTCTCAAATGCCTGGCAATCAAATGTTTTGGAGAGCAGTTGATTTGAAACCCCGCTTTTTAGGAAGCTTGACTGTCTCCTCTTTTTACTTAAAGACGAATTGGGGAAATAATATGTAACAAAATCAATAAAATACAGCATGCAAAGATAGAAGGTTTTAGTTGACAGGACTGTAGGGAAATTTTGCCAAAGGCATCAAAATGGACAAAACACAAAAATTACTGAATGTCCTACATAGTACACTTTTCCTGGTTATCTGCTTTTGTGTGGTCCTTCTCCATTCATCATTTTTGAGCTAGTTAATAAGGCAAATAATTCTTACCCATAAAAATGAAAATGAGTTTGGTCTAGTAAAACACAACTGATTATTGCCCTGTACATATTTATCAGATTTAGATCTATTTGCAGATTTATTTCATTATTCTTGATTGCCTGTATATGTGTGATTTGTTTGAATTCTTCTTTGAACCAGTGGTAACATCTTATAGTACTCTCATTAATTAATTACTTAATAAAACATTTGGCACATATTCATTTTCTATTTCTATGTGAGTTATGATATTAATCTAAAAAATATATTCTTCATTAGCATCAATTCAGGGGATTTTTTTAAAAGATAATACCGAGGAGACCTATGTGATTTAAAATGTTGTTTTCTAAAAGGAACTACAACCACTCTACCCCATGAGACAAAATGAACAATAGATAACTCTGGAGGGTGACTTGAAAATGCCACATGCCTATTAATGGAACAAAGCTATCAAGCTGCCTTTAATAGAAAAATGACATATTGCAGTTGTCTTATGTTTAGCATCAATCTGATCTTAATGCGTAATCAAATGAGCATTCAATAAATGGAAGCTTGGTTTTCTTTTGCTGTTTGTTTTTGTACTCGCTCAAAATCATGTCTGTGCCCAATTTCTTTTAAAGTCATTTTAGACTGAGCACATAGATTTGGAGATTAAAACCATTGGGTAGCCAAGATACAGGACCAGATTGTTTCTTCATTTAGTCCTTTAGGATGTAAGGAGTAACTTCGACAAGAAACTCCACAATTGCTTCTAGTCAAGTCCTCCATTTGCATCCTGTGATGCAACTTCACTATTATGGATATTGTACTACTTAGAACAAAAGAAGAACAGATGAATTTAGGAGGTTGTTGACTTGGATCTTTAGAATATGTCTGCTTCATTGTAGCTTACATATCCTCCAATAGCTATTTCTAAGAGCCAAGGAAAGGCCTGAATTCAGCTACAGCATCATAGATCACAATTTTGAAGTTCCTATCTTACCAAAGTATTCCCTTTAATGAAAATTATGTTGAGGGCTTCAATTTATGCCATAAGTATTTGGGAAACTGGCTTCCCCTAAAACCTTTTCTCCTTTTCTCTTGGTATTTCCCACCTCCCACTTATCAAATATAATGTCTCTTAATAAACCACAATGAAACCTGGGTGACTATTCAATACCACATTTTTTGAGATGTTTGATGAAATTTGGCTTTGAAGTTAATACATTTTTAGAAATCATTGGCTATGTAAGGAAATATACCAGAATATAATATAACATACTACTTGGCGTTGGTCTTTCCTTCTGGCTTTGTATAGATATGTGATGAGAAAGTGAGGGGATACAAAGGAAAGATTACTAGTTAGAATTGTATCTGTACAGGGGTGCTTGGGTGGCTCAATCATTAAAGCGTCCAACTCTTGGTTTCAGTTCAGGTCATGATCTCACTGTTCCTGGGATGAAGCCCTGCATTGGGCTCTGTGTGGACAGTGCAGAGGAGTCTGCTTGGGACTCTCTCCCTCCCTCTCTCTGCCTCTCTCTCAAAATATATAAACATTAAAACAATTGTATCTCTACAAGAAACAACTAGAACTAGCCTGTTATCTATGTGATGGTTTCATTTTGTATGTTAAACCTTTCTTGCCTGAAGTTCAGGAAAAGTCTCTTTAATTAAACTGTAGCATTCAAGACTTTTTAGAGTTATAACTTAAAGCTAATTTAAAACATTTCTACCTTTAAACCTTGATATACACTATACTTCAATGAAACTAGACCACTTCCTGATCCTAGAGCAGGTGCAATGCTTTGCTTTGCAAAAACTTTGGACCGCCTTCCATGTTGATGTAGAAATTTTATCCATCCTTTGATACAGTGCTTCTCAACCTCTCTGTGGTAAAGGGCCAGTTGTTTTGAAAGTTCCTATTCAGTCACATTCCCAAATTGTAATATAAAAAGATTAATTGCTAGGCATATGATATAAAAGGCTTATCAAATACAAGCCTTAATTTGTTATCATTATATTCAAAACACATTTTCAAATGGCTATAGAAGTTTCTAAACCCTTTGAATCTCTGTACTTATGCTTTCACAAGTCAGTAATAAACATTTCAATGGCTAGAGGCAGTGTCATAATCTTTCTCACAAATGCTATCTCCTCCAATTGTTTTTCTCTGTATCTCTCTGAATAAAAGTGATCTAACCTTTTTTAAAAAGCAGTCGTTCAATGTTGTTACTTTTTGTCTAATAATTGTCTTAATTATATTAGTGTTCTTGAATAATTATAATTTCCCTTTGAGGAAAAGTCCAGCACTAAACGTTCAAGCAAATATTTGTTGAATTGCAATTTTCTTAAATCTCTTGTTGGAAATAGATTTTACAATTGATGTTTAATGCCTATTCCCCCTCCCCACCCTTTTCTGCAATAATTCATTATAACAGAGAAAAAAAAACATGTATCAAAGTCAATGTTTTTGAAGTGACTTCTACAAGCATGATTCCAAGCAAATCAAACCTAGAGTTTGAGTATCTATTATGATTGACCGTATTTCCAAGTTTATTGAACTACTGTATCAGTCCTGCTGTGCCTACCCTATTTTACTTTGAATTTAGTTCAATGTGGCTTTTACTTTCATTCATTAAATGTTATTTTACATTTCCCCCATCATCTAAGCTTGCCAAACTTAAGGACTTAGAGCCTTCCTTTACCTCTTTCAAATGTCATTGACCTATAGTCAGTAAGTTATCCATCATTATGGATTTTATTTCTTAACATTTCTCTCATCTGCACCTTCCTTCTCATCTCCAAAGGGCCATACCTTGGTTCTGGGTACCATCTAAGCTTAGGCTTGTGCAATAGCCTTCATCTATTTTTCATCATTACATAACGCATACTAGGCTTTGCCTTTCTTTGGAGGATCTTTTTTGCCAAAACATTTTTTAATTACTTATTAGAGTTCCAAAATAAACTCAATACCAATAACCTCAAAAAGCCTAAATGAATTGTAGAGATGGGGTGGTATCATTCAAGAATAAAGGGACTCAACTTCCTCTACCAGCACCCTGATGTAAGGTTTCTTGTTTCTTTCTTTCTTTTTAAATAAATGGAAAAAGTTCTCATGGTTATGTATGTTAATGGTAAAATTGATGAAAAAATAAGGGTAGCAATGGTTCACATAAATGCTATCAGGAAAAATTGACTTTTAGATGTAAGCCCTTCTATAAATAAACACATTATAAGATTAATCATAACAATGGTCTATCTATTTACAGAATATTGAGTTTTAGAAGCAGTCAATTCTTTGTTTCTAAATGTTGATGTGGAAAGCTCTGAAATTACTGTACAAAGGAGTTTCAGATAGAAACTGTTTTGTCTTTCAGAGGAATTGCATGGGAGTAAAGGGCACCCTACTAATAATTTTGATAGTGACACAAGGTATGAGAACTGCGTATTGCCTGATTATTAAGTTAACTCACAAGCCAGCCAATTTTCCTGCAAATTAAGAATTTTATAGGTTTGTAGACTGTCATTATTGGGAACTTTTTTCCAAATTATGAATGCCACTTTTGAATCCAGCTCGTCTTGTTTGCAGTATGTTTTGTGGAAGTTGTTAGGGCAGTATTGGGAAGGTGCCAAAGGTTATTTTACTGACAGCTATCAGTAAGATATGTTAGCCGGGGGATGTCATTTTTCTTTTGAGAATAGAGTAAAGCTAATCAGATACCAAGTCTATTATCTGATGAGGAGTAAACAAGTGACAATATCATAGCTGTCAAAATGAAGTATAGTCCTGTGAGAGGACTGTCTAGGAAAATGAAGAAAAGTGAATATCAAAAAAATCTCTGAAATGAAATGAAAAGAACTAGCCTTTGTCTTTAGACATAACAATGGGTCATTTTTTTTTCTGGGCATAATTATAGTAGGAACAATTTGGGAGCTGAAGTGTAAGAGTAAGAAAAGTCAATTGCTAAGTTACTATGCCATTCAAAAAGGGAGTTTCAAATACTATTGAAATATGTGTATTGGTCAAATAAGTAATAGAACAGACACTTTGATTACCATAGTTTAAAATATACTTGTTTTCTTGATCTTGAATTTTAAAATTTAAACTGTATTTAAAGCAGAATATATGCCGTCTTTGTTAGGGGATAGGCCAAGCTGCTGTGAAAATATTTCAAAATGCAGGAACATACAAAAGACAGATATTTATTTCTCTCTCAGAGAACAATTTCAAAGAAGGAAGAAGATAAAAAGCAGATAGCTCGGCTCCATTGTGCTCAATTCAGCTTCACAATGCACTATCACCGAGGTGCTCTCCTCATCTGCATGGCCCAACCTGGCTAATGTCCATCCCACAGCCTGTTGGAAGGGGGGGAAAAAAAAAACAAAAAACAAAACAGGATACAAAGCAAGCAATTTTATTATAAGTAAATGCCCAGGTAATTGGATGTCTGATTTCTGCTCTTTTCATTGCAGAAACTTAGCCACATGATCCAACTTTGTTGCAAGAGAGGATGGGAAATGTAATTCCTAGCCAGCCTCCTATAAACCTTAATAAAAGTTGGCAAAGAGTAGTCAGAAGGGGAAAAAATACTGGAGAATGATAATTAGCTTTTTTTTCTGTATATGTATGTGATTAAAATTAAAAATGAGTTTAAATTGGAAGAAATAAATTCTCCATTCCTAGTCCTGCTGGTAATTTTTTTCTGTGCTTTTCAGATATTTTTATACTGAAGAGGTTCAGAACATGCCACCCCACAATATGCCCTTTGGCATATTGATTATTTTGAGGTGAAGGCACTAGAGAAACAGCAGATGCATGAAGAACTGTCTGACCTCTGCCTTTTTGCCTAAAAGCAGGTCATGAATTTCCCATGAGAAAGGTGCCCTCTTTGTACCAGGAAGAGAACATTCTTATCACCAGGGACTGAGAGTTGACACCAAAATGGATCTGTACAAACGAACCTACTAAAATAACCTTTGTCTTGCCCCCTTATATTTCCTTGTGACTGTCCCACAATTTACTGCTCCTGGCCCAAGTCACATTCTCATAATCAAAAGGCATATTAGCTTTTTTGGACCTATTGGCTCCTTCAGGTTTTCATTTTCTTTTGAAGACTCCCACATGCACATAAACATATTAAATAAGATGTATACATTTTCTCCTATTAAGCTGTCTTATGTCAGTTTAATTTTCAGGTCCAATTACGGAACCTGGGAAGGTAGAAGTTCTTCCTTCCCTACAATATTCATGGAAAAAGATACAGATTATGGTTATTTCCCCCCTTTTTAAAGTGTTCCTTACTGTGTGTGTGTGTGTGTGTGTGTATGTGTGTGTGTATGATACATACACACACACAGACATATATACACACATATATAGTTTGCATTTTGTTACATAATGCATCTTAGAAATATTTCCATTTCAGTATATGCATATGCTCTTTTTCTCTCTTGAATGTCTAGAAATGCAGTGTCTAACTGTATGAATGAAGCATGACTTTGGATATTTGGTATTTGGATATTTGGTATTTGGATATTTTGGTATCATCAGGTTTTTTTTTCTTTTTCTTATGACCATTCTACAGTGAAATTCTTTGTATATACATCTTTGCATATGTGTATGAATATATCTATATATAGTCTTTTGTTAATATATTTATTGAATATAATATATATTTCATAAAATACACCCATTCTAAGTATACAGTTTGATCAGTTTTGGTAATATATATACAGTCATGGAAAGGTCATGACAATCTAACTTTAGAGTACTTGTATCACATCTAAAAAATTATTTTATGCCTCTTTGGAGTTAATTTCTGCTCCCACCTGGCTCAAACCAACCACTTATCTGCTTCTGTTGCTGTAGATTTTACTTTTCTAGAAGGTTCACATGAATAGAATCACGTTGCATAATTCTTGTTTCGTCTGGAGGTTTTCATTCAGCACGATTATTACTTAAAATTTATTTTGAAATAATTTTAGACTTCTAGAAAAGTGCAAAATAGTGTAGCATTGACATAGCTTTCATTAATGTTAACAGCTTACATGCCATAGTTTAATTATCAAAACCATAAAATGAACAGTACAGCATTTGAATTTCACATGTTTTGTAGAAAGAACCAGTATTATTAGTTCCTTTTTACTGTTAGTAGTATTTCATTGTATGGATATACCACAATTTTGTCAATATAACATGTAATAAAGAAAGAATAAAAAATTATGTAAACTCCTTTTATCAAGGAATAACAACCACTAACATTTTGGAGTATATCCATAAGATAGTTTTCTGTGTTTACATACACACTTACGAATATTTACCCTTCCTTCTCTGAACAAAATCATATTAATAGTTTTTTTTAATTTGCTTATTCACTTAATATATCGTGAACATTTTCCTGTTGAAATAAGTTTAGACCTTTCTCATATTTTAAATACTTAACAGGTCCTATATAATTATTTTCTATTCATTATTTTTATAAAAATGCCATGATCAAGATCTTTGTAAATGTAATATTTTAATGTTTCCAAATTATTGCGTTAACATTAATTTTTGATTCATGTTTATAGCAGTCAGTATCTGTTAAGCTTTATTTGGTATTGAGAAACAGAAGTTTTATTGTTGGCCTATGGATGATCCAGAGCTCATGATAATATTGACATACCTATTACTATCATTTGCCTTTTTTTATCAATAATGATGGAGGGAAGAAACATGTACATGTGTACAACAGCCCACATCCATACCCACCCACCTGAAAAAAACTTTGACTAATTGAAATTCAGTTCTTTTATTTTTCCCATTTTAAGAAAATATATTCAGGCTATTTAAGTCTACTCCTGGTTAACCATAGCTAATGGAACATTACATGAGTGAAGCCTGGGACAAGTCCCTGGGGCAAGAAGCTACAGATATGTGGAACAACAAGAAACTAAGTCACTTTTCAGTCAGGGGCAATTACACTGACACCTAAGAAAAATAGCATTAGAGTCGCTTGACAGTTGGAATCGAGCAAAGGATTATCACAAATGCTGTATGCCAGGTTCATGCCTAAGGCAGATGACCTGGTTGACAAGCTTGCCCAAGCTAACTATATTAATGCTTCAGATCAGTGTAAGAGGAACTAGCAGCAATTCTCCTTAACTAATCATGTTAAAATTGTTGACAGATTTCGTGTCTGCTTCTCAGTTGCATAACTATTCATCAGCAAGGTGAAGAAAAAAAATTCATACAAATTGATTAGAATATGTGCATCTTTTTCCTGTTGGCACTCTGGGAATATGTGAGCTTTCTTTCTTTAATTTTCTGGTTGTCTCTCCAGTAAGTAAAATTTTCCTACAACAGCTAATCTTTCTTTATATAAAAAGAAAAAAAAAACTGCATGATGTATCTGTCAGTTCTGAGGATTGTGCTATGCAAGTTGTAAGCTTCATATCTGGGTCACATATATTTTCTGTTAGGAAAGCATAGAGTTCAGAATTTGGAGAGCCAAGTGCTATTAAAATGTCCTCAGTATGAATATAAATCCTTAACCAATAGTTAAGCATTGGGGTTTAAAATTATGACTATCAGTTAAATGTATTTTTGACATTGATTAGCCACCTTCTTTTCTCTATGGCAAAATATTTTAATCACATTTGTTCCTGAGAGTAAATGGATTTTTGAATAATCTACAAATTGCCTTACAAGCTGGTTTTTGAACCCCCTAAAACACATGCCTGTACATGATTTTGCTATATTAGGATCTAGCTTTACTTTCTGATTTTTTAGGGAAATAATAACTCTTGCTGAAAGTAAAAAAAAATATTCACATTAATGTTTCACATATTCAAAATAAATGAAGTTAAATCAACTTAAATCAACTTAAAATTTTTAGTTAAGAAGAAAAGATATTCTCATTGGGTCAACTCATACAGAAATAAAATTAGAAGTAGCTCTTGCACGATATCTTCCATTAGCACGTGCGCCACATTTCTCTTTGAACAGGACTTGGATTGGCTTTTACAAAGAACATAAAAACCGGCTTTAGTCGAATCACCCGATTCTTTTTCTCTGTCTCAATGCTGGAGATTAATTTATGTTTGAATAATGACCTCCTTCTTCTAAGATTAGAAACTACTATATCCACTATCCAGTTGCTTCTGCAGACTGTCTAGTCAGGGACTGTAAACTCAAAAAAAATAAGATCTGACTTGGCTGCCCCCAATTACTCAGGGAGTAGTCTTGCTATTTTCTTTTTACCCACTAGGTGACATAACAGATGCAGCTTTTCAATGTCTGTGAAGGTGTAGGTGCCTGTGTAACACGTGTCTTAACATTTAATACTCTTAGTTATGTTTGTTAACTGACAAACATAAGTGCAAGAATGCTTATAGAACAATGGCCCATAAGGGTTTGCTCCTGATTGCTCACTTCAGTGTCTATGCTTTGTGTCTTGGAACTTGTATGGAAGCATAAGGATTGATCAAGAGAATACGGATTTTCATTTTGCTCTCTGATTTAATGGTGATTCACATGAGAAAAATAAGAAAACCACAACTGATATTGACTTAAAAATTTTGAGTGTGAAAACCTGCTTTGCCAAATTTGGTTGAAACATAAAGGAAAAACATGCAGAGACCAGTAAATGTTACCACAGATTTTATTAGTGTTTTCTTGGGAATGGAACTTAAATCACTCTTAATCTCTTGCCACCCATAAAGCCCATTTTTACAGATCAATGCAACGTGGTTGTGAGAACACTTGTTACTCTTTAATAGCGCCTCTTTTTTTTATTATAGTACAATAAGGTTGTGATTCAAGACAATCTTAAAAATAGTTATATTTTGAAATAACTGGAAAATGCTTGAGTATGCCTTATCCCTGTTAATTAAACGAAAAGTCCTCAAGTGAGAAACATAAGCAAAGAAAGGTAATGGAACATTCCCGAACACATTTTCTCTATTTTCTGGTAGTATTTATTTACTTATTTTGAAGTTTTGAAGTTTTAGTTTTACTTTTTTATTTTAGAGAGAGAGGGAGCCGGGGAGGGGAGGCAGAAAGAGAATCGTAAGCAGGCTCCATGTTCATTGTGGAGCCCATCGTGGGGCTCCATCCTCTGAGATGATGACCTCAGCTGAAATCAAGTGGGTCAACCAACTGAGCCACTCAGGTGCCCCTAGTTTTTGATAGTCATTATATTTAAGTCCCTTATGAATTATGGCCAAATTAAATTTTTCATGTCTTTCACATGCCAATTAACTTGCTTATGAGTTTGATTCTGAACGACCACAGAGCAACATAAACCTGTTTTTTGGAGGGCGTGTCAACCTGGCATGCACATCTACTTAATGATTATGAGGAAGAGATGCTGCAGAGCTGAATATCCATGAAACCGCTGTCGAGTATAGTGTTTCGCCTTCATGCCATCATAGGAAAGCCTTTTATTTTCACCTGTTTTTGAGACTTGTGTTATCTATGGTATATTACCTCAAATACAAGTGGTAGCACACTTTAATTAGGCTTGGCACCGTGGCTTCTGGTAGTTACTGAGTGTTACGACAGTTATGGATAAAAAGTAGTTGCATATAAAGCAGAATCCTAAATAATAGTAATAGCTAACATATATTAAAGGCCAAACTTGTGTTAGGTAAAGTGCAAAGGTCTGAGAATATTCTCTTTAGCAACACCACGAGGTGTAATTCAATGTGACTGTCGTACCTTTTCATCCACTCTTGTGATTTTAAATGTGATTTTCAGATGTATACCTCCAACCTGGAGCTCTCTCCTGAGCTTCAAATTTCTATATTCATCTCCATACTTAGATGTCCTAGATGCATATTTAATATCTTAAACTATATGCCCATAAAAGAACTCTTTTTTTTTAAATATAATTTATTGTCACATTGGCTTCCATACAACACCCAGTGCTCATCCCGACATGAGAACTCTTATCTTTTCTCCAAAACTGTTTCATGCCTGATTCTCCATCTTCAGTAATGGCAACTCCCTTCTTTCTGGGGCTCAGCAAATAATCTTAAGGTTATCCTCATTTCTTCATTTTCTCTCATTCCCCAAATCTAATAACCAGTGAATCCCATTGACTACCTTCCAAATACAACAACTCTTTACCACCCCTACCGCTGCAGTGTTGGTGAAATGCCGGCAATGTCTCATGCTTGTCTCTCATCCAGGTAATTGTGATAGCATCCTAATTTGTCTTCTTTCCTCTTCCCTATTAAAATGTGTGAGAGTATATGAAATCTGTCTTTTTAGAATGTTTCATTGGCTTTTGTCTTCTTCACTCAGATTAAAAGTCAAAGTCTTTAGAATGGTCTACAAAGTTCTAAACCATTAGGTTTACTCTCTTCCACCCATGTCCTTCTCTTTCCTCTTTCCCTAATGTGATTTCCCTTGGTTACTCCATGTAGTCAGGTGGTTTCTTACTACTCTTAACAAACCAGGGATCCATAATACTTTGACCTCAGGTGATTTTCAGGCCTTGTTTCCTTACCTCCTTCAGAATTTTGCTCACCTAATACACTCACAGAAAGTAATTCCTTGACTACCACATTTTAAAAAAATGTTTGTTTATTTATTTATTTATTTTGAGAGAGAGAGAAAGCCCACATGCATGAATAGAAGAAGGGCAGAGAGAGATGGAGAGAGAGAATTCCAAATAGGCTTCACACTCTCTGCGCAGAGCCCCAGGCGGGGCTCAATCTTAGGAACCATGAGATCATGACATGAGCCAAAATCAAGAATTGGACCTTAACCCACTTAACCTGACTGGGCTACTGAGGCATCCCTTTGATTACCCAGATTTATTAAAACCTGAAATCTTTACCTCCATTGTCCTGGCCTTCCTTCTGTACTGTCCTTGGTTATTTCTCTGTATGGTACAAATTAGCCTTTACCACATTATATGTTTTACCTGCTATTTAAGCTATTATCTATGACATTAGAATGTAAGTACATGAGGACTGGATATTTTGTGTTTATTTACAACTAATGGAGCAGTGCTCAGCACATGATAAACTCTCAATAAATATTTCATGAATAGGTGAATGGATGAGTAATTTTACATTGGGTAAATTGAGGCTAAGGAGGCTAAAATTATCTTATTTATTAATTTTCTTATATTATCTGCCCTCTGACCCCATGAGAATACAGCTGGATAAGAGCAGGGGTCTTCTCGAGTGTTCTCTGTCACATACCTAGGATGTAGAGAATGCCTGCCATGCACTGGATGAACTAATGACTTTTTTTACTTTGTCAATGAAGAAACTCAAAAATTGCAACAATTTTCAAATCTTTGAAATAATATTCAAAGATTCAAAATAAAATTCAAATATTAACTAGTGTTAATTAGGATAAAACATTTATTTGCCTGTGATCATTTAGAGATTAAAGCATGTTGGAGGTGAAATTTAGCCATTCTTTCCTATTGCTTCCAGAATGTTAAAAGCCTGAGGCAAGATTGGGAACTAAAAAGATTTGAGCCTTCCTCTGTCTTATCTGCCTATCATTCTATATAGAAGAGATACAAGTGGAACAGACAAATACTGATATGCAAGGGATGTTCTCTTACAGAAAATACTTAAAATTTTTTTTTAATCTTTATTTATTTTTGAGACAGAGAGACAGAGCATGAGCAGGGGAGGGGCAGGGAGAGAGACAGGGGGAGACACAGAATTGGAAGCAGGCTCCAGGCTCTGAGCTGTCAGCATAGAGCCCAGCAACGGGGTTCAAACTCATAAACCGTGAGATTGTGACCTGAGCCCAAGTCGGACGCTTAACCAACTGAGTCACTCAGGTGCCCCTAGAAAATACTTTTTATTTTAATGTTGAGAGAGTGAGAGTGAGTGAGAGCATGTGTGTGCAGGGAAGAGAGGCAGAGGCAGAGGGAGAGAAAATCAATCCAGATGTGTGCGGGGGTCCATCTCATGACCATCCATGAGATCATGACCTGGGCCAAAATCAAGTCAGAGGCTTAATCGGCTAAGCCACTCAGGTGCCCTTGGAAAATACTTTTTAATCTTTCCACTGAATATCGTAGATGGTGATGAGAGATGTGCACATGTGGTGGCAGATATGGGACTAGTCTAATTGATGGTGGTCAATGATAGTAGAAATGGAGAGAATGGGGCCATCTAAGGGGGCAGATGGAGGTTATCTAGTTCAGTTTTCAGCTCTTGCTAGAAGCACTATGAAATAAAATGGTCTTTCTTCCTTGATGTGAGGGAAGTATTTACCTAGAGGTCATAGAAAGGACATTGGACTGTCATTTGGTTGTGTGTGTGTGTGCCCACGTGTGTAGGTGTGTGTGCATGTTTAAGAAAACTTTAGCTAGGGGCGCCTGGATGGCTCAGTTGGTTAAATGTCCGACTTCAGCTCCGGTCATGATCTCACAGTTCGTGGGTTTGAGCCCCGCGTCTGGCTCTGTGCTGACAGCTCAGAGCCTGGAGCCTGCTTCAGATTCTGTGTCTTCCTCTCTCTCCACTTGCACTATGTGTCTGTCTCTCTCAAAAATAAATAAACATTAAAAAAAATTAAAACAAAGAAAACTTTAGCACTGTACAAATATCTCTTATTGATACTTATATTTATTATATCTTTATTCACTTTAATTTAATTCCCTCATTCATTTTCTGTATTTTTTATTTTAATGTACACATTTATTTATTTATTTTCAGTGAGGGGTACAGCATACCTGGATTCCGTGGCCAATGGCTTTAGCAGGAAAGTTGCTTTGGAATTTGGCATGAACTATGCCACTGTTTCCATGAGCATGAGTTACTTTTCCCCAGGTTATTCTGAATTTGTTTGGTTTGGCACCAGGAGTCACTGTGTTGTTCCTTGCTTTGTACACATAAGCACGTCTCTTGCCTAAATAGAATTCAGCTTCATCTCAAGCATGAGCGTCTTCAATTTTAAGAAGAGCCATGTGCTTCCTCTGGCTCCAGAGACCCTACTTATAGCCAGCAAAAATGGCCTTGGACTGCTCATTTTAATGGTCCTGTTCCCAGTAGGCCTCGACAGGCTCCAAAGTGGATGAAAGAGAAATATATTTTGAAATATATATATTTAATGATGACACATCTAAATGATAAATAAAAAACAAAACTTGGAATAAGTTTTGATCTTCTTGTAAAATAAATAAAATTGATGTAGGCACAAAGCTCAAAATGGAGAAATAAACTTTAATCTTTGGGGGGGAATTTAAAGTATTCATATATTTTTAATATATTTAATACTATGAACAATCAATTATAACTGAAAACATTTATTTAGAATCATGCCTTAATTAACAGAGCATGTTTTTTGAAATTTTTCAAGTTTTGTTTTTCCTTAAAGTTATCTAGTTTAATTTTATTATATTCAAATCTCACTACCACTCTCATATTACACGACTAGGCATAAAAAATGATTCACTAAAACAATGATGAGGAAATAGAAACTTAATAATGAAAGGAGTTAGGTCTTCTTTCTCATAGCTACAAGACTCCACCAAACATTGCTCTAAGGTAGATATGTAGGTAGAAGAATATCTGTATTCATTGTGATTATTTTAACTACTATATTTAGTATATATTTATTTTGGAATTTCTAGATGTATGTACATAAATACATATACATATACCTATTTTGTGTGTAGAATAATATGTTTTCGTGTTTATATTATCTTGGTCACAGGTACCTCAAAAGCAACCAGATTAACAACTAACTGAAATTATATTTTGAAATGTTATAATTTAATTAAAGACCTGGGTGATCAGAAAATACAGTAAATGTAGATTTGATAATTAATGAATTTTTAATTTTATTTATTTATTTAAAAAAAATTAATGTTTATTTATTATTGAGAAACAGAGAGAGACAGAGCATGAGCATAGGAGGGTCAGAGAGAAGGGGAGACACAGAATCTGAAGCAGGCTCCAGGCTCTGAGCTGTCAGCACAGAGCCTGATGCAGGGCTCGAACTCACAAATCTGGAGATCATGACCTGAGCCGTAGTCAGACGCTTAACCGACTGAGCCACCCAGGTGCCCCTAATAATTTTTTTTTTATAATAGAAGAACCAATAATCCAGCTGCCTAAATTTCAAAGTTAACTGTTGAAATAAAGTGTATCAGATATTTAGGTTTACCTCATCCTTCATGGGAAAGAATAAATTAAATTAAAAAATTAAGATTTAAAAATTCATGTGAATATTGATATGTGTAAGTAATATCTCTGTATAATCTAACCTTTGATGAAAGTGGACATATTTTGAATGGTTTACCTTATAATTATTTCAAACATATTTTGATTATACCTTGCTGGTGGCCTTTAAGAGTTTCCACCCCCACCCCCCCCCCCCCCCGCTGGCTTCCCTTCAAGTAAAATGTAATTTTTATCAATGCAATAAATCATTTTTAAAGCAATTAATTCTTTTGCATTTTTGTAGCTGCTAGAGAAATCTTATTTGAGCAGAATGTCAGCCAATTCACAACAATATTCATAATTTTCTCAGGACATGAGTTATAGATATGGGCTTACCTAAAATGAATGTATGGTGCCTCATGATAGCTGGGTAGTATCTCCTCTGGAACCTCTGTTTACTAAGTAAGCTGTTATTTTAAATAACATTTCCTCGTTATCTCAGGATAACACTGTAAATTATATGTATTATTCGGAATACTAAACAAATATTTTCAGGAGCTCATCAAGCACCTGACTTACAGCTCTGAAATTGTCCCAGTGTTACTCCAAGAACAAATCCTGTTTGTGTATATATTATGAAATTAGACTATACCAAGCCCAGAAGGCAGATACAATCATTCTTTGAACTGTACAATAAATCCTGCTACTGTGGAAAGTTTGAAAGCCGATTTGCATATGGCAGAGGTAATGAAATGCATCTTAATAGACTTAAACATGGAGCTTTAATAAGTATCAATCAAATATAACCATTTCCTGGGTGTCATCAAGTGGGCTCCTAACATTCAGCTTTATTTCTTCAGTTAGCTCTTGTTTATTCTTCTTATTTGCACAGCACCAAATATGAAGCATTAGACTTGTGGACGGATTGAGTTTCAAAATTATTATCTTGTGAAAATAAGCAAGAATAACTTGTTTAGTGAACAAATGCATGCTTAATAAAAGATATGCTAAGCTTTTCAGAATATCTGCTGTTAGCTTGATAAGTGAAAATACCCCTTTTCCCAAGTCTCTGTAATCTCAGGAACAAAAAATGAAATGGAATCTGTGTTCCAAGGGGGTTTGCATGATTACCTATAATTACAGAAAGTTCCTCTTGCCATAACAGCTCTATCTATGGATCTACATCTGTGCTTGAAAAGTTGTTCTTTTAACAGAAGTTGATGTTGGGAAATATGTATTTTCTTCTTTTCAATTTTTCTAGAGAGTTTTAGAACTTCAGATAGAACCACGGAGAAAATATTCCCTTACAACACAGCAGACGAAGGGCAATTTGAGAATTAGTATTCTGGCCTCACTCATGCTATTCCAGTTGGAAACCTTTATCCAAACAGGAAGAAATCCTGTCCCAACTCCAGAAATGGAGCTGGCAGAAGGTTTAACTTAGAAGCTTTGTATGCCTATTTGTTCTAAATATTGCTTGAAAAGCCTAAACACAATGGCATAAATAAAAATAAACGTCCTTCAGAATAAAAAGAACATCACGTTCATCACACCTGGATTCATTCTCATCACAGCTGATGTGTGGAGGAATGATTAGAAATCATATAGACACTGATGAGGAGAGAGAGGAAGTTATTTAAAATTCTGCTGCACCTTGTGCTCAAAATATCTCCATCGGCATACAGTCACTCTTGTAAACAATTTAGGAAACCATGTTTTTTTTTTATACTGAAAAAGCTTAATTTTGTGAATATTTTAGATACATTTAGCCAGATTGAAATTTTTAAAAAATGCAAGCATAACAGTTCCTTTTCCATTTCATAACAGGTGTAACTGGAAAAAAGTCAACAAAAAGCAAAAGATCAAGAAATGTTTCCTAGAAAGTGTAGCTTTTTTTCTATGCAAAGACAACTTTCATGTTGGCCCATCATTGTTTTAGAGTATTACACTAATAATTAGGACACAAATCTGTTTTTTAATGGTATAACTAGATGTTCATCATATTTTACACCTATAAAATCAAAACTCAGCACAAGGCTACCACCCTGAAAAATGCCTTTAAACCCATATTTTATTGAAGATATTTCAACATCACCATGTTTCTTTGATGGTAAAGTATGAGACACAAATATCTAGCAGTTAATAAAGTAAATACAGGCAGGTTACCTGGTTAACTATCATTTCCTAGACATAATCAAGGTTGGTTTTTATCCAGGCACCAAGACCATGACTGAACTTTACCCAATTTTAAACATTTCCATTTTAACATCAACCTAGATGTGAATTACAACAGAATTACATATTAGTGGTCAATGAATAATAACAAATTATGAATTAATGAGAGAGAATAACCTATGAGGTAATTAGCTAAGCAATATAGGTTTGCAAATAATTTATACCTATATGTCATCAACACCAGTTTGACTCCTCTAGTAAATCACTAATTTTTTCATGATTAATAAACTTTGAGCTACAGGTTCTTAAGAGGAAAATCTCTATTTTTATTCTCTTACTATTCTTCAGGCTAGCCATCCCCTGCTGCACCTGATGGTTGTAATATATGCTGTGAAATCTTTTTTGAGCTCAATGGTGGATCCCATCACAATCTTTTCTGTATTCCTTAAGTCTCTACTCTATTTTCTTCTTAATAAAAAGGTCTAACTGGGCTGCTGATGTTGCTACTACACTGATCTTTTCACCATCCTGTTTCTGACTTTTCCATTAGTACAGATATACCTTCCATAATATTGCTGACTAAGAAGCATGCTGCCCTGTTTCACCCGAATACTGCAATTTGTCTTCTTGTTTGTTGACCTTTGAATTTTCGATACTGGAATAATATGCCCTGACTTCAATTTCTCTGTTGCACGCTAACTTCTAAGTTACTCTGTGAAAAGTGTGTCCATCTGCCTAAACATAGTTCTCATGTGTCTCCTTTTGAGATGTCTGGTTACAGGGTCAATGGCTTTGTTATCTTTCTAGTCTTGGAGACCATTTAATGTAGAATCTTTCAGTAGCCCCACTAGTCAGTTTGACTCAGGAGAAAGCTGCATCATGGTGTCCACAGGCTTTGTTCTTTAAATAGTCTCTCATAGCACATCTAAGTAACATAATGCAGGATTTATCAAACTATGTTTCAAAGATTACTCATATTATTTTAATGTCGTAATAATCATGTCAGTATAGATCATATTAATTTATATATTTGGATAATTTTTTTCTGTTTCACAAATTTTTAAAATACTGCATTAAAACACATTAATTTGGAGATTTTATCATAGGATTTCTCACTGACTTCACAATTCCTGAGTCCTTTGTGAATATCTCAAAACTATTCCATGAGGAATGCCCTGCAGTTTGTGAAATAGACTTTGATAAATGCTGGTGTGATGTTTTTCCTGCTCTCCCCACTCCTAGGAGTGACACAAAGAGGATTTAAATATAGCCTGTTTTATCCAGCCTGTTTTTCCATCCTTAGATTGTAGAGGATGTTCTAGGAATGAGACATGATGGAAAATTAATCCCATTACATATAAACATTATCTTCTATTTTGGAGCTTAATCTCATGTCTTTCTTTATCAGCCACCATGCATTGCTTCATATCCTATCCTCTTTGATCACTTTTTAAAATTGCTTGTGTGGATATGTCCTTTCCAAGTAGACTACGTGTATTTTTGAGAAGTCCTTGCAATATATCTCTTCTTTACATTTCCATCCTGTAGCATTTCACAGGTACAGAGTAAATGTTTAAGTTAAAAACTTAATAATACTAAGTATTGATATTTTTACATTATAATAATAAATAATATTAAAATGAAATAATTACGAACTTAATCCTTTTTCTTGCATTTTGAAAACTCTGTACAGATTATCTAAATGCCTGTTGAACTTTTAGGGAGGGGAATTAAGTAGTATCTGTTAAAATTTTTATACTGTGGGATTCTGAACATAACAGAATAATAGGTTGCCCTTCTGCCATTAAGAAGTATGAAACTGGACAAAATAAATAAAGCAACTTCTTTAAATATTGAACAAAATTTTGGATAGGACTGTGATCCTTAATGGAAAGGGAATTTAGAAAATAAGCTTCACATTTGCTTTGCATTTTGCCTGAAGATACTTCTCAAACTTTGGTCCAGGAAGTGGAGCCCAAGCAGAGGACAGTAGTTTCACTGGATGGAGATAAACAGGTCAGTTTAGGCTGCTGAGGCAGCCATAATTTTCAGGGCAAATTATCACAGAGAATAGTCTAGAAACTAGCATAATGGTGCCTCCAATCTATGAATGAACTGTAAGCTGTCCTGCACGTTTCAAGACTCTACGAGGCCCGTTACCAGGGTCTGTCAGTTGAACAAATATTCTATGAGTTGAACAGTGATGGTAGAGACTGGAGAGCTGAGGACGTAGAGTGGAGAGACCCTGATGAACACACCAGCCATTTATTCAAGACTCCAAAAAGGCTACACTCTAGGGTAGTTCTTTGTCATGTTTTTGGTTCACCACTTTAAAGTCCCTGTTGAGGTCACAAAAGAAATATCCAATCAGAATGTCAAATCACCTCTATGCTCTAAATTCCCAGATCAGTTACAGAGGCTCACAAAATAACAGCAAGCCACCTGCCAGAGCAATGAGGTTTATCAAACTTATGTGCCTAAACTCGGGATGCACCATTTTTGTCACACCAAATCTGTACTTGCTCTGTATTCTTTTGCTATGCAACTTGCTCTTCTACTTAGAAACAAGATTCTTGGTAATCACATTTGGCTTCTCCTTCTTTCCCGTGTCAAATCATTATTAAGTCCTATTGATTTCTTTTCCTCCATATGTTTTAATTCTGTCACCTTTTCTGCATCTGTCCTGAATCAGGTATTGTTAATGCATGGATTATGGAAATAGCCTTTTACCTCTGAAAAACCAATGGATCAAAGATAAAAGAGGAAATAAAAAATATCTTAACATAAAAATGGAAAGACAACACGTCAGCACAACATGCCAGCAGTTATGCAGCAAAAGCAGTTCTTAGGGGGAAGTTTATAGCAATTAATGCCCACATTAAGGAGAAAAAAAGATGTTAAACAACCTAAATTTACACTTCAAGGAAGTACAAAAAGAAGAAACAGCTAAGTACAAAGTTGGCAGAAGGAAGGAAATTACGAAGGTCAGAGCATAAGTAAATGAAATAGAGTCCAGAAAAATAATAGAAAAGATCAGTGAAACTGAGAGCTGAATTTTTGAAAAGATAAACAAAATCGACAAGTCTTTAGCTAGACTAAGAAAAGAAAGATTAAAGACTCAAAATCAGAAGTGAAGAGGAATCATTACAACTGAAATCATACAACTACAAAAAGATCATAAGAAACTCTAGGAACAATTATATGCCAACAAATTAGATAACCTAGAAGAAATGCATGTATTATTAAAAACAGTCAACCTACCAAGACTGTATCATGAAGAAATAGGAAATCTGAACAGACCAATGAGTAAGAAGATTGAATTACTAATCAAAATTTACCAACAAAGAAAACCCAGGACCAGATGGTTTCATGGGTAAATTCTACCTAACATTTAGAGAAGAATAGAGACATACCCTTTGCAAATGCCTCCAAAAAATTGAAGAGGAAGGAATGCTCCCAAACTCATTTTGTGAGGCCAGCATTACCCTGATACCAAATCCAGATAAGTATACTACCAGAAAAGAAAATTATAGGCCAATATCCCTGATATATACAGATGCAAACATTCTCAATGGACTATTAACAAACCAAATTCAGCAGCACATTAAAAGGATCATCCTCCATGGTCTAATGTGATTTATCATTGGGATGTAAGGATTGTTCAATGTATGCAAATCAATAAACATAATACGGAGTGATGTCACAAACATGGAAGAATAGGAGATTACAGACTGTTCCACTACAATGAACATCAATTGGACAACTATCTACAAACAAATATAGCTCCGGGAGAGCTCTAGAGTCCACCTAAGAAACTGTAGCAACACAATGAACTAAAAACCTGAGAATAACTCCACAAAAAGGTAAGAAAGAACAGTTTTATATTGCCTGCATCATCCCATTTCTTAGGCTGGTACTGCTCAGCACCAGGAAAGAACTCGGTTCTAAGAAGCAACTCAGGCTGGAAAGAGCTTCCCTCTCCAGAAAGGAAGAATAGGGTGAGCAACCAACTTTCCCAGGCTTTGGGGGCAGTGCATGAAGGACCGACTTCATTTTCACCACATCCAGAGACCAGCAAAGCTGAGATATTTAGAGATGGTGTGGAATAAGGAAGAAGGTCAGAGGCTACCATTATCAGTCACACAGTGGGCGTAACCTGCTATGTGAGTGCAAGATGCCAGCCTAGATCCTCAAAGATGAATCCCACTGCTGTATGTGTGCTGTGCATGTGGTGTGCATGTGCATCTAGTCCCTTCACCTATGCACCCACATTACTGACTTTGGCCAAAACATGGATACAACCTCAGTGTTCATTGGCAGATGAAAGGATACAGAAAACGTGAGATTAGATAGGTATATTTGTTGGTAGGTAGGTAGGTAGGTAGGTATATATTAGTCAGCCATTAAGGAAATAAATCCTGTCATCTGCAAGAACATGGATAAACCTTGAGGGTATTATTCTAAGAGAAAAAAGTCAAGTAGACAAAGACAAATAATATATGGTGTTACTTATATGTGGAATTTAAAAGAGTTGAACTTACAAACAGAATTGAATGGTGGTTGCCAAGGGTTGGGGGGACATGTGGGTATGTTGATCATTGGTTCTCAATTTCCAATTATAAGATGGTAACTTTTTGGAATTGACTGTACAGTATGGTGACTATAGTTAATAATAATGTATTATATACTCGAAAGTTGCTAAGAGAGTAGATCTTAAATATTTTCACATATATACCCAAGCAATTATGGAGATATACCATGATTACATTGTACACCTTTAATTTACACAATGTTGTATACCAGTGATATCTGAATAAAGATGGGGCAAGAAAAAGAACCCTATAATAAAATTTTCTAATTTCAGAATTGTTGCCTATCAACAATTTTCAACATTTTAACGAGAAATATTATTTTGGAAATACAAATATCCTTGCTTAAAATCCTGTAGTGTTTCCTCTGTGATCTACAGTGAAAAATGTATGTTTCTGACCCTGGCCTTCAAAACATTTCATGACACAGAGCCAGACTAACTTTTTCTGTTGCTACACTTTAATATTTTTTCTCCAATAACACACAGCCTCTGAAATATTATTTTTTCTCTGTCTGTGTCTCTCTCTGTTCAAAAGCCCAGAAGCAGCTTCATCTGGTCAGAAAGTCTTCCTCATGTCATTTCTCTTTGACCAGGCTATCTTCTCTCTGTTTTCTAATATTCAATTCATATTTTGCCTTCTCTGGAATGTCTTTCTTTTGACATCACATATACCATATGCTGTATTAAACAAGTGAACCAAAACCTTTGTCTCTTAGTTTCCTCACACATAAAATGGAAATGACAGTAATGAGGATAAATTAATAAATTAGAAATTATAAGGCAAGCTCCTTGAGTAGGGAGCTGTATCTATTTTGAATCAGATTTTCATAAGCTGAATATAGTAATAAACTTCCTCTGGGCATTCAATTAAACAAAAAAAACTTTGCTAGTTTAATGAGAAGTTAGACACCTAGGCAAAGGTTGAAAGTTAGCTCACATCAGTTTTAGAATATTATAGTATTTATTCCATTGAAGTTTGACCAGGATCTGGCAGAACCAAGAATATAATTGATGTATTTTGGGATTAGCTCCCTTTGACTAATGAAATCATTGCATTTTCTCTTCCTTTTCTAATATCATAAACTTCCCATCATAATGTAATTACTTAGTTTTCTCAGATAACCAGGATTTATCAATATATTCATTATATTATTAATATATCATATTTATATTAAATATATTATATTATATTTAATATATATTTAGTTATGATTAATATATTTATTATCCATATATTTATCATTGTATAGAAAACAATGTTTCTTGGGTCTCACACTCCCAGGACTACCGCATAATTTCTATTCCTTGTATGTAATAAATAGTAGATCTGTTGTGACTAATCAGTTTGAGATCTCCAATAATGCTCAATAATTTTTTTTTTACCTTTCTGAAAGTAACTTTATATTAATTTTTTAATTTCTTATTTTTTCTCTAATTATTTGAGAATAGTGAACCTTGTAGACATTCTCATTGCTAATATAAGCCTTTAGCCATAACCATCTGAGTCATTCTACTTGCACAAGTGAGATATAGGACCCCACCTTAAGGTGAAGGGATTTCATCTGGTTACAGATTCATTGACTCACTGAGGAGATAGAAATCCTTCCCTCTCTGAAGTGACTTTACACAAGGGAAGATTAGATCTGACTTTGCTTCTCTTAGAAGCCTTGACATTACCTGTAAGTAATTTTGTTCTTTTCAAGCCTATTTTGATAGTTCCTTGTAATTATTTTCCTTTTCATAAAGATTGAATCCTACACTGAATTCATTCACACTCAGAATTATGGCTCAATTGGTTTGTGTTTCTACTCAGTTTTCTCTTATAAATCAGTGAAATTTTGTGATTCCTCTAATGAACGTTAAACTGATAGAATTAGATTAAAATGTTGTAAGGAATCAGTGATTTCCCCACATTTTTTTTCCAGAAAGTACTGTTGAATATGTACTTTGTGTAGTTGGGGTATCAAAAGTCAAATTTAAATATATTTTTTAAAGTTTATTTACTTATTTTCACAATGAGAGCAAGCAGGGGAGGTGGAGAGAGAGAGGGAGAGAGAGAAGCAGAGACTGACATGGGGCTCGAACCCACGAACTGTGAGATCATGACCTGAGCTGAAATCCAGAGTCGGATGTTGAACCAACTGAGCCACCCAGCTGCCCCATCAAAAGTCAGATTTAGAAAAAATTGTTTGATATTGTTAAAAACACATTGTCTTATGGTAACACATTTGTAAATAACATCAACTTCAAGTAGCTTTTAGCTACCTTAGAATCTCTATTGAGGGGTCCTAGAGACTAACTTTAGAGGAGTATGTAGATGATGCATCCTTCATTTTTGCTTCCCTTGAAGCAGCAATTCAATATATTTGTGTATATGTACATGCATGCATATATATGTTTGCTATTTACCATGTTTTGTTTCTAAAAGCTTACTTGAATAGAGTCACTTAATACTATTGATATGGTTCATTTTACCAATGAGGTAAGAAACCAGTTTGTGGCAGATTGGAGCATAGATCTAGGTCTCTGTTATATAAGTCCATAGTGTTTTCAGCAACACATGTTTCTGATAGAATTATCCTTAGCAAGAAGGGCCAACTTATATTTTTGAGACATTATAATTATCCTGGGAGGTTGTCTACAATGGACATCCTGGTGCCTTTCCTTTGAAAATATGTTGAGTGAGGCTTACCGTAAGAAATCTTTATCAAGAACAGAAGGGCAAGAGTATGTTGAATCACCAGTTGCCATAATTGGTATTCTTCCAACATATCCCTAGGACGTTGCCCCATACTATTATCTGGAAAACTGACACATGCATCAACTCTGGGTTGATATACCTGCTCAACTGACATCCCTGCACAACCCTGGACTGCATAAGGGTGTCTTCAGTCCATGGGGTATATAATTTCTGATGTTGAGTTATGAATGATTATGAATGTCAAATTGGGTTTATCTTGCCACCTTTGACTTCATGTGCAGCTTCTGGGTTGACACAGCTTCTAGGGGCTTAATTGGTTTTTCCAACTTTAAATGAGGACTGTTGAGGGTTTGAGAAATGTCTGCATTTGGTCCAGACAAAAAAGTGGTTTTAGCCATCCTTTTGGTTAGTCAGGTATAATCAAAGCAAAGAAATTCTTGTATTCTTAAGATCTTCACATCTAAGGTACTCAGGGCTCTGCTTGTGCTGTCACTCTACCAAAGACAATGTCCCCGATTCATGGTCACCAGTGCAAAATTCCAGCTAGGGTTCCATTCCCAGCTGTCTAATTAAGGTTGGTGTTACTCTGCACATACAGAAATTGGCAGATCTTTCTAGTCATTCTCAGTTTATTCCCATCAAACACTGGTGGTAGCACATAGGAACGTAGCACAGTATTATTAAGGGTACGGACTTAGAGGGGTCGGTCGCCTTACTCAAACACAGTTGAAAGATTAATTGTCGACAGAGTTGATGCTGTTCTTCTCCATTAATGAAGGTCACATTTGTATTAACCCTTGCCATCCGTTCATTTCCTGAGGGTTTCTAAAATAAAGCTATTTTATCAACTAAATACTAGATTCTGAGACTAATTTGATCAGCGTGTGTATTTTTCATCTCCCTTAACATTGCTGATTTTCTTTTCTTCTTCTTTTTTTAATTATGGTCTTCTAAAAGGCTTTGTGATCAGTTTGGATTTCTTTCAAAGTATTAGCTATGGTATCTGCACATAATTCTGCCAAAGCCTGTGCCATCTTTTTGTGTTTTGAAGAGTGAACGTGTGTTGTTTTTGCAAATCAAATAATGGTACAGCTTTGCCTTACTGAGTGCAATTTATATAATCTGTTTTAATAGATAACAGGGATTATATGGTCAAATGAACTCTTTTTGATCCCTAACCCTCATTTTAACCATTGTTATAACTAGAAATTTGAGACACTGCATCTTAGGCAGTGAAATTATTCCTTCAGAATAATTCTATCAAGTCTATAAAGTGAAACAAAACTTCAGTTTAAAGCGAGCAAATGGCTTTAACTTTGTATGCTGGGGTTGGCAGTGGGGGTGGAGGGATGTGTCTAGGTTTTTTTTTTTTTTATGTGGTGAAAAGAACATGAACATTTTTAAATTAAAAGAGATGTAGACTTGAATCCCAACCAGGATAATCTCTGGGACTTAACCAGAGATTTAAATTCTTCAGCAGTAAATTGGAGTTGATAATTCCTATATATTAGAGTTGCTTATTTATTAATATACGTTGCTCTAATGCCTTCAAAAGGTAAGTACTCTATAAATGCTAGTCACTTTCTCCTTTCTTTTCCTCCAATCTTCTTCCTTTACTTGGGACATGATAGGACAGGACATGAAGGTGTTCACATTACCAAAGAATGAATCAACAGGGGGTGCTTAGGTGGCTCAGTTGGTTAAGCATCCAACTCTTGATTTCAGCTCACATCATGATCTCACAGTTCATGAGTTTGAGCCCTGAATTAGGGCTCTGTGTTCACATTGCCGAGCCTGCTTGGGATTCTTTCTCTCTCCTTCTCTCTCTGGCTTCCCCTGCTCATGCTCGCTCTCTCGCTCTCTCTCTCTCTCTCTCTCTCTCAAAACAAATAAATAAATAAACTTAAAAAAAGATAATGAATCCACAGGAAAAGACTGCTTAGGCAAAGTAGGTTTTGTAGAAGATTTATTTAGACCTACATTAAAACCAAGGAGACATTTGAAATGCAAAGACTTTATTCTCTGAGATTAAATATGGTTTATTACAGTTATGGCAGTTTCGCTCTAACCATCAGGCTTCCATTTGGATTCCTGTATCATACTCTTATCTCCATGTTTAGCCACTTTCTAGCATATGATTTTAGGAAAGTAATTTATCTTGGGCCTCAGTTTTTTATTAGAACAGTGTCATATAATTACAGTACTTTTCTCAATAGGGTTATACAAGGATATACTGAGATAATCTATGTAAAGCACTCAATCTTAAGTGCCTGGATCTTTGAAAGTAATAAACAAAACATTACTTGTTATATTTGTGTTATGTTAGCATATATTTGGTCATGGGTCTATTTGCTCAATAGATAAGGATTTCCTCCTTTACTAGTCACTTCTGTGTCACTAGTCTTGCTACGTGAATGATGGAGTGAATAGCAGAGAGATAGTTTAGGCCTCTGCATGATCACTCCACTGAGATTTTAAATACTAGGAGACAAGTAACACTATGAGGACAGATGCTAGAAGTGTATTGGATGGATATTTTGGAGAATTAATTATAAATAATCAAAGAAAGAGGTGTCTTATTCATGATGTTCACAATCACTTTCTACAACTTCCATCTTTTGTTAGTTTGGTCTAGGAGATATATTGATAGAAGCAATGGTTCAAATGATATGTGTTAGCATAAATCCAAGGATGGAGAATGTGAGGAATCAAATATGATTACAAAGTGACTATCCTGAAACAGGATGATTAGAAGTTGCCTATTGATTCTGTTCATCATTCAATGATCTTTCTATACTAATAATTAGTGCACCAGAAAATGTGACTGGTAGAATGTCAAAATAAAATTTTTTTGACGAGGCAGACCACATCCGCCTTTTAGTAAGTGATCACCCTAAGTGATTCAATGTTTACCATTGTCTAAGTGAGAAAAGAGGGTTTTTATCTCTTATTAGCAATCATAGGTTTACAAAGGTACTGTGTGAAAGGCAATAGAAGTAAAAAGTAAAATTTCATTTAATATGTCCTTTAAATCACGCATGTAGGTAAAGAGGAAATATCAATGTAAAAATATAAGTATATGGACCTATATTGAGAAAGAAACATTTCCTAATACATTTCCAACAGGTACAAAAAGCTGGATTTTGTCAGACAATATTTCATCTGTTACTGACTGGAAGTAATGAGCCCGAAACTACTAAAAAATTAAGTGACTCCTAAAGTTGATATAACCTTTTAGTGGCAGACCAGGTTTTAAAATTCACTCGTTGATTCCATTAAGTCCTAGAGCTCAGTCCATTAAGCCATGCTACCTCCATTTAAAACCTATTACCAGATCTTTACATGCTTAGAATTCAGTGTTTGGAGTAACTAGATCCAACACACCTGGAGTAGCATATTCCTGGATTGATGCACACATGTTTGCATATGGATCTCTACTTTTTCTCTTTCCATAGCATTTAAATTTATGGATTGACTATGGTCCTGTATGCTTAGCATTTCTTTCTATGTTGTTACAATGGTTTCTTTCTGATTATTTCCAAAGTGACTGATGTTAATTTTGCAGGCTGTGTAGGCTGAACTGATATCTCTTAAATCACAATGCTTGATAAACGGAGGAGGTTAATAAGGCAAGGATCATTACAATTGTAGACCCATCCTAATTTATACTAATGACTAGCAAGACTCATAGCAAATAAGAGTCTGTGAATTGGAAAGTGAAATGGCTTGATTAAAAACAATGAATTTTATGTGTTTTGGAACTGCACAAAGAGAATAATAATTTTGATGTCATCTATCCCTGATAGAGAAACTGTCAATAAAGAAAACAAAGGAAAAAGCTTATGAATAGCTTATGTGAATGCGAGCATTTATAGACTCATAATAAATCAGGTCCTATTACAATGAACTCTACAGGAGTCTGGCTGTGGTCCTCATCCTACAATTTTGATAAAACATTTTCTGAAATAAAGGGTAATCAGTTGGGTATATTTGTTATATGGGAAATTTTATTGAAATAGTTTTTGTCATAATAGAATTTGACCTATAGATGAAATATCATTTAGTTACTTTCTCTGAGAATCAGTACATAAATATTCTTGTTAGGATTTTCCTTTTATTGGAAATATCAGGAAAGGCAAGAGCCATTCCTCTGATTAAAGGGAGCCTGAGGCTTCAGACTGTTTCCAGAGAACAATCCTGTCACTACAGACACTAAAAAAGGGCAAAGCTATTGTTTTTTAGAACCATTTAGAGGGATATGGGGAAAACTCATGCTTCTATATCTGGAAAAAACAAGTGGATTGATTGTATTGACTTTTCCTACCTCCAGGAGATTTTTATATTGTGCACTGATGCTAGCTTGTGTATGCATGTGTACACACATACAAATGAATATGTTTGTATGGTGGGGAATGGGGGTAACGTACAAGGTGAATTTGAGAAGTTAATCTTGTGCTGTTACTAATATGAGCCTTTCTACTGGCTAGGTAAGATACAACACACTTAAAGACGGCATTTTGGTTTTATTTTCATTTATTTATTTTTTAATGTTTGTATATATTTTTGAGACAGAGAGAGACAGAGCATGAGCAGGGGAGGGACAGAGAGAGAGGGAGACACAGAATCTGAATCAGGCTCCAGGCTCTGAGCTGTCAGCACAGAGCCTGACATGGTGCTTGAACTCACAGACTGTGAGATCATGACCTGAGCTGAAGTCGGATGCTTAACAGGCTGAGCCACCCCGATGCTCCAAAGAAGGCATTTTGATTTTAACATCAGCCATGCCAAATAAGAGCAAAAAGAATGGAGAGAGACACACTTTTAGGTACAGATTGATACAACCAATTATTAGTGTCTTTGCAGCATTAAATTAGGTTCTATGAAGCTACACTAGGGAGGAGCTCTTCTGGTCTCTAATTATAGCATTTGTTATCAGTCTTGGCTTAGCACAAAGTTACCACAGCTATGTTGCTTTGGTGTTAATTTCAGGTCTCTGATACCATCTTTGGCCATTATGTGCAGGCTATTTACTACAGGAAAAAGGACTGGAGTCTTGGGTGAGTGGTGTGAGAATCTGTGAATTGCTTAATCCTAAAACCATCCCCTCTGTCACAATGAGAGAAGATGGCTCATATTTGGAAAATGTAGAACTGGAAACCACTGTGTTGAGAAGTGAGTCCTTTCAAAGACATTAATTGCAGCCTTTCCTAAAGAATTAGAGTTCTATTCTTGGTGGAAGAACTAATAAAGTGTGTGTGTGTGTGTGTGTGTGTGTGTGTGTGTGCGCGCGCGCACGCGCGTGCGTGCTCACATACAGCTATAGATGTAGATACTTATGGGAGAGGGGTGGAGAGAGAGAGAGAGGAGTGGGCAAACACAGTACTTGGTAATGTCTGACACATCAGTTGCTACTTCCTCAGGAAAGGCTCTATTGTACTAAGAGTGATGCATGATACTTTGGGGGAATAAATATGGATAATCAAAGTATATAGTTCCTAGAGAATTACAGTAGATCATTTCCCTGGCCCAATATTATGGAGGAGATTCAGACAAAAAGTAACATATTCAGTTGAAAATTGAATATTAGCATCATTCTCATAATTGTTCAGCCACGGATCTATGTTTTAGATGTCTTAATCCTCACCAATAATTTTTTTCAGATAATAATGTTATCTCTATTCATGATTTAGTTGGCTGCATTTCATTCTTAAGTTTTTTTTTTTTTCAAAAAGCATTTGTAGATTATATGCCCTGAACACTTGCATGTTTGAAAGTATTTGTGGTTTTCATTCTTGAATAACTTCAATGTCCTTAAGAATCTCTGGTTATATTTTAAAAGTTTATTTTATTTTAAATATTTGATAAAGACAAAACATATATATAACACAATGCAAATTATAGAGCATGATAAAAAATCAAACACTAGTGACCATACCAACCAACTTAATATCCAGGGCATTATCAACACTTTTACTCTGACCACTCATTGCTTGAGTCCTCAAAAACATATCTCCTGCAGAGGTTCCTGGCAACCCACTACTTTGAATAACCTCACCATGAATCAGGAAAATTCCTCAGGTGGACAATTTTGACTTGGAATAATTTTATACCCAGCTCCTTCCCTTCCAAGTGAGAGAGGAAGAGGAGGAGATGACTTTTTTTTTTCATGCTTCAGAGGGTTCTAGTAAAATGACATGCCACAGATCCCAGTCTACCCCTAACTCCTAGCCCCACCAGGTGCTTCCTACTATCCTTCTTGGGCCTCATAAAGACCTACCTAAAATACAATAAGATAGCCTTTGTTAATTCGTGCAGTCTATTTTTTAACTCCACTTTTGACTCATTTTGAGCTTAAAATCAAGCCTCCCACCCCTACTGTCCCTCTACACACACTGAAGAGCTATGTGACCTAGTTCAAATTACTTCACCTCTCCAGGCTTCATTTCCTATGTGTAAAATGAGACGTTTGAACCATGAGACTTCTGAATTTCTTCTAGTTCTAATTTCTTTGAGTTCCTAGGAGAGTTTACTTTGTGCTTTTACATAGGATATCTCACCTGTAGCAATATGGGAATGTAAATCTGCCTAAAGACATTAAGTTGATTAAACACCATAAATGATGTTTTTGCTTTTTTCTCAGCTGTATAAAGCTAATATTCACAGAGGTCTGAATACTGGGTGATTGGGGTACATGCTTGTGTATATAGATAGAGCTAGTTGCCTATGTTGGTTTGTAATGGCCCAGAAGGGAGAAAATAAGTTCCAGGCAGAAAACAACACTGGGAAAGTAAGTGAGGGGAATCGAGGGTAAGGATTTCCATATAAAAGCTGTCGATAATTAATTAATTAATTAATTATAGCCTTAGGGAGTAGGCATTTCATTTGATAGAATCCGTAGTTGGAGGTACTATCAACCCCTCATCTGGTTTCATACATGAGGAAGGGAAGGAGAAATGAGAAATGTTTTGAGAATAAGATTGGAGACTAAGAAAGGCAAAGAAATAGCTTGAGGAAGTGTCATAATAGTGTAAAATGACTGGTAGATATGCCATTGTCATGTACAAACACACCACATGGATTTTGAAACCTTCCTTCTCTTCCTGCCCTTCAAAATCTCTTTCTCAGTTTCCATCTAGTGCTGGGTTGGACAGGATCTAATGTGATTGTGAGTGACAGAAAGGTCTATCATACCAGACGCTGATTACAGAACAATACTTGAAGAGGAAGAGAAGATAAGAAAGAGGTAACACAGAGAATGTTTGCTTCACTGACTGTGGGATGGGTGGCCATGTGGGGTACCTCCAGAATCTAGAATGGCTTTCCTGTCATTTTTAAGAAGAGTGGATGGCAGTAAAAGAATGTCTGCTGTACCTCTTTAGTTTTAATTCTTTATTGGATAGAATATTGACTCGACATGGTATATAAAGGACTAGTTAACACATTCTTTTGTGTAGTATATGATAGACTAGTCAAGACAGAGTTTATTATAGATTTTACAGTGTCTCCATTCCCTAACTGAGGATATAATGTGAAAATTATGTAGGTAAAATATTGTAGAAATTTTTAACAATAGAAAATTTGTACAGATACTAAGGACAGTACTATAACTAGCATATTAAAAGTATTCTGATACTGTCCATTTGACACCTTTCAAAACAAGACACAAGAAAAGGAAAACTTTTTGTATGTATTTTAAAGTTGCATTATTCCTATTAAAAATTCTATTGAAAAATATCACCATTCTGAAAAAAATAACATCCCATGGGATGTTATCACATTCGTTTTGAAAGTAAAAGAGTTTAAGTGGAATTATCAAGGTGACTTCCACTATTACTGTTATTGTTGTCTCCAGTAACTAATGACAACCTTTTCCCATAGAACTGAACATAAATTAAATGAAAGCAATGCCACTGACTTCTAGTAATAAATAGAAGGGAGACAGTAATGGGGACTCCCTACTGTTTTTCTTTGCTAGTGTGTCCCAGGAATATAGAAGAAAGAATATCTGGTTCATCACTCATATTTTTTGTGAAATGTACTTATTTTCACACTGCCCCAAAGATAGAGTATCAGTGCATTTTAAAAAAGAGCTATCTTCACATATAATGTGACAATTCACAACATAAAACTTAAGGGAGAAATCTGCATTTTTATACAACTTAGATTCTGCTGAAAGAATATCAGCCTCATAAATTCAATGAATGAAATATAACTTTCTAAAATAATCATCAGTTTCATCTATATTTGAATTTTGAAGGCTAATTCCTCAGTTCAGTTAAAAATATTTGAAGGTGAGGCAATATATCATTTTAGTCAGGTGGTGAAGTTGACAGACTTGGAATGTGGACTCCGAGGCAATTGTTTTGATTCCATTTAAAACTTGTGTGCCCTTGGACAAATCAGCATTTCAGTTCCCTGGAGTACAGGATGGGGATGGTAAGGCTGATCTCTGGTTTGTTCTGACAGCTTGGTGGATATCTTATTTGTGGTGGATACCTGATTTAATCCATCTCCCCCTGGTAGGGCACTAGCTATTTTGGGTGTCTGCCTCCTAGTGCCACACCCCTCAGCCATAGTTGACTGGATGGGGGTGAGCATGTGGCTCAAGGTAAGCCAATGAAACTTCCCTTACTGGATATCTGGAGTTGTGGGAAAGGGAGTGACCATTGTTTCACTGACTCCAAATGTTTGTGCCTGGATCTATAATATGCAATCCCAGATACAACTCCCAAGTTCACCATATGGATCACAGAAGAACAGGAGAAGACCTAGGAGAGAGAGAAAAATGCATCAGATTTAGACAAATGAGGCATGAACAAGAGGTCAGGCAGCTTCCTATGCCTTCCTGATGCATATTCACCTTCATGTCTTTGGGTTAATAGAAATCCCTTTCTTGCCAACACTATCTTGAATCACATTCTTTAGTTTGCAACCCAAGAAGCCCTAACTAGTATAAGAATTAATTGAGAATGTTCATGGAAACAATTTTTTAAAACTGTAGAGCTACTTTGGGGAGTTGTTACAAGATTCCAACTGATAAAGAAAAACAGTACAAACTCCTTAGTGTATGTCTACCATAACAAAATTCTGAAGGCTGGGTGGCTTAAACAACAAAAGTTTATTTTCTCATTGTTCTTGAGGCTAGAAGTCCAATATCAAGGTGCATTCCAGGTTGGTTGTAGTGAGGACTCTCTTCCTGGCTTGTAAATGCTTGCCTTTTATCTCTGTTCTCATGTGGCCTTTTTTCCTGTGCCTGTACCTGGAGGAAGAAAGGTCTTTGGTGTCTCTGCCTCTTCTTATAAGGGCACTAGTCTTATTGGACTGGAGTCCCACCCGTATGAGCTTATTTAACCTTAATTACCTCTCTAAAGGTCCTGTCTCCAGACAGTCACACTGGGGATTAATGCTTCAACAGATGAATGAGGGTGGCACAATTCAGTCCATAACAGAGCAAGTAAATGACATAGTTTACTGCATACGTAGATGCACAGAGCACAATCCACAGAAATGATTCCCTTTGGAGCTTCCCGGCCTTCAGCTAATGATTGTACCCTGATGTGTAGGAAATCACCTGATTGAGGTAAGGATTCTAGAAAGTTCTTTGAGAAATTCCATTAGGTTTAGAACCATTACATTTTTCTAATACTTACTGGACTCCTCTACATTTTTTTTTTCCTCTCAGCTCTGGTTTTTTACCTTTTGGCTCAACAGGTGAGAATAACTGGTGAACAACGATAGTTTGTTCATTTTTGAGTAAAACTATATCTTTAGAGTCACTTTCCAAGAAATATCACCCCCTTAGCTATCTCAGGGTTTAGCTTATTTGTATCTATTCCTGTGCCCATATAAAGGTAAGGTATTATCATTATATTCATTCCATTATAGTGATTTAGAGCTTCTCCTTGGAGTCAACAGTTCCTGTCAGTGTGAGTACCTATTATTATTTTTCTTTCTTTAGCAAATCTGGTGGGCTTGAAATAAAACATATTATCTATATAAGTAGTATTAGCAGAAAGCTTGGGAGCATGCCAATCTAGCATTTCTATAGTTCTACCTTGAGACATGTTTTTTAGAGAAACTGGAAGTAATATATTGCAGGAGACTATGAGAATAAGCAAAATCTTACTCTCTATCTCCCCTATCCCCACCACCTTTAGAAATCAAAAGAAACCTCAGGAAGACCTGCTTTGGGAGTTACTGGGAACCCCAAATAAGTCTGAGGAATGAATTTCTAATCCAGCTTCTTCCTCAACATAAACTGAATTTATCACCTTCCCTAAAACCTGAAAATCTTCTACACTGTCCTCTGGCACTCATAGATGGTCATAAACAATATCCCCTATATTCTCCTCCTTAATTATCTGAATGTTTCTTTCACCTTCTTGATCTAATGAAATCTGGTTTCTCCCCAAGTACATTATTTCACCAGAAACTGAATTGGTGGCCCTGGAAACCCTTTGAATATATACCACAACCCTTATATAATTAATATCTCTAGATCTCTATTCTCCAATATGGTAGCCACTAGCCATGTATGCCTCTTTAGCACTTAAAATGTGTGTAGTCTAAATTGAGATGTGATGTAAGTGAATAATATACACTGGGTTTTGAAGAAAGTACCAAAAAAGAAAGAAAATGTAATATATAACATTAATAAGTTGCATATTTATTGTGTATTGAATGATACTATTTTGGATATTTTAAGTCAAACAACATATTATTGAACTTAATTTTACTTATTTTTCTTTTCCTTTTTTAATGAGGTTGTGACAAAATTTTAAATCATATATTTCTTATGTTTCTGTTGAACCACTTGCTCTCCTCCTTTCACAAAATCCCCAGCATTTAAATCTCATATCATTGGGTACCTGCTATCTTTGTACCTCCACTGTCTGCAAATTCTAATCCTCAAAGCATATTGTCTCTCTATCATATTTTTCCCTTTTCCTTTTTCCTCTTCTTCTTTTCCTCCTCCTCCTTGTCCTCTTCTTCTTCTTCTTCTTCTTCTTCTTCTTCTTCTTCTTCTTTTTTAAAGATTTTAGCTCCTGGCTCATTATCATTCTTTCCAATATCCTACCACAAAGTCCTTGGGATTTCAATACTCATATAGATAAACTTTAAGTAAATATGGCCTCAAACTTTCTCTTTTTAAATTTTTTTTTTCAACGTTTATTTATTTTTGGGACAGAGAGAGACAGAGCATGAACGGGCGAGGGGCAGAGAGAGAGGGAGACACAGAATCGGAAACAGGCTCCAGGCTCTGAGCCATCAGCCCAGAGCCCGACGCGGGGCTCGAACTCACGGACCGCGAGATCGTGACCTGGCTGAAGTCGGACGCTTAACCGACTGCGCCACCCAGGCGCCCCAAACTTTCTCTTTTTAAAATGTATATTTATTTTTGAGAGACAGAGAGAGAGAGAGAATGAGCATGGAGGGGGGGCAGAGAGAGAGGGAGACACAGAATCCAAAGGAGGATCCAGGCTTTGAACTGTCAGCACAGAATCCAATGTGGGGTTTGAACCCAGGAACCATGAGATCATCACCCGAGCCGAAGTTGGACACTTAACCAGCTAAACCACCCCAGCGTCCCTGGCCTTACACTTTCTTGACTTCCTTTTTCCAATGATTTTTTTTTTCCCCTTCAACTTTCCCTGAGGCACTCCTTGTCATAGTCATATCCTAGAACTTTCCATGACAAAACCTCCAATTCCTTTGCCATTTCAATTTTCAAGCAATTTTATTATATTTAAGTGTAGTACTCAATTTTGATGTTCTTTCCACCTCATGCATTCATCTCATTATCTGTTTACTCTCTCTTTATTTCTTAATTCTTTTTTAAATGTTTATTTTTTTGAGACAGAGACAGAGCGCTAGTGGGGGAGGGGCAGAGAGAAGAAGACAGAGAATCCAAAGTGGGCTCTTTGCCTGATGTGGGGTTGAACCCACGGGCCATGAGATCATGACCTGAGCTGAAGTCAGATGCTTAACCCACTGAGCCACCCAGGTGCCCCCACTCCCTCTTTAAGCCATTCATTTTCTCAGTCTCCCTTATCCAGTTTAAATGTCATTATCCCTTGTAATCACTCCCCTGTGTACATTCCCTACCCCCTAAACCTTCTCTCACTTTGTCTTATTTATCAGGCAAAACCCAAACTCTGGTTAAATGTAATTACCTACCTTCTTCATTTTTGCGTCTTTGAACCTGAACAGATATGGACAGAAAGCCCCAACCATCTACGTAGCCTCATGTTAGATCCATGACCATAACTGAAATATGTCCCTAGTATTGTTAAGCAATCATTTACTCTTCCACATGATTATTTGGTACCCTTTCCTTTCTCTTTAAACCTCCACATCAACTCTCCAGCCTCACTTTAAGCATAAAACCTTGCTTTCTCATTCGTTAGAAAAATGGAAATAATTGAAGCATATTGTCACAAACATTTATCATCAGATCTCCCAAATACCACACGCAATCCATTAGCAAATCCTTCACTCTACCTCAAAAATAAGTCCAAGATATTTTCTTTTCTACTCCTGTGCCACTCATGCCCCGACCCCTTCTGTTTACCATACTGTAGCTACAGTGATCTTGTCTAATCTTGACAGGCCAAGTCACTCCTTATTTAAGTGCTTCCAGTGGCTTCCCATCATACGCAGACTAAAGCCACACCTTCCCATGGCCTTCATTATGTACTCCTTTTTCACTTCTCTGACATCATTTCCTATACCATTTGTCTTCATTCATTCAGTTTGGGACCTCCATGCTATTATTAAAATAGATAGGCATATCCTCGCTCAGAGATTTTTAGTGAGTGAGAACAGGAGATACAACTCAAATGTCCACTGATAATTTAGACTTTATCCTGTAAGTACTGGAGAATAATTGTAGGTGAAAGGATAGGTCAGTTTGCATTTTGCAAAGTTAATAATATGGTAACATCATATAGGATAGATTAGGGATGGGAAAGACTGAATGTCAGTTAGTAAAATTTAGCGATAATTTTTGAGGTTTCTAACTAAGTTAGAGTAGAGGTAAGATGGATTTGAACAGCATTTTGAAAATAGAATTGGAAGTATATCTCACTTAATAAACTGAGTTGAAGAATAAGGAAGAATCAAAGATGCCTGGGCCATCTAGTTTGCTCTGAGTCCCTCTGTGAACAGAACTAGTAGACAGGGTGTCTGTCTTAGTCACTTTAAGTGGTAAAGCCATAGACTGAGTCACTTCTGAACAACAGAAATAATTCTCACAGATGTCTGAAGTCAGGATGTCAGCATGGCCAAGCTCTGGGGAGAGCCCTCTTCCAGGTTGCGGAAGTCTGAGTCGTATCTTCAGATGGTAGGACAAGAGCTAGCTAGCTCTCTGGCCTCTACTTTCAAAGGCACTAATCTCATTCTTGAGGGACCTAATTGTGTCTCAAAGGCTCCAGGTCCTATTACCACCATATTTGGGATTAAGATTTCAATATGTAAATTTTGGGGGGACATAAACATTCAGTCTGGAACAATGCCCCACATCTATACCTGATGTTAGGCCACATCATCTGATGTTTTGGTTCCAGTCTATAGCCGGGTCTTGACCAAGATGGGCATATCAGGACCCTGTGAAGGCCATCTCAGGGAAGGTCCCATCTATATTAGAAACATTGACACCACTCCAGCACACCCCTGTTCTGTTTATGCTCTGGTACTTATAAAATAAGGACTTAATGCTCCAGGAAATCATATTTTGCAAACAATAAATGCCATTTAAATAAGATAAAACTATGACTGATAAATTGAATACACTAACAAGTGACTGACCCCTCTGGACTACAAAGTGTTCAGTTTAAAACGAGAAACATTTCCTAAGTCTAAGGTTTGTGTAATTTTTGAGAAGTAATAACGGACCTTTTGATGGCCTGTCTTTTGATCACTCTCTCAGTGCATTGTCCCTTGGCAGTTATTATTGGCTCTAATGTTTCTGTGTCCCAGCTCTGTGCACTGCCGGTGGGGCCTGGTTTCACGCTGTCTCATAATTCCCTATGACCGAGTTATCTTTTTAGTACCGGAGTCTGATCTTGGATCCCAGCTGCCAAGTCCACACCTTCTCAGGAGAAATCTAGCAAAAGGTTCATTTATACACCGCTTGAGAGAACTACTTTACAAAAACCCTGCCATGCATGTCAAATATCCTGTGACTTCCTACAAGGCCAAGAATCTTTAGAAGGGGACTCAGAATTGTTTCGTCTGTAGAAGCTGTCATCTCTGAAGCAAATACTTTTGAAGCTTTGAACACCAATACTTAGAGCTACTGCTCTTGGTCCTAAGGACCTGAAGAATCAATGATGTTACCCGGGTAGTGTATTTAAAGATAGTTTTACTGTTGCTGTGCAACTTGAGTGCTATACTGCATGACAGGCAATTCTTTTGCAGTCAAAAGTTGTTTTATTTTTCATAACACATCACATCATGAGCTCTCTTTTCCTTTCTGCATTTCTAGGCATATGAACACATAGAAACAAAATCTTTATGATGCAATTCAATATTTCACAAAAATTTATCAGCTACTATAGAAATGTATGAAAGGGAAAGATAGAACTTTGTTATTTAGATTTAATGCCTTCACTGCTGATACATTGTAGAGTTATTATTTTTATATTGCTAGGATTGGTAATAACTTTTATTTGCTCATTTCTTTATTATAATGCATGGCTAGTGTAGGAAATGTAGAAAATACAGAAAATAAAATTATTAGGAGGCCCCAAAACCAAAAAGAAAAAAATGATCACTACTATAATTATATACATACCCACACATGTTTTTGAAAATAAAATGATATGCTGTTTTATGACCTGAACTAAGAATGTTCTAATTGAATTCATTACTTAACCTACAAATAGACTTATTTTCTGCCAGTGAACCAAATGAAGGGAATTATAAATTTTGATAATAAGAAAAACTGAGAATGCGGTATTGTGACATTGGGGGTTAGGTACAGAGGTGCAGACATCTGTATCCAGAAAGATATCATATAGTTTGAACTTTTAAAGGGTTTCAACGTGACATGTTGACCACATTTAGAAACTATACAAATCCTTGTAAAATTCCTCATATCTAATGAATTAATACATCTACAGATTAAGTATGGTGCTTGGCATGGGGGAAGCACTCAATAAATCTTAGTTGTTGTGATTCAACCTAATGATATTGTCAAGATCCTGGGTGGTTGTGTGGGTGGGAGATTCTACATGAGTGAAATTGTTGCAATGTTTCAGTTAAAAAACTCTTTTTGGGGGCGCCTGGGTGGCGCAGTCGGTTAAGCGTCCGACTTCAGCCAGGTCACGATCTCACGGTCGGTGAGTTCGAGCCCCGCGTCGTCGGGCTCTGGGCTGATGGATCAGAGCCTGGAGCCTGTTTCCGATTCTGTGTCTCCCTCTCTCTCTGCCCCTCCCCCGTTCATGCTCTGTCTCTCTCTGTCCCAAAAATAAATAAACGTGGAAAAAAAATTAAAAAAAAAAAACAAAAAAAACCTCTTTTTGTAGTTTGCATAGCATTGCCCATATTGCTATATGGACTGAATGTTCCTGTCTGTCCAAAATTCTTATGTGAACATATTAATCCCCAGTGGGAGCATGGATTTGGGAAGTAATTAGGTCATGAGGGTGGAGCCCTCATGAATGGGACTGTGTTTTTATTAAAAAAAACGCAGGGAGCTCTCTCCTGCTTTTCACCATGTGAGGTTACAAGGAGAAACTGACAATTGGCAACCCAGGAGAGGGCCCTCACTGGAAACCTAGTCATGCGGCACCTTGATCTAGGACTTCCAAACTTCAGGACTTGGAGAAATGAATTTCTGTTGTTTAAAACTGACCCAGTCTATGGTGTTTTGTTAGACCAGCCCAAATTAAGGCAGGTGTATTATTTAATTGTATTAATTTTGAATAAATTTCACTTTAAAAATACTTCATGTACATACTTATGAATTATTGCTTGGTGATATACAATTCTAAGACTCTCAAAAGTGTTCATTTTTTGGCAGTTCTAGGCTTAAAAATTACAATAATTGTTACAAAAGAATTTGGAAAACATACAACATTGTTAATTTTATGGAATTTGCTACCAATATAGCAGAAACTAGAAGCCCCAGGGGCACCTGGATGGCTCAGTCAGTTAAGCGTCTGACTCTTGGTTTCTGCTCAGGGCATGATCTCACAGTTGGTGGGTTTGAACCCTGCATCTGGCTCTGTGCTGATGGCACGGAGCCTGCTTAGGATTCTGTCTCCCCCTCTCTCTGCCCCTTCCCTGCTCGCTCTCTCTCTCTCTCTGTCAAAAATAAATAAACATTAAAAAATTAAAAAATAAAAAGAAACTAGAAGCCCTAAAAGGATAGCACAGATTCATTTTGTGCCTATTTGCATGGTTATGTATGACCATAGTTTTCTATACTGTCTATGCATATAAGCCTTACTACATGATTTGCTAACCTTTCTTTTGCTTTTAAATGAACTGCCAGCTTATATGAAATGCTTTATCACATCACTTAAATGATTAGCAGGAATTGTTTTGCTTAAGCCTGCTTATTTTCAAATGTAAATGTTACAAAAGATCATATCTGAAAATAGCTTATGCATTAAGGATATTACTTGCTTCCAAATGCAACCCAAATAGGAGGACTGTTTAGTAATTTATAACACTTTGAAAAATAAGGTCTTTATGTGCAATGTGGCACTTCTAAAAGTAAAAATGCTGCTGAAAATTCCCTTATATTGCTTAAATATATGGAACTACAAGGCAGCTGGATATTGCAAATAGCATTGCATAAATTATATAAACTTGAATAGAGCAGATTTGAAATGAGTAGGAAGAGCAACTATCATTGGCTTTTCAAAGAAAGTGTTGCTGTTTGACAAAACACCACACACTCCCCAAAAACATATGTTAATTTGCAAAATTTGGATCTATTCCTCATGGATCACATTTCCATAGGGGAATTAGAGACATTTTATCCACTGAAATTTTAGTGACATATCAGTATCTAGCATAATTTTGAGTTAGGGGGTAAGTAAATCAATCAGTGATGATTGAAGCTTTTAATGACAAATAGTACAGTGAAACCTATATTTAAGAGTGAACTGAACTTGGATTTCAAGCTTGATAGGTGTCCTTAGATATTGATAGATAAGTAGTATTTAATAAAATAACATTTGAACTCTTCTGATTTTGAGATATTTACTGTATGAATTCAACCATAAGCATCATCTTCATGCTTTCTTTTTTTTCTTAGAGCGTTCACTACATTTGTATGTGCACCAATTAAAATAGTTACATGCTTTTCATAACATTAAATTGGCAAACAAAGTTTCATATGCTCAGATTGCTTAAGATATGGATTATTTTAATGTATATATTAGTGACTTTGAATATGTAATCATTTGATTACATACCATCTTTGTGGAATATATATATATACACGTACATACATACACACACATCTTTTAAAAATGTGTTGCTTGTGGAAAATCCTCTTGGAACAATTACAGTGGAGATTATCAGTGTATGAAAATCGTATGTCTTAAAACTACTCATCTGATATAATTTTAAACTAAATTAAAAGTTTCTAGGTTTCTTTTATCTAATAATCTTTGATTAAGAATAATTAGTTTTAGAGGCGCCTGGGTGGCTCAGTTGGTTAAGCGTCTGACTTCGGCTCAGGTCATGATCTCGCGGTCCATGAATTCAAGCCCCGCATCGTTCTCAGTGCTGACAGCTCAGAGCCTGGAGCCTGTTTCAGATTCTGTGTCTCCCTCTTTCTCTCTCCTCCCCCGCTCATGCTCTGTCTCTCTCTACTCAAAAATAAATAAACGTTAAAAAAAATAAAAAAAAAAGAATAGTTTTGTTTTCCTAGAAATGAGACTTCAGTTCTGCTAAGAAAGACTTAAAATTTATTAAATAAAATCATTATTTGATTCTTTTACAGTCACTGGAAACTTTAGCTTGAATATATCTTTACATAATAGAACTTCTGACCACACAATTTATTGTGATCCATAAATCTCTATTAATGTGCAGAAAAAAGAGTAAGCGAAAGAATCTGGCTTTTTCCCCCCTTTTCCTCCATAATTTCATCTCACTTACTGCATCTGTTCTTTTCTTTTTGTTACACATACTTTAAATCTTGTTTTGAGCTTATTTACTCAAAATATAGGGGAATAATATCAAACTGAAACAACAGATTACTTGCATTTCACAAAGATAACAGTGAAAATCACTCTTAGGTCAGAAAGTCTAATTGAATAAAATAAGATAGAAGAATCTGTAGCTGAAGCACATGCAAAAAAGACTGAGGATTCTCAACTTGACTGTAAGCTCAATATGAATCAAGTGTGATGTGCCTGCCCTTAAAAGCTAATGCCTTTGAAGACTCTATTAGCTTTGAAATGCGACTGAGGTTGGATGGAGGTTGGGTGTGTGTGTGTGGGGAAAGAACCACGTATTAAGAACAGTAAAAAGAAATGAAGGATATTTAGCTTGGAGGAGAGAACACTCTAGGGGCAGGTGTGCTAGCTGTCTTAAAATAGTTGAAGAACTTCAGTATGGAAGCATAAAACTGCAGCAAGAGCTTTAGACTATTTTATATCTGAGTAACTTTCACTACTGAGATTATATGATTTTGTGATCAATACTCACATCTTTAGGAAACAGTGATTGTGACCACTAATACATTATACTTAACTTAATATTCAGTGATCTGTTTTTCAAGAATTTCCTCGTTAGTGACCCCAATGTTATCTGTGTTCACCAGCAGTGGTGAAAACATCTGAAAAGTGATGCGGAAGCAAAGAAATATAATTGGGCCTTGGGGATTTGGAAAGCTCAGTAGGGTTAGTTCTTTTTAGAAACTGTGCTAAGCATAAGCTTAGAATCCCCCAAATCTTGGTATATATATATATATATATATATATATATATATATATATATATATTCTCTTCATGGCTGTACCTGAGATCCAAAGGATGGTATCTCAGGCTTATATCATTCAGTTGAAGGCTCTGAAGGATGGATGACAGGCCAATTCTTAAGCCTATTAAGTGAAAATTATGGTACTGCTGACTGCAGACTGTAAAAAACCTCAGTAATTGCCACAGTGATTTAGAATCATCTCCAAATGCAACATTGTGAAACTCATTGCTGTTGCAACCAGTGTAGCCTATAAACACAGGAGAGGATACTTACATATCTGCATTATTCCATTCGTAATTTATTAATTGAATCATTGTTCAGAACTGCCAGATTATGCCTGTTATAAATACTGACAATGGTCTTGCAGTTCTCTTCACCCTAGGTGTATGGGGGTATGTTTCCTCGGTGATAATGAAGTTATTCAAAGCCCATTACTAATGGCACATAGCATAAGGCTCAATTGCTAAGGACAAGTTCCAGTAAATGACAAACTGCTTTCCATTAATTTAGAAGAATAGGATTGGCAACAGCCTAAATATATGGAGTAAAATAGTCATTTGAATTAAAAGGAGAATTTCTGACATGGCACTAAGATTACACAGAAACAACAAAATTGTCTTTAAATAAACCACCTAGGTAACATCATTGATTCTTTGGTTCGAAGAAATTATGATCCTTGGGGACTCGGAGCAATAGATATAAATGCTAGTTTTTCAGAGCATCAAACTGTTTGCTTCAAAGAGGACAGCTTAAGGAGATGAAACAATTCTGAGACCCTGTCAAAAGACCTTTTGGCCTCTTAAGAAGTCGATGGAATTTGACATGCACTGCAGGATTTGTAAAGTAGCTCCCTCGAGATATATTCAACAAGAGTTTTTGACTGATGGTAGTTGTTCTAAGCCATCCATTTCCTTAAATCTTTAAGAAGGTTTCTATTTATTAAAGAAAAAGAAAGAGAGAGAAAAAGAAACCAGAAGAGACATGCCCTGGAAAAGGGTATTTATTTAATAACATACAGTACCAATGGCCCTACTGTTCTAGAAATGAATCAGATGAACAAACAAATCAAAGAAACTAGAGAAAACTATTATGCCACAGTGACGGCCAATTTCGTTTGTGTTTCAAGGGTCTTCAGGGGAGAACCATGTAAGAGTTTGAAATGATAAATGTGTTTATAATAAAAAAAAGTGATAATTGAAGGTTGACCTATGGTTACATTCTGTTTCTAACATTCCTACCAATTTTCCTCCCGTTGTTAATCAAGGAAAACTTACATTTGCCATTTAAATGACCATCTGAAAAGTAAAATCAATACTATTTTCCATTATTTTTTCCATTTAAAAAAGTTAATCAACCTTACCGAGTTTCTCCTCTAGGTAGAGGTAAATGGCTTATTATAAAGAGGGATGTACTTTTTTATGATGTAGACAGTGGGGGCAGTAGACTGTTTGGTGGTGATTGCATTGTGCTGTCCTCTCTGAGTTGAACACTAACAGGTGTGTATCACATGTGAATTGAGCCCCAATTAGACGTGTGTGTGTGTGTGTGTGTGTGTGTGTGTGTGTATGTGTGTGTAGGGGCCCCCTCTGGGAAGGTTTAGTTAACTTTAAAGAAGAGATGGGTTTCTCACACTGCAGGACACAAGTAAGGCAGTTTTTATGAAACAATTTCTATGTTGTGTTCTTTTTTGGCCCTAGGACTTGTTAAGGCAAATAAATATTTATAGCATCAACAGATTTGAGTTTTGTGCCTACTCTGTATAAAGCCAGGTGTTAGAATCTGAGAAATAAAAGGAAATGCAAAGCATTGCCTGTATTTCAAAGAGACAAGAGTCAAATTTGAAATCCTTCCCACTCCAATGTCAGTTTAACTAGGAGCTGGTAGAGACAGAGAGTACCCAGGACATTACTTAAAGAGCTGATTACTTCATGCTCTGTGGTAGCCTCTAACCACATATGGCTACTTAAATTTAAATTAATTAAGATTAAATACCATTAATGATTCAGTTTTTAATTCCATCACAGTAACCACATTTCAAATGCTCAGTAGCCACATGTGGCCTGTAGATTTGTATGGGCTAGTGCAAAGATAGAATACTACTGTCATTATGGAAAGTTTTATGGGGCAGTATTGCAAGATATCCTACAATAATAATTGTTAAAAAGAAAACAAACAAACAAACAAAAAAACACTGGCCTAAGTGTTAAGAGACCATGGACTCAGTCAGGTTTACACTATTTTGTGTGACTTGAAATTTTCCCTTTTTTGAGTTCAGTTTATTTCTTTTTCAAACGAGGAGGTTGTTTGAAAACCCACGAGGTCTGTTCAGCAGTGATGCACAAATACTATAAGGTTCTGTTACAGAAAAGAGCTTAGAGTCTTCCTGAAAGCAGACTCTTGGTTTTAACGTTTCTGAATGAATAATTGCCTCCCGAACTGATATTTGACTTTGGCATCTTTCAGGGGTCAGGCATGTTTGACTTCTAATAAGCAAATAAACAAAACTCTAAAGTGTCACTGCCGATAAGAGAGCATTGTTCAATACATAAAAATACAGTGCTAAAATATTTTTCATAATCCGTATTATCAGCCAATCTTCTAGCGTCATTTGAATTGTAAACATTGTTTGTTTTGGTAGCCATGGCTGAAATGAAAGTCTAAAAGTATACCATAGTTACATTTGTGATTTTATTGAGAGTTGTTTTCTCTAGGGAACTCTCAGCCTGCTGGATTAAAATGGTAAAGAGACCTTTTACTGCAAGAGCTCTGACAGTTATCCCCTTAGCAAAGTTTGCTTTTGTGATAATTACACCTACTCTTGTTTACCAAATGAATCACTTTTCAGTGCTGCTTTTAACCTTGACTGGTTTCCCTTTATGATTATTTTTTGCTATGAAGAAATGCTTAGAAATGCAGTGCACATTTTCTCTTTTTCAAGTGATATTTACTCTTGATTTCCTTTAAAGCAGATTTCAAGGTTTATTTTAGGGGGCAGTTAAAGTGGGGGAGAATATCAGCAATATGTCTTTCATCTGCAAGGGCATGGGTATGAAATGGTTAGTCAGGAATAATGAGACCTAATTTCCATGTCTCCCTTGGGCACATGGTGGGGCACACAGGTCACCACCAAACCCAGTAGGCATTATGGGAGGGAGAATGAAAAGGATTTACAGACCTAGAGAGGAGAAGGACACAAACAGTTCTCCTAAGTTAGGATGGGCTTGGTGAGGTAGGTGTCTCTGTAAAGCAACAAAAATCACTCCAGTTTAGAAGAATGCTGAGGTGTTGAAATCATGTGCTGGAATTCAGGTTCATGTTTTGTATGCACCAGTGATCTTCAGATGTAAAACTCTGTAGTAATCAAATGTCCGAAGTTCTAAAATAGAAGGTCCTATAACAAATTTGGGTCCTATCTTCATTTGGGGGCGGGTACTAGGAGATTTTTCGTTATGATGATCATGTAGCAGCAGAGGAGGCAGAAAAGAGGTATCAGAAAGTATCAAGAACATTTGGAGGTATTCAGGAGTGGCAAGCTTACAGGACAAGAGATAACTGAGGACGTGAGCACAGAAGGAGCAGCATCTAGGCAAATCAAGTAGAACTGAAGCAGAGAAAACAGTTTCAGAGGCTGTAGAAATCTGGGACCATAATTTGAAGTGAAAAGACCTTGGGAAAGGAGAGTTAACATCCCAATAATCTAATATTATTCCTCCAAGGTCGACTGTCCTGAGGCAGCAAGGCAAGCATGGGCACATGCAAACACAAACATATAACTTTCTGTCTAAAACCTTCCCTATATTGCACGCCCTATATCTGCTTTTTCACCATCACACATGTCACGGCCCATCCCTGTTGCAAGTTTCAGCTTCCTGCTCAATCCTTAGGCACTACATTGTGTCTTCCAGCATACCCTTGTGCTAAAACTGATCTCATTAAAATCACCAATGCACTATGTAGGCCATGAAACTACACACAATACATTCTGCAATGTCATACTTTTCTTGACCTCAGTGACCCATGTTCCCTTTTGAAACACACTTCATTCAGCTTTCATGGTGCCACACTCTTGGTTTTCCTATCTCCTATCTTCTTTGAAAACTCTTTTCCTTAGATTACATTCTAATTATTGGAATCTCAGCTTAGGGTTTCTTTTTTTTTCACTCCATACACTCTGTTTATTGGACAATTGCACCCACTCTCAAGATTCAAATGACACAAATAGACTAGTGATACCCAGATGTAGCCTATTGTCTTTTGACCTTTGTATAGAGCCTATCCATAACTTGAATTCATCTTTTCACTGTCTATTTGTTCCCTTTCCATTATTTCCCATTTCATTAAATTGCTTCATCCCAGGCAATTACTCAGACAAAAGTACCTAAAGGTACTTGATTCCACCTTGGCCTTAAATCCCTACCTCCTAACGACAATCAATTAATTGCCAAGCCCTATTATTCTACCATCTAAAAGCCTATTGATTCTACCATCTAAAAGGCCACTTTTTTTTTTCTATCCCTCTTTCTACTGCCCTTGATCAGGCTATTGTCTTTTTTTTTTTTTAATTTATTGCAATAGCTTTTTAACCGTCTCACATACTATAGTATTTTGTATCTGCAATTCACCTCTTATAAAGCCAGAATGATCTTTTTGAAACAAAAATGTAATTCAGACAATCCCATCCTTAAGATCCTTCAGTAATTCCTTTTCGCCACCAGGATAAAGTTCTAACTCCTTAAGGTGGCTGGTGAGACTACCCATGATTTTTCCCTGACTATGTCTTCTTACCCCATCCCTAGGAATATTTCCCCTCAAAATCAATGCTTCAAACTTTGATTCCTTTCAGTTCTCTGACTTTTTCACATTTTCTCTTATCTCACCATCTTCACATGTATTGTTTGTCTTTTACTACCACCCATTCTTTTGACTACCTCCTCACCGTGCAGAGCTTATGGTAAATACCACCTCTGCAAAAGAATTTTCCTGACCATTAGACCAAATTAGACCCCCTATATAGCAGCTTTCCAAAGAAACTTGAACTTTTAGTAGCACACAAACATCCAAACACAACTATATTTGACTTTTGATTGTCTGTTTTTCCTAGAAGTTATAAACTCTGTGAAAGCATGGATTTTGTCAATTTCACTCAGTATTGTATCCGTTAATTGAATGAAAGTTCTCTCATATAGGGGCACCTGGGTGGCTCATTTGGTTGAGCATCCACCTCTTGATTTCAGCTCAGGTCATGATCTCATGTCGTGAGTTTGAGTCCTGAGTTAGACTCCACACTGAACATGGAGCCTGCTTAAGATTCTCTCTCTCCTCTCTTTGCCTCTGTCTGCTTGTGTGTGTGTGTGTGCACTCTCTTTCTCTCTCTCTCAAAAAAAATTCTCTCATATAGAAATAATTAAAATCAGTACACAAACTATACGTTTGCATGGTTGTATATACTACACATAATATATATAAATATACATATACATTCATTAATCAATTTTGCACATATAAATATTATGTGTTAGAGACCCATGTACAGAAATAATTCTATATAGAATTTATAGAACAGACACAGGCATTTTTCCATATGCAACATATGTGTTCTTGCATAATTTTTGTTCTGCAAAAATGCACACTGAAAATAACAGGGCTTATTGGAGAAAATGGAGTTGGGCAGAGATTCAAAACCGATATAACTTTTTAACTAAAGCATTAACTAAAATATCAATTGGTATCTGGGAATATAACGCAAACAGCAGAAGCGGGAAGCTCAGTGAAACTGGAGTTAGCCTCAGGGAATCATTTTTTTTTAACCGCCAAAACAGTGCATTGGCAATGCTGCCTTGTGGGCACTGAGATGATGCAGACCAACTTAAGCTCTGAGCCAGTGGGGCTGCCATTTAGGGGTCATGGGAGAAAGAGAAACCGGCCACAAGCTGAAAGCTGTACAAAGCTGGCTGCGAGCCTCTCTGGGAAAAGAGCCCCATATGCAGGTACTCATTTTTACTTTTCTTAAAGTACAGCTATGAGTGTAGCAGCTGAACTGAGGACTTTTTCCTTTCCTGATGAAAGTTCTAACTGTAGTCTAACTGTTCTGCTCCCCTTTTCTAGAAAAACTTCCATGTAAGCTTCCATTATTTCCAGAGTCCTGATCATGTATAATCATACATGGGAGGAGAACAGACTGTATTCTCACAGTATGTAAGTGGTTTTGGATTACATTCTCCTCATGACTATTGGTTTCTACAGTCACATTCAGGGGGAGAAAAACAGAAATCAGGGGCGCCTGGGTGGCTCAGTCCATTGGGCGTCTGACTTCAACCTAGGTCATGATCTCACAGTTTGTGAGTTCCAGCCCCGCACTGGACTCTGTGCTGACAGCTCGGAGCCTGGAGCCTGCTTCATATTCTGTGTCTCCCTCACTCTCTGCCCCACCCCCACTCACACTCTGTCTCTCTTTGTCAAAAATAAACATTAAAAAAATTTTAAAAACCTGAAAAAACAGAAATCAAAGGCTAATAAAGTTAACCCTTTCTCACTACTCTGATATAATATGTACTTTTATAGAGGTTTACATAGAAATGTGAGAGAGAGAGAGAGAGAGAGAGAGAGGAGGGAGAAGGAGAGACAGGCAGACAAAGTGTACCTGGGTTTAACGAAGGAGACAGAATCACTATGAGTTTTGTGGAATATGGAATTTATGGTGAGAATAAGACCAGACACAATCAGAGAGACTGGGGAAGTAAGGGTCTGAAAAGAGGAGTTGCAGAGAATTAGAGAAAAGTCAGTCCCTAAGACTTTGGAAGCACTGATGTGGGTGGACAAATAGGAACTTGCAAAGTTCCGAGAAGGCTGGTTTCCAACTGATGGAGTAGGACAGGGGAGGAGAGCTGCTGAAGCTCGTTGCCTCTGCATCTGGCAGGGGTTCTGAGGTCCCATCAGCAGAGCTGGCTGTTGGGAAGAAGAGCTATATGTGTAACAGGGAGACTGAGGACAAGCTGGAACTTGCCAGCACTTCTGTGCCTGTCTCTTCTCATATCCTACTGCAATGTCTTTTGGAGAGAAATGATGATATCTTCACTCTGCCTTCCAAATCATGCACAGATTTCTCTTGTGGCAAACTAAACTTGGAAGCATGCAAAAGAAGGGGATTCTTGGAAATATAGTCACAGCTAAGGCAAGTTGACATTGTAAAACACACTTTGGTAACTTTGTTAAGTTAGTCTGCAAAGGGAAGTGAGTACCGAATTGTGGTGAGTTTAAAGGCCAGAACTCAAGAGTCGCATCGTGTTCTCAAGAGAGAGTGGCTTGCTACCTCTTTGCTTTTGTAATATGATTTTGGTAACTGTAGGATGAGCTGGATTGAAGAGGCACTGGGGGTTTTGAAGTCCAGATATAAACCACTGAAATGTTCTGGGTAAGATGCTATGAAGAACTGAACTGGAGCATGACATGCGAAGTAAAGATGGGAGAAACTATTTTTAAAAAATTTAAAGGAAATTTTGTTCAAACTAATTTGGATTCTAAGTGGTGCATGGTCCTAAATGATGCAGAAATTAGAGTAATTTCTGATAGCGCTGCTCCCATGTGGCTCAAGTAACTCTGGGCCATTGTTCTTACAGATCTCTTCCTGGAACAATTTTCCAGATATCTGCATGCTCATTTCACTCAAATCTAAGTTCAAATGTTACATCTCTGGGGAGAAAATTAAAATAGTGTGCCCATGTTTTTTTACCTTAATTTTGTTTTTCTTCATAACATTCATTAGCACCTGACCTTATATATGTATTTTATTTTCTAAAATTTTATTTTATTGTCTTCCTTCTCCATATGTGAGCAATTCCATGAGGGAGGAGATGTGTTCTTTGTTTATTAGTGTATCTCTGAACTTTTCAGTAAAAAATGAATGGCCCATGTGGCCTTGGTCATGAGTAGTGCTGGAATATCAGTAACAGACTTTACTTTTTTTTTTAATGTTTATTTACTTATTTTGAGAGAGAGAGAGAGAGAGAGAGAGAGAGAGAGAGAGAGAGAGAGAGGAAGGAGAAAAAGAGAAAATCTCAAGCAAGCTTCATACTGTTATCTCAGAGCCCCACATGGGGCTCGATCTCATGAACTATGAGATTATGACCTGAGCCAAAATCAAGAGTTGTATGTTTAACCAACTGAGCCACCCAGGCACCCCACTCAGTAACAGACTTTATAATAAAGTCAGGAAGTGCTGTGAGTAGAGGCACTGACCTGTCATTGGAGGTAGAGTTGTACCCTTTCCAAAGGGATCAGATTTTGATATTGGTACATTGTAGATCAACTCTGTTGGAATTCCAAGACACAGAGATCTTCATAATGGGTGTTTCTATCTGGGTCAATAGATGCCCTCATCTAAAGTCTAATCATAAGAGGGGCAAGATTCAGGTAAGTTTTATTCCAATTGAATGCTTAGAAAGTCTAAAAATTGGTCTAGTTCATACCTAAAAGTGGTGTAGTGCTAAAGTCAGTTCAAACTCTACCTAGTATTCTGGATGGACTTCTTGCCAGCTATTAGATTAACTGTGGCTGATGGTTTTGATGGAAAATCTTCCACACCCACAATTGGGCTGAATGGGAGTATTTGAGAAATGGCAAAATGGCATCAGGTGATTTCATGAAAACCTAGAATTATTCAGTAATCATTCTGCTCATAGTTTCTGCACATGAGCCAATCAACACAACCCCTGCAGATATGAGACCATGATTACATGCTTCTGTGTGCTCTACATAGTTAGACAATAGGCTTTGGCTTGAGGTTAGGGGATTCAAATTCTACTAATGTACTGAATGGTGGCTTGGGAACAGTTAGTGAGCAGAACAAGGACATGGGACACAGTGGAACAGGACACTTAGGAGGATATCACAGAAGCCTCAGAATTTTTGTTTGTGGTTGAACCTGAAAATAACATGAAATAACTGTTATCTGTGTTCTCTCCCAGAGTCAGGGGATTGGAATGGGGTTGGGATCCTCTGAGCAGGAGACTGACCTGGGCCTTGAAAGCCAGCTGGACAAAGCAAAAATGTCCTGGCTGGAATGCTAAAAATAGACCTAATCAAATGCCAGCTTCAGTGCCTCCAGTTAAGAGTCACAAATCAGTGTTGGGCAGTGTTGATCAGAATGAAAACTGATTGAGTACGGTTTAGGGTGCCAGGGTGATTGCTGAGAACAAAACTGGAGTGTTGGCAGTGTGCCTTCATGTTCTGGCAGGTGTTGATGTTTTTGAGTGCTTCTATGTATTTGGGTGAAAGTTTAATTGTTTTAAGACCCAGGACAATCCTGTAACTCTTTCATCTACTATGAATTCAGCTATGTCGCAGACCATGTCATTTAGTCTGCTATTTATCTCTCAGAAAATATAGCCTAGTGCTGCAGAAATGGGCCATCTATATTAAGGTACAATTACTTGATTCATCTCAAAGAATTGCATATGCATAAATGTATGAGTGTGTGTGTGTGTGTGTGTGTGTGTGTGTGCGCGTGCGCGTGCATGTGTACGTATTTGTAAATGATGTGAATCTCAGAGAAGTCCAGTCCAGGTTGTGGGGAAGGCTCTATTGTTTCTGATATTCTCTGTATCTGTCCTCATGTTGAGGGTGCGCCATGTCACCAAGATATCTTTGAGGTTATCATGATCAGCTGCATTGGCTTTAGTGGGTCATTTGTAAGTGTCAGAACCAGGGCCCCAGGAATTATAATAAGCAAAGTTTCCAGACCAGATAACTCTGCTGGTATGTTCATTAGTCTTTTAGTGAGTGGGTAAATTTTTTATGATCAAGATGTGTATCAGTGCTGCTGTCCTGTTTAATTACAGGGACAAGAAATAGGCAGACACACTGATGCAGCATTCAAGTTAGGGGGAAAGAAAGTAGAGGAATTATTACAGACGTCTGGATGGTGTCCTTAATTCCCCCTCTAGCTATTGAATCTCAGCTGTCTGCAATCAAGAACTGAGTCACAAAATGGCTTGCATTGTGTTGCTATTTCAGTTTGACAGACAGTCTTTCAGCCTGGAAATTGTGAACAATTCACCAGGTTTTTAAATTTCTATAGGAAAAAAAGCATTTAAATGCTGTTAGAACTTCAGCTATAATAGCACTAAGTATAACTCTACAAAAATATTTTAATAATTGTGTGAATATTCAGTAAAACCTTATTAAATTGAAAAGTAAGGTGCAAACTCCCCTACCACAAGCAGATTTTAAATTAACTGTATTCAGATAAACCACTAATTTTATCAAAGGAAAGTAGGACAATTATTTTGCATAATATACAATTTGAGGAAAAAAAGATACCCAATTAATTAGGCATTTCTGAAAACAGCAGATATTTTGAACCACTTATTCTGCTGAAAAAGTTTTACTGAGTTCTCATTTTCCTGGCTGAGACAAATATTCAAATCCACCAATGTTTATATTTGCAGGATGCATGTCTGTGTATAGTTTTATCTACATATTTGTATATTTCTCTCATCTGCATACACAGGTGTGCATTCCAAAGAATGCAACACCCTTTGGCTGTGTGTATGGGAATATTTATCCAGGTTGATTAATATTTTTGCAACTTTTTAAAGTTTATTTACTCATTTTGAGAGAGATAGAGAGAGAGAGAAAGAGACAAAGGGAGAGAGAGAACCTCAGTGGGTGTACAGGCAGGGAAGGGGCAAAGATAAGGAGACAGAACTGAAGAACGCTCTGCCCTACCAGCCCAGAGCCAGATGTGAGGCTCAGTTTCACAAACCGTGAGATCATGACCTGAGCCTAAATCAAGAGTCAGACCCTCAACCAGCTGAGCCACCTAGGTGCCTCAAGTTGATTATTTTTGAATGTTGCTTCCTCTCCTTTTGCGGGAGAAATGTGTGAAAGGGACCTGAAGTACTCAGCGAATATAGGCTCCTTATCATATCATTCAAATGCAACACTGTGTTTACAAAAGCTTTTTAAGAATGTTATGAATACTTCTTTAAAAGGATACTGAGGTTGCATGCTGATTCCTCAGAAAGATGGTAAGCTCTTCAGGCTGCCTGACTGGAGAAGGCAGACAGAGAGAGTCATTTAACATCATTGTAATCTATTCCTAATGGAATTTGCAGTGATTTTCTTCCTATTTCTTTTCATTGTTTTTCAACCTAATCACTAATAGGAGGCTGAAATGGAGGCTGTTAATTGTTTTTCACTTTTTACAAAGTCCAAATGCACAGTTTGGAAATTGTAGTTCTTGCATCTGAAGCTTTTCCTCATCTTGTTCACCTTGACTAGTGGGTTGGTTTCTGTTTTCTAAAATTTTGGTTTGTGGTCTCTTTCATCTACCCAGGGGCAGCTGGAAATAAATCAAAAGTTGTCTCATTCAGGAATTATCTAAAGTAAATAAATAAACAAACAAGACTAATAATTAGGAAACTCATTGACTAGGCTGTTGAACCAGGTGAAGTGGGAAAGAAATTATTCAAGTTCCAAACCTTTCTACTTGCAAATTAGCCAAAATCAATTGTGTTTTAAGCATTGCATCATCTTGATTGATTTTAAAATGGATAGCACTTCTCTGTTCACATTTATGGTGAGCCGTGAAGGACTTGGCAATGGGCATCTTTTCTACTGTGTTCGCATTAAGGTTTTCAATAGTACCTACTTTTAAATGTTGAACAAACTTTACTGCAGAATGCAGTCTGGTTCTTCTGGGAGGTTGAAATACAGTCTTCAGGTTGTATATTTATTTATTTATTTATTTAAATACAGCCTTCTTCTATTTTCTTAGAATCCCTAGCAGGTTCTAATTAATTCCTTTAAGTCAGAAGAAATATTTTTGAAATTTCAGTGTTAAGACAGACATTGGTGAGATGAAATGCTGTTGAGGAAATGAGTTAAAACCTAAAATATGTATGATTCTATAAGGGTAAAAAAGGCAGGAGGGGAAGATTACTGGTTTTGAAATCAGAAGACAGAGATTTTGAACTCTGGCATGGAAAATACCTTCATGAAAATACCCCCACCTCATCATCTTTTTTTTTTTCTTTTCCCTCATCATGTATTGATGTATTCAGTCATCACTGCATTGAAAATTAAATTAGAAAATGTGAACTTATTTGACACTATTAGGCACAAAAATAGCAAAATTCTGTTTTTCTTCCTAATGCAAACCAGGACACATAATGAATTAAGCGAATGATTAATTATATGCTCAGTGTCTCCTACATTTCCCCCTTTCCTCTACTTTTTCTTACTTCTTGGGTACACTCTCTTTCACCAGAAAGCATGGAATTATCTCTAACTATACTACCACAGAATTCTTCTTCATCTATACTGCCAAACTCATGCATTGAAAATGGAAAGTTTGGGATTATACATTACACTAGTGGTAGTAAGTGGTAATTATTATCGTTGCAAAGGATAGAAATGTCATGTGATATAGACTATAGAGGAGAACCCATATTTTATGTTTTTGGCACAAGTAAAGTGCTTAAATACATGTTCATTCATTAGAGTATAGAGTTCAGGACATTTGTGGCTACTTTGCTAGAATGTTTCATGAAGAATATATATCTTGCACAATGGGACAAAAGTTAGATGGGCCACAATTTGAGCATGCAATATCAATTCTAATGATTAATCATTTATAAATATTGATAATCCAGTTTATTTTAAAAGACACTCTCTTGACTGAGCTAGAATTTTAATTTGTAAAAATTGGCTGGAAATAAACATTGGTAATTAGTTTCTAGTTTGCATAAGCCTTGCTTCACAAATATTTGTTCTTCTAAAGAGTTAGCAACGGCTGTTTGCATATGTACAAGGATTTGTGGGCAGTAACAGTGAAACTCATTATGACTTTGGTAACTGCCATCATGTATTTTACATGGGCTTCATATTTGATAAGGCCCACCTGCTTCTATTCATCTCCTAGTAATCCATATTTGACATTTGGGGGAGCCATTTAATTTTCTCTAAGAAGATATATTCTCATCTGATCACCTACATTCCCAAGGAAGCTCTTTTATTATGTATGTTTGTTTGTTTGTTTATTTATTTATTTATTTATTTATTTATTTATTTATTTATTTTTTTGAGAGAGGGAGAGAGAGAGAGACAGTTTGAGCAGGGGAGGGATAAAGAGAGAGGGAGACATAGAATCCGAACCAGGCTCCAGTCTCTGAGCTGTCAGAACAGACCCCGATGTGGGCTTGAACTCATGAACCACGAGAGCATGACCTGAGCCAATGTCAGCCACTTAACCAACTGAGCCACCCAGGCACCCCTGGAAGCTCTTTACTGTTGGCATCAAAGCTTGTAGAAAAAGATGATTCAAGCTACATTTGGAATATTGAATAAAGATTTTTCCCCTTCACATCCACTTTTATTTATTAATAAAGATCACAGTAATTAGAAATAGTTTTGTTTTAAAGGCAGGAGTAGAGCATTTGTTCTGAAGCCCAGGGTTGAGGCCTCAACCTACATTTAAAAATAAGTACTTCTGGAGTATCTGAGTAACTAAGGGGATCTCACTGTGACACATACTAATATAGAGCAAGATTGTCCAGAATGAGGCATATTTGCCGTGGAAGGATTGAGCCCAAGAAAAGATTAGAATTTATATTACTGTATAGTTTTATATAGTTATGTATATGTATAATTATATATATATAATTTTATCTATCTATCTATCTATCTATCTATCTATCTATCTATCATCTATCCAGCTCTATCCATCTATCTCTTTCTCTCTCTCTCTTTATCTATATCTCTAATCTATCTCTATCTCTCTATCTCTATCTCTATCTCTGTCTCTGTCTCTGTCTCTATCTCTGTCTCTACCTCTAATCGATCTCTAATTTTGTGCACCAGATCTTGAGAGTATTTTCTGGTATTCAGGCACCCTGATAGCCTCCATTAGGCATTTTCTAACCACCCCTTCCTTTTTCCTTCTTCAAAAGTGGGCAAGTATAAAAATAGTACAAAAGCAAAGGTGTGGTGTGGTTGAAATAATTTTTGCCAGTAGAATTTTCATTTGAACACCCATGCACATCTTCTCTTTTCTATTGAGCTTAGCTATATTTTCTCAAGTTATCTGAGATTATAATTTTGCCTCACTGGCATCCAGTTGGGCTGGAAATCAGGGTTCACAATGTTGGAGAATCATCATGGGAAGAATAATACTTCATTTTTTTTTTTTTTTTTTTTTTACTGCTGATGTTTCTTTGTCATATTTTAGCTTGCTTTGCTGCATTAACTCATTTGGAGCCTCTACTATATGAGCACACACTGCTTCCTCAGCCTGGACTGCCCATGCTTGGCATGGCTAAAATAGGTTTCCATGAGCCCACAGGAGTGGGTGCATGTCACCTTTATGTAGAATACTCTAAACTGACTTATGTAATTTTTCCTTTTCATTATTTTGTTTTAAATTTTCTTTTTTAGTTTTATATTTAGTAGACAGATGTTTGCTACATTTGGATTTTTTTAACAGCTTTATTGAGGTATAATAGATATATAATAAAATGCACATATCTGAAAAACATAATTAGAGAAGTTTGACATAGGTATATACCCATGAGTCCATCACCTCAATGAAGATCGTGAACCTGGGGCACCTGGGTGGCTCAGTTGGTTGAGCATCCGACTCTTGATTTCTGCTCAGGTCATGATCCCAGGGTTGTGGGATCAAGCTCTCTGCTGAACATGGAACCTGCTTGGGATTCTCTCTCTCTCTCCCTCTGCCCCTCTGCCCTGCTCACACTCTCTCCTGCCCCTTCCCTCCAACCCAGGCAACCAGTGATCTGCTTTCTGTCACTCATGTTTAATTTGATAGAGGTTTTTAGTTATCAGATCATAAAAAATGTATTAATTTTCTGGCTTCTTTCACTTGGCATAATTATCTTGAGGTTTATCAATATTGTCATGTAAATCGATAGTTTATTTCTTTATGTTTCAAATAATATTCTATTAGATAAAATATCACTTTAGCCATTCACCTGATGCTTGTTTACAAATATACTACTAAATATACTACAAATATACAAATATACTACTAAAAATAAATCACCTTATGAACATTCATGTATGAACTTTAAAAGATTATTTTATTGTGGTAAGAATGATTAACATGATAGCCACACTCCTAATAAAGTTTTAAGTGTACAATACAGTATTGTTAACTATAGTGACAAAACCACACCGCTGATCTCTAGAACTTATTCCTCTTGCTTATGCCTATTAAATACTTTGCCCAATTTTTGTTTTGTTTGGTTTGGTTTGGTTGGTTACTATTGACTTTTGAGAGTCCTTTATATGTTCTGGATACACACCCTTTATTGGGTATATGATTGGTGAATATTTTTTAACCAGGCTCAGGTTGTGACTTGTATTTTATTCTTTTAACATTTTTTGAAGAACAAGTTCTTAATTTTGTTGAAGTTCAACTAATCATTTTTTTAATGGATAGTAATTTGAATGTTATGTTTTAAAACTCCTTGCCTAAACAAAGAGCACAGAAATTTCCTTATAGAAAATTTTATAATATTTAGTTCTACCTTTAAATCTATGATCCATTTTGAGTTAGTTTTAGGTACCTATCAAATTTCTTTTGTTTTCCTCTGACAGATATTCAATTATTCCTACACCACTTATTTAAAAGACCATCCTGTTTCCACTGAATTTTTTTTTAAATTTTTTTTTCAACGTTTTATTTATTTTTGGGACAGAGAGAGACAGAGCATGAATGGGGGAGGGGCAGAGAGAGAGGGAGACACAGAATCGGAAACAGGCTCCAGGCTCTGAGCCATCAGCCCAGAGCCCGACGCGGGGCTCGAACTCGCGCACCGCGAGATCGTGACCTGGCTGAAGTCGGACGCTCAACCGACTGCGCCACCCAGGCGCCCCTCCACTGAATTTTATTTGTCCGTTTATCAAAAAGCAATTGACCATACATTTGTGGGGTTATTTCTGAATTCTCTATTTTGATCTATAAGTTCCTGAGAACAGAATATCTTTTTATCATTGTATACCCATTACTTGCCATAATATTTAGTACATAAAGAAGCTCTATTCATTGTTTAAAAAGTCAGTAATGGGGGCGCCTGGGTGGCGCAGTCGGTTAAGCGTCCGACTTCAGCCAGGTCAGGATCTCGCGGTCCGGGAGTTCGAGCCCCGCGTCAGGCTCTGGGCTGATGGCTCGGAGCCTGGAGCCTGTTTCCGATTCTGTGTCTCCCTCTCTCTGCCCCTCCCCCATTCATGCTCTGTCTCTGTCTGTCCCAAAAATAAATAAACGTTGAAAAAAAAAATTAAAAAAAAAAAGTCAGTAATGATGGGATCACATAGATACATAACTACAAAAAAGAAACCAAACTTCTCATAGTATGATCTTGTTCCTGTCTACGTCTTTGACTTAACAGTTTTTAAATTTAATCCCAGGAATCATTGAGATTTCATAGCGGTACCTCAGGGGTCACATGGATTTAGGTTAAGAGTCAAGGACAGAAATATGGACAAGTTTCTAATCCTATTCGTTCAATATTATTTATATATTGCATGTCTATGTATGGTTTAGTTAAAGGGGCAATTGCAATGATTTATATGAAAAGCATGGAAAATAACTGCCTTAATATACTGCCTTTCCCAGGGTTACTTATATAAGACAGATTGTATATTAACAGATTGTATTAGACAAGAAGACCCTTCAAGGATTTAAAATAAAAAATATCTAATTGTGAAATGACTTAGAGTTTTACTGGTGATTTGGAAGATTTGGGAGACAAAAGGGTTCACTGGTGTCCTTTGAATTATACCACATAGGTAAATGATTTCAGTAGGAATAAAAACTCAAGTTTAGTCTTAACGTGGGGAATGATGAATGGATTTCCTGTGACTGAATATCATTTTGATTAAAAGACAAATCTTCAACTTTGCTGATTCTCTCTCATTTATAATGACAAATGCCTAAAAAAATTGACATTCTGTGTTCAATATGAGATTTCAGTGTCTAATATAAACAATGAATTTGAAAAGAAATGAAAAATTAGTTATTAAATAGCTTTAACAATTTTTGTGTCAAAAAGCTGGAAAGTGGGAGTGGCAAAGTCATTTATGGGGAAAAATTTATGTACAAGAAGAAATATTATTTAAATTGTGTGATATGTAAGAATTAACACAAAACCACGACTGTCTTCTTGGTCATGCAAGTTATGCCTGATGTCAGACATTGGCTAGGAATCTGATGTCAGTTTATTTGTTTGGTTTAGTTTCAATTACTTACTTTGTATATTCTGCAGTAAAATATAATTTTTAAGAATCTGGTATCTCTGTTACTGCTACTTGATAATGAAAGATTTGCTAAAATAAAGGAACCTTTGAATGTCAGTAACTTATTTCAAAATTTCCTCAGAAAGACACCCAACTTGTGATGTTTGTTTTTTCCTACTCAAGATCAATGACCTATATAGGCCACTGGCCTGGGCTTAAGGAAAAAAAAAAAAATTATCACAAAAGCCAATGATAGCTTTTGACATCTGTGCTAGATCCATTTCCTACCCGCTGTGCTTAATTTCAGAATTCAGTTCTATCATTAAAATAAAAACCTTGTTGGCTCTTCCATCGATGTGCCACATTACATCAATTTTCTCCAAGCATCATGTACAATTTCTAGGTACCAGTGCCCCCTGGACTTACTCGGAATTTCAGATCTTGCTACTCTGTTGTATGAATTGATCTTGTGCATTGTGGGATGACATGTGACCTGTGGAAATACGTTGTTTCTTGATTCTTTTCCCCAACTCCAGTCTGAAAATGACCTATTTTTCCACATCTTTGCTGGACTTACTTATGATTCCTCTCTCATCCTGTAAAGATTATCTATCCTTCCACTGGATAGAACTGGACAAAGTGGGTTTGTGCTAAGTATACATTTTCAGTGTCACCCTCCATCATGCGCTGTCTCTTGAATTTCAGTTTTAAACAGAAACTGAGAATATTAACTTAGACCTATTATTTAGCAGGTGAATAAGTAAAATACTCTGTCAGAACCTTAGGAGTCTGTGGCTAGTAAATTTACTGATGCTAGGGTTTGATATTAATGAGAGGCACAGGGAAGATACCTTTGATTTTGTAGAAGAGAAACATAGATTTGGGGTGCTGTAAAGAAGAGATGTACATTTCCTTTAGAGAGACAGGGCAATATTCCCTCTTGTTGAGTCTGCTTTGCGGTTATTCCTAATAAGTGTACTTCTGAGTACATGTTCACTAGTTTACTAGTTATAAAGAAGACAGGTGTTATATATCCTTTTCCATCTCTAATTCCTTCTTGGACAATCGTAACTCCATCCATTCTGGTCCCTAAGACAGAAACATGGGTGTTGTCCTACATTCACCAGGTGATTAAACTCTGTTCTTTTTTACTTTGATAAATCTATCTTCTATCCATTTTGTCTTTTTCTATTCCCATAGCTACAGCTTCTTTTCAGAGAATTATCTGAACGTGTGTAATAGACTTTCTGATTTATGTCATTTTTCTCTCCCTCTATAGTGTCCCTAGAGAGATTTCTGCAAAAGGCAAATATCATGCCACGTCCCTGTTAAAAAATCTTTGAGACTCCCTATCACATAGTACATTGCTTGGGAATGGGAAAAGATAGGTGGAATGTGTGCAAAGCTTGCCAAGTGATTGAGACACATGTCTCCCTTCCTGGACTGACACTCAATGATCTACAAGATATTAATAGTTAACAATTATATCAGACAGTATTTCATTGTTTATTTATTATTTAATTTTATCTAAAATTTTTTTCATGTTTTTATTTATTTTTGAGAGACAGAGCACAAGTTGGGGAGGGGCAGAGAGAGAGAGGGAGACAGAATCTGAAGGAGGCTCCAGGCACTGAGCTGTCAGCACAGAGCCTGACACGGAGCTGGGACTCATGAACCAAACTCATGAACCACGAGATCATGAGCTCAGCTGAAGTCAGATGCTTAACCGACTGAGTCACCCAGGCGCCCCTATTTCAGACAACATTTAAAATACTTTATATGTGTTTACCCATTTAGTGTTCACAAATACCTTTTGGTTACAGGTGCTATTTATAGGTCCATTTTATAGATGAGGGAAGCAGGTTACAGCAAAGATATGTCATTTGTCCCCAGATGACACAACTCATTAGTAGCAGAAGCAGGAGGCAGATTGAAGATATTTTAGATCCCAAGTCTGTGTTGCTAAGCTGTACACAATGCTTGTTCCCTCAATCGGATTCTACTTTCTTGCCTCTATTTATGTGTATATTAGTGATGTGCATGGAATATTTGCTATGTTCTTCATCTCCAATCCTCCAGCATTTAAAAACCCCTCTAGTGTCTTCTTCGGAATTCTTTCAGGCAGGACTAATTTAATTGTGAGACAGCATAAAGTTTTTTTTTTTTAATCCTAGAGTGATTTACTGCAGCAGGTAGTGAAAATCCTGGTAAAACAACATTAAAATAAGATAATTTCTCATTTACCTAGCTGGCTTGGATGCAAACCTAAATGAAGGTAAGGGGATCATAAAGGAACATGACAATGTGAAATATGAGTTGGAAAAATATACAAAAAATGAATAATACATTTTCTAGGGAGGCATGTTGACTCAGATTTCTCTCTCTAGTAGAAGATAATTGGATTAGTCAGAGATTAAAATAAAAATCTTCCTGGGGTGCCTGGGTGGCTCAATGGGTTAAACGTCTGACTTCAGCTCAGGTCATGATCTCACAGTTTGTGAGTTCAAGCCCCACATCAAGTTCTGTGCTGACAGCTCAGAGCCTGGAGCCTGCTTCAGATTCTGTGTCTCCCTTTCTCTCTGCCCCTCCCCTGCTCACGATCTGTCTCTCTGTCTCTCAAAAATAAATAAACATTAAAAAATTAAATAAAAATCTTCCTAAAAGAGGTAACTTATTGACTTAAATTCTCTGAGAGGTAAATTACTGGTAATGAAGGAGTTTCTGGTTGCATGCAATAAATCAGAGAAGCAGGGTAGTGGAACATCTGAAAAAAAAGAAGATGAAAAAAGACTCAGGATACTTTACACCCTTGAAACTGCATTTCCATGGTTGGCAAATGACAAAAAGGAAACTTTCAATGCTATGATATGACATAAAGGAACTTGTTATTCAGAAGGGATTGATATTACGTTTTAATCATTTTATTGGCCATGTGGCTATCCATTCAATGTTCTGGTGGTTTTGTTCAAGCATCTCTGTTCTTAAACTTCTAGAATTAGAAATCACTACCTGAGCTGGAACATTTACAGGAAGAACCACATTCAGAGAGATGCCTTTATATTTCCATATGATCTAAAGCAATGCAAACCACATTTAGAAGCTTTATGTAGAAAGTGGGAGACAGAAATTTCTAGGAACCAGAGATCGGTAAATAAAAATAATGGTAAATTACCCATTATAATTGCCTTAAATAGGCTGTATAAAATGGCATTGATATTCTCTTTTATGCACACATGCACCACACTTATTTTTGGGATGTTTCCCGACTGTTTATTAATTTTCAGAATTTAAAATAGTAATAAGGGAATGCTTGAGTCACAGTCACACGTTTTCTCTGTAACTCTCCTTATCTTAATTAGGTGTAAAATTGTTCCACTTTGATGTCATCTATGATGAGATTTTTCGAAAACATCACCTTATGATTGGGGGAGAACTGCTGTGTTACCTTCTCTTGTAGAGTTGTTGGAATAAAGTGTGCTGATTAAAAAATTTTTTAAAAGCTTTATTGAGATAAAACTTACATACTATAAGATTTGCCTGTTTCAAGTGTATATTTTAATGAATGTGACTATATTCACAATCATCATAACCTAATTTTAGAAACAGTCACTCCCCATTTCTATCCACAGTACTGGGTGCCAACCCATCTACTTTCTCTCTCAATATATTTCTGTCTCTGTATTTGCTTTTTGTAGATATTTCATACAAGTGGAATCATATAATATGGCTCCATGTAAGGCATGGAGGGAGTTGTGAGACCTTTTAGAAGCCTTCTCCATTCATAGAGGAATAGTATTCTATATTCCAGTAAGTGTGAGAATTTTATACCATTTGCACTTTTTACACTTTGTGATCTTGGGCAGGTTGCCTAACCTTTTTCAGATGTAAAAGGTTACCTTTGTCTGTAAAATGGGGATAATAGTAGTATTTACTGGGGTGCCTGGGGCAGTTCAGTCAGTCAGTTGAGTGTCCAACTCTTGATTTTGGCTCAGGTTACAATCTTAGGGTCATGGGATGGAGCCCCACATCTGCTCCGTGCTGAGCATAGAGCCTGCTGAAGATTCTCTCTCTCAATCTCTCTCTCCCTCCCTCCCTCCCTCTGCCCCTCTCCCCTGCTCATATGTTCTATCTTTCTCTCAAATAAAAAATTAAAACAAAAAAATAGTACTTGTCTTATAGGGGTTTATGGGAATTAGATATATTATTATACATTAAGTTTTTAGAATGGGGCCTGACTATAGTAATATTACGTAAGATTTTTAAAAATGTTATTGCTAGTTTGATTATCATCATTATTCCCCTGAAGAAGAGAAATATAGTTGGGCAGGTTTTTGAGCCTTGGAGAATTGGTACTCCTACCCTTGAAGTGAGCAGTGAAATGTAAATCTACCCATAGGGCAGGAAATTAAGAACTAACTCATCTACAGGCATAAAATCGCTACATTAGTGAATGGCAGCATCCTAAATCATGAATGGAACCATAGTTCCCTTCATCAGGAGAAGAGTGAAGAATGCACCATTTTTCCTGGGGACACCAGACTTTTATTTCCTTTGTGTGAATCACATGAGTGTGGTTCCTTTTTTTGGGAAGTTCCATCTCTATAACAGAGGAAAAGAATCAAGTGGCTATGGCAAAATTGCACAATTTCCCTCCATTCTAACAACAAAACAGAAGAATGTCCTTTTAAAAAAGTCCTGTACCAAGGCCAATTTCTGCAGCACACTTCAAAATAATCTCTATTCATCAACTACTCTGTCACTTCCAATAGATTTTTTTTTCAAAGCTAAGTAGAATGGCTTATTTACTCCAGACTTGCCCTGTGAAATCTAAGCTAGCTGACCAATCTGTCTGTTTTACAATCTTAGCAGGTGGGAAAAACTTTGGGGGCAGCAGGTGTTACATTTCTCAAGTGGCTGCAAAATAGGAGTACCCTTGAAAGATGAACATTCTCTTTGCTTGTCTTTTTCCTGGAACAGTTCTGACAGTCTGGTGTCTAACCTTGGTAAAACTTTCTAATAATATCTTTCCCTCTACTGAAATGGATAATAAGAGAAATAGCATCATTTCTAATGAACAATTGCCATTCACTATGGAGTCACATTTTCCGGGAGTCCCAAGAGCGAGGGTATTCTCCCATACCTAGAATGAACCTCTCAGGGAACTTTTTGCAGCCTGGTATGTTCAAGTCAATTACTTTAATAGATGCTTCCATTATGAAAGTTTTATTTAAAAAAAGAAAAGGATATGTCAGAAGATCTATTTTAAGTGAATTTTATATTATCCCCTTGGTTTCAATTAAAATCTTACAACTTTTTTTGAAAAAGAAAGTGCAACTGGGGGAGGGGGAGAGGGAGAGGGAGTGAGAGAGAATCTTAAGCACCTCCTCATGGAGCCTGAGGTGAGACTGAATATCAGGACCATGAAATCGGGATCTGAGCCAAAAATCAATAGTCGGACACTTAACTGATAAAGCCACCCAGGCACCCCAAAATCTTACAACTTTAAAAAAAGGCTCAAAACTTTGAGTTCCATAGTCAATTTCTCAAGGTGAGTCTGATCACATTTGTCTAATTTCTTTTACTTAACACTGCCAATAATCTGCTTATTACAGGTAGTAGTAGACATAGTGGCTTCAGTAAAACACTTCATGTATCTCATTCATCCCTTCAGAGGTAACTCTAAAGTATGTCCCCAGGATAATTTTTATATTATGTGATCACTCTCTGCACTTAAAAAAAGCACTAACAATATGTTCCAAATAATAGGTCTGAATATCTCATCTGTTTGTATTCTTTTTATTTTAATCACATAGTTTTGAAAACTCTCAATATTAAAGTCATTCCTTTCAGATTCTACAGGTTGGACACCAGTAAGTGAGTTTCTAATTTTTGATATTTCTCATTCTTTTAAAATTTCTAATCATTAAGAATTCGTAATTTCTAATTCATTCAAAATAAGAAGTCAGGTGACCAGAAACTTTTTGAAGAGAATCTATATGGACTGCCTTTTTAGTAGTCAGTAAAATAATCTGTGTAGATGATTAAAGGGAAAGGGTAGAAAAATCAGAATGAGACCCCAAAATATATAACAGTTATGTAACTGACAATAGTAACATCTCCAGTTAGTGGGCAAAGGATAGTTAATTCTATGAACAAAGTTGGGTCAAGTGATTTGTGATTTAGGGGTGAAAATAAAATATTTACTCCACCCATACAAAATAATTTTTACATGGATTAATATTTCAAACATAAAAATAAGACCATGGAACCTTAGGGAAAGGATGAATATTTATCCAGTCTTTTTTGTAGCACTGCCTTCTAAGCATGAAAAGCAAAGTTCTATAAACCATAAAAAGCTGGGGGATTGAGATATTTGACCACAAAATATGAAAATTTACACATGGTAAAAGCATCTCAACCAAAATTAAGTACAAATGATGAAATGGGAAAGACACACATGGAAAGATACACATGGAAAAGTAATGACATTGAATATGAGAAGATATTGAAAATGACGGAAAATATCCAATACCTTAATAATGGACAAAAAGTTGGTAATCTGCTCACGAAAATCTGAAAGACCAATAAACATGAAAAAATGTTTTAAATTACTCATTGAAGAAGTAAAATATTGGAATACCACTTTTGTCTTATCATTCTGGCAGATTTTTTGTGGTTTTAAAATGACACTGTTAGTTAGTGTGGGGTAAATGAGTATTATTACATACTGCCAGTGAGTGTAAATTGGCATAACTTTGTAGAGGGCAAAAATGTAGTTGTAAAAAGTATTCAAAATATTAGGGAAATATTAGGGAAATAATATTAGGGAAATAATAATAATTCAAAATATGACTCTAAGCATGATGCAAAACATTTAGTGATAAAGATATTCATTGAATTATTTTAATAGCAAAGAAATAAAACTGTAGACACTGTAACTGGTAAATATATTCTCCAAAATATTTATAGCACGTTTTTTTGTCATGAAATTATGGGTGATTTTAATTTTCTTTTTTGGGTTATTTATTCCATTTTTTAAAGTTTATTTATTTATTTTGAGAGAGAGACAGTGCAAGTGGGGTTGAGGCAGAGAGAGGGAGAGAGAGAATCCCAAGCAGGTTCCATGCTACCAGCACAAGGCTCACACAGGGCTCAAACTCATGAAACCATGAGATCATGACCTGAGCTGAAACTGAGTGGGATGCTTAACTGACTTGGCCACCCAGGTGCCTCAATTTCAATTTTTAAAATAATGTATCATTATTTAAGAATAAGCCAAACAAATAGTATGATATACTTTAGTAGTTTATTTCATGTTTAAGCCTTCTACAATCATTTTGTCTCAATTACAATCCTGTCTTCACCACTTAACTAACTGTATGTGACATTAGGCAAACCACTGGTCTCATTTTGAGTTTTTTCAATGTAAAGTGGAGGAAAAAAGTTTACCTACCACATGAAGTTAGTTAGAAAATTAATTGAAATCAGGCAAAGCTGTAGTATTATGTCTGGCACTTATTGATTTTGCTTTACACATCAGCTCTTGTTATATAAATAAAGGTTACATTATAGTCATAAAGTTCAATGTTGCCTGGAATAGATGGTGAGACTGAATCTCTAGTCTTCCTAGGTTTTCATATCCATCATAACATTTTCAGGTGGTCAGGTACTGTTGTAAATCTGTGCACTACACAAAGGCACCAGGGACAGGGGTGAATGGAACTAAAAACAGTCATTGTATTTCACCAGCCACGTGCATTCCCAGTGAAAGGGAAGCCAATAGCTGGCGGAAACAGTCAAGTGTTTGTTCTTGTGTAAAATCCAGTGTCATCCTACAACAATAATAACTAATAATCTTCATATGTTGTTTTATGTTTTATGAGGTTAATTTTATCTTCCTTTTCACAGAGAAAAATTGGTGCTTTCTTTTTTTTCTATCTGTAAATACATCAGAACTCTCAAAACTCTACCAGTTAGTGAAATTCAATCAGGTCACCTACTTTAGTAGTGTTACCTTAACCTTAAAAAAAGTTTTAACTTTGCCATTATTTTCAATGGCCTAAATCATCTTCAAAATGTTTCAAGGGAAATGCTGAATTTTACACAGTAGCCATTTCAAATAACAGAATAATATATCAAGCTGTACTGTGTTCTCTCTCATATTTTGTGCTATTGAAATCTACCTGCTGCTTAAATTCCATAGCCTGGCACTCTGATATTAACCTGGAGCCCTAAACTCCACGGGATTTACCAAACATACAGACAATGTCCTATTAACTTACTCTTTGCCTTGCTTTCTCTGTGTCTCTCAGATATGAGCTTGTAATTTTCTGTGGTGGGGCACTTGTGTGTAATAGCTTGTGCCATCTAATTGAATGAGGGGTTTAAAGAACATTAAGCACTTAGAGGAAATTGTGCCAGAATATAATGCCCTTTCCTGGCTGTCAGCTAGCCTCTGGGTCCTAATCAATAGGCTGATCAACAGCTGTAGAAGAGAGACAAGGGTGACAGAAAAGCTGTACTCTAATGAGTAGGGAAACAGAGAGAAAAGCAGATCGTTTTCCCAAGGGAATGGAAATAAAATTAAAGAACTGAGATAAAAATAATCAATTCAATGCTGTATAAACATTTTTTTTTGCAATGCCTACTATGTGCGTAGTGCTGGGTTATGTGTCAAGGAGAATGCAAAAATAAATGACATTCCTTTCATATTGGCAGATCCTGGGAACTGACTACTTTGGAATAGGGCAATTGATGTCCAAATTTTGGTGTTCTTGTTTATGTCACCAGAACAGTAGAAAAGCCACATGTCCTTTATTTAGTGCCAGTAAATGCATTTTTCTGTTTTCTTCTGACAAGAGGGTGAAGTTAAGCCAGAATAGTTATTAATTAAAATAAACCTAGAAGAGGTTGCTATGTAAGACTTATGAGGGAGGAGGAAGGTTATAAGGAAAGAGTCATTTTTCTCTGAACTCCATATTGTCTCCTAAAAAAATCTATTCCAATCTCTAGGGTGCAAATTAATTAATGATATTGTGACTAGTTTATTTATAATCCTGTAACACATGAAATCTTTAACTCTAAACCCTGGTTACTGACCAAACCCTGTGGGGCGATTATTCTCCTAGTAATGAAAGGGAGAAAGGAAAGAACGTTGGAAAATATAAAATACCGACAGAGAAGCAGAGGAAATTTCAGTCCTTTTCACAAATGTTGAGGAAAATAAAAATACTTTTCTTCTCCTTATATATATATATATAGATATATATTTTTTATAACAGCCAAGCCTGCAGCATGTGTCAGTGGCAGATCAAATATTAAAAGCAAATTTTAATAAGTGAGACTCAAAAGGGGATTTATAAAGCTCAGGGGATTTGGAGAGGAGTGTTCAGTTGAGGGAACTCCATAGCTGGAGGGCATAACAGGTGAATGCTCTGTTGCCCATGGATGAGAGACCTGACAAGGGGGTTGATGAATTTGAGATTTATTATTAGAAAGTAAGGACTGAGGGCACGTATAAATGGAGGCCAATTCTGATAGGAGTGAAAGGGAAGTTCCATAGAGGTAATGAAAAACTCTGAGCCAAATTTTAAAGTCAATGTACTGACTGATAGTGAGTGAGTGTAAATCTGCCACTCTGATTGAATTTATGGCCATGAGTAAATGTATGGGTTGCGGAGGGCTGAACAATGGTGTGCTTTGTGAGTGTTAGACTTCGGAGTTTCCATATTAACATAATCTAGAAGCCATAACAGTACGCGTTATAACAGCAAAAGCAGTGCAAGGACTTTAAAAAATAAGAGTGGCTTAACTGCTTTAAATCCTTGGAATAGCTCAATGAAAGAGTTTTCCTTTCATAAATGCTTTTAGAATAGTTAGCAGCAAATGATTTGGAAAAACAAAGAGTGACGCAGAAATAAAAGTTTATAAAGCGATAGCAGGACCTTCGTAAGTGCCATTTAAAGTGAAAATGGCAAATGTGGCAAGCAACTAGAGACATACATTAACTGGTCACAGAAGAAGGGGGGTATGTGATGTCAGCACTCTATGATGCTAGAGAAATAATTGTGTCTTATAATAAAGGGATGCGCTCAGTTCTGAACAAGGGTTATTCTTCCAAACAGAAAATTGTGAAACACTGCGCTGGGGTCTTAGAGCTACTAAAATCCCTTCTGTCTGATCTGCTCTTTTGCCCTGTACTTTTTCGGGACTAAAGTATTTACTGCCAATGGATTTAGAAAGAAGCCCACTTCACAGCATCAGCATCCCAACTCAGAATCTAAAGGCTAAGTAGAACCATGTTTAACCTTTTCCTTGCCTTCCTTTATGCCTTCTTTATGTCTTCTTTAAAAATATTTGAAGACTGACCTGTTTTATCAGGAAGTTAAGAAATCTTGGAGGGCAGGAACGTGCCTTTTTTTTTGTGGTCCTCAGGGTCTAATGCAATGTATTACACAAAGAAAATTAGTATGTTTAAAAAATGTTTTTATTAAGTTGACTTTGGCATTTATGTTGATTATTTAGCAATGCTTTTTAATCATATTAAAATTACCTCCCGTCTTAGTCCATTTGCCCTGCTGTAACAGAATGCCATAGACTAGGTGGCGTATCAACAACAGAAATTTATTTCTCTCACTTCTGGGCACTGGGAAGTTCTAAGATCAAGGTGCCAGCAGAATGGATGTCATGGGAGAGCCTGTTTCCTGGTTTACGAACAAACAGCTGTCTTTTCCAAGGGATGAGGGAGCTCTCTGGATCTCTTTTATAAGTACACTAGTCCCATTCATGAAGGTTTCACCCTTTTAACCTAATCACTTCCCAAAGACGCCACCCTCTAATACCATTACTTTGGGGGTTAGGATTTCGACACATGAATTCTGTGAAGATACAACCATTCAGTTCACAACATCTATGAATGTTGTTTTCATTGTTGTCATTCATAGATAAAGTAAGTGGACATAGGTGAAGAACATATATTGGGCGTAGTAAATAGTTAATGAGAAAGAAGATTCATAAATTCAGTAATTTGTTTTATTCTTCTAATCTATTCAACAAATATTATTAACCATTTATTTTGTGCCAGGTACTCTTTTAAGTGCTTGAGATAACTTTAATTAACTAAAAGGCCCTGCCTTTTGGGTAGCATACATTCTGGTGGGGGCGGGGGGTGGCAGACAATAAACAGCCCCCAAAGAAGTATACTATATAGTATGTTTTAAGGTGGTGAATGCTGTGGACAAAAGCTCTAGAGAATGGAGAGGACTGGGGATATGATAGGGTTGCAGGGAAAGTGAAAATTTTAAATAAGCTGTTAGGGATAGGTGAAGATTGAGTAAAGCTTTGAAGGAAGTGAAGAAGTTAGTGATGTCAATTTTGGGAGAAAGACCAAAGCAAGGGACTCAGGCAATGATATGCATGGAGGATAGGAGAAGAATGAATGAAGGGAAGACTAGTACCAGCTGTTGTAGATTTTCTGTGACCTTGTAGATCACGTGGTAGTCACGTAACAAATGGATTAGCTTTTATCCTAAGGAAAATGGGACATCTATGAGGATTTCAACTACAGGAATGACGTGATATAACTGCCTATCTTTAAAAGATGCCTGTTATGTGTTGGTAATACAGTTTAGGATACAAGTTGGGATAAATATTTATTGAAGTCTTACAGTGCTCTACTCGGTGCTAATCGGTGTAGATAGGAAAATGTGATAGTTTAGGGATGAACAAAACTTAGTGGAAGTACAAAACTGACAGTTCTTATGCTTTACAATTAACCTGTTGGGTATGATTTCTTTCTTTTTTTTTAAGTTTATTTATTTATGTAAGGGGGGGCAAAGAGAGAGGAGAGAGAGAATCCAAAGCAGGATCCACACCATCAGTGTGAACCTGACGAGGGGCTTAATCCCACGAACTGAGAGAACATGACCTGAGCCAAAACCAAGAGTCAGATACATAACCAACTGAGCCACCCAGGAACCCCTGTTGGGTATATTTTCTTATAAGAAACTGTGTAAAACATGTAAAACATACAGAGAAAAACAGTGACATGTAATAGAAGGTATGATATTACATGGTTAGTGTGGCCTTTCCTCAGTGATTCTAAATCATAGAGATTTTAAAGCTGGAGGAGACCTTAGACATTCTCTCATAATTTGGCTCCTTCTTGTGCACATCAGATCTGACCCCAGAGGGGAGTTAGGTGGGGACTTCACTACAGGTGTTCAGGCCCAAGTTTAATGTTTTCTCTCCAGTAGGGCATTTTCTCTCTATTTGTAGCAGTGTTAATGTCTGCTAAAGTCTTTAGAACGTGAGGAACAGATATTCTGTAGGTAGAACTATTGTCTGAGTTTTTTCTTAAAAGAAAAGCGAGAGAGAAAAAAAAAAGCTTTTTGAGCAACCCATCAGACCTAGTGCCCCCTTAGAACAGATAGACATTGAAATTTATTGTCCCCGATGAAAACTATTTTAAAAGTCTAATGGGAAAAAAAATATCTTTTTGGATTACGGAGAAGAAATCCAGAGTTCTGTCTTTGAAATGCCAAAAGCCAATGAACTTCACTAAAAGGAGGGAAACAATAATCTGCATAATCAAAGTTATTTTTCTTCAGCTTCAAAATGCCAAATACCAAAATATACTTTCTGGAGCTAGCTGATTTCTTTTAGGTTATTTTCGAATAAAAGGATGTTAAAATTAGTTTATGTATTGGCAGTAGCATGGATGACACTGAAATAATCTGTAAAAATATCACTGGTATCTGTTAAAATAATGGTTACTTTCATGTAAAAAAGGGCCCAAAATAGCAACAACAAAAAGAACAACAACCAAGGAAACAAATAGCAGCTAAACACAAACAACAAATAGCAGCTAAATAGGTGGGGGTTTCTTTCTTTCCTACAAAACAGTCTGGCCAGTCTTCTCTGGTGTCACATCTCTTTTCCAAGAACTTACTCAGGGACCTAGGATCCAATCATTTTCATTCTTTAGAGCAAAGGTATTTACATATGTTTGGTGACAGGTCTGATAGAAAATATTTTAGGCTTTGTGTCTATACCAACTCTGTTTCAACTATTCAACCCTGCCACTGTAGTGTGGGAGCAGTCCTAGACTTCAGATAACTGAATGGGTGTGGCTGTGTGCCTATAATACTTTATTTACAGAACAGGCTCAGTAGATTTCAGGCGATGATTTCAGGGTGCAAACCTTTTCTCTAGGTTGCTGTGGGAGTCTGCATGGTTGAAGGTATGTCCCTGGGACATCAGCCTTTTAGTTCAAAACAAAGAGAAAAAGAAGCTGGAGAGATATATGTGTCATGTTATAAGTCCAAAGTGGCGTCTTTTACTTCCACTCTCATTTTATTAGTCCAAACAGTAATGTTGCCATACTTAGCTGCAGGAGATATTGGGAAATATGCCAAATATAAACAAAAGAATAAGGAGATTAAGGACCCTGGGGAACAAAATCAACACAATGCTTGATTTGCCTTATACTGAAATCTTGCCATTGACTACTCACTCAACACATAATAAAATTGCAGATAACAAGTGATTATATACCTATTGGTATTTTAGAAATCCCTTTATTACTTTATTTTTTATTATGAAAAATCTCAGATATATAAGAAAGTTGAAGTAATTGTATAGTAAACACATAAATACCCATTACTTCGATTCTGCAGCATATATTTTGCTTCATTTGTTTTATCATATATCTATCCATCCATGTATCCTTCTGTCCAACAATAAATCCATCCTTTTTATATGGTTTCTAAGCAAATTGCAGACATCAGTATATCTCACTTCTGAGCATCTTTTTTGTTGTTGTTATTGTTTTCAAAGCAAATTGCACGCATCAGTACATCACACTTCTGAGCACACGTATCTTCATCAATGTCATTAGAGTTAAATATTTGACTACAATTTTTTAAAGACAGAATTACATACAATCAAATGCATGAATCAAAAATGTGCCATCCAATGAATATTTTCAAAAATGTCAATCTTTGTAATCCTATTTTATTTCAAGATGTAGAAATTTCAACCACTCCAGAAAGTTCCATCATGTTCTTCTAGGTCAATCTCCCCACTCTTCTTATTCTTCTACCATAGTGTAATTTTGACTGTTTCAGAACTTCATATAAGTGATATCATATAATATCATTCTTTTGTGGGGCGCCTGAGTGGCTCAGTCGGTTAAGTGTCCATCCGACTTCGGCTCAGGTCATGATCTCACAGCTTGTGGGTTCGAGCCCCACATTGGGTCTGTGCTGACAGCTCAGGGCCTACAACCTAGTTCAGATTCTGTGTCTCCCTCTCTCTCTGCCCCTCCCCAACTTGTACTCTGGCTTTCATCTCTCTCAAAAATAAATAAACATCAAAAAAATTTAAATATGCATTATATTGTGAAATATTTCTTTCACTCAGCATAATATATTTTTTCTTGTTTTGTTTTAACACTTCACCCATGCTGTTGCATATATCAGTAGTTCATTTGTATGAGTATTCCACAGGTTTTTTATCCATGCTCTTGTTGATAGACTTCAGAATTTTTTAATCAGCTTGGGTATATTAATATTCTATTGATTCTATTGATCTATATAAGATATTCTATGAATATTCTTATACAAGTTCTTTTGTTAACGTATATACGTACACATATCCATATATCATATACATATATATACACACATCTGTGTGTGTGTGTTTATTTGTCTCTTGTATAAATACCTAGGAGTAGATTTGTAGATTTGATGAGTCAGGGTATAAATATATAATTAGTTTTTTAAGAAGATTCTAGAATCTTTTTTTGCATGTGACGTAACCATTTTATACTTCTGTCATCAATATACAAGAACTAGTTGCTCTACATGCTCACCAACATTTAGGGTTGTTAGTGTTTCTACTTCTAATTCTTTTGGTGGGTGAATCATGGACCTATATTTTTTTTCTGTGGAGGATTCCAACAAAAACGAAATATATTATCTTCAAATAATTGTAATTAATTTATGGTAGAGATAAAATAATTTTCTCACTGAGCTATTGACACAGAGGTAGCGCCTCTAGGTTCAATGACAGCAGAGTAATGTTGTATTGCTAAACTCCTTGGAGTGCAGTCCATGTGGTAGTTTATGTAAATAGGTCTAGATTTCAGTGGGAGTGAGAGGGACGGTCATTTATATAGATTAAAATGTAAATACTGCCCCCAATGATCATCCTGAATGCTTGAAACTAAAGAGGTATATATCAAAAGAATATTAAGAGAATACAAAAAAAAAAAACCACCATTTTTTTTTTGAAGCTAACTAATTAAAATAATTTCAATCAATGGGCACCTGGGTTGCTCAGTCAGGCATCCATCTCTTGGTTTTGGCTCAGGTCATAATCTCACAATTTTGTCGGTTTGAGCCCCACATTGTACTCTGTGCTGGTGGTGTGGAGCCTGCTTGAGATTCTCTCTCTCTCTCCCTCTCTCTCTGCCCCTACCCCACTCATGCTGTCTCCGTCTCTCTCAAAAATAAACTTAAAAAAATTAAAAAATAATAATTTCAAACAAGAAAAATATGCTAAACCTACTTACTGAAATAAAACAAAAAATGAAGCCTTACAAAAGTAAAAATTTAGCTGAACTTTTTCTTTCCATAATGTTAGTCCAAGGATTTTGATAAATATAAAAATAATAATATAAAATATAAAAATCATAAAGAGAGGCAGAGAAATATGCCATTATAAAAGCAAGGTTATAAGAATAGCTAAGAATAAAGGAGATGGGACAATGAAACATTCTATGGTATGTGTTTATTTCTTCTCTTTGTTAATCCATTGTGTTTAGTATCAAAATATGGCTATTTTCTAGGATTTAAAAGAAGATAATGGAGGAGAAATGCCAATGAAAAAGAACACCAATAAAAATGACAGCTCTATTTTTAAAAATTGACTTCTTTTTAGATATCAATTTTCCAGAACATTAATAAAGAATTATTTTGGTAGCCATTCAAACTCTCATTTCCTTCCTTCCTGCCTTCCTTGCCTGCCTTCCTTGCCTGCCTTCCTTGTCTTCCTTCCTTCCTTCCTTCTTTCCTTCCTTCCTTCCTTCCTTCCTTCAATTCATCATCTATTTGTGAGGATAATTATTTTTAAAACAGTAAAATCACTGTCATACAGATGTAAGATGAACATATGGGAAAAATTTTGTTTAACTCATTATTAATGAGTGACACAGGCACATGTTACAGTTGGTTTAAAGGGGAATCTGAAGAACAGACACATTTATAAATCAGAAATATTGAAATGAATGAGCAAATGACACACAACTGGCTTTTTCCACTATAAGGGAGGAAAATCAATTGAACCTTTGCCTAACAGAATTTATTTGCCTGTCTGTAGACAAGAATTATTTTGCATTGCTATCAGTTATTTACAACTTACAGAGTTGTAAAATAGCTAAAAGGCAATGAAAGGTGCAGAGGTGCCATAGAATCAGAATCAGCAACCTAGAAGAGTGTGCTCTAAACAATGTATAGTTTTTCACTGAAGTACAATATTTTCCTTAGTCTATCTATCTATCATAGATCTATGCCTACTGACTTTATTTTTTAAGAAACCCTCATGGTAATTAGAGAAATTTGGCCTTTGGAACCCTCCTATGTCGAATCTATAGTGAAAAATGATTTATCAAAATCTGTAGCTGATATAAACTTTCTCATTTCTCCTTCAAAAATCATCTGCTAGGATCATTAGCACAAATATAGAATTAAAAGATGAAAACAAAATCCCCAAACAATAAAATATTTTTGTTCTTGACCATGTAAATGAAATCTTGCTTATACCTTCATATGGTTACTCCTTATTATTTCCTTAATCTTTTACTTAGTTAAGTAATACAAGTTCTCTAAATACTAATACTCATGCATTAACTTGTAAAACCAATTTTTTACATGAGACTTACTTTATAAGTGCTTTATCACAGACACATAATTTCTTAAGAAAAAAATCCAAAATAAAAAAAAATAACCTTGCCCCTAATTTTTGAGTAAATTAAAAACCCTGCCAATGAAAAGACCTCCTGCTCCTGCATACTAATATGTAAGAGGAAGAAAACAGTGATGCGGTTGTGACACATGCATGCAGGTCTTTTCAAGAGACAACAAAGTCTGGACAGAATGTCATGCAAATCTATACGGTGAAGTACAGTGGGTCCTTGAGCAATGTAGGAGTTAGGAGCACTAACCCCCGCAGTCAAAAATGTGTATATCACTTTGACACCCAAAAGCTTAACAAGGAGCTTACTGTTTACCAGAAGGCTTACAGATAATATAAATAGCCTATCAACATATATTTTGTATGTTATATGTATTACATACCATATTCTTACAATAAGAATTGTAAGAAATACAGAGAAAAAAATGTTACAGAGAAAAAAATGTTACAAAGATAATTATAAGAGAAAGCACATTTATAATACTGTACTGTATTATTGAAAAATATTGGCATACAAGTGGATCCCCACAGTGCAAACCCATGTTGTTTAAGGGTCAATTGCGGATGAAAATAAATAAATAAATAAAATAAAACTAACTAACTAAATAAAACTTCTCTTATTTCCTCAAGATACAAATGGATGCCTCTGGTGGTAGTCATAATGTTTTACAATGTAAAATCATGACCTTACATTGTTTAAATTTTTTTTTTAACATTTATTTGTTACTGAGAGACAGAGAGACAGGCTGTTAGCAGGGTAGGGGCAGAGAGAGGAAGACACAGAATCTGAAGCAGGCTCCAGGCTCTGAGCTGTCAGCACAGAGCCTGACTTGGGGCTCAAACTCACAAACTGCGAGATCATGATCTGAGCTGATGTCGGACGCTTAACCGACTCAGCCACCAGGGGACCCAATCATGACCTTACGTTGTAAAATCAAAAGGTTGGGCTTCTTATCAGGCCGGTTATATTTTCAAGAAGATATCCTAAGGGGAGGGAAAAAGTGAGCAGCAGCCTTGTCCTTCTTTATTAACAAAGAAAATTTTACCATTTTACTTTTATGTATGGTGTCACAAAATCCAGTGTTAGTTTAAACATAATTGGTATAAAAACCACCAAGGAGCAAAGCTTGATATAATGTCATTTTATAGAACAACAAAATATGCAACTCTTCTTATTTATGCCACACACACACACACACACACACACACAACACCATTTTAAGCATTTGTACCTAATGTAATTATTTTAGAAATTCAGTATCTATTCCTAATTGACATTATTGATTACCTTAGTAAAGATCGTAAAAGGCTCATATTTCCTCTGTTTTATACAAATGATTTCTAAATCATTTTATCCTCAGGTTCATCAGTGGATATTGGCAGTGAAAAGAAGGAGCATTTAAATTTTATTCTGATTTTTTTTCCACCAAAGAGTTTTAATTTGGGGACTAAAATCATTAAAGTTGTCATTTTTATCCTTGTTACTCTTTTTTTCAGATGTTTACATTTGACAGTAGTTTTCTTTGAAATAAAATTAGTTTCCTTCTCCCATCAAATCTACTGTCTGTGGCTAATCAAAACATGATTTTGGGGGCACCTAGGTAGCTCAGCCGGTTAAGAGTCCAACTTGGGCTCAGGTCATGATCTCGCAGTTTGTGAGTTCAAGCCCCACATCAGGCTCTGTGCTAACAGCTCAGAGCCTGGAGCCTGCTTCAGATTCTGTGTCCCCCCCACCCCACCCCCTCTGCCCCTCCCATGCTCATGCTCTCTCTCTCTGCCTCTCAATAATAAATAAACATTAAAAAATGTAAAAAAACCCATGATTTTGTAATGAGTTTTTAACTATGAACATTGTTCATTGAAATGAACTATGAATTTAGATAAACAGAAGATGCTGTATTGGGTGAACAACATGATCCCTGAGATATTTCCATTTAAATAGTCACTGTGGGAAACAGCTTATGAAGCTGCCATTTACAGTGGAGCACTGTGTAGATGTGATCCAGCAAGATGTCAATTAGATTTTCAACTCATGTTACTGAAATGTGAACTATCATGATCCCTGTCCAGTTTCAGTCAATGTGAAATCATATTCCTTATGCAATGGAGAGGAGAGAGATCATTGTGGCAAGTAACATAGAGGATTCTGTCATGATAAAATCAAATCTAACATTTACAAATTTTCTTAAGTGACTAAATAATTACAATTGTTTTTTACAACCTCAGGGCTGAAGAAAAGTCCCTTTTAAAAAATGCATTGCTGAACAAGTGTTTCTTATTAATACTTTGATAATATGATACTTTGGTAAAAGTATTAGTAAAACCTCTTATTGTTCTACTCTTAATTAAAGAACAGTTAAGTTCTAATTATCTCAATCTTGACATCTTCTGACAAATCCTTTAAACCCTTTTACACTTATTCAAAGTTAGAAGAATTAAGTTTAATTCAGAAAAATCCAAGGAAAAATTAATTTTAAATGCATTAAAGTTATAAATGTCATAACTAGTTTCTCACATTTATTAAAAATATGTCTCCAATCATTTCAATGATTATTTTCACCATAGTATAAACAACAATAATTTGAATATCTGAAATGAAAAACTTCATGTTAAATGTGTCTTAGGTAGATTTGCCATCAAATAATTACCCTCTTCGCCATGAAGAAAAATTCCTTACTATTTTTTCATTGGTTTAAAAAAACTGAAAGATAATTCTCCCCAAATGTGAGAGACCATGCAACAAGAGAAGATTAGTAAATTGTCATTGTTTGTATACCATGTTTCACTTAACACATTGTTAGCATTTTCTCATAAAAGTAAAAGATTTTTGAAACACCATTTAAAACTTTATACTGTTTTATCACTAAAATCGAACAATTTCCTTCTTTCCTTGTATCATTTCCATTTTTTATCATTATAATAAATAACTTCCAACAGAGATCTATAAACACACCACTGATTGTTTTCCATAGAATATGTTTCTAAGAAGTCTATTTACTCAGCCCCAAATAATGTTTAAAAACTTTTAACATATAGTACATTATAGTTTTTTGGCAATATTTATAATCCTAATATTGTCAATACAACATTGAGTATTATCTCTTTAATCTTTGCAATTTTAATAATTAAAGATTTATTACATATATATTTCTTACATGAATAGTGAAATAGACTATTTCGATGTATTGATCAGGCATTTCTAATTCTCATTCTATGAGAGTACAATCTGAGGTTGGGTCTCCATTTTTCTCTGATTTGTAAGCATTAGTAACATTAAGCACTTTTCATTAATATGTGTTGCAAAATGGTTTCCCAGTTAATAGTTGGCCTGTTAATTCCTAGGTATATTGTGCTTTTGGAGGAGGTCCTCAAGAGGACATGACCAACCGTTGACTCTTGAATTGACTCTGTCAGTTAGAGGCTCCTCACTCACTACCTTGTATTCCAAGTGTACATTCTGCCCACCATCCATACTAGGAGCTATTTCAAGGAGGTAGCCTTGAGAGACTAAGGTGTTGTTGAGACCATCTGGCTAGTATACATGACTGAACCCAGTCAATGCCTCTCTATCATAAACTGTTAAAATTCAGGCGGGCAGTTGCAGAGATCTACTTGTCTTGGGGTCACACAAGACAGGCCTGCTATGTAAGTTCTCTCACTTATTAAAACTGCGACCTAGTAATCTGGAATGGCCTACTTCTTTCTCGGGTCTCTTCTTGCCCTCCATGTATGGAGGCTGGTTTCATATTTCACAGGGGAAGCTCCGGAGTATTTGAATCTACATTTACCCATGTCTAATAGGTCACATACATGTTTTGAATATTTCCCCACATTGGGTAAAACTGTCTCTTGTTATGGATGATTTTATCTGTGATCTGTCTCTGCCAGTCCCTTGTTCCTCGCTCATCTTTTCTGTATAACCTCTAACTTTTGGTTTGAGCAGGTCTGGAGATGGCTCTTTTGGTTTGGATATTTATTTTTCCACTTACATATACTGAGAAGTTTGAGGAAATCTCTGTCTCCTAGTTATACTGTAGGTGTGGGTTATGGGTAGTTTTATTTATTATCCTTTTAAACCTGCATGGAAGATATTTGCAGAGATTCAATAGTAGGCTGCCATGATGCAAGGAAAATCTTACCTGTTTTGAAGCAAAGGATGATAAAACATCCAAGACTATTTTTAAGGGTTCAATAATTCACTTAAATACTGAATATATCCTGTATCTTGAAGAGCTTCATCTATTAACTTTAAAACTACAGTGTTAGAATCAGTTGTAGGGAAACTTGAGGATGCCCATCCATGGTAGAAGCAGATTTTGGTTAAGATTTTTATTCTTTCCAAGCTCTTGATTATATTCATTACTCAGAAGAAGAAATTAATGATATTTTGGCATATTTTTAAAATAGTGTTTTCTAGAGTCAAATGTAGTCAAATATTTGATTCAGAATTATTTGCCACTATCTCTCAAATTTGAAACATTTAAACTTTCTACTTTTGAATATGTTATGTATTTTGGGTGCCTGGGTGGCTCAGTTGGTTAAGCACCTGACTTCAGCTCCAGTTATGATCTTATGTTTGTAAGCTCGAGCCCTGCTTCAGGTGGACATGAGCTTTGCTTCAGGTGAACATGAGCTTTGCTTCAGGTAAGCTCTGCTTCTCTCTCTCTCTCTCTCTCTCTCTCTGCTCCTCCCTCACTTGTGCCCCCTCTCTCTCTCTCCAAAAAAATTAATATGATATATATTTTTATGTGGTTTCTAAATACTCCTAACAATCATTGTCTTAGTCCCATTTTGTGCACTAAGAAGAAATGTCTTCACGTGTAGCGTTCACATTTAGTCTGAATATATGGAAAGATTTTCCACACTACAAAACACTGGACATTATTCTGAGAAGCTAACAGTTGTAAGAATTTCTAATGTAGTGGAAATAAGGAGTAAGAAAATTAACTAGTTAGATGTGGAACTGGATTTTTTAAATGTTTATTTTTGAGGGAGGAAGAGAGAGACACACACAGAGACACAGAGACACAGAAAGAGAGGCAGAGAGAGAGGGAGACAAAGAATTTGAAGCAGCCTTCAGGCTCAGAGCTGTTAGTGCAAAGCCTGATGCAGGGCTTGAACTCCCGAACCCTGAGATCATGATCTGAGCTGAAGTCTGTCACTTAGCCAACTGAGCGTCCCAGACAAGCCTGGAAGAGGATTTTTGACTTAATATATTCTGCTTTGATCCAAAAATAGAGAGATACCTTGGAATAGGCTTCCCATTTCAACCTTGTCATTGATAGAAAAATATTACAAATTTTCAACATTTTTATCATTAAAAATTATCACAATATTTTTCAAGATTGCTACAATTTGGAGTTCAGTATATGCAATAAGCACTTGTTAAAAGTATTCCGTAAATGCCAAAAGTCTGAGAATCGCTGATATAAAATGAAGGTTTTATTTTATTTCTCTTGAATATTATCTCATTTTTTAAACACCATTTCATAATCAATTCATTTCTTCTAAATAGGCTAATGGATCATCATTACTTTTGTGGGTTTTTTTTTTTTTTTTACATATTTTGATCTGTCTCATTGCCTCCTACTATTTTCTACATTTTTTGGATTTTTGTGTGTGTCCTAGTACTATTTAATTTATTATGGTTTTATTATAAATTTTACTATAGAAAAAGAGAAGTTTACTTCTCCTTTTCCTTGATCACTGTTTTAAACTCAGCAATCTTGGCTCTTTCCAGCTCTTTTCAGAGACTGTCTCCTGGAACCTGCATTTGCCCTTTAAAGTACATTTTGAGATGAAATATATTTCATCATCAAAAGCTTTCTCATGTGGCCTCTTCTGACTTGGGCTCAAAGGTCTTCAGGGAAAATACAGTTATTCTCAATACTCATAGAGTATACTTTTTGCGGCCCTGTCCCAGGGAAGAGTTTTATAAAAACTCTTTAGCACAGCACACTAGAATGTGTTCACTTATAGTCATTTGCCTCGAGTGTTGAATTTTGTTCATTTGTTTTCTGTCCCTCCCTTCCTTCCTTTCTTCCCTCCTTCATCTACAATTTTTCTCTTCCTATTCTCTCTTGAATCCAGTTAATCATGTTTTATCTTCATTATACCAATAATCTCTTTCTGTTAAAGTCACAATGACCTCCAGTTTGCTTAATCTAATGCTGTTTCTCAGTGCTTAGTTGAGCTAGCTGTTGTTTTTCCAGAAGCACTTTCTTCTCTTGGCTTATCTGACACCTCACTTGCCTGATATTCCTATTAATTTGCTGACCACCGATTTTCCTGCTTCTTTCTCATTCTCTGATGTCTCAATGTAAGAATGCCTTGATCTTTGCTCTCAGCTCTCTGTTATTTCTCTGACTCCTTCTCCTAATACTCTCTCCCTTATTTCTTCACTTAAGCTTCACTGGTGGCCTTGCTTTTTCTAGAAATAGCAGACATGCTGTTGCCTCAAGACCTATGCAGTTTTTTTTTTTTAATTTGTCTGTAATACTTTTCCCTCATATGTTGACACAGTACATTTTATCACTTCCTTCTGGACTTCATTCAAAGGTCACCTCCTCAATGGGGTGTTCTCTGAGCAGTCTTTTCACAATACAACACATACACCTTTTCCACTAATTTCAATTCACATCCTCCTTTCCAGTTTATTTTTTCCTTTTTAGAACATAATGCCATCTTGGTTAAAACACACACACACACACACACACACACACACACACACAATTACCTTATTTATTGTTGGTTTCACCCACTAAAACATAAAAGTCCCATGAATTAACGGGTTCTTGTATTTGATTCAATACAATATATTCTGATTGAGTACTCATTATATATTTGCTGAATAAATTAATGAATGATTTTCACATTCTGTAACATTATTGTTTATTCTTCTTAACTTTTTGTCTTAAAAATTTAAATATGGGGGCACCTGGGTGGCTCAGTCAGTTATGTGTCTGTCTGACTTCAGCTCAAGTCATGATCTCGTAGTCCATGAGTTTGCGTCCCGCGATGGGTCTGTGCAGACAGCTAAGAGCCTGGAGCTGTTTCAGATTCTGTGTCACCCTCTCTCTCTGCCCCTCCCCCACTCAGGCTCTGTCTCTCTCTCTCTCTCTCTGTCAAAAATAAACATAAAAAAATTAAAAAAAATTAAATATAAGCTAGCTATTACAGTTTTTGCACTTTATCCCATTTATCCATCTTGAGTTTGTCTCTTTCAGTTTTAGTCTTGTAAACTGCACATTTCTGTGGAATTAATTCCATATATTTTCTGGAACATTGATGTATGAAATCATCTTTTGGTTTCTTTCATTAATTAAAGTGATTTATCTGGGCACAGAATTTTGAGATTCACAAAATTTCCTCCTAAAACATTACTCCTATATCTTTTCTATTTGATCTTGCAGAGGAGAAACATGAGCTGTTCTGATTTTACTCTTTGTAGACAGCATTTTTTTTCTTTTCTAACAAGGTCGTTTGCATATATTTAAAAAAATTATTTTTAACATTTATTCACTTTTGAGAGACAGAGTGTGAGTGAGGGAGGGGCAGAGAGAGAGGGAGACACAGAATCCAAAGCAGGCTCCAGGCTCTGAGCTGTCTGCACAGAGCCCGATGTGGGGCTCAAACTCATGGACCGTGAGATCATGACCTGAGCCGAAGTCAGACGCTTAACCAGCTGGCGCCCCTCATTTTTGGTTTTCAAGTCCAGAAAAGGTGGGCTTTAATTTTACTGTTTAACCTTTTGCTTCCTGGCAATCTTCCCTTCTATCACTCAGGAATATTGAGGGGTTTGTTTTGTTTTGTTTTTCATTTATATTTTATTATATCCTACTGTCTTATTTCTGCCTATTTTCTTCCTGTGGATTTCTGCACATACTTCATGGAAACCTTCTTCTGCTTGTATTATTTTGAACACAAATAATAAGTATTTTCAGGTTTTTTCTCTTTTATTCCAGGAACAAATTATTTTTAGTTATTTTTTTTTCCTTCTCTGAGCCTACGAAATTGAAATAGTGTTCACTTTATCTAGTATTGAAGTGGTTTTATTCAGGACTTATTACTTTCTTTCCTGTATATTTATACTTCAAGGATGAGAAATTTATCAAATCCAAATCAACATTTGACAACAAATTTGCCTTGACTTCATATTCATTTGAATATTGTGGCATCTTTTTTCTCAGATACACAACTGGAGAGCACATTCATGGTATCCAAGTAGCTAGCTTTGCTTGGTAGAATTCATTAACTGTGATGGAAACTTCTCCTAAGCCATTGTCTTATTTTCTGAAACTCTACACTGAGACACTGTTTGAAAAACTGTAGTTCCTATAATGCACTCCTATCACTCCTCTCACTGATATACCTTCATGTATAAAAGTTTATATAAATACAAGTAAATCATGTCTTCCAAAGAACAATCTCCTGCCTAATTCATCAGAATCTATTTCCCTGGCTTTTTGTAGAATGGAAGTTAACTGACTTCGAGGGAAGGGATATAGTCTGGCGTCTATTGTAAAGTGGTTCTCATCAGTATAGAGGACAATTCTATATCTTGAAACAGGAAGAAGGTAAAACTCTTCTTCTTACCTGGTCTTTCAGGCTAGGAAGTTTTTCTCTAATTTAGAGTATCATACTGTATTCCTTGAATCTCTCATACAAGTCCACTTATCCTTATTGTTATAGCATGGGTATTTCAGGTTCTGATGATTGTTTGATGTTAGTATAAGGTTTCAATGCTACTATGCACAACTAGTATTTTCAATGCTTTCCTTTTAATTTTTGTGGTGAGATATTTGACACTAAAGTAGGACTCTGTTATTAAATATCACTTTAACCATAAATCTTTGGCATAAGGAATTGAGAAATATTTTCTCTTTCATTACAATATTGAAGATAATATTCATGTAGAGAACAGATAGTGTTCCACAATAGTGGTGGAAATTCTTGAATACAATAAAGGTTGTACTATATCCACCATGGTCTTTTATAGGGAACATATTGACATATAGATAATATGAAACTTAAAGTAAACTTGTATTTAAACTCCCATGTGACAAATACTTAAAGTGCAATCATGGAAAAATAATACAACTTCTCTAAACCACAGTTTCAATAAATACAAAATAGAAAACCCCTACTTTGTAGGATGATAGTGAAAATCAAATGAGACTGAAAAATTTTAAGAACTTTCATTGAGCTACACCTGACATACCACAAACTGAACATACAGTGTACAATTGGATAAGTTTCAACATATGCGTATACTTACATATATACACATATGTAAACATATATATGTGACTTGTAAACGCATCATCATGATCATGATAGTGAACATATACAACAACCCCCAAATTTCCTGTTCTTTTCTGTAGTCTTGTATTTTGCCTATCTTTGCTCTACCCCTGATCAGCATCAGGCTACCACTGATCTGCCTTCTATCACTACTGATTATCTTCTATCACTAGATTAGTTCGCATTTTCCAGCATTTTCTAGTAATGGAATTATATAGCATGTACACATACTTTGTCTTCTTTAACTCAGTATTACTATTTTGAAGTTCAACCACATTGCAATGTGTATAATAGTTTATTTTTATTGCTAATATGTATTCTGTTGTTTGGATATACCATATTTTATTTACTCATATACTTGGTAGACACTTGAGTTGTTTCTAATTTTTGGTTATTACAAAGAGCTGCTGAAGATTTCATATATAAATAATGTATGGCAATATAACTTCTCAGTAAAAGGAGAGGACATAGGAGTGTGTGGGTGGCTCAGTCTGTTAAGTGTATGACTTTGGCTCAGGTCATGATCTCGCGGTTGGTGAGTTTGAGACCTGCATTGGGATCTGTGCCGACAGCTCAGAGCCTGGAGCCTGCTTCAGATTCTGTGTCTCCCTGTTTTTGTTTTTCTACCCCTCCCCCACTCATGGTCTGTCTTTCTCTCTCAAAAATAAAATAAACACTAAAAAGTTTTTAAAAAAGAATTAAAAAAAATAAAAGGGTAGGACATAGATTTAACTTTTTTTTAAATATGAAATTTATTGTCAAATTGGTTTCCATACAACACCCAGCGCTCATCCCAAAAGGTGCCCTCCTCAATACCCATCACCCATCCTCCCCTCCCTCCCACCCCCCATCTACCCTCAGTTTGTTCTCAGTTTTTAAGAGTGTCTTATGCTTTGACTCTCTCCCTCTCTAACCTCTTTTTTTTCTTCCCCACCAACTGACAAATGGATAAAGAAATTGTGGTTTATATACACAATAGATTTAACTTTTAAAGAAATAAGACAATTTATATGAAAGTTCATAGGGCATTATAAAGTGCAACCTAAATATGTTATTATGTTTAGAAATATACTTATTTTTTCCTGGTCAGTCAATGTAGTATGACTAAAAATATTCTATTCAAATTTAATAAGAAGAAAATTATTAAATCAAAGTGAGCATATTATAGTATATGACTCTCAAAAACTTTGGAAAAGACATGAAAGACTTTGATTTAAAAACATGGATCAGTTAGATGTCCTCCCAAGAAGAATATTTTTATATAATAAATAAATGTCATCAAATTATACATATGTGGATATGCAGTGATTAAACATACCTAATAGTGTCATATATAAGAAGGATCGTTTTGTTTATCATAAGGGAACACGGACTTCATTATCCTAAACTACTTCTCAGCCTTCCCAAGATACTGCCTGAGGTGTATAATCTCAGCTAATCCTATGTTTAAACCAGGAAAATCAGTGTTTGTCCATTTTTTCCTTTAATAGATAGAATTAAAGAAAGAAATTGAACTTCTTAGAAAAGGCAGGATTAAATAAAACAGATTTAAACATAGAGACAAGGTGGAAAAGCTTATGGTCATATTGAGGCCTGAAAGTGCGATGGAGTCTATGTATACAATTACTTTTTTGTTTGGTTTCTTGTGTTCTCCTTAGATTAGGTCCCAATGAATTAGAGATTAGAAATATGATTGTGTTATGGCTGCTGGAAAGGAAATCACAAGGTGAGAGTTGAGAGAGAAAGGGAAAGACAGTGGAAGAATCATCAAATCACTTGAAGCATGGGTAAAGAATAGGCCTGGGTTCTTAAGTATCTTGCCTTCTTTAAAATGACTATTTGAGGGGCGCCTGGGTGGCTCAGTCGGTTAAGCGTCCGACTTCGGCTCAGGTCAAGATCTCACGGTCCGTGAGTTCGAGCCCCGCGTCGGGTTCTGTGCTGACAGCTCAGAGCCTGGAGCCCGTTTCAGATTCTGTGTCTCCCTCTCTCTCTGCCCCTCCCCTATTCATGCTCTCTCTCTGTCTCAAAAATAAAGAAACGTTAAAAAAATAATAATAAAATGACTATTTGAAATAATGATAAGACATGTTAAGAGTGTATTAAATTTTATTTTAAACAGGTAGAGTAATTTTGTCTGTAACTTGAACAAATTATAAAATTTAAAATATTCTGGATGGATAAAAGGCTTATAGTATCTAAAAAAAAAATGACATTTTGATGGGCACCTGGGTGGCTCAGTCAGTTAGGCATCTGAGTCTTGACTTTGGCTCAGGTCATGATCTCACGATTAGTGACTTTGAGCCCCGTGTTGGGCTCTGCACTGATAGCGCAGAGCCTGCTTGGGATTCTGTCTCTCACCCTTTCTCTCTGCCCCTTCCCTGCTTGCTCTCTATCTCTCAAAATAAATAAAAAATAAACTTAAAAATATTGACATTTTGGTGCTTACCAGGTAAGCCAAGAGTGCTTAGGTGCTTACCGGGTATCACCAAGAGTGATTAGGCTAACATTTCAAAGCATATAAAAAAATTTAAAATCCAGTTGAGATAAATAAGAGAAAAGAGGAAGAATAGCAGTAAGAAATAAGTAACAAGGGATTAGCACATCCAACCTTGCATTTAAGAGATTAACTGAAGACCCGGAATGTTAGGTTAACTGCCTTAAGGCCATCAGTGTGTTCATAGCACTGATGGTGGTATCAGCAGAATTCTGTGCCCATTCATTCATAGTTGGGTACCATTATCACCTGTATATCATCTGACCAGATTATCATGAAAACCCTGTAGCACCTTTTAGATGAACACTTTTGGATTTACCACCTGTTTTTTATTTATTCAAATGTAACACTTTGAACATTTGAAGTTTGCATTCAGAAATTTTGAAAGCTCCACCTCCTCTAAGAACTCATTGTCCTGTTAAAGATAAGAACTCATTGTCCTTGTTAACTAAGAAGCACAGCCCAGCCTGGCATCGATAGAGATGGTTTTCTCACCTCAATCCAAAATTACTGACTGACAATTTAAATCCTGTGAGGCTCCATGTCTGTTCACGGTCCTGGCTGCATGCACAGGGTCTTACTCAGATGGTTATGGATCTGCTTGTCTGAGCCTGTGAGTGATACAAGAGGTAGAATGAATTGTAGTAGAAAGTAAGGGCCATTGGTATGAGACAGATCTTTGTTTGCTGATTGTTATCCTTACTTGCGATGTGATTCCACGTATTTTTATTTTTAAGGTTTATCTGTAGTATAGATTTCTTATATGTACAGTAGGGATTATCATGCCTCTTCCCAGTATTGTTTTAATGATACTCTATTATTTCGTACATTGTCTAGTAGAAGACGCACAAGAGAATGAATTCTTCCAGTTATAGTTCCTTTGTTAACCACTGCTCTCACATTGAATTCCTACACTGAGTAACAACAGTGCGTTCCCTCCCCTTGCTCTGACTGTCCTGATGATTTGAATGCTCTTATGTTACTCTGGAAGCGTTTGGTGTTTACTATCAGTGTGCCCTTATTTCATTTCACTTTTTAAAAAATATAGTTATTTTCAAAGACTACCATTCTTAACATTCAACATGACATCTTTGAGTACTTCAGTTATATCTTTTAATATGTTATAATAGTGCATGACTTTCTGGAAACTAAGAATATTCTAGTGGCCTAGGAGTGAAAGAGCCTACTTCTGAATAAGTGTGATTAAGTTCTTGTGTTTTAAATGTGTTAACTTCAGCATAGCAAATTTTTCCCTTTCAAAAGGTTGGAAAATGTTTCTTTTTCAATATTTTAATTCTTATTCTGATGATATGCAGTACTTCAGATTGTGATTTTTCAAAAAACTTGGTAAGTTTACAAACATCAAATAGTACCATTTGGTTACATTTGTATATTATTTTAATTAGTGATAACAATATATGTTTTATAGGTTATTCATAATACTTTGCCTTATGTTCGTATTGTAAGCAACAGAAATAGTAGAAAGGTTACATTTCCACATTATCATAATAGTATAGGACAAATTATTTGATAAAGACCGAATAATATGCAGTGTCTTTCATTTATTGGTGTTCTATTTCATGCAGCATCATTAGAATTCCATATTATCTATTGTGAACATTTTCTCCTTGATGTATTTTACCAATGGAAAAATATTTTAAACCCATAAACATCAACATATTAATAAGAAATTGATAAAGTAGAGGTTTGTCTCCTGTCATTTAACTACACTAAGATGAATACACATTTTTTTATAACCTATTGCAACAACAGTGTTAAACTGCAACCATTTTAAACCTGTGGTATAAAATTTTTCCAAGTTTTTTGCTGATTCATTTACAGTGACAAAATACTGTACTTACAGATTCAGATTTTTACTGAATATATATTGCATTTGCAATTTACTTTGTTAATAACCTTGAACCAAGATTAATGTCCCAAGTACAAGATTTGGAATGGAAAACTCTAAAATATACCGATTCTCTAGCCTTGAACAAATTATGCACCTTCTCTTTGGGTTATTCAATTTTGATCCTACATTGAAATAATTAACCATCCAGGTCGTTACTATTACTGTGTTCAGCTATCAGGGAAACAGATTATCCTATGTTACCAGGGAAATAATACATATGAAGTTCAGGAGAGAGAAAGAGGTAGAGAGAGGGTGGGGGGAGGTTTATGGTAAGGGTAAGGTATTGGCTTGCATGATGGTAGAGACTGGAAAGTCCAAACTCTGCAAGTCATGCTGGTAGTCTGGAGACCCAGAGAAGAGTTCACATTGCGGCTCTGAGTCTGAGGAACATCTGGAGTCAGAAGTCTCTATTCCTTGGCAGAACTCCTGCTGTTTTCTCTCAAGGCCTTAAAGTAACTGGATGGGACCCAACCATATTGTGGAGGGTAATCTCCTTTACTCAAAGTCTACAGATTGAGATGTTAGTCTCATCTAAAATATGCCTCCACAGCAACATCTAACAACAGTTTAACCAAACATGTGGGTACTGTGACCTAGCCAAGTTGACACATAAAATTAATCATCACAGAGGACAATCAAGAGTGCAATATTGAATATATTTCCAGGGTGAGCTCCCACTTGGTAGCTTTCAACACAGCATAGGTCTCATTTTAAGGCCATCCTAATTAGGGAACCAGTTAATTCTCATGTACCTGTATGAGTAGACAAAGCAGTCCCAGTAGTCTGAGAACATTTCTGTGACAAGGAGCTCCAGGTGCTGGCTATGGGACTGACAGAACAGCTGGAGCCAGTGTGTCCCTCAAAGTAAAGAGACTCAGTGAAGTATGTGTCCTTCACCAACAACATTTGCATGTGTATAAGGGGTTATGGAAACAGATCAGGTTTAAGAGGTAGTCCAGGGCTAAATTATGAAGATTTGTGGGACATGTCAAAGAATGTGGATTTACTATAAAGGTAGGTTAGTAGTAGGCCCATCAGTGTCAGTCTTGCTGAGGAATTATTACTTGAGAGAAATTATTTAATATCATTGGAGTCTCTAAGTAACAAGTTCTGGAATTAGGCTCTATAACCTGGTTTAGAATTGGTGTTTCAAGGGTGCCTGGGTGGCTCAGTAGGTTAAGTGTCTGACTCTTCTTTACTTCGGCTCAGGTTATGGTCTCAACGGTTTGTGAGTTTGAGCCCTGTGTAGGGTTCTGTGCTGACAGTATGGAGCCTGCTTGGGATTTTCTCTCTCCCTCTCTCTCCGCTCCTCCCCTGCATACTCTCCCTCTCTCAAAAATAAAATAAAATAAAATAAAATAAAATAAAATAAAATAAAATAAAATAAACATTAAAAAAAAAGAATTGGTGCTTCAGGCTTAGGGACTCTTAAAATGTCACATAGGGTAGAACATGATTATCTTACACTTCACAAAGAGAACATTTATACTAGCTTGAAGGAAGGCAAACCTGGAGGGAAAGAGGACACTTTACTATGTTAAAGCTACAGGTGTGCTTCTGTGAGAGGGGGTTCAGGATATATTTAGGTGGCAAATTTGACAAAACTGTCTAAAGTTGAACGACAAAAAAAAGATTATTAATGATAATTTCTGAGTCACTGGCATGGGGGATGGAAGTGACAGTGATGTCAGACCCTGAAATATGGAACATGGAAGCAGGAATTGATGGTGGAAGAAGTGAAAGAGGTTTGAAGGGTCAATGAAACATCAAGGAAGAGAAGGCTGTTAGTCAATGTCTTAGTCTCTTCAGGCTGCCAAAACAAAATAGCACAGACTAGGTGCTTTTAACAACAGAAATTTATTTCTTACAGTTCTAGAGATGGAAGTCTGAGCTCAGGGTATGACATGGTCAAGTGATAGCCCTCTTATGGGTTGCAGACTTCTTGTTTTATTCTTACTTGGTGGAAGGGGCAAGAGAGCTCCCTTGAGCCTTTTTTTATAAGGGTATTAATCTCATTCATGAGGGCTCTGCTCTCATGACCTAATCCCCTTTCAAAGATCCTACCACTTAATACCATTACATTGGGCATTAAGATTTCAACATATGAATGTGGTGTAGGGGGACAAACATTCAGACCATAGAAGTGAGTTAGAAAGAAAGTGAATAGAAGCTTCTAGACTGCAGATAAATGTTTTTGAGTTCATAGATCAGGTATTGACAAACTAGGCCTTCTGACCAAACCCATACTACCAAGGGTTTTGCAAATACGATTTTATTGGAACACAGCCATTCTCATTTGGTTATATATTGTCAATGGCAGCTTTCACTCTACACAGCAGAACTAAATACAAATAGCTCTGTTGTGACAGAGACTGTATGGCCTGCACAATCAGAAATATTTCATTTCTGGCGCTTTTCATAAAAAAAAGTTTGCAGACTTCTGGTGTAGACGGATATTGGTTGAATTTTTGAATGTGGATAAATTGCCTAGGAAATATGTGTGGTAAGAATAGAAATTGCTAAGCATAAAGAAGGGAGAGAAAGGAACAAAAGAACAGGACTAAAAACTGAAGGCTTAATGAAAAGAAGGGGGGAAGAAGGCAGTAGTCTTAAAATCTGTATCTCTGCATTATCCAATCTACATTTCCTTTGCTAGTCATCAAATAAGCCAAAGAGGAAGAGCAAAACAGGTAGAATGTTTCTTCCCATTTTCTTTTCTCCTTGGTCTTGCTTTTCTCTCTTCTACAATATGCTTTCAAGGAAGAAGTTATTTGGTGGAAGAAAAAAAGAACAAAGATGATTCTGGAAAAGTTCTAACCCTCTAAGAAGAAGTAGAAAGAAATGAATTCTCCTCTGAGGCCTGGAGCCCATTCAGTGTCTCAGCCAACTGAAAGTCTTGCACGTGTGTATCAATCACACGTTCTGTTTTGCTCCCACATTTCATTTATGCTTTCCTATTTCCTTTTTGTTTAGTTTATAGGAGCTTTCCTCCCAGGATAAAAACAAAGCTCATAGCATTTTGCCTAGGAAATAATATTCTGCTTTCTTTGCTAGAAGCTGTGTACTTGCAATGGTAATATAAATGTGCTGCCCAGACTAGATTCCCACCAAACTTGTCACTTGTTTGAAAGGGAGCTCTCTCTTTGACAAGAAGAGACAAGGGCCAAATGAGCCTGATTCTTTCCTATGCCAGCCAGCAATGCAATTACAAGAATGGGGGCTAAGGAAGGACAAAGCAGTCACTCACCTCTGCACACAGGTGCTGTGTCCTTGAAATAGTTGATTGTACTTGGGGCCCTGTCCTGGCCTGTTAACCAGACACTGCAACATGGGATTTCATAAATGACTGTAATTCATTGGTGACTTGTAGAGGCTTCTAAACACAATGTTTGAAAGGGATGATTCTTTTTTTCTTTATGTCCCCAGATAAAGTCTCGTGGTTTCTATAATCTTTAGAATTCATAATCTTTAGGTAATACACTTTGTAGAAACAGCAGGAAAGTGAGGTTTTGCAAACCTCCTTTTCTTCACTGATGAGTTTAAAAATGCTGTCGTTTACTTCAACTGTTGAAAATGGAACTTTCCCCATATTTAAGCAGTGGTGTTCTCTTTTTGCGCCGAAAAGCAATGAATTGTCACAAACGGACATCTTGCTATGAATAAAGATGACAAATGAGTAAGTGACTCAGAAATATGCTTGACAAGTGAGAAATGGTTTGAATATAAAGTTTATATAGTTTTCTCCCATCAATTTAGGGGACTGAACTGGTCTGGTTGCAATGGGTAACCAACAGGTATGTGGACGGTAGCTCACAGAGTGTTCTCATCCTCCTCAAATGGCCAACCGAACCTTTGCAATGTGCTCCTGTTTGTAATCATGATTTGTTTCTCTATTAGCCTGGGCATGATTTCATCCTGCTTCAAGTTGGCAATGACTCTGCAGCCCTCTACCATGAGGACCCTGATCCTAGGAAACAGTCGGGAGACCATTCCTAACAATTGTCATGTCTGGTACTGGAGTTAAGTGTCCTGTGTCTCACTGATACGCTTTTCCAGAGACACTGGCAGCTGAAAGCTGATTCTGAGATCTGAGAAATGAAACAGAAATTGGAGAGGAAGCCTCAGAGGTTCCCCTACTCAGAAAAACCCCATGTTTTCTGAGGGGGTCCTTGTTGGTAACCACTGTAGTCTCCACTTTTCACATCATTGAAAGTTGCTGAATGAATGAAATAATACGATGTAGAATTCCTGACACTGTAAAGACTCAACAGTGCCTGTTATTACTGTAAGCCAGATTGCTAATATTTATAGCACACGCAAAGTGCCTATTTTTCTACATTGTTAGTGTGAATGTGATCATTGCCCTATACTGGATTTGTCTTTTGATTTTGTCATCTGCATCATTATTAGATCAGTATTCAGACAATGGTTTCTTACTTCATTCTCACTCATGTGCAATGCAGACATATTGCACTATTCATTTTTCTCCATCTACCCTTGCCTCTTTCCTTATTAAAAATTTATCTATGAGTAAATTTAGAGAGGAGATGGAAGTCAATATAAAATTGCATGCCCAAGAACAGTGATAATTTCGAACTGCCACATCCAGTTAAGGGTGGGTCAGGACAACACTAACCGTCACTCACAAAGGGCCTTCACACCGATCGCAGGTTCTGAGTTTTCCCCACATGTTGCCATGAATCTTCTTTTACTTTCACTTAAGAAGGTGCTTAGAAATGCAAGGGTGTAAGAATGATGTTACCAAAGGCTAAAGTCATAACCTCTCTATTTTATGGGAAAAGCAATTGTTTGTGAATTTCTGCAACACTTGGCAGTTGGCAGGGGCACGTGAGGGCACAGCTGCCTGGACACTGAGAACCTGATAAGGCAAATGAAAAAGGAGACACCTCAGTGCAGTGATGGCAGACACGTGTGCCAATTTGGGTAACATTCTTTCTCATATACTTTCTGTTTTTCTTCTGTCTGGGAACTAGTGCAGGAAGTCTAAAAGAGGAAAACAAACTGGTCTTTCCTACTTATTTTTAGTTAACTAGTGCTTGCACCGTGTTCCTTTTCTACTGTTACAGAAGTATCTTGTAGGCTCGTCATTTTTTATTCACTCATTCATTTATTCATGTAATAACCAAACTTTTTTGAAGATTTTGTTGTTGAGGGAGCTACAGAATTAACTACTGCAGCATTATATTAGGAAAGGTCTTGTTCCCCAAGAGTTTACAGTCTTAATATGTTTTACAAAAACTTGTCCGCCCACCTTAATCTAAACCAATTGTTCTCAGTGGCGGGAGGGTGGGGAGAAGTTGTCCCCAGGAGACATCTGTCTCCAATGTCTGGAGACATTTTTATTACCTGGGGGAGTCAGTGCTTTTAGCATGCAGTGGTTAGAGGGCAGGGGTGCTGTTAAATATCCTGCAGTGCACAGGACAGACACCGCAATGAAGTATAATCTGGCCCCAAATGAGAAATCCTGTTCTAAACTCTTGCTTTGACCAGAATTTATTCTGTACTTAGCACAATTCTTTACATATAGTAGAGGTATCCGCTACTTTGTTTAGCAACTAATAGAGGTTCCTAACACACAGTATAGCATTTAATAAATATTTGTCAAAAGAATTAATGTACATCAATCTGGATTAAATTTAGTGGGAGTAGAACTGAGTTTGAATCCTGTCTCCCAAATTAAATGTCTGTGTAACCTTGATCAAATTACTTAACATTTAAGAGGCTTAGTTTTGTACTGATACAGGACATTAGTACTTGCTACTTAGAATTTAATGAAATACCATGTATGTAAAGCCTCTGGCACACAATAGTTCTTATAAGACTGACTCTCTTCTATGTCTGGACAAATTTCCCAAGGGTGAATGGATTAACTTTTTAAACTGATAATCCTATATTAGTTATTCTACAAAATATTAGTTATTGGATTGTATTCAGTTTTCTTTGAATGTCGTCTTTTGTGAAATCAAGGTGATTCTGGCTATTGTTTCTGTTTTTCTTTTTATTGTTGTTACAGCCTTATAATAGAAGGATTGAGTCTGAATGTGGGACTATAGGCTCTTACCTGTTCTTTGTGTGCAAAAAGTGCTCCAGATGGTACCACAGATGCAGAAAGGTTAAGGGATGTAATCAATTGTCATACCAGGGAGGCACTCAATGTGATTTGGAGTTTATTGTGCGTCCCTACTGACTGAATTAGAATGTCATGTTCTGTGATGGGATAGTAATAGATTAGAAGCTTGCTCCTCTCTGCTGTCCTGGATAAATAAAGGGGAAGTTCAGTTGTGAGCCGCCTCATTTGGCGGCTAGGACTGCCATGGTGGTCTGATAGGTGCACTCTGGTTCTTTACCCCAAAGTATTTATGCTCACGCTCTCATATCTGCCCTGTGGACTCAGCAAATGAATTGAAGTCATATCTGAATGTGCTGGAAAACTATCATAGGAGAGAATGAAGAGAGGGAGAAGGTTTCAGTTCTGAAGGAGCAAGGTCTTTATTTGAGCAGGAATGTGGTGCCTGGGGAGGGGTCACTTAGTAATAGGGTTCTTCCTTACATAAATTTGGGAATTCATAATTTGGGAGTTTATTTTTTTAAAAAAGTTCTCTCCCACAGATAAGAAAGAGTAATATGTATTGTATAGGAAATCTAATAACCTTAAACCACCTAAAGCTCTTTGAAAATTATTCATTTATAGCAAGTCTAGGTCATGCCATTTCCTTCTTAATGGCTATACTTTTGACAACGTAAGTTAGTACACCTGTCTCAATATGGTGGTATTAGAATATCCAGTGGTATCAGAAACAGTGAAAAAAAATAGAAAATTCAAAAAATGAAGAAAGTGTGAAAAAGTTTCGGAAGAGAGAGGCGATGATAAATTATTGTTCTCACAAATACATATGAGGTAATCCCACTTTAAAACTGGTTTTACAGAGTGTTTCACTTGGCATCACACTGTGATAACTGAAAGTAAAAATTCTGGATTAGAAGTATTGCCAGTCTTCAATACGGCTCTCATGTGCTTCCATAGCAATCGCTCTCAGCTAGTATGCTCAGATTTGATGAACTCCTGCTAGTTTGCAACCCAACCTAACATTGTGATGTTACAGTTAAAAATAAATTGGTTGCACGCTGGTGTCCTATATGATACTGTTTGTTGATAATGTGTTAAAATTTCCCTGATAATCAAAGAAAAGTGTAAAGTAGCTTGAAAGATTATTGATAATTATTTCAGTAAAAGGTAGGTGTACGTGTTTTTTTTTCTTTTTTACCGTAATTCCCTTAGAATACCATTGTTATTAAAATTTTAAAGAGCCTTGAAGTGAAAATGCATGAAGACTTAATTGCCTTCCCTGGTTTTCTTGAGCTTATAGAATGTATTTTCATCTTTTAGTCATAGTTCTGTTTTTAAATAACTCTGTTCTGCTCCATGAGAGACATTTCAGTTCTAAATGTATGCAACCAAATTATCTTTTAACCCTCATTTTCAAACTGCAGTTCAATCAGTATACTCCAGATGGCACACAATGATGATAAAATTATGCATATGTTACATTGAGGGATTGAATATGCAAACAGAAGGAGCTGGTTAACTAAGGTTTTCAAATTGCCTTCAGGACTTTACCATTCTCCTACATAATGACAAAAAAAAATGCAGATACTGTTTTGCTTGGTTTTAGGATTTGACATTTTTTAATATGGCAAATGAAATGCAATTATAATCCATAATAGTCCACATGAAACTTTGCCAACGTCAATATAAAAGCAAATGTTTTCCTCCACAAGTCAGTATGTAAGGAATGTATTTTTACCTTAGTTTATTACCAATGTTTTGCAGATAATACCATGCTCATGAGAAAATATATGGGGGAAACACAATCAAAATGGATATTTCATTCATTAATAGGCTTTTTTGTTTGTCTATTTAAAGCACATGATTAGGGAAACAGGTCATCCATTTTTATTTTCATCACTTTAGGAAACCATAATAATATTGGGGGAATAAATAGAAAACAAAACAAAACAAAACAAACAGGTGATTCCACTCTGATTACCAAAGAGTTATCAACTGCTACACTACTGAATAGTTCCTTTATAGCTCTATAGTTCTAGAATATGAAAGCGACTCAGTAGGCTCCTTATTTTTAGATAGAAGCACAATTGAAGAAGTGATATATTTGTCAACTTATCCATTACACTATTCTCAAAAAATCTTCTCAATTCTGATGTCAACAATTCTTCAGTAAAAGGTTATGTTTATATGTTTTAGTCATTTTTATTCACTTTATCTAAAAAAAACAAACAAAAAACAAAAAACAAAAAAACAATCCACCCAATGCTCCCAGCAGGTATTCCTACATGTTTTAGATGTCTGTTAGTTTTTAAAGATTAAAGAAAATTTATGGTGGCTCAGTGGTAAAGTCTTTTACATGAGGGTTAGCACACTGTTTTACACTTGATTTCAGCTAAAAGGCTGAGAAGTGATAGCATGCTATTTTATGAATATTAGTTGGGAGCCTAAAAACAGAGACATTTCTTTCCATTATATATATGTATATTATATATACAATAATATGTATATTATTATATCTATAAATATATATTTCTACCCTCAACTTCCACCGGCAAGTTATTATTTGAAAATGTTTAATACTACCGCCTAAGGTGGATTTGTGTAAATTGACGACACTTTTTTTTTTCAGTGATCTAAATTGGGGAAGTCTTTTATTCTGGACTAGGTGTTCCCTGCTTTTTTTCTTTTCTTTTTTCCTATAGCTTCATGCATTGATTTTGATGAACATTTCATGCTAAAGGAGTTTCCAAAGTAGAACAATTCAGAATCCATGAATAGTAATTGAGCCCTTTAGTTTTGCTCTAAACTTAAAACCATTATTCTCTATTTAAAGCAGACAAATCATGTTGCTCTACAGAACACTGTTCTGTCATTTTAGGTTATGTGTGTGTGTGTGTGTGTGTGTGTGTGTGTGTGTGTGCGCGTGTGATGGTTGTTTCCAGTGAGCTGGGCTGGAATATTAAGCTCTCTTTGCTTCCTATGCTCTCTCTTGCTGTGCTGGGCACATTTAGGGTTCTGTCTGAAATGGGCAAAAAGCAATTCTGTTGCTCATAAAGAATAACTTGTAAGCTGGTGTGGATGCTTGTACATTTTTATTTTGTGAAGAGAATGCACTATTTTCCAGGCTTTGAATCTCTGGCAACTGGCTTGCTGAAACTCAGCTTAAATGTATTGTCGTGCATAAACAATCAAATGTAGAACATAATACGTACGTCTCCTCTTCTGACTGCAACTCTCATATGAAACACATTGGCTCAATACATTATTCTATGTATATGGAGTTGTATCTGTCAGAAACTAATTTAAGTGTCATGTGAAAACAAAAAGTTAATAGAAGTTTAACATGGTAAAATATTGCTTTTAATATTAAAAATGGACTTCTAGCATTTGAGAAAATGTAGCTATTATCGTGCTCACGGAGTGATGTGGCCAAATACCCCTGTGCTGAGAGCCCATTGCATGGCGGAGATGATTATTTTCTAGCATGAGCTGTCATGTTACAAAGGTGAATACATATTTGGATTCTCATGGTCTGGTCTGTTTGCCTGGTGGGGGAAAATTTAAATAGTTCTTAACAACAAACATGCTTCTTTATCTAAAAGAATAATTTGTACTAGAAGCAATATGGTAGAATGATTTTTAGGCTTACCCTAGTAAAAATCTACTTGTCCAAATTTTTGTCCTCCTACATTTTTGTCCTCTTGCATTTAAAATACTATATGTTAATATTCACTAAAAAATATTATGTATTTTGGTGATTATTTATTTCAGACATTTCTATATAAATTAACATTTTATATCATTAGTATATATCCATCATCTGTATTGAATACTATTTGGAAAATAATTATAGCTCTGGATATTAGAGTTCTGAAAGCTCTTTTTTCTTTCCTCTCTCTCCCTGTCTCTCTCCTCCCCCCCCTTCCTTCTTTCCTTCCTTCTTTTCTATAATTTCCTTTCCCAGCAATGTGATACAAAGTGAAGTGATATTTCTGGCAACAAGTTAAAGATATTATGGAAATTACATAAAAAACAATTTTTGATGACCATCAGGAGCCAAAGGCTAAGGACCTATTTCTCATACAACATCACTTCAACATCAAGCCTCCCCATTCATCTGATGTTCAACAACAACATAATAGCAATGTCCTTTAATGCAGCAAGAAAACCAGACCATAATAGATTTGCTGAGAGACTACATAAGAGCTTCTGTGACATTCTAACCAATTTTTAAGTGTGTTTATGACTGTTAAAGAGTTCTGCCATAGTTGGTGGATACAGAACCTAACAACTCTAGTACCATGTGACTCCACGGTAGAAATAAAAGCAGGAGAGATTTATCTGGTGATTTACTTTGATTGCATAATATGGAAGTAGAAAAAGGAAGTAGAAACTACGCTGGGGACTTCTGCCATTCTGCATGAGTGAGGTGGATAATGGGAAAAGGTTAAAAGCAGTTGTTTTCTTCATGCAACAGATTCTTTGAATGAATTTGGGCTACACGAGAGGGTTGTCAGATAAAATGTGGGACATCCAGTTAAATTTGAATTTCACCTAAACAAAACAAATAATTTTATTATAGATGTCACAAACATTGCACATAGTACACTAATGCTACAAAAAGTATTCATTGCTTATCTGAAATTCAAATGTAATTGGATGTCATGCATTTTTCCTTTACTAAATTTGGCAGCTGGAATATATGGACATCCTTGGGGTGGAAGGGAAAGGAGGAGGTGATAAGGTCTAGACTGGTCCTCAGCCTCCTCTGCTAACTACTGTTCCTTGTTCCACATTCTGACATGACACAAGTGGAGCCGGGGCCATGAGCCATCAGTTTTGGGGAGGACAGGCTGAGGATCCTTATATCTATGAGCAACTATATGTAAGACTTATGGAGATAAGGGTCAATAAAATGCAACATCAGCATGTGACTTATTAAATTACCAAGGATGTTGAAATAATATGCATGTTCCACTCTCAAAGAATTGTCCTATGCTAATCAGTTGTGCACCTAACTAAGGAGGTAGTATGGGTTGGATTATGACTAAAAAGTGAATAAACTAGAAAGAGAGACTCTAACTCAACCACTTTTTTGCAATACTCCCTACTCTCTTCTGTTGCTTCCTTGAAGAATTTTCTTTCTTTCTTTCTTTCTTTCTTTCTTTCTTTCTTTCTTTCTTCCTCTTTCTTTCTTTCTTTCTTTCTTTCTTTCTTTCTTTCTTTCATGGCGGAGGAAGAGGTAGAAATTTCTAATTTGGCACATTTCCATTTCTCTTGGAGACTACATCCCAGTAAAAGTTCCATTACTGTCTTTGTGCTAAGTTACATAGTACTTAAATCAAGTTAATTCTATACTAAAAAGTAACTATTTTGAGTGCCAGGCATAAATTGAGGTGCCTTGTAAATGCTATAAACTAGGTACGTTCATTTTCACATGGACAGCAAGACCTAGAAAGGTTAAAATATGTCCAAGGTCATAAATCCCGAAAAATGAAGTAGCTGAGATTAGAATCCAGCTGTAATAAGAAGACTTTTACTGCTGTTAAACTACATAAGAAAAAAAAAATTCTTCCACCTTAGCTTGAACTATATAGTGTTTAAAATGTTTCTTTGGCCACTTTTTTGTCACTGTCTGAAGTTACCCAAATATGAATCCTAGGCCTTAAGTGCAAAATTCCTAGAATTTAACCTAAAACAAGAACCTTGGACAAAGTTCTGGGAAAACATTCCTATTTAGTTGCTAAGTTTGCACACAATTCGCTATCAAAATTCATACTCTACTTATCAGTTACTCTATTTAAACAATGCAGGTGGTAATGCTGACTATCCCACTGAGATATTTTAGGAATAACAATGCAATCAAAAAACATACCCCCAAATAATGCAAAGCTCCTTTTGTATGTATGAACTATGAGGAGCTATAGGAAGATGAAATACCAACAATAGCTCTCTGATAGACATAAATGTAGATGTTTCTATCCATTCACCCACTCTGCAGATAATTACCAGGAAAAACGTGGCTTTTATCCTTAGTGAGAGGGCATATAAATTCAAAACAGGCAGATGTGACTTTTTTTTAAAGAAAATTACTGAATTCATACATTTTTTAGCAACAGAGAAGTTAGATGAAGTTACTTTAAAAATTAGTTAAAATGCAAACCCTGGCCTGCCGTACAATCAGTTTTTCAGAGAAGTATGAACAGGACTTTAGAATTTAAAGATTGTAATTCGAATGAATATTAATGCTCAAGTGTGCGGAGCACAGAGGTAACTGACCTCAGACCTCACACAGTGTACAAAGTAGCTGCTTAGCTGGGAAAACCAATTTTTCACCTTTTTTTTTTTTGTCAGAAATAGGAGACACTCCACTATAGGCTGGATTTTGTTCCTTGTAGAGGTCAAATCAGTGTCTGCTTGAAAAATTCATGATCCAGAAAAGGTAATTTTTAATGAATATTTATGAGCGATGTCCTTTCTTATCAGAGCTGTGCAAGTTTTCTGAAGCTCGCCACTAAGACTGGCTTGTGATTTTTAGCAAAAAACCTCTGAATCAAAATGAGGAAAATGGACCTGATATACCATCCATCGTCTGACTCATTTTGGCTTCTTCTGTTATGCATCATCATTGCATAGAAAACAACATTGTTCAAGGCTGTTCGTATCACTACTGTTGCAGTATTCTTTCCCTTCCTTTTAGGATCCAAACACCAACATAAAAGAACATTTAAAGGACATTATGCACGTTCTATATTTTTTTAACCCTAAACACATTTTGTCCGTAAGGTTGCTAAAGATTCAGACCAAATAATAATAGAAGTGTGGAGTTTTCTCATATTTGGTATGTAAAAATAATAACTTCAGAATACTGAAAAGGCTTTTTAGCCAAATCATGATTTTCTTGCATTTTCTCTTAAAATCAGTACAAGTCAAGAGACAAGTCTCTAACAAAGCATCCATTCAAATTTTCCAGAATTAATACATATTTGTAATGATATATATGCATATTATTATGTTAACATAATTAATACATGTACTAATCATGTATACACAACTGTGTATATACTCATCAAGAAAAAGTGTTAGATATTAATTTGTAAGTATAAAATAACTTGTTCAAAGAGTAGCAAATATATTCAAATGTTTATGCTATTCTTGATCAAATTGTAGAAATGCAACCACATCACGAAGCAATTCAACCTGCCTATGAACTGGTAACAGTTTCAGTGTTCAGCCTCTGCCATTTTATAATATGAAATATCTATATAACACGGAAGTACTACTTATGGATTTTCCCCTCAAGGTAGCATGTAATAGACACATTATCATAGCATTAGTTTCGTGTGGTTTCATGAAATGTTGCTCTGATGAATTAGGATGGCAACCTATTTATCATCATAAACATTAGAGGAAGGCATGATGACATGGGATACAGTACCTTACAGAACCAAAACTTTGTCAATGAGGATCATATCATTTGCTTTCGTGAAGATGAAAGTGTCTATTGTAAATGCCGAATTCCAAATATAAGTAAGTCTTGTTTATTTTCAGCGTCTATTGCTTTCAGCTTCCTGAAGTGTTGGAAGTCAGGCCTACAAAATACCCAAAAAGTAAATCTATCAAGGGAATTGGACTGAATCTAGTGCTGTGTGCCTACCTCTCCCTTGACTCTAGGTCTTTGCATCAGCTGCAATGCTTTGCCTGGAATGCTGTTTCCAGTCTAAGCACAACTCAATCACACTCCAGACATAGCCTCTTTAACTCCTTCTCATCTTCTAGGTCTTAGACTAGATGACATTGCCTTTGGATAGTCTAATTTTGGAGCCCCACGTCATTGGAGCTCCCCACACTTGCTCCATTTATAGTGCATTTTCCTGGTATTATTACACTGTGATTGTCTGATGGCATTGTCTTCCATACTGAGGGATTGTTCCATGAAGGCCAGGACTGAGGTTTGCTCACCACTCTCAGGCATATGCACACATTAATTTGATCAATCTTTATTTACTGAAAGCCTACCAACTGCCAGGCAGTATTTGGGGCACTAGAAATAAAAACATTTACCAGACAGATAATGTACAAGATATAAAAAATGGGTTAAGAGAAAAGGAAGGACATAAATGCAGATTCATATGTTTTTTCAAAATATTTTCTGAATAAAGAACATGGATTAATACAAGGTGATTGGATGCAGGTGTGATGATAAATTTAGATTGATGGCAGTGTTAATTAATGGGTAGCAATGAAGCAGGAATCAGAAGGCCAATGAGTCAAATAGCCACTCTTCTGTCTCCCTATCTGTCAGCCTCTCCCCCTTTGAGATAGCTCTTTAGTGCTTTTCGGATTCTTATCTTTCTGTCACCTCCAGCAGATTACCCACTGAGTGTAAAATTTTAAACTTATGTTTCTATATGAGTAAACCCTTTCAACTGGACTCTTGAGTTTCAGAATTTAGAATTAGAAATAATTTACACAAAACAAAGTTCCTGATTTATTTTTTTTTCTTTTTCTATCTTTTAAAATAGACTAGTTCATTGGTAGGATCAAACATCTATATGATATCTCAAGCACCATGGTACCTAATAGAAAATTCTTACTGGATGAAACAATGTTAATGTACTGGTGAATACTAATGACCTCGTAATTATATTTTCATGGAATCTCCTTTATCTTATTACTTCTTGGTCACTTTTCTTATTTATGGACAATATTAGAATTTCCACTTAAGGGGACATAGGAGTGTCATGCAATAAATAGAGTCCTGGACCAAATGTGTTCATGGACCTCTCCAGGTTTCCTTTTCTCAATCCCAAGTGCATAATTGGAACATACATAGTTGGTGGTTGGCGAAACCCCAACGTCATTTTCTTTGCCTATTGTGTGAGAGCTGACACAGTAAGCAAAGCCAAGTGGAAGTCTTTCAAACTGAGCCCACAGCTAATATATTAAATTAAAACTAGTAATGTATTAGTGACACTTTTAAAGGACTAAATGCAGATACAGTGGTTCCCATTCTACTTTCATTTAATTTAGTAGTCTGGCTACTACCCAAAGCAAACAGATCCTGAAGTATAACAGTGAACAAACTCACACGAGTATTTGCCCTTATTGTAGCTGCTGTGTGTTACATGTGATATCTTGGTTAGAGCAGATTAACGTGGACTCACATACTTGATATGTGGCTATAGATTCAATAAATGGATTACTTTCTATCCTTGTGAGTAAGGAGGACTAGAAGTGGCTTACATTTAAATGTGATCGAGAAGAGGATGCATCTGTAATTTTGCCTTAGGTCTAGCTATACTCTCCCTCATCCTGTCATACTGTAGTTTGGACCATCAGGACATTCTGAAAGTTGATGTCTGGCAGTATCTAACATTGGTCAACTCATTTCTGGCAGAATGGGTGCATGAGGAGATAGCCATGGTGACAGGGATGCAAGGTATGCATGGGTCCAACAACATGGGCTTCACACACCAAGGCTAATCTGGCATTGCTAATATCCCGTCTTCTAGCAAAAGAGACCAGTCCTGAGCTACCAGTGGCACCATCCTTTGAGGCCAATTAGCCACTTGGTAGCAAATTGATTACATTCACTTCTTCCTCCCTGGAAAGGGCAGTGATTTGTTTTCCTATGTGCTTCGTTATGGATTTATTATTCCTGTCTTCAGTCTATGACTAATTTCATGGGCATAAGACCTGTGTAAGTCACACAGGGCCCAAGCTCAGAAGGCTCCCATGCTTGGTTTAATGTTATTCTATTGCCACTTTGGAATTCTTAATTTTCAAGCAAGGGACCCCACATTTTCATTTTACACGGGCCAATCAGTTATGTAGCTAGCCTTGCTGCAGTCTGGGTCAGTCTCTCCATCTGAAGCCTTGCAAAGTGTTTAATTCATTAACATACAAAAATCTAGTAACCTGCTTCACAGCAAAGAAAGTGGCATCCACTGGTCCTATCATTTACCATACCACCCAGAGGCTGCTGGTTTAATAGAATAGTGCAAGACTAAGGTAAGTATAGGGAATGGGGCACTAAATTTCAGTGTCCCACTGAAAACTTTTCACCAATTTATGTGTGTGTGTGTTTGTATGTGTATATATATGTATACATGTATATGTATATATGTATATGTATATATAAAGTATATATATGGTAACTTTCTCAGATACTATAAAAATTCCACATGTATGTATGTGTGTATATATATATACACACACATATATATATAAATTTAAATATAAATAAAATTTATATATGAATTTCTAGTTTTTAGTTTATTTTATATATATAAAGTAGATGAACATGAAATAATTCAAGATATGCATACTAGTGAAGAAACAGGCAGAAAGGGTGAGATTCAAAGAAATGAGAAACTGAGTAAAACAATGAGAGAGGTTTCAGAGACAGAAGACAGAGTCTTTAAATGCTAGGGACTGAATAAATTCCACAGGGATAAGGATCTTTGCTTGGTTCATTCATGTACCCCAAGCATAGAAAATAGTAACATGTAATAGGCATGTAATAGGCACCCAATAATTATTTGTTAAATGGATCAACTTTAGGTTAAAACTAAAAGTTTGAACATGTATGAATGAATACATATATTCATTGTGTGTATACACAATGAATATAAGTGTATTACATTTAGAGAGAAACAACTTCCAATTATACTATACTTTGCACCTATTATGTAACTAGCCCTTGCTCAGTGCTAGTGACATCAGCTTTAGTAAAACACGATTTCTGCCCCAAAGGAGATGAAAAGGTCATGCTAATGTCATCTAGAGAGGCCAGTTGACTTCACAAACATGTCTTGACTTAAAGGCTGCACTTTCATGGGGATTGTTTTTGCTTCAGTGTCTGTTTTGAAGTTTCCAAAACAATTGTCTATCAATTCATGTAAAGCTGATGTTGTATAGGCAAGGAGTGACTCACATTAATACATTGTACAAAGAACCAATGAATGAATCAGGCTTATCTCATATTAATCTATAAGAATCTTTCCAATTCTAAGAATATTTGCCTCTACTACTCTTATGTATGCCTTCCTCAGTCTCAGGCTTCTTTGGAACTGCTAAATGGATACATTTGGAATCAAAACAAAATGGAGGTGAGCGTTAGGGAGGAATTCTCATCCATATAGGTTAACGTCTAGTGAAACATCCATGATCATAACAGAAAATGCCTTTAAAGTCATCTAAATTTTCATCTCCCTTATCCAATGAGTTTCTCCTACCTTCTGGAGAAGATAAACACAAATAATATCTTGCTTACTTGTTTTTCTAAGCATCATTTTGACCACCTGCTTCCTTGATTATCAATCACATGTCAGTCCTGCAGTTTGGCTATTCGTGGATCTGATTTTTATTTTGAAATCTCTGATCACCATGGTAGGGCTTGGGTTTCTTCCTGTGTTCTCAGCCCTACGTTTAACAATATTCCATTCAGTTATTTTTTCAGATTTGTTCCTGTTATAAATTCTCTAGAACTTGTAAAAATTATCATTATTGACTTGCTGAAGAAAAACCTGCTGTGATGGCCCCAGTTATGCATCATCTAATATGTGATTTGGAAATTTATGAATTGATATTTACATATCAAAATTATGAAGAAACACTATCTCATATAGGGCAGAGATCATGTGAGCATTCTGCATAGTGCAGACTTGATAAATATCAAATGACTACATGCAAATTAAAATAGCATTTTCTCACATCCTGGGTCTATATAGATAGGTGTGTTTTGTTCTTTCAGATGAGAGGTTGACTTATGATTATGAACTTTGACATCTTTCTGGCTGATTGAAAATAAATTGTGCATGTCAAATGAGTCCTTACGTAGGTATGAAATTTAACATTTTCCTGTCACTGGCTATGGGAACAAAAGAGTTTTGTTTTTGTTGTTTTGGGCAACGCTTATCTAGTAACCTCTGGTGTTACTAATAACTACTTACTAGTAAACCAACTAAGCTCCTAGAGACTTTTGCAGCTGGGGAAAGGGAAGTATAATTTACTTGTCACTAAAGATACATTACTACACTGTATATTTAAATTTTAGTTTTCTTTATTAAGCAGTAGAAGTAAAAAAAATGATGTTTAGATCCCAGAGATAATTCAGATCTTGGTGAGGAGCTAAACGTAGAAAACGCTTAATTACCTACTTATACTTCTGAGCAACACATGAATAGGCAGCATGGCTTTTGCTGTGATTGAAAGATGTCAGAAAAAAATGTTTTTAGGGTGCAGAACTCTGTATTAGACTTACAGTCAGGAAAACTACCACATTTAGTGTTTCAGATACTATAAAAAATCCCCAAAACCCAACTCTGAACATGTCCCAATATATAGGAAATAATCCCATAATCACTAGTTTTTCAGTATATGAGATATTTGGTATTCATTGTAAGTTTAGTTTTCACTTAATTTATTACTCTTTTTTCTCTCATGAAAACTTATCTGTCTGTGGTTACTTAAATCATCTATACCTTTATTTAATAAGTCCTAATAAGGACTTATTTCCCATAAGTCAGTGGCTGGGCAGGAATAACTTACTCAAATTATCCTTGGTTAATGATGATAACTTTCACTTTATCCAGTGATGTTTTGAATGTGTTAATTTAGTTCCATACAGGTAAGTAATGTATAGTTACTTTACTTTGCTTACTGAGGGGAACAGTCCACTGTCTTCAACATGGCATCTATCAGAAGAGAAATCAGGATAAACCCGAGGATTTTTGAAAGCTGTCCTAATTCCAAGGTGTCTGATCTATTTTTTTTAAGTCTTTACAGCTAACTGTAAGCTTTGACAAAAGAAGATTTACAAGTCTTTGAGACAATCATCACGTCTTTGCTTTAACAAAACTAAAAAAAAAAAAGCCAATGGAATCTAATTTTAAATACAGAAGTGAAAGTTATCAATCCCAACTCCATATGTGCTAAATGATAAATTGACATATTTATACATACATTGATAAAATGTGAAAGCCTTTGCAACACTTTCATAGTTCCTCATCTCCCAAATGTTTGTTATTGTAAAACTGAACTAATCAAATGATCAAGAGATATTAAAGAGAATACAAAAAATATTGTGTGTATTGTGATTAAAAATGGATTTCCAAAAGTTCAGATATCTGCTTCAATAAAGGCAGATAGTTTTCTGAATTTGGATTAGAAAAAAATATTCATACTAAACAGTTTGTAATCCTGAGAGAAAACAGTTTTATGGAAAGTAGTTTAAAATATATTCATTAACCATTTCATATATTTTCAAATTTCCCCACATAATCATTTCTACAACCTAAATATTATGACACTAACCTATGGAAAGATCTCTAAGGTATGCCATTGTCCTTTTATGATAACATATGAATTCCAGGTGCAGGTGTGTGTGTGTGTGTGTGTGTGTGTATGTGTGTTGATACATATACAAATTCATATTCTCATATTCTATGAGAAAACTATTTGCCACTTCTTTTCAGATTTTCTATCCTTCCAAGTATTTATTTCCATTCACTTTTCCTTTTTTATGACATTATTAATTTCCTCCTCCTCATTGTTTTTCTGTCATTAAAACCAATAAAAATTAGAAATAGTAACTAAACCATTTCTAAAATGTTAATATTAAAAAAACTGTGGAGGGGCGCCTGGGTGGCGCAGTCGGTTAAGCGTCCGACTTCAGCCAGGTCACGATCTCGCGGTCCGTGAGTTCGAGCCCCGCGTCAGGCTCTGGGCTGATGGCTCAGAGCCTGGAGCCTGTTTCCGATTCTGTGTCTCCTTCTCTCTCTGCCCCTCCCCCGTTCATGCTCTGTCTCTCTCTGTCCCGAAAATAAATAAACGTTAAAAAAAAAAAAACAAAAAAACAAAAAAAAAAAAAACTGTGGAACAGATAAAGCAAATATTAAAAATGATGTTCTCTCTCTCTCTTTCTCTCTCTTCCTCTCTCTCTAATGGGAAAGGCCATGAAAAATTGAGGTAGAAGTGAAGCATCAATTTCCAAAAAATTTAGTTTTTTTTCAAAATGCTGGAAAGTCAATTCAACAAGTATTTATGGAGCTTCTCCCCCTGCCCTTGGGGACGCTGTGATATAAAATCAAAAATTTTTCCCACAGGTAACACTTGATTCATTTTGATTTAAAACTGGCAGCTGAGAAAGTCTACTCAAGGTTGCATTTACTCTTTGTATATAAATATTATTCTACAGTTTGAGGTTTTACCAATATCAGTGCTTGAGTTTTAGAACGCTTTGGAATCCCTCCCCCCCGCAGCAGATCATTGCATAAATGAAACTTTGAAAATGGTAGTGATTAAAAAGTGATCTACATGACATTCTGTTGATTCTTTGTAATACAGAAAGAAGTATTTTAACTTGGAAAAAGGGTATATTCTGTAGATATAGACACTCAATTATGTTTTTCTCTTTTTTGAAGCTTAAAAATGTATTATTTTGCTAATTAAATGACAATGGTTTTATTTTATTTTTTGCTATGAAGTAGTTTGCCATGTCAGCATAGTAGTTTACTATTACTATAGTATATATAGTTTATTTATTTAATAAAGAGCACCCACACTTTTCCAGGCATTATACTGAAGGCAGAATTTCCCAAATAAGAATGTAGCCTCAAATATAATATAAAAGGGGAAGAAACTAGAAAACTAATGGAGAACCATTTTAATATACACAATATGATAGCATCCTGATGAAATATTTGTTGGAAATGAGGAAAGTTGATTTTGCTTGAGTGAAAGAAAACAGGATGGTTGGAGTTTTTCTTTTGATGTATCAGTGAATATATTAGCTACTGTGGTTGAAGAAAAAATAGGAGCGATGAAGGTGTGTTCTCTTTCTTCTTTCCTATCAAAGGAGGCAAGAAAGACAATAAATAAGGACATTGGTATGTCTTCTAGTAAAACCATTATAGAGAATCAGGGAGGAAGAATAAAAAGGATAAGGATTAAATGTATTTGAATACAGGCTCAGATTAAAAACAAATTATTATTTAAAACCAAAAATAAAAACATTCATTACCTTTGAAAAACAGCACCTTTCCTGCAGTGTGTTTTTAAAAAAGCAGCTAATGCGGAAGAGCTGGAGGTATGGGTGGAGCAGTGGATAAGAAGGCCAACTGTCCAAAGGGGAAGAGGAGAAATTGAAATAAGGGCCTCTCGCACACATTGACGAGTGCAGATTCTGTAGTTTTAAGGGCTGTGAGGAATTTGGAACATTCAGAGGAAAATAATCCTTTCTAACCCCATGTGATGCTTATCTCTGCTTATATCCCAGTGGTTCTACCATAATCTCAGGAAATTTTTATCTAATTTGAAGGAAGATCTTTGGATAAGATTGAGGTGAAGAGGAACATAGTTCATGTGGGAGTCCATAAGAGGTAAGCAGGGTTCAAGGTTCCAGAGAATGGAATGGTCTATGGAAAAGTGAAGGCAGCTAGAGAGACTTTAGAAGCCAAGCAGAATTTCCAGCATTAGGACTGGTAAACTGCGAATGGACTGGGGAGAGACTGCTGCTTCGTAGGTGGAACACAGATCCAGGAATACCAAGTTTAGGATGACGTTAATTCCAGATTTACTACCACATCCCCTCAAGCCCCCTGCCAATCTCATCCCCAGTGACAAGCCTGGCTGTGCCTTGATGCTTGGTTAAGATGGAATCAAGCACCATGAAGGTGAGACAGTGAAATTCAATAATACATAGCATGTTCTCTGAAATCAGCCTGCTTGGGTTTGAGTCCCTACTCCACTTACTACTTATATAACCTAGGTCAAGTTTCTCAACTCTTTAAGACTCAGTTTTCTAACACAGGATGGGAATAATACTAGTACCTACCCTCTAGGACTTTTGTGAGAATTAAATGTAATGTATTTAATCCATTAAAATGTGGCTCTGTGCCTGGTGCGTAGCAAGCACTTCATAAGTGATAACTTACTCATTTTGTCTAGGGAGAAAAAGCACATCAGGAGGCCAGATATTGAGAACAAATGGGTTAACTCCTGTGTTATTTTTGTACTCTTCAAATCATAGTCGAGGTTTGACATAAGGAATAATAGCTTAAGTTTTACACAATGCCAGACACAAGCAACACAAGATAGATCATCTGCTGTCCTTATTGACGGTCTTTCCTTGCATTTCATAGAATTAGGTCACACCTAAACAGAGGAACCATTGACTCAGATATTGTTTATATCCTTAGTAACAAGGTGTGTAAATCTTAAGAATATTGATACAAGTTTTTAACTCTTTTCAAAATGCACACCACTGAAGATATGTATGTTTGGCATCCACTCCAGGCTCTGAACATTTGGGTAATGCATAAGGCAACCTGAGCCAGAAGGGTTTGGGGGATGTTAATTATTGAAAGTGGCTAACTGCTCTGTTTTGAAGTAGATAAATGGAGTTTATGAGTACTGAGACATTGGCTTATTTCAATCCACATTGTTGGAAATTTTCAATCATATACTTGAACTCTGCAAACAGAACTTTGTATTTAGAAGCATTTTACATTCACATGCAAGTAACAATACAGGATACTTTTGGGTTCATAAAAGTGTAGAGAGCATACTCAAGTTTTTTATTTAAGAGTTTGGGGAAGTAACATTCTAATAAAATCAACAGTGATAACTATTAATGTAATCAAGTGCAGATATTGCTTTAAAATCAATAGGATTAATGATTAGAAGAAAACAGCCTTGGGAAAAAAAAATAGTACACAAGAGCAGTGATAAAAAAGAAGCCAATTTATTATCAACTGGTGTCTTTAAGATACCAAATCATAAAATATGAAACCAGAAAATAAAGTTCTGGTTCAAGCATAGTTTCATGTCATAGAAATATATTATGTTTTATGTACATATTTAGAAATAAAATAAGTGATGTTAGGACTGTCTTCAAAAAAATAAAAATAAATGACTGTGATGAGGTGACAGGGTGGCCAAGGATACCAAATCACTCCCTGTAAATGGTACGTAAGAGAAGTCTGAACATGGAGATGGACAGTGGTTTGGGACTTCATTGTGGGAAAGTATGATCAAGATTTCTCTGAAGGAAGCACTGAACTCAGACCTGGGTGGCATAAAAAATACACAAGAAAGAGATGGTTTTAACCTATGTAAACATTGTAAATCCAATCATGCTTGTTTGAGGACTGCATGTGTCAGGAAGGGTGTTAGTTTACTATCTGCTTATTGATTACTGCAAGTGAGTTTCAGGGAACTGGTAGTGTTACCTTTCCAACTTATCAACATTTTTACAATAAATAGATATCCAATGTATTAGTACACTTGCTTGGTAGTACTTATGAATTGAATTAGGATTATAATAACCTGCTGTTGTAACCAAACTGCTTTCCTTTTCTGATAACGTAAATGTGAAAACTATCATGGTAGAAGGTAGAGAGGAAATTAACAACAAAATCAACATGCAATTTCCACTCCTTGTGACTGTAAGAAATTATGTTCTCTCTCTGTAACCTTACTTGAGATCTACCAAGCCCATTGTGTGAAAGTGTCTGATACAGACACACCCGGAGATAAACATGTCTGCCTGTGCATTTGTAATGGGAGGTGGTGATTTGCTCCTATCAGTGGTCACACATAACCAATTTTTGTTGTTGTTATCCAGAGTTAGTAATAAGTAATTTCATGCATGTGAAGTCACAGTGAGAGAACAGGAGTGAGTGCTTCCTAATCATTATGTCAGAGAAGAGATGCTTGGGCTGTGGTGCCTAACTAAGCATATGGACACTGGGATATGACAGCATACATGTCACCTAGGTAGAATTTCCTGATGCCTGTCACCTCTTCACACTCTTCTTAGGAAGGCAGTACTATCTGGTTGCTACTGTTCAGTCAGTTTAAGCACACACTTGCAAGAGAGTAAGAACACCTGCTCACTTATTCCTGAAGAATCTCCAACAAAAATCTCATAGAATCATGAAAGAAAGTCTTGGCCAGAGAGCTGGGCGGTTTGAGTCTCGACTGTTCTAAACTTCGAATCAGGTAGCCAACTCCCTCTTTGACTATTTTCCTCCATCTTTCACTAAACCTGAAAGCATTTGCACCAGCTCTGGGCAATGCTACACCTGACTAATAAAAATGAGGTGCACTACTCAATTTATCCAGGCCCGATTATGTTGGAAGGCAGCTAACGGCAAAAGTGATTCCTGTATACTGAACAGCACTGGAGCCCCTGTAATCTAGAGGGGAAAACATTCAAAGGGCACTGTGAAGCTCAATTTACAGAAATAGATCGAAAATTGCTGCCAACTGGCCCAGCAGACAATGCTTATGCACAGCCATTGCAGACCAGGTTGTGGCTCAATTTGGTGTGTGGGGGGGGAGTTGTACAGCATCAGGCATTGATGGCTTCTGTGCCATCATCCTGGAATACAGAGAAGAGTGACCTGGTCACCAACACTTGTCTTAATTAACCTGGCGCCAATCTAAGAGTTTTAAATATTTTCTCTCCACTGATCATTTCTACCCATATTAGAAAACACCACCTTTAACATGCTCAGGCTAAACTAATCAGCTCTACTATCAATTCATAATTGATCCCTGTCCATAAACAATCTCAGTATGAAATTCCTTAGACGTTTTGCTCAGATATGTCTGCATTGTGCTGTAATCTTGTCAAAACCCTTGGCTTCTGAATGAACTTATTTTCATCAGAGAGATTGGGAAGGGGTTATATGTCACATGATACCAACACCTTCTGGCCACGCATCTTATCCCTTTACCCCTAATAAAAATGTCTGAGTCTTATGTCCCAAGGAACTGTTTCAAAGCTTTTTAAGATGACCTTTAGTCAAATAGGTCAACTACTTTTAAAGCTTCCTCAATTAATGCCTTCCTGGGATGTCTTGTTTTGAAAATCACATTTGACATTTTGACAGAATTTAGCTTTGATATTCAAGCCGATTGCCCTCCTCCAGCTTTCTCAGCTACCAGGCACTTGAACTTTCACTCATATTTTTCTGCTAAGCTTCTGCTGACGGGCCTCTCTAGATACCATTGAGTAGGCTGACTGAAATATAACCTCACTCCAGGTCAAATGCCTTTAAGCTGAAAACCATTTCCAGGAAGGATGAAAATCTTAGATATTTCAAGTCTGTCTATTTGGCAGTGTTGAGATAAGAACAATGAGTCTTGTTTTTGTTGTTTTCTTTTCTTTTTGCTGTTCTGTAGCAGTGAGGAGGAAGAGCTCAAACGTTCAGCGACAATTATTGCTGTGCATACACAAAGCATAGAATGGAAAATACAATGGGGCAAATTGAGTAACCGTTATAGACATGGGCAGGTAAAATCTAATATTAAAAGTTTGAAGGTGCAAGGCGTATGTCATAGGTTTTTTAAATTAATAAATATTTTATTTTTATTAATGTTATTAATAATATTAATATAATAATATTAATAATATTTAATTTTTAATTGATAAAAATATAAAAATAATGTAATTTTGACTTGAATATTCGGGTCAGTTTCAGAAGCATGAACTCTATTTCATTTGCACTGATGGGTGAAAAATATCATGTGAACTTATGCCCAGTGAATTTCCAAAAGACTGCCCACTGAGTAGATTGCCTCTTATCATATTGTCTCAGAATCTTAACAAGAGTGTCTCCACTCTGTTCCAATCAGGCATTGTCCTCAAAAAGTCTACTTAAAATAAATCCATATTATCTGTAGATGAAGGGATAAAGGAGTTCCCATTTCATTTGCCTTATATAATAGGGAATCTGCTTGGCTAAAGACTACCTTAAAAGCTAGAGACAGTTTCTTGGGAAAAAACTCTGGCATTTTTACGGCAGAGAGACAGTTTCTTGGGACATAAGACTCAGGCATTTTTACTGCATAGAGATAATTTTTGGGGACATAAGACTCAGACATTTTTACTAGGGCTAAAGAGACAAGATGCATGGCCAGAGTGAAGGTGTTAGTGTGATTTGACATATAAACTCTCCCAGCATCCCTGAGGAAAATAACTTCGTTCAGAAGCTGAGAGTTTGACAAAGATTCCAGGAGAATCTTGACATATCTGAGTGATTGGCAACCACCAGAGGCAGATGGGGTTTGGCTGGACTGGCTTTGCTGAAAGGGCACAGCCCCGGCAAGTGTGATCCAAACGGTGAGGGAAGTTCAGAGTCAGTAAAGATCGTGAACATAAATAAACATCTTTTGTAAATAGTTTTCTTAATTTTTAAGTTTATTTATTTATTTTTGAAAGAGAGAAAGAGCACAAGTGGGGCAGGGGCAGAGAGAGAGGGAGAGAGAATTCCAAGCAGGCTCCACACTGTCAGTGCAGAGCCCGACATGGGGATCGAACTCACGAACTGTGAGAGCATGACCTGAGCCGAGATCAAGAGTTGGGTTGCTTAGCTGAGCCACCCAGGTGCCCCTGCAACCTCTTTTCTAATTTTATGTTAGCTACTCCTGTCTTCTTCACAAAACCCCTTTCTGAACATCTAACTCCCTTGTTTTATTTATTCTCTGTATTGACTTCTCAAAAGAGCCGAGATTTCACAAATGTTAAGAGGTGATGGCTTGTTTCACACTTTAAAGTCATGGCTATTTTGGTTCACAGGAAGGGAGAAGGGGCATCATAAATCAGACTGTAATACATCCAACCTGAAAGGTATATTTATTAATTGACAATATTATTATGTGCAGCTTAAAATCTAAGTTTAAGAAATAACTATTTCAGATATTAGAATTAGTCTTTTTTTTAAGAAAAATGTGTCTTAAAATATTAAATGAGTTAAAATGGGAAGCTTTTTACTTGTGATTTTGTTCATCCTCTACTTGCTCCCTAGTTTTGTTAAGCAATTACTTAAATAATTTGTATTTCTCACTTCTAGGTACTTTCTAAGTATGACGTTTATCCCCAGGCATGACAAGAACTGTTTTTTTTTTTCTATTTTAGAATACTAAATATTCTACTTTCTCTTGAGACTAAAGCAGATTCTTTAACCCCAAATGCTCATCATCAATAATCATAACATTCACATCAATTCTCTCCCAAGATTTTGACTGTCTTTCTGTGCTTCCTCATTCTGGACTTTCACCCACTGTACCAGTGAAACTTGCCCTAATTTCTCCTGCTCAGTACTAGATCAGTCAACTCATGATGAAGAAAACTTCATCATTAAGTGGATTAATGCACTGAACGTGGTCACAATACTAGTTTTTGTGTAGTTGAATTAGTTATAGGCTAAGATAGAGAGTTAAATATGCAGCACCTCACACAAGCTAGAACTTTACTTTTTTCTTACCTGTCTAGAGTAGAAATTAAGGTTCCTTCTGTTTCATTATTGTGTCTTCTCAAGGGTGTTGTAGTCAATCAGGATTGAGACTGGGTCATCACCATGCTAGCATTTTAACCTCCTAGAAAAAGGAATGAGAAACCAAAGGGAAAAAGATATCCCCTTATGGAAGTTATACTGCAACGTCATATTCCTTTGGAGAGAACTCAGTCACATGGCTACACCTAGCTACATGGCAATTTGGGAATTACAGTCTGTAGCTGGGACTAAAATGTTCTGGCTCTAAAAAAAGAAGGAGAAGGAGAAAGACAAGGAGAGGAGGAGGAGAAGGAGGAGGAGGAGAGGGAGAAGAAGGAGAAGAAGAAACTAGAAATTGCCATAGCTTTAAATATTAGGCTGGTGATGTTGATATTACATTTTTTTTAAATTTATTTGAGAGAGAGAGAGAGCAGGGGAGAGGAGGAGGGGAGAAGAGGGAAAGGGAGACAGAATCTCAAGCAGGTTCCATGCTCAGCACAAAGACCATTCCAGGGCTTGATCCCATAAACCTGGGATTGTGACCAGAGCCAAAATCAAGAGTTGGATGCTCAACCAACTGAGACACCCAAGTGCCCTATATTACATTTTGATGCTTTCTTTCTTCCTAATCTTTTCTTTTCTTTTGCTTAAGGCTATTTATGTATTCATTGCACTTCTTTCAGAGAATATGGAGGGCACATTTCAGAGAATATGGAGGGCACATAGCACTAGAGTGTAGTTGGATGTTAAATGATATTACTTTAAGCACTAAACTGAAAGTTATTTAATTTACAAAAATGTGCTTTACCCTAAATGTTTAAAGACTATATCTGTGGTCTTAGGGAAGTATGCAGTGTGTGCTTAATTAATTAGCTTTCTAATTCACTAAATCGTTACTCTGTACCTACTACATGAAGAAAGCTGAGTGTAGTATTTTGGAGATGCAAACAATTTGAACACAAAGAAACTTTCCTGAAGTAATTTATTAACCATCTGAGGAAACCCAAATTAAAAATCAGCAAACAAAGCAATGGTACAAGAGCTGTCATAGGACAGAAGAGATGAGGGATTTTTTTTTTTTTTGGTTTGTTTGTTTGTCTTGTTTTGCTTTGTTTTGGCTACTTAGTGTGTATTTGATGGAACCTCTTTCATCACATGCCATTTTCAAAAACTTTTTTTTGCATTAGTGTTTCTATTTCCTGTAGTTAATGAAATATCCCATTGTAAACATATATAATTATTATATTAGGAAATAAAAATAATGCTACCTCTATTCTGGGCTGTTCATCTAAATTATATTATATAACCTTTGTTCTTTGACTCTGTTGATCATGAAAATGGCATAATTATAAAGTTTATAATGTCATAATATTTTTTCTCTTCTTTAATGAGACAGAAAGAGTGACTCTCAAAGTTTAATGTTTCTAATCAAATGGGAAGTTTGCTGAAAATTTAAAGACTCTATGGAGAGATTCTGACTCCAAAGTCCTTGTATAAAGATCCAGGAACTGTCATATTCCACAAGCACCCTATTGATTATTTTAGCTGCTCTTCCTCCCACTTTAAAAAATTCTTGGTTTACAGAACACACTGTGAGGAGATTATATGAATAGATGTTACTATTAATAACTTTCTTTGCATAGTATAAACACCTTTGTTGTGAAATTGTTTCTGCCACCAGGATCGTCTCTTGCTAGAGAAGGCAATTATTCCCAGTGGCCATATTATGACAAAAATCAATGTATTTAAAGTGCTTATGTGTTAATGAAAATGTAATCTCACATAAGCAGTGTAATTGACGTGGTCTCTTTATATTTTTACCTATTTTTAATGAGAAAAAGTTAAAGTGGGACAAACTGATACTTATACCTATTATTAGTAACATAGGTAGTATTATCTCATCTTTCTTGATTATGTGCTTTGCCTCATTGCTTCTGCGTTATAACTTATGTCTGAGGTTAAGAAAAAAAAAGAAAGCAAAAAAAAAAAAGGAAGGAACAAACAAGGAATAAAAAAAGGAGGAAAGGAAGAAAGAAAGGGAATAAAAATAAAACAACAAAGACTGACCTTGAAGAAAACAGTACTTTATCTTGAGAATCATATGAGAGTAGCCTCCACAGTCCAGCTAGGTCCCTACAAATGATAATGAGTGAAGACACCTTTGATAATTTTAGCCTTCCCCTCCTCTCCCAACTCTGGCTGTTATCACTGGAAAACACCAGTGCCCGGCTTTTTACTGATTGTGAACACAGTTTGGAAGATATCTTATTTTATTAAAATTGAAATAGAAGTGATAACCTTGTATTCATTTAAAAAGTATGATTTTTCAAATTTGAAAAAACACATTGTTCTTGACTTTCCAGACCTGCCTCTGCGTTTTCCCAAAGCATAGTTGGTCTAATTTTAACCTTTAATTTCATTGAGTAGATAATCATCTTATAACCACGAATACCATGCCGATTTCTTGCCAAGTCTCCCCACCTTTAACACTACCGTCATTGATGTTTATTGATTTGAGACTCCTGCATCACAGTACTTAATTAATTTCAAACACAGAAGAATATTTTGGGATTTTATATTCAGGATCCCATTGATTTCTTGTCCTGCCAGTTTTAATCAGATTTGGGAAAAGGGAAGATTATGTCAAGGCTGTCTACTCGTCTATTGGTTAAAAATGTTATAAGTGCAATCACTAGAAAGCACTTCATTTGAATAATGTATCTAAGTCTTGAAGTGATCAATTCATATACACTGGACATTAACATAGTATTAATTTTAAACATCAGAAAGAATGTGTGCTTTAAAGATACAGCATGTAGCTCACCTAACTGAAATAAGTATTTGTTTAAGTATATAATCATATCTTTATTTTACATCTCTTTTGGGTCAGACTTCCACATCGAAATGCCTAATAGTCTGAAATCCATGGGGCCTTGGTATGGCTTTCTGTGCTCTGTTTTAGTGATTAACCACATAGTCAAATACATCATTTCAAACTTTGTTCTTTAAAGGCAGTCTTTTGAAAGACTAGTACCTGCATTTCTGTTTTGTGGTACAACAGTGACAACCAGTGGCCGCTGGATTTCACTGACAATTTATTTAGGCTGACAATTTATGGTTAACATTGTACAGATTAACAAGGGCCTGAGTCCACCTTTAATAAGTAGCACTCAGAAATAACTTGCTTCTTGCAGAACTTCGTTTGATCTTTTACTAAAAATAGGTATGTATCTACCACATGTCTATTTGAAAAATGTTTTATTTTATTAACCAAGCATCTGAAATGTAGTTTAAAATGTACTAAGAGGTCACTGCAAATGCAAATATGGGAGGTGACTGGAAGATTCTTAGTGGGTTCATTCAATGTGCTATGTAAGCCAGAGTCCTTAATATTTTATTTTTCTCTTACCTGCAAGGGAAGGGAAGGAACTGCTAGGTATATGTGAAAAACAGGTCAAATCACTGTGTGGGCAAACAGTTGGGGATTGTATAATTACTCACTACCTGAACATCCCAGACCGGTCTCATCTTCCCTTCCTAAAAAGTCCATTATTCCTTTCAAATGGAGAGCTTAATGGAGTAAAGCTTTGCTAGATGTAATGAGCTGAATAATGTGGAGTTCAACTTTGGATTATGGACTTTTGGAGACTCCAGGCAGTTAAAACTAATGATTTAATCCCTGTATTTGTTTTAAATTTCTTTGAACAGATCTATTTATATATTCTAGAAGCTCTCTCTGAGACACAGCAATCTAGAAATACCCTTTCCCCTCCCTCTAGCATCCATGACATTACCACTCTGTCTCAAACTGTCTTTTCTCTCTCTCCCTGTCTCTCTTTTTTAGCATAGCTCCAAACCTTCATTTCCTCCTCGCTGGCACTGCTGTAAGAGTGCTTATGGCAAATTTGCTTCTGTAATCATAACTTGAACCCATCTGGGGATGAGATTGGCTACAAGCTTAGTATTTCCACTTAACATATTCATGATTAGCATGCACAGAAGGAGTAGAATTAGGATGAATGTTTTTGGAACAGTACAGATAAATCCTCATAAATGTAGTACAACAGCTCTGGAAACGCACAGTGCGGAAATGTAATGAAGCTGAACTCTATAGAGAGTTTGGTATTCTCAGTACCATGCCTCTCCTAATGAACTCATTTAGATTAGAAAATGGATTTAATATTTTATTGGAATTAACCTGAGCCAGTAAAGAGGATTACAATTTCTTTCCATAAATATAGTGATATTACAGGGTGAGGTAGCATGTTACATGAATATTAAGCACTTTATGAACATTGTCATGAAGCCAAAAGGTGTAAGGTGATTATATTTTAATATAGTGGTACTGTTCTTACAATAATTAAATTTGAATAGCAGTAAAAGGATATTTTAAAAAGATTTAAATCAAAAATTTGTTGCATTTTCTGAGCTAAAATGCCATGTGATTCAAGTTAAACCCAGGGTAGAACATTTAAGTGATCAGCCTGGGCAGAAGCTCTATTTTCCCAAGTGGGATCTAAACAACAAAGGAACTTGGGGTGGGGAAGGGCAAGGAAGATTCTGGGTTTGACTCAAGAGAAGGATTATTTACTCACCTGTGACTCCTTTGGTAAAGGAGCTAGACAAAAATAGAGCTCTACTGAATTATGGGCTAGGTTCTTCTTTCCTTTCTGTCTCTTCGCTTTCATTCTAAACTCAGGTCCTTTGTCCATGATGGGTAGATTTTTTTTTTTTTTTGTATATAATTCATATAAGAGGCACATACAGTCTACAAAGGAAGAAATTCATGAGAGATCAAAGGACATATACTCTTTCCCCCTCCTAACACTCTAGCCGCAAGCTACTTCTACCATTAATTTTTGTAAATCTAGCTGATGTATTATAGGCAAGGGAACTAATATCACACTTTTGTAATCTTAAGGAAAGAAAAAAATACCTGTAACATGAATCGGATCCAGCCTTAAACAAAGGGCAAGCTTTGGCCCTGGAGTGCCATTTCTACCCATTTTGTGAAGTCAGCTACTGTGCATATGTGCACCCGAGCGTTCACTGATTTTACAGGATAAGGCGCAGTGAGCACCGCGTGCTGGAGGCCGAGGTTAGGTCTTGAGGCTGTGCAGAAATCTTCTGATTAAAGCTGAACACGCACTGTAAAGTTGCTCAGGCATGTACACAGAGTTAGTTTAAGAAAAGCTTCCCACCCCTCCTTTGTTCCACCTACAGGAGTCAAACTTCTTTTGCTTTAGCTGGGGAAAGGCATGTTAAGTGTGGGTTTCAGATTTCTCCAACCCATATACGCAAACAGTTCCACAGCTGATGCTCTTTTAAGCTTCAGTCACACTGGGGCTTTGAGATAATGCTATTAAACTGGAGTTAAAAGAAAATCAGCTGCTTGCTGAGTAGGCGGGGGGGGGGGGGAGGGGGGGTGAGAAACAGGCCCCAGACAAGCCGCGACAGCAGCAGTCCCGAGCAGCTGGTGAAATTCTGTGGCTGGAAGGCTGGGGCGACCTCACGGAGTGGGGGGTGGCGTGGGGTGGGGCGAGGCCCCTTCGAGGGAGTGCCTCCTGCCCTCAGTGCTGATGAAGGAAGCGGGCTGAGGAGCGCCAACAGGAACCCAAGGAGGAGAACACTTGCTAAAGAGGGCCGAGGAGGGAAAACCGCCAGGAGCTTGGAATTTGAGGGTCACAGAGGAGCAAGCCCTTTCGCTCTACTTTATTTTCATTTCTGTGTTTCTTCTTACTTTTCGTTGGCTTTTTCATTTCATGTGTCTTATTTTATTATTTGATAAGGTAAAACGTTGAGATTAAGATTCTTAACCATAATTAGCCCAGGTATCCATCTCCCTGCTAGGATGGAGGGCGGTTGAGTGGGCAGTTATTAGCAATGCTACAGAAGTAAACAGAGATACCCAGAAAATGTTTCACTTTTGCATTCCCTAAAAGGATCTGGCAGCAAGACATAGTAGGCTTTTAAACCAGGCAAATTAGCTTGGAAAAGGATTTTCTAAATTTCCTTATTGACTTCTTTAATATATCAACGATTAGTCTGGCTGACTTAGTTCAGAGAGCTCTCTTGGTGTGAAGAGAATATACTCTGTGTCTACAACTTTCTATTTTCTGGTAAGAGGATAAGATACAGGAGATAAATAATTTCCCAGCAATTTTCATACCCCTGAGAATGAGTTAAGAAGCTAGAAGAGTGTCCCTACTTTCTCCTCTTCAGGCTCATGTCCAAATAGAAGCCGCTGCATTAAGAAGTGTGCAACCTCTCTCTAGCCAGGATGCCTTTTTGGATTCCAGGAGAAGCTGATTTGCAGGCCATCTTCTAGGCTATGAGTCAGCTTCCACAAAGGAAATTTGGCAATTATTGGTAAACAGACCACACAGCAGATGAGAGAGGGGCGGGTAGCTACTAGATAACCTAAGGACTTTGCCCAGGAACTAGAGGAGAGAGAGATGACGATGCCTGAAGACTCTGCCCCTGTTTTTTATGCCAAGTTCATTTAAATCACTCCCTGTCCTTGCTCAACATGTAGTGGGTTTAATGGTGACCCCTTCCCCCCCCAAAGGATAGTTTTAAGTCCTAACCCTGGATACTTGTGAGTGTGACCTTATTTGGAAATAGAGTTTTTGCAGATGTAATTAAGAATCCTGAAATGAGATCATCTTGATTTAGGGTGGGCCTTAAATCCAATGACTGTTGTTTTTATAAGAGAAAGGAAAGGGAGGGATTTGAGAAACATGGATGCTGAGACACAGGGAAGAAGACCATGTAAAGATGGAGGCAGAGATTGAAGTTAAGCTGCCATAAACCCAAGGAATACCAGGAGAGTGCTTTGAAATCAGTCTATTTGTTTATTTTAGAAATTTCATATTTTAAATCTTTTGTAGACAGAGGATTTACAACAAATTCTAAAGTACACAGAATAATAATAGAGTGAACATCCATGTATCCACAATCCATCGTCCAGACTTTAGAATTATCAATTTGACCAATCCTGTTTCACACATAGTCCCTGTAACATACAATCCTTGCAACATGCAGAGTAGGTCTCTTAATTCCTGATTTGTGTGTTTCTGACTCTCCACTCTCATTTCCAAGACAGTGGTGCCTGGGAATTTGCAAGTTGCTGAATGGCTCTTGAACAATTACTGACAGATGTGGGGCATGGAAGCACAGCTCCTATGTATTGGGTCTGGAAATGTCAAAGGTTTAATTTGTACTGCTGACCTCCACTGCAGGATCATGTTATAACTACTTTCTGTAGGACATTCCATGAAATCTCACCTGTACTCCTCACTCTAATTCTGTTTTCCCTGGCTAGCAGTGCTAACTTGACAAAAGGGGACCATAAATCCTTGTCACCAGGTCTGCTTTAGGGGAATTTGACCTAATACCCTCACCTATGAAGACCCTACTGTATTATATTGAAATAATCCCCAGCATTGTAGCATTTAAACTTTATTTCAATACATTATCTCTAAAAGTTAAGGACTCTTAAAAAATGCATTACTGTCATCACACTTGAATATGACAAAATTCCTTAATACATAAGATACCAGTCAGTATTCTAACTTCAATTGCTTCATAAATATAATTGTTTAATTGTTTGATTCACTTGATATGCAAACAAGGTTTTCACAGTGCATTTGATTTGAATTGTCTTTTTAATCTCTTAATTTAGAGGTTTCCTCTCCATCTTTTCTTTCTTTGATGTTTTTGTGTTAGAAAAAACATTGTGATTTTTCTTTAGTGTTTCCCAGTCTGGATTTAGCTGATGAATCTTCATGGTGTCTTTTAGCATATTTGTCTAGCCCCCATATATTGTGTGCATTGGTAGTTGAATTTAAAAGCTTGATCAGATTCAAATGTAATATTTTTGCTAAATCTCCTTCGTTGGTGGTGTCTGTCCTTTCATTAGGAAGCACATAATTTTCTTTCTCTTTCTGTTACTTAATTGCCATTAATAATTAATGTCTCTATTCATTAATATTTCAGGGACTGAAAACTGGTTATACTTTGATTCTTTTAATTCCTTTTTCATCTGTTACATGGATTAATTCTGTAAAGACTAATACTTGGTTTGTCTATTTGGTTATTGTTCAGTAAAATTCACATAGAAAAAGCAAGATGAATATTTACTTTTATTCTTTGGATCAGTTTTTAAAATAGTGGGTGAATTAGTATACGTCAATGGTGACCAATTTGTTTTCTCCTTTAGTATAATTATGAATTCATTAATTTAAGTGTACTTGAAGTGCTTCCTCCATTACAGTAAATATCTTTCTTATCCATTGTTTGGCCAATGGAAGCCCAATCAAATTGACTTGTTACTCCTTTTGTTATGACTAGAGTAGTTTTTGATATCTTCTTTGAGACTTATGAACTTCCATGATCATTTTGTATGTATTCAGCTCCATAGCTGGAATGGACATTTTTCCAAGGTGCCCTTTAATTTATATGCAAGGGTAGGTCATTAATTTTAGGACTCATCAGTGAGTGTAGGTAGGATTATTTTTTTAAGGTAAAATATATTATGAGTTCAACTGATTTTTTCAATTATAACTCAAAACTACTGAATTTTCATTTAACTGATTCTAATATTATTTCAAATCCCCTTTCTGCCACACACACAATGCCAATTCCCAACAGTGCTAGCAGTGATAGATTATTATCTGCTTTATCTCACAAAATATACAAAATTCTCCATTGATATTCACAATTTCACCAACAGTATGATTATGGAAATCAGTGTATATTTTTATTTTTGTTTTACTTTCATTGTTATGTTAAAAGCTCATGAAATATCTACCCCCTGGGTAGTTATGCCACCAAGTTACCCAATTTTGTTTATGTGTTTATAGTTATTTGTTGTATAGTTTTTATTTTTTCAGGATTGTGTGTGTGCGTGTGCATGTGCGTGTGTTTATGTGTATCCAAAGATATATTGCTCCTATTTGTTTGCCCACGATCCTAAACCCTTGGTCTACCTATTGGTAAACATTTTTTTTTATCTCAGTTTTTCATCCCATTGCTTGTTTATAAAATATAAACATATATATTCATGTCCTTTCTTAGGTAAACTGTAATATATTCACTCTTTTTCTACCTTGCTTTTTTCAATAAATGATAGATGTAAGAAGTTACACTAAGTAATATATAGAAATTTCCTTATTTATTTGTAAAGTAGCAGAGTTATACCTTGTGGCACATATAATAACCTATTAAATAAGTCCCATATTGATGGATATTTAGGCTAATTATCACTATTTTTTGGCTAATATAAAACAGTTCTTCAATAACATTGCCCATATTGCTCTTCATATTGTTTCTACTATATCTTTGGGATATATTCCTAGAGATGGGATTATAGGTCAAAGGGCAAATGTATGTGTAATTTCAGTAGATATTATTAAATTTTTCTTCATAAAAATGACACTGCATTAGGCAGGTCTATTTTTGTCTACTTAAAAAAATTTCTTTGAATGTCTTTATTTTAGGAGAAACAGTGTTTTATTTTGCTTTATTTATTTAAAGTTTATTTATTTATTTATTTTTGAAAGAGAGAAAGAGAGAGAGAGAGAGAGAGTGAGAGAGCATGTGTACGCATGAGCAAGGAGAGAGGCAGAGAAAGGGAGAGAGAAAATTCCAAGAAGGCTCTGCACTGTCAATGTGGAGTCACATGTGGGGCTTGATCTCACAAACCATGAGATCATGATCTGAGCCAAAGTCAAGAGTTGAACACTCAACTGACAGAGCCACCCAGGTACACCAAGTTTGCTTTACTTTAAGTAAATGAGTTACACTTATTTGATATGTATTGATAAGAACAATGGATTTAACCTTACCTCTGTCTTCATATGTTATATGAATAAGCTTTGTCTTTTTCTGACCAATGAACTAAACAGGACATCTAGTGCCTTTGGAACATAATAAAACATTTCCACAAATATTTTGTCAGTTATAATCATATTTTGAGAGTATACTTTTTTAGAATTTCTTGGATAAAGAAGAGAATTTAACCACATATTCTGTATGTTAATGCTAGTATAAACTGTAAATCTGCTTGCTAATAGATTGTGTAAACAAGAGAAGAATGCAGTTGGGTGATTCATGGTTGACAAGAAGAAATTAGTGAACTGCCTCTAGGTACGATCAACCTACTGTAGGTCAGAACGCTTCTTCCATCTGCTCCTCATATTTCTGTTTCAAATTCTGCGTGTAGCAGTGTCGAAAGCAGCAGCAGGAGTTTTCACCTGGTTGCTGTATTTCATTGTGAGGCTGATTTTATGATTCATATTTTGGTCCAAAAGGATCCATATTGGATGAATCTCTGGGCTCAGATTACTCCTTTGTCATCAAATACATTTATTGCCTGATAGGTATGACTTACCCCTTGCTGAATGTAATATTTGTTATGACTGGAGCTTTTTACTTTGACTTGGTATTTGGAGCATGAGATTAGTTCTGTTCTGCAGTTCTATGTTGTGCTATCAGAAAATTTCTTTCTTTGAATTTGGTACTTTAAAATGGTTGTTCTTTTCATTGTATTATACAAATTTTGAAGAGAAAAACAGTTCTATGTGTTGTTTCTAGTATTTTCACATTTGATAATAGTATCTGCATGCAGGTATGTAGCTTATATGATGAACTGGGTATTTGCAATCCACTTTTCTCCCCATTTTATTGTGTTAGCCCACCTTTTAGGTAAACCAATACATGGGCATTGAGCAAAACAGACACAAAACAAAATAACTTTTAGTGTAGGAAACAAATATACATTGGATTCAGCTTCCATTTACTAATTTTTTAAAATTGTCTCTCGAACAGGGTAATGATTAAAGGTGACAGAAAACAAACAAACAAACATGTTTTCTTTAGAAATCCTCTGCACAAGGTAACTTCAATATTGCTATTGGGTAAAGAAGGATTCTTTAATGAATGTATTGATGTGATGCCTTTTCTGTAGACAAAATGACCTCATGACTATGCTAACAATTAATGGAGAGTGGGACAGTAAAGCAAAGGAGTACCTGATGGGTGGTCCAGAAGCCCACTAACAGTTGATAACAGCATTTGAATATGCCTGAAGAGAGAAGGAGAGAGTGAGTGAGAGAGATCAGTGAAGGCAGCTGTGTATATATTTGTAGCTCCTCATGTTTAGGTGAGACGAGGGCGAAAGGTGCTCGATGGTTTACATGGACTAATCCATGAACATTTTTCTGGATCAATAAATGGACAAAGAGACTAAGTTGCTTTTTTCCCTACTTATCCTTGCTAGTCCATACTAGAATTAGAATCATGGTACAGCATAGCATCTTGGCCAAGAAAGAAGTCTTCAAAGTTATATATGATCCCGGATAAAGAGGACTGTTCTTCATACACATGTCACTATCACTTGGAAACTTTGTGAATATTATGGAGGGGAGAGCACAATGCCTTAAACATAGCCTATTTAGATTTTTGATTGCTTTAATTGTTACATACCTTTTATTATATTTTTCTTATATTTTCTTATATTCCCTTTACCTTCCCAAAATAAATTCTAGTCCTGCTTTCTAGAGAAATTCAATGTAAGACAGGAAAATCCTTCAAATATCTGGAGAAGAATATCAAGTAAGACTTAGACATTTTTCCCCTTCATTCTCCTTGAAGGTCAATCATTCTGCAGGACAAACTCTGCTTATACCAATACAAGCTTTAAAAATGTGGCATCCCACACCTTTTGGGATGAGCACTGGGTGTTGTATGGAAACCAATTTGTCAATAAATTTCATATATAAAAATAAATAAATAAAAAATAAAAAAAAATGTGGCATCCCAAACTGACATATACTTAAGATGTTGAATGATACATCCAACATTTGGTTAATGTACTATGTCTTTAAGTTTTGACATCTTATTTTCTTTAATCACTTACTATTTTAGCACTGAGTCATTTTGCTAATTCCTTTCATAATATTAGTCAACAAAAACTCTTAGGCATTTTTCATATAAACTACTTTTTGTCAAGATTTCCCAAGAATATAGTCATAAAATTGATTCTTTGAGCCCACTTGCAGGGTAGTTATTTTGGTTAAATTGATTTGTGTTAGTTTGGGCTCATCATTTACCCTGCCATTTTTATTTTTGAACCTTGATAATATCAATTGTATTAGTTAATCCTCTCAGATTTGGATCATTTGAAAACATAATCAGCATAATTTTTCTTTCTATATCTAAGGCATTAATAAAAATGTTAACTGGCTCAGAGTCAAGGACAGAGTACAAAACTATGCCATTATAAGCATCTTTCTAGTTACATATTGATCCATGGTTCAATGCTTTTGTGTATTCATTTAACAAGTATCTATTGAGTTTTTATTATGCATCAGAGGCTAATCAAGATGCTGAGGATATGACAATAAAAGCATACTAAATGTTCTCATAGAGAGGGCTGTTGATGGCCTATATTGCACCATTTTTGCAAATTATTTTTAAAAAATGAAACAGAACAAAGCAACCTGTTAAGTGAATTCAAGCTTTTTAAAATTAAATAAAAAGTATCTCTTTTATTGGGAAACAGTCAAATGCCAGTTGAATGATTTGTTAAGAAGAGCCGCTGGACTTCAGCTTCCAGGAGATCTGCAGCTGTCAACTTTATTCAGTGTACAAACTGCACAGTTTTCCATGATGAGCCCTAAACAGTCTGGTATATTCATATTTCACTCTTTTCTTTGCCTTTATTAATTTTTAGTGATTATTCACTGTTTATGTTTGTTGGGTTTCCTTATAATGCTCTTGGCTATGTAAATGAATGAGGAATGATTAATCTACTTTATAAGAATTAAAAGAACAAGGAATGGAGCAAACTTGAAGGTGGCTCAAGATGATGATAGGGATGATATGTCCTTCCAGGGACACAAGAAATATATGTGTGTGTATATTTTGTGTGTGTGTGTGTGTGTGTGTGTGTATATATATATATATATATATATATATATATATATATATACAAAAATCCCACCAAAAATCCCACCACTCCATGCAACAACTGGCAATTATAAGGAATCTCAAGAAACAAAAACTAATAAAACAAAGATATGTATATATCTTCTCCCTAATGAAATAAGAAAAGGTTTAGTACTTCACACCAGGCAACTGAACACTCAGGTCCTGCCATGGAGAGATAAGCCCCCAAACATCTGGCTTTGAAAACCAATAGAGATACGTTTGGGGAAACAAAGGGTTGTAAGGAACAAAAACTCTGCTCTTTTAAAAGGCTCACATAAGGGGTGCCTGGGTGGCTCCATTGGTTAAGCATCAGAATTCAGCTCAGGTCATGATCTCATGGTTCTGTGCTAACATCTCAGAGCCTGGAGCCTGCTTTGGATTCTGTGTCACCCTGTCTCTCTCGGCCACTCTCCCACTCACCTTCTGTCTGTCTGTTTCTCAAAAATAAATAAAAGTTAAAAAAATTACAAATAAATAAATAAATAAATAAATAAAAGGCTCACATGCAAACCCACTTGCCCAGCACAAAAAACCACAGTTTGAAAAGAGCCTATAACTATAGGTGAAGGAGATTTACTTGCTAAACTTATAATGTCTGCCAGAGGGGCAGAGTTTATTGGAACTCTCTCCAGGGGCAACAACACTGGTGGACATCATCTTACAATCTCTTTCTACCTTGCTGGCACCGGCAGGTGCCACTTTTGCACACTCATTCTAACCACCTTACAATGGCAAGTAAACAATGAAGAAATCAAAGAGGAAATTAAAAAAATATTTTGAGACAAATGAATGGAAACATGGCATTCTAAAATTTATGGGATGCAGCAAAGGTAAATTTAAAAGAGAAATTCATTACAGTATAGACTTAACTCAAGAAACAAAAAAAAATTCAAGTAAATAATTTTATGCATAAAATAGAAAAAAGAAGAATAAATGAAGCTCAAATTAGTAGAAGTAAGGGAATAGTAAAGGTCACAATAGAAATAAATAGAGGCAATGGGGTGCTTAGGTGCCTCAGTCGGTTGGGCGTCTGACTTCAGGTTATGATCTCACAGCTTGTGGGTTCGAGCCCTGCATCAGGCTCTGTGTTGACAGCCTGGAGCCTGCTTCAAATTCTGTGTCTCCCTCTCTCTCTGCCCCTCCCCTGCTCATGCTGTTTCTCTCCTTCAAAAATAGATAAGCATTAAAAAAAATTTATGAAAGAGAAATAAATAAAGGCTAAAATATAGAAAATAATACCATTAAACTAGGGCTGGCTCTTTGAAAAAAGAAAATTGACAGACCTTTAAGAAGGCTTATGAAGAAAAAAGTGAAAGGGCCCAAATAAAATCAGAAATGAAAGAGAGGTTACAAGGGTGCCTGGGTGACTCAGTCAGTTAAGCATGGGGCTATTGATTTCAGCTCAGGTAATGATTTCATGCTTTGAGTCCCATGTCTCTACACTGACAGTGCAGATCCACTCTCTTGCTTGGGATTCTCTCTCTACCTCTCTCTTTGCCCCTTCTCTGGTGGCTCTCTCTCCTCTCTCTGTCTCTCAAAAATAAATAAACTTAAAAAAAAAAGAAAGAGAGTTTATAGCCGATACCACAGAAATACAAAGGATCATAATGGAATAGTATAAACAATTACATTCCAACTAGTTGGACAACCTAGAAGAAATGGATACATTCCTAGAAATACCCAATCTTCTGAAACTGAATCATGAAGAAATAGAAAATCTAAAAAGACTGATTAATAGTAATGAAATTGAATCAGTAATTAAAAAAACCTCCAACAGTGGCGTCTGAGTGGCTCAGTGGTTAAGTGTCTGACTTTGGCTCAGGTCATGATCTCATGATTGGTGAGTTTGAGCCCCATGTCAGGCTCTGTGCTGGAGAGTTCAGAGCCTGGAGTCTGCTTTGGATTCTATGTCTTTCTCTGCTCCTCTTCTCTTGCACTCTGTCCCTCTCTCAAAAATAAACATTAAAAAAAAACAAAAGCAAACAAAAAAACCTCCAACAAACAAAAGTCAAGGACCAGATGGTGTCACTGGTGAATTTCATCAAACATTCAAAGAAGATTTAATGTCTTCCCTTATCAAATTTTGAGGGAAAAGGAGGCAAACATGGAAGAGGAAGGAATTTTTAAATCATTTTATGAGGCTAGCAGTATTCTCTGATACCAAAACCAGACAAAAATACCACAAACAAAGAAAATTATGGGCCAATATACCTCATGAAAACAGATACAAAACTCTTCAACAAGATTTTATCAAACTGAATTCAACAATTCAGTGAAAGGATCATACTCTGTGGTCAAGTAGGTTTTATTCCATGGATATAAAGATGGGTTCAACATCCAAAAATCAATCAACATGATATACTACATCATAAAATTAAGGATAAAAATCATATGATCATCTCAACAGATGACAAAAAAAAATCCCTTGAAAAATCAACGTCTATTTATGATAAAAACTCTCAACAAAGTAGATATGGAGGGAACAATAATAATAAACGCCATATATGGCAAACACACAGCTAACATCATACACAATGGCAAAAAGTTGAAAGCTTTTCCTCTAAGATCAGGAAGAAGACAGGAATCCCACCTTCACCACTTTTATTAAACATAGTATTAGAAGCTCTAGCCATAACAATCAGGAAAGAAAAAGAAATGCAATGCATTTAAATTGGAAAGGAAAAAGTAGAACTGTCACAAGTTGCAGATGACATGCTACTATATATAGAAAACCTAAAGTATCCACAAAATAACTATTGGAACTAATAAATAAATTCAACAAATTTGCAGGTTACAAAATTAATACACGGAAATCTGTTGTGTTTCTATATACTAATAGTGACCTATCAGAAAGAAGTTAAGAAAACAACCCCATTCATAATTTCATCAAACAGTATAAAATACCTAGGAATAAATTTAACCAAGCAGGTGAATGACCTCTACACTGAAACCAAAGAGAAGTAAGACACTGATGAAATAAATTTAAGAAGACACAGATAAATGGAAAGATATACTATGCTCATAGATTAGAAAAAGTAATATTGTGGGCGTGCTCAGTCAGTTGAGCATCTGACTTCAGCTCAAGTCATGACCTCATGTTCATGAGGTTGCGCCCCATGTCTCTCAGGGCCTGGAGCCTGCTTCTGATTCTGTGTCTCCCTCTCTCTCTGCCCCTCCCCCCTCCCTCTCTCTCTCTCTCTCACTCTCTCAAAAACAAATTCACATTAAGAAAAAAAAAGGACTGCTTTAAGAAGGGCTCAATTAAAAAAAAAAGAAAGAAAAACTAATATTGTTAAAATGCCTATACTACCCAAAGCAATCTATAGATTGAATTCAAACTCTACCATAATACCAAGGCATTTTTCGCAGAACTAGAACCAAAGGAATCTAAAATTTGCATGAAATCACAAAAGTTTCTAAATAGCCAAGCAATCTCATGAAAAGAAAAACAAAGTTGGAGCTATCACAGTCCTTGATTTCAAAGTATACCACAGAGCTATAGTAATCAAAACAGTATGATACTGGCACAAAAACAGAGCCATAAATCAATGGAACAGAATAGAAACCCAGAAAAAAGTCCATGCATATATAGTCAATTAATTTACAACAAAGGAATCAAGAATACACAATGAGGAAAGGACAGTCTCTTCAATAGATGATATTGGAAAAACTGGACCACTATCTTATACCACGTACAAAAAATAACTCAAAACATATTAAAGACTTAAATGTAACACCTGAAACCATAAAACTTCTAGAAGAAAATATTGTCAATAAGTTCCCTGACATTAGTTTTAGTAACATTTTTCTGACCTGACTTTACAGGCAAGGTCAATAAAAATAAATACAAACAAATGAGACTATGCAAAACTAAAAAGTGTTTTCACAGAGAAAGAAACTACTAACAAAATAAAAAGACAACTTACTGAATGGGAGAAAATATTTGGAAATCATATTGATAAGGGACTAATATCCTAAGTATATTAAGTATTCATACAACTCAATAGCAAAACAAAACAAAACAAACAAAAAAAAAAAACAAAAAAAACACGCACAAAAAAAAAACACAAAAAAACAAACCCAGGCATTCCAATTAAAAAGTGGGCAAATCTGAATAGACATTTTCTCAAAGACATACAGATGGCCAACAGACACTTGAAAAGATGCTCAACATCACTAATCATCAAGGAAATGAAAATCAAAACCACAATGAGATATAACCTCACACCTGTCAGATGGCCATTATCAAAAGCAAAACAAAGCTAAAATAAACCAACAAAAACAAAAACAAAATCAAAAGAAGAGATGGCAAGTGTTGGCAAGGATGTGGAGTAAAGGCAACCCTCCTATACTGTTAGTAAGAATAGAAATTGGTGCAGCCACTATGGAAACCAGTATGATGGTTCCTCAAAAAAGTTAAAAATAGAACCACTGTGTGATCCAGCAATTTTGCATCTGGGTATTTATGTGAAGAAAATTAAAACATGAAGTCCAAACGATATGTGCACTCCTATGTTCATTGCAGCTTTATGTACAATGGCCAAGATATGGAAGCAACCTAAGTGCCCATCAATAGATAAATGCATAAAGAATATGTGGTGTACATTTACAATGCAATATTACTCAGCCATAAAAAGAATGAGATCTCATCTTTGTAACAACATGGATGGATCTTGAAGGTATTACACTAACTGAAATAAGACAGAAAAAGATAAGTACCATATGATATCATTGATATATGGGATCTAAAAAACAAACAGAACAAACAAACAAAAGAAAACAGATCCAGACTCATAGGTATGGAAAACAGACTGATATTTGCCAGAGGTGAGAAGGGTTGGGGGATTAACAAAATGGGTGAAGGAGATTAAGAGATTGATCCAGTTAATTTCCAGTCAAAAAATAAATAAGTCATAGGGATGTAATATATGGCATAGAGAATATAGATAATATTTTGTTAACTGTATGGTGACAGATAGTAAATGGAGTTACTATCATGATCCTTTTGTAATGTGTGTAAATGTTGAATTACTATGTTGTATACTTGAAACTAATACAATATTGTATGTTAATTATACTTCTATTTGGAAAAAAAGTAAATAAAAAGGAATGGAAGAAACTCAACTAAGACATGTTTATGTTTAACTTTCTATTTAGATATATCTTCCCAAGAGAATAATTAGTGTTACTATTGGAGATTGTGGAAGGGACAGTTATCTGTTCACTAAAGATTTCTGTTCCTGTTTCCATAGCATAGAATTGTAGCTCTGAGGTGGCTGATGGACATTGACTACATTTCCCAGAGCCTTTGCTCCTTTTATTCATGGGTCATGTGTTAGTACTCAACAAAGGATAGCAACAGAATTGATGTATTCCACTTTGGAGTAAAGAGATTTAAGATATGGTTGTGACTACCTCACTCTCTTTCCCCAACTACACATGAAAGGAAAATATATGATGCCCTCCTGTAGTAGTTCTCAACATTTTTTATCTCAAGGTCCCATTACAGCCTTAAACAATATTGAAGATCTCAGGAACATTCATATTTATAAATTATTTTTTAAATTTATTTTATTTTGAGAGAGAGAGATAAAGAGAAAGAGAGCGCAGGAGAGGAGCAGAGTGAAAGAGAATCCCAAGCAGGCTTCTCACTAAGAGTGTGGAGCCCCACGTGGGGCTCAATCCTATGAACTGTGAGATCATGACTTGAGCTGAAAGCAAGAGGCAGATGCTTAAACAAATGAGCCACCTAGGTGCCCCATGTTTTTAAATTATATCCATCAATATTTACTGTATTAGAAATGAACATTGAGAAAAAATTTAGAAGTATTTATTTTAATACATTTAATTTAAAAGTAAAAAACATTATATAAACAATCGATTTTATGACAAAATAACTATATTTTCCAAAACAAAAATATAGTGAGAAAATGGGCATTGTTTACATTTTGAAAAGTCTTTAATTCTTCATTCAAGTGGCTGTGGTATCACACGTTATATAGTTCTGGAAAATGCAATTATTTACTTATGGGATTAGAATAAAAAAGACATATGACATTTTACTATTATCATAAAAATAGTTTTGCTTCATGGATCCACTGATAGGGTCATGGGGATTTTCAGGGATTCTGGATCATTGCTGTCATATGGGAATCCTTGGGAGCCATCAAATAGAAATAGTTAGGTTTTCTGAATCACCATATGGAAATCCATATTGTACAAGGAACACAAGTATTGAAATGTTACATGAGAGAGAAATAAAATGCTATTATGTTAAGCCATTAAGATTTGGGAATTTATATATTACAGAAGCTAGTATTGCCCTGTATAGAACAGAAATCCACAATATACTAATTCTGATATATTAGGAAATTTTACTTTTTATGATGTTTGTCCAGGAATTGTTCTTTTTTATTCCTAGCATACATGCCCAGCAATTTCCAGCAAATGAAAACTGACATACAATATCCACAGGAGGCCCGAGAAATAATGGGATTTATTTGGTTGGGAAAAGAATTTTAACAGGAAAACTAAAGGCATTGATCTATTCTAGAAATGAGATGGCCCTGGGAGCTTACTATTACTTTCTAAGTTTGTGAAAGCTTATCTAGGTGGTAGCTAATAATGCTGGGTGTGTGTGTTCGTGCGTGCGTGTGTGCGTGTGTGTGTGTGTGTGTGTGTGTGTAGAATGATAGAGGCTGAAATGATAGTATCTTGAATTTGGGTTAATCAGTAGAAATGATAACATGATCATTATTGTTTTGAGACAAGAAATTGAGCTATTCGGAGCTCTAGAGAAGGTTATTCTTTAGAAAGATGAGTAAAGATGTGCTATGAACAAGTCTCCTTCAGAATGGTTAATACAGAAAAAAACATTGAGTATGTGTGTATATAATCAGGTATAACAGTAAAGTCGCAATAACAATGATTATTAGGTGGGAATTATTGTTATAACCAATCCCAGAAGAGGGGACAAGGAGGGAAGTGGAGGCCTAATTTATTTGTCTTTGAGATGCATGCACTGTGAAGGGAGGAATTTGTCATTTGAAGTCCTTTCTGGACCTGCGTTTCAATGATTTTTAAAATCTTTTTAGAAAGTTTTTATTTAAACTCCAGTTAGTGAACATATGGTATAATATTAGTTTCAGGTATACAGTATAGTGATTCAACACTCGGATGAATATCTGTAAAGTATGGTGTAAGCTTGACTGGCATCTATTGTTAAGGGAAAAAATGTTCTATTTCTAATAACTAGTGTTAACACTATGAAAATTTTCTTTCCCCTCCATTTCTTAGTTAAGAAAAAATAATCAGTAATTATATTTGTGGAGCAACCCATCATAGTGTTATGATTAAAAATGCTATTGGAAATGGCAATGCTTGGCATTAAGAAATTAAAAAAGAGAGCTGTATAGCATTTGACAATCCAAAGAGTGATATATAATTTATTTTTGGTTATTTATTATGTGGTAAAGGACTGGAAAAAATTTACTGATAAGCACTGATTTAAGGATACCTATTGTTGCCATTAGATATTACACATTTTCTTTTTAGGTTTTGGCTTGTGGCTTAAAAAACTTGGAAAAACAGAATTATTGATTTCAAAAAGAGTATCGTCTCACTTTCCTTTAAGCCACTTTTCTCCCTGTATTCAGCGCATGCACTATTATTTATAAGAGTTAAGACGCATACTTACATACTCCACTGAACACAAAATTAACTACAGAGAACAGAAAATGGCTTATTTATCCCCAAGCAAGTGCAGATTGAAATAGAACATGAAGATGGGAAAAGAGAGTCTATTTTGATTTATTGATCCTTGGTCTTTCTTGTTATTCTGTTGCTCAAATACTTCCTCTGTCCTGTCCTTTGAGCACCAAGGACTTCGGATGTATCTCTTGACTTTCTACGTGCCTACTTTTAAGAAGTACTCCTCTCTCATTCTCTCTGTTTCTGTGTCTTTGTGTCTGTGTCTGTGTCTGTCTCTCTTTTCTTCCACCAATTTAGTATTCTACTTTCTTCAGGGCTTCTCAACACTTGAGATAGGTCACTTGGTGTGACGTGTTGCATGGGAATTCCGGGCTTCTTGTGGTAAATGACAAACAAGAACAAAAAGACAGAATGAGAATGGGCCCAAAGGTCTAATGCAAATATCGATGGTGAGACAGAGAGGGACATTCAAGTAGCAAATAATTTAATAGACGCACACAGATATTTGATAAGAAGATGTGAGTCCTGTGTCTAATTTCCTGTTTTGTGCATTTGAGTTGCTGATCCAGTGGCAGTAAGAAAGGTAGACACAGAATCCTCCTTTTATTTCCAATTAGGTGATACTCTTGGTGCCTGAGCCTGGACAGCTCACAGATGTACAAACTAAATGTATCCCACTTCCTACAAAATCTTGATAAATGCAAACTTGTATAGGTCCTACCAGTAGATTAACCAATAATTACGATGTAGGCTATTGTCAACTCTATATTTTGTGTCCTTGTTTTCATATACACCTTACTGATATGTTGGGGGATGTTTTGTAATGAACCAGGTGACAGACGCTATTTTCAAAGAGAAATTCTCCCCTCCACTTGCCTTCGATCTATAGACCCGCAAGTTTCAGATGCTAATAACTCTTTGATCTGGTCCTAGTAACCTCTTTTAAAATGGTTTCTTCTGTAGGAAAACTTCAAAATAATCAGTGGTGATATTGATGATCAAGAATATTTGGCTTCTGGCTTAAGAAATTCTTGAGATTAGTACTACAGTGATTTGAAAATGCTGTGGTTTTTCTTTTAGAATAAAAGCATAATTTAATTTTATAAATAATAATAATGTCCTTTGTCATGCACTCAGTGAAACTTTCTTTGACAAAAAGTTGCTTAATTCAGATGCACAAACAAGACCTATAATTATGAGACCAAGTCCAGCAATTACTCTGAGTTGATTCTTCTATTTTGGCAGCTCCGGGGAAAAAGAAGAAATTCAATGTTAGCTACTCAAGGGGAATCCAGTACTTTTTCAATCACTGGAGTTTTCCTGGGGATGAATCTGAACCTAGTTTTAAGGACCACAAGGTTCAACACTATTCATTATTCCACTGTTCTGCTTCTGAAATCAGATGTGCTGTTTCACTTTCAGCTGTGAAGTTTTTCCAGTGTCTGAGCTTATTACCATACATGGGTTTAAGCAGATTCTCATTTTCTTATATTCTGCCCCTCTCCCTTCCTTTTGGTTCTTCTGCATGATTTCCCTATCCTCACTGTGTCTGCTTTGTGTTTCCTTGCTCGTCTTACAGCAAGGTTGCCTACTTGCAGCATATCTGTTCTCCTCGGGAGGCATTTAAATGGCTTCTTGTTTGCAGCCCACTGCACTCGAGGGCTGCAAATGGAAATAAGAGGAGGGCTTGTGGACATTTCCCATTGTCCTTAAATATCCAGGGAGCTCCACTGTGATGAATTAACTGAAGATTGTAAGAAACATAGGGACGAACAGATATGGTCTTCTTTTCTAATCCGTATTATACAATTTTTGTGATGGATTTTTTCTGTGATTCATCTAGTTCCCTTGTTGCTCGGTTTTGTGAAACAGGCTGAAACATTTTATTTTCCTGCTGTGAGGCAGCCTGCACAAAAATGAAGCACAAATCATTTGTCTGGTGTCATACTAAAATACTGCAATTAAACATATATAATAATTTAATTAAGGTTCATTCAAATCTGCTGCCTTCCTATTTATTCGGTTTTCAGGGAAGGATCATTAAAGGGGCCAGAAATGCCAGTTCTTGTTGCTTTCTGGTTTTTCTCTTAAACACACAATAGAGGATTAATTGCTGCATTGTCTTGAATATGCTGAATGCTATCAACAATATCACTTTCAGTCTTAGAGATAGGTCATAGGGAGCACGCCTCTTAGAAATCCTCAGCTCTCTTCTTTTAATCCCACCAGTTGACTAATTGAAGTAACATTTCCTAGCAGCACTTCCAAAACCTGATTTTCAGCCTACCTGCCTTTGACTGCCAAGTAAAAGAATGCACACCCTGTAAAGGAATACAAGAGTCCCTTTTTCCTCCTACTCCCACTCATACAGCCTTCAGAAAGCTGTAATCAAAATTCTGCAGCTTCCTCTCTGATGTTATGTTCTTTACATGACATCTAGAGGCCAAAATTGATGTGAGCCGTAATTAATCTTTCCACGTGGCTATGCAGACCCTTGGTATATCAGGGATAAGAATCACACCGTCTGCATACTTAAACTTACAGAACATCCGAGCACCAATCTATATTCTGAGCGATGCCCAGTTTGATCCCATCATCCTACGGATATAAAAGATATAGGAAAAGAAAGCAGCCTTATGAGGAAAGAAAAGACTTAAAAGAACAAAACTGCTTTCTTCTGAGTTTGCATTTTCTATGCAATAATGTCTGCTGTTAATTTCCACACAAATTGTGAAATAATCTAATTAGTGTTCCTGACATTTACCCATGACAGTCAAAATCCTGCTGGTAATCAATAATGTAAATGTAAAGTGGCTGATTAAATTTCCTTTTTTTTTCCATCAAAAATTTTAAGGGCAAAATTCATTTTACTGTCCCTTATGTGTTCTCAGAACACTCTTCTGACTCCAGCTTTAATCTGCAAATTCACAGAAGGCACAGAGAAGAATTTAACTCATGTGAAGGATAATTGATACTGTCACTACTTGGCTATGAAGCAGTTCTCTGCATTTTTTTTCAATAGTCTTCCCCAAATAAGTATCAGAACCATGCAATCACTATAGTTGTAATTAAGGAAATATTCCAACCTTCCTTTTCTAATATTTTAATATCAGAAAACTTAAATCCTGCCATTTTATAATTGAATCATGAAGATAGATAAAAATGTTTTGTTTAAAATCCTTCTCTATTGTGATGATGCAGTGGAATGAATGTTTGTATCCTTGCTCCCCCAAATTCATATGTTGGAATCCTAATCGCCAATGGGATGGTATTAGGAGGTGGTGCCTTTGGGAAGTAATTAAGTCTGAGGGTGGAGCCCTCATGAATGGGAACAGAACCTTTGTAAAAAGGATTCCAGGGAATCGTCTTGTTCTTTTCTTTTTCTTTTCTTTTTTTTTTTTTAAAGGTTTATTTATCTTGAGAGAGAGAAAGAGAGCGCGAGCATGCAAGCACGTGAGCGGGGTGGGGCAGAGAGACAGTGAGAGAGAGAATCCTAAACAGGCGCTACGCTCAGTGCAGAGCCCAACAGTGGGCTCCATTTCACTAACCTTGAGATCACCACCTGAATCGAAATCAAGAGTCGGACGCTTAGCTGACTGAGCTACCCAGGTCCCACCCCCCCCCATTCTTTTCCCACTAAATGTGAATAAAAAGAAAGTTGCAGTTTGTAATCTAGAAGAGGGTTCTTACCAGAACCTGACTATGCTAGCACCCTGATCTTGGACATCTAGACTCCAGAACTGTGAGAAATAAATCTCTGTTTTTTATAAACGTCCCATTCTGTATAGTACTTTCTTATAGCAGCCTGAACTAAGAGGATGACCTTAGCTATGACTTTTAAAAACATGTTTTTTAAACTTTTAAAAACACACGCAGACACACACAGACACACATGCATATATATGTATACACACATACAGCTGATTAAGTCTTCCATAGATATTTTGTGATATTTATTTTCAAACATATATATCTGACCTAAAATCATATCCCAACTCATTGAAACAATGTAGTAAATAACTACTTTTGTGTGTCGATCTGTGTGTGCACACACATGTGGATGTGTGTGTGTGGTGACCTTGATCAATTTCCTGCCTTGTGCAATGCTCTGTTTTTCAGCCATCTTTGTTGCTATTTGCACATGTGGCTCACTGCATCTTAATGCTGCTTTATGGCCCATGTCCCCTACATTTTACTGACCAATTCCCTGGTAATGGAAACCTAGGATGCCCATGTTTCCTATTACCGTAAAAAGTGCTAAGATAAGTCTCTCTATAAATATCACTACACTGATTTGTGCATGTACTTTTTCGAATATATACTAAGACTGAGATTTCTGTGTCATAGGAAACACGCATACGTAATTTTGCTAAATATTCCCAGATGGCTTTCCAGAATGGCTGTTGCAGTATACACTGCCAGCAGGGCGTGAAAGTTCCTGTCTACCCGCATCCTTGCCAGCAATTGGAATTAACCCATATTCTGAATTCAGCATTCTGATGAATATGAAATTCTATCTCGTTGTTACAATTTGTAATTATTTCATTAATAGCAAGTTTGAGCAACTTTACATTTGCTCGTCAGATGTTTGGGTTATTCTGTGAGTTGCCTTTTCAAACCTTTTGTTCATTTTCCTATCAAATTTTCTTTCTTTTTCTTGGGGAATTGCAATTATTTGTATGTTTTCTTTTTAAATCATTCATCAGTTTTATTGTATTGTATTTTATTTTATGTATGTATGTATTTATTTTTTAAACATTTATTTATCTTTGAGAAACAGAGAAAGACAGAGCATGAATGGGGGAGGAACAGAGAGAGAGGGAGACACAGAATCTGAAGCAGGCTCCAGACTCTGAGCTATCAGCACAGAGCCCGATGCGGGGCTCGAACTCACTGACTGTGAGATCATGACCTGAGTCGAAGTCGGATGCTTAATCGACTGAACCTCCCAGGCTCCCATTTATCAGTTTTAGATGTTATAAATATATTCTTCCAACTGCCCTCTATTAAATCGTCCTTAATTTTGATGTGGTCAGTCTATATTCTCAGTTTGTGGTTTTTGCTTGAATATGTTAAATATTGATGTCTATAAGATTATAAATATCTTCCTCAGTAGCTAAATTAGCTTTATATTTTCTTTTCTGTAATTGGTTTCCTAATCTGGAAGATATGTTTATCTATTTGTAAGTTAGGGACCCAGATTTAACTTTACATATAGAGAGACAATTTTCCCTGCAGTATCACGAAACAAATATCTATCCTTTTGCCATGATTTTGTGATGCCATGTTCTCCTTCCTCAGCTTTTTTGAGATAAAACTGACACACAACATTGTGTAAGTGTAAGGTATACGACATGATTTGATGCACATTTTATTGCAAAATAATTATCACAGTAAGGTTAGTTAACATTTCCATCTCACATAATTATAGTTTTTTTTTGGTGAGAACATTTAAAATTTGTTCTCAACTTTCAATTATATAACACAGATACAATATAGTATTGTTAACTCTAGTCACCATGCTGTATTTAAGGTACCCAGAAATTATCTTTTTAAAAAATGTTTGTGTTTTTTTTTAATGTTTGGTTATTTTTGAGAGAAAGAGGGTTGGGGGAGAGAGAGAGAGAGACAGAGAGAGTTCAAGGTGGGGGGGGGGAGGGCAGAGAGAGGGAGAGGGAGAGAATCCGAATCAGGTTCCATCAGTGCTGTCAGGGCAGAGCCCGGTGAGGTGCTCCATTTCACAACTGTGAGATCATGACCTGAGCCAAAATCAAGATTTGGATGCTTAACCAACTGAGCCACTCAGGCACCCCCAGAAATTATTTATCTGAAAACTGGAAGTTTACAACTTTTAACCAGCACCTCAACCCTGGCAACCATCATTCTATGCTGTTTCTATGAATTTGTGTTGTTTTGTTTTGATTTGTTTTGTTTTTATTCCACCTATAAATGCAGTATTTGTCTTCTTTCTGACCTATTTCACTTAGCATAATGCCCTCAAGTTTCATCCATGCTGTTGCAAATAACAAGAGTTTTCTTTATGTTTAAAAAATATTCCATTAAAAAAAATTTAATGTTTATTTTTGAGAAAGAGAGAGAGTGAGATATAGAGCGTGAGCAGGAGAGGGGCACAGAGAGAGGGAGACACAGAATCCAGGGAAGGCTTCAGGTTCTGAGCTGTCAGCACAGAGCCGGACGTGGGGCTGGAACTCACGAACCGTGAGATCATGACCTGAGCTAATGTCAGTCGCTAACCGACTGAGACACCCAGGCGCCCCTATTCCATTGTTACATATGCTACATTTTCTTTGTGCATTCATCTGTTGATAGACACTTAAGTTGCTTCCATATCTTGGCTAGTATGAATAATGCTGCAATGAATAGGGGAGGGCAGACATCTCTCTGAGATAGTTACTTCATTTCCTTCAGATGTATACCCAGAAGGGGGATTACTGGATCATATGATAGTTCTGTTTTCATTTTTAATTTTTTGAGGAAACTCTATAGTGTTTTCCATAGTGGCTGTACCATTTTATATTCCTATCAACAGTACATAAGTGTTCCCTTTCCCTGAAATCCTCTCTAACACTTGTTATTTCTTATCTTTTTAATAATAGCCATTCTAACAGGTATGTCTCATTATGGTTTACATTTGATTAGTAACATTGAGCATCTTTTCATGTATCTGTTGGACATTTGTATGTCTTTGAAAAATGTCTATTCAGGTCCTCTGCCAATTTTCAATCAAATTAGTCTTATTGTTATTATTTGCTTTTAAGTTGTTTGAGTTCCTCATATATTTTGGATACTAATCCCTTATGTGATATATAGCTTGCAAAATATTTCTCCCATTTTTTTAGGTTGCCTCCTCATTCTGTTGATTGCTTCTTTTGCCAGGCAGAATCTTTTTTAAATTGATGTAGCCTATTCCATTGAGTATTGCTTTTGTTGCTTGTGCTTTGAGTGTCATATGCAAATATTTTTACCATGACCAATGTCAAGTAGTGTTTTTTCTCTATATTGTCTAATAGGAGTTTTATGGTTTCAGGTCTTACATTTAAATCTTTAATCCTTTCAAGTAAATTTTTTGTGAGGTGTATAAGATAGGGGTCTAATTTCATTTATGCAAAAGTTTTCCTGTTATAATTTATTGAAAAGACTGCATTTTCCTTATTGGATATTCTTGGCTCCCTTGTCATATATTTGCTGACCATGTATATGTGGGTTTATTTCTGAATTCTCTATGCTGTTCTTTTGGTCTGTGTATCTGTATTTATGCCAGCAACATACTGTTTTGATTACTCTAGATGTGTAGTATAGTGTGAAATCTGGAAGTGTGATGCTTCTGGCTTTGTTTTTCTTTCTCAATATTTCTCTGGCTATTTGGGGTATGTTACCATTCTATATGAATTTTAAGATTTTTTTTCTATCTGTAAATAATCTCATTGAAATTTTGATAAGGGTTACACTGAATCTATAGATGGATTTGAATTGTACAGGTATTTTAACAACATTAATTCTTCCGATTGTGGTGCCATCTTATTGTGTATCAAGTACTCACATGCACATCGTATTTGTTTATTTATTTACTTATTTATTTACCTGTTTCTCACTGGTACTACACCCAGGTTTTGTGCTAAACTTCCTAACTATGTATTTTAACTGGCTAGAAGAGTCATATATCTTTGTTCTTTATCACAATTACCCTATTTGTATGTAAACATATTCAATGTGAATATTAGAATTAGTTTGTCAGGTTTGAAAAACATATTTCTCCTTGATTTAGAATATCATTGAATTTGTAGATTGGAGAGGAATGTAAGTGCTGCCATATACATATGGATACATAATATCTTCCATATATTTAAACCTTTTGTGTCTTTTAATAGAAGTTATAAATTTTCTCCCGAAAGTTCTTATGCGTTTTTTGACTGAATTGATTCCCAAATATTTAATCATTGTGTTGATAGTGGGAATGATGCCTTATTTTCTATTATAGTTTCTACTTGGCTTTTGCTGGTAAAGAAATATCATTGATTTCAAGCTCATTATGTGTCCAGAAAGCTTGCTGAACTTCTATAATAGTTTTAATATTTGACTGTTTCTGTTGGATTTTCTTATGGCTTATTGCATCAACTGGGGCTAGATTCATTGGCCTGAGGAGATACGTTGGATATTCATTATTTGTCCCTTTGGATTAACTTCTCATCATTCTTCGCCTTCCTATGTGCCCTGAGAGGCTATATAACAGAATCCACTAGCTGGCTTCTTTGCCCTCTGGCTTCTGATTGGATTCAGTTAATTAGACTTGCTGGCAGGAGATCAGAGGGTATCTGTCAAATGAGTCTAGGGTATTTATTCCCCTGGTTCTTTCTAAGCCTTGCCACTATTCTAAGTAGTGGTTGAATTTCTCTACTGATGATCACAGCTTCTGCTAATAGCTGTTTTTCCTATAGCTATAATTCTTTCTCTGGCTTTGGTAAACATTTATTTTACTGTTCAGTCTTAGGTGTGGTAACAGCTTCCATTATTGCCAACCCTGAGGTACTATTCCATCATTTGCTAGTTTTTATTAAGTCTGTTCACCAAATAGGAAGAAAAGAGTCAGTACTGGGCAATGTGCCACCCTGAGAGGGAACTGGTGCCAATTCCACAAATGCCAGACAACATATACCTTTTCTTCTTACATCTAGTCCAATGTTAGAGGATCCCAGACATCCTAGTATAAGGAGGATGAGAAGGAGAAGACCAAGTTCTGGGAGAAAGGAGGACTCATGCTTAATACTCTACCTAGTCCTGACTTCTGTGTTGAAATCAGTAAAATACTGGATGAGAGAGAAGCTTTATATTAGCTGGATATTTTATTATTTAATTGAGACTGTTGTGAATGAAAGTGACAAGATTTAAAAAAAAAAAAACAAAAAACCTAAATGTATCCAGGAAAAGTTGGCCTTGTCTAAAATTTCTTATGTAGGCAGAGAAGAACAATGAACAATCATGCAGACTGTGATTAAGAGGACAGCTTTAAAAGAATTAGAAGAATGCATTTTTATTTGTTTTCTCTGAATCCCGCTGAGTTCAACTCATTCAATAAAAAGGTTACTCATATATTACAAAGTATAGAAGTTCATTTGCATGTATATTTCGCACACATATATCTGTTCATAGTATTAAGATATGAAAAGAGGGGCTCCTGGGTGGCTCAGTCGGTTGAGCGTCCGACTTGGCTCAGGTCATGATCTCATGGTTTGTCAGTTCAAGCCCTGCGTAGGGCTCTGTGCTGAAAGCTCAGAGCCTGAGCCTGCTTCGGATTCTGTGTCTCCTTCTCTCTCTGCCCCTCCCCACTTTGTGCTCTGTCTCTGTCTCTGTCTATACTGACAGCTCAGAGCCTGGACACTGTTTCAGATTCTGTGTCTACCTCTCTCTCTCTCTTCCCCTCCCCCACTCACACTCTGTGTGTGTCTCTCTCTCAAAAGTAAATAAACATTAATTTTTTTTTAATTTATCAATGTATATTGGAAAGAAAGAAAGAAAGAAATGGGAAGTTTCAACAACAGTTGACAGAATTTCAGAAACTATTTTAAAGATCCCATAGAGCTCCCCTCAGACCTTTCTATGTCCCTCGGCCAAAGATGACCAAGAATACTCCAATAGCTGAACAAATTTGATTTATTGCTTGTTGCAATGAAAAACCAAACACCCCAGAGAAAACGATAGGGACATTTCAGTAATAGTGTGTTAGAAGCTACTTATTACATGATTTAAGTTCGTGTTAAGTAATTTTAGATTAAGAAAGCAAAAATTGGCTCTGGATTGAGCAACATTGTGTATGTTCATAAATCTTACCTAAAAGAAACAGGACTAGAATGAGGCTAATGTTGTCATTAGTAAAGAGGCAATAGTTATTCTTATTATGCAGGTAGAGGGAGATGGCTGGTCACTTTTGCATCCTGGACAATGTTCATGATTTGTTTCTTTGTCATCATCCATCACAGTTAGAGTATTCTTGTCTGATGTTGATGTTGCCTTAAATTGTTTTTGTCAAACAGGAGAACACTAAAACCTGTTTGTTTGTTTTTTTAATGAAAAGGCATTTTAGTGACTATTAATCTTAAAGCCTTTTTTTAAGTTCCTTTTAATTTCAGTTGGCTAACATACAGTGTGATATTAGTTTCATGTGTATCATTTAGTGATTCAACACTTCCATACAGCACCCTGTGCTCATCACAAGTGCATTACTTAATCCCCATCACCTATTTCACCCATACCCCCATCCACTTTCCCCCTGGGAACCATCAGTTTGTTCTCTATATTGAAAAATCTGTTTCTTGGTTTGTGTGTGTCTCTCCTTTTTTTTCCTTTGCTCGTTTATTTTGTTTCTTAAATTCCACATAAGTGAAATTATATGGTATTTCTCTTTCTCTGACTTATTTGTTTAGTGTATATGTATATATAGTATATACAACATGGATGGAACTAGAGTAAAATGCTAAACAAGTCAGAGAAAGAGAAATACCACATAATTTCACTTATGCGTAATTGACACAAAAAACAGACAAATAATCCAGTTAACTATGGGCAGAAGACATGAACAGATATATATATATATCTGTTGGCCATCCGTATATCTTCTTTGGAGAAATGTCTGTTCATGTTTTCTGGCCATTGTTACTGGATTATTTGTTTGTTTGTTTGTTTTTTTGGTGTCTAGTTTCATAAGTTCTCTATATGTTTTAGATACCAACCCTTTATTGGACATGCCATTGGCAAATATCTTCTCCCATTCAGTAGGTTGCCTTTTCCTTTTGTTGATGGTTTCCTTCATTGTGCAGAAGCTTTTTATTTTGATGAAGTCCCAATAGTTTATTTTTGCATTTGCTTCCCTTGCATCAGATGACATATCTAGCAAAAAGTTGCTAAGGCTGATGCTGGAAAAGGTACTGCCTGTGGTCTCTTCTAAGATTTTTATGGTTTCAGGTCTCACACTTTGGTCTTTAATGCATTTTGAATTTATTTTTGTGTATGGTGTAGGAAAGCAGTCCAGTTTCATTCTTCTGCCTGTTTCTGTCCAGTTTTCTAACACCATTTATTGGAGAGACTGTCTTTGTCTCATTGGATATTCTTTCCTGATTTGTTGAAGATTAGTTGACCATATATGTAATTGTGCCTTTATTTCTGTATTTTTTAAATTCTGTTCTATTGATCTACATATCTACATATCTGTTTTTGTGCCAGTATCATTCTGTTTGATTACTCCAGCCTTGTAATATAACTTGAAGTCTGAAATTGTGATACCTCTAGGGTTGCTTTTCTTTTTCAAGATTGCTTTACTTGTTCAGGATCTTTTATGGTTTCATATGAATTTAGGATTGTTTGATCTAGTTCTGTGAAAATGATGTTGGTATTTTGACAGTGATTGCATCAAATGTGTAGATTCTTTGGGTAGTATAGACATTTAACAATATTTGTTCTTCCAATCCATGAGCATGGTTTGCTTTCCATGTCTTTGTGTTATCTTCAATTTCTTTCATCAATGCTTTAGATTTCAGAGTATAGGACTTTCACCTCTTTGGGTAGGTTTATTCCGAGGCATCTAATTGTTTTTAGTGTAACTGTAAATGGGAATCTTATCTTAATTTCTCTTTTCCTGCTTCATCATTGGTGTACAGAAATGCAACAGATTTCTGTATGTTGATTTTGTATCTTGCAGCTTTATTGAATTTGTTTATAAGTTCTAGAAGTTTTTTGGTGGGGTCTTTTGGGTTTTTTTATGTATACTATTATTTCATCTGCAAGTAGTGAAGATTTTACTACTTCCTTGCGAATTTGTATGCACTTTATATATTTGTGTTGTCTGATTGCTGTGGTTAGGACTTCCAGTACTATGTTGAATAAAAGTGGTGAGAGTGGACGTCCTTGTCTTGTTCCTGACCTTGCAGAAGAGTTCTCAGTTTTTCCCCATTAAGGGCAATGTTAGCAGTGTGTTTTTCACATATAACCTTTATTATGTTGAGGTATGTTCCCTCTAAACCTACTTTGTTGAGGGTTTTTTTTTCCATGAATGGATGTCATACTTTGTCAAATGCTTTTTCTGTGTCTATTGAAAGGACCATATAGTTCTTATCCTTTCTTTATTGTTGGATTTAGTTTGCTAGTATTTTGTTGAGGATTTTGCATTTATGTTCACAAGAGATATTGGTCTATAGTTCTCTTTTTTTCTGTGATATCTTTATCTAGTTTTAGTATCAGAGTAATGGTGGCCTCATAGAATGGATTTGGAAGTTTTACTTCCTTTTCTACTTTTTGGAAAAGTTTGAGAAGAACTCTTCCTTAAAAGTTTCGTAGAATTTACCTGTGAAGACATCTGGTCCTGGACTTTTATTTGTTCAGAGTTTTTTGATTACTGATCCAATCTCTTTGCTAGTAATTGGTTGATTCAAATTTTCTATTTCTTCCTGCTTCACTTTTGGTAGGTTATATGTTTCTAGGAATTGTCCATTTCTTCTAGGTTATCCAACTTGTTGACATATATTTTTTTCATAGTATTCTCCTATAATTGTTTGCATTTCTTTGGTGTTGGTTGTTATTTTCCTCTCTCACTCGTGATTTTATTTGAGTTCTTATCTTTTTTCTTGATAATTCTGACTAAAGGTTTATTAATTTTATTGATTTATTTCAAAGACTCAGCTCCTGGTTTCATTGATCTGTTCTATTGCTTTTGTTCTTGTTTTTTTTTTTTTTTTTCTTTTTGAGGGGGGTTGTTGTTTTTGTTGTTGTTTTATTTTAGTTTATATCTCATTTATTTCTTCTCTAATCTTCAATAATGCATACTTTTGAGTACCAGGCCAACTCTAAGTTCTAGCTGATATATCAAGCAACTAATGGATGTCAGTGGATACTTTTCACTTTCTCATACCCCATATATTCAATAAGTCCTGTTTCAAGTGGGAATACTTCCAACTGTATGATAATAGAAAGATAATAGGATTCTTAAGAGTTTTCAAGTGTACGGAGAGAAACTTTGTCTGAAAGCAGATGTGTTTTCTTCTAGAGTTTTGTCATTGTAGGAGCAATTGAATAGGAAGAACATCTCACTGAAACACCCAATGAGTGAGCAGTGATACTGACAAATATCTAAAATGTATATTCTCCCATACCAATCAAATAATGGCAGCTCTTCATATGTCAATATATCCAAATATACAGACTCCGTTTCTCACCTACCTCCCTCCATTTACATAGGCCTAGGACTCAGGAATTTCACAGATTTTTAACAAGGATTGCAAACACATAAATCCATTTTGTGAGTTTTGTAGGTCTCTATAGAAGGAAAGTATAATATAATAAGTTATGATGAAGTGTACCAGGACATACAACAAAATTTTATTCTCCAAAGTTTCTTCTTCATCATGCTGTCATTTTAGCTCTTTAACTCTTTTTTTTTTTATAAGAATGACTCCAGATCTTTTATTGCCTTCACATGTTTTACATTTTGATTAGGACAGTGAAATTTATTATCTCTACTCTTAAGAAATCAAATAATAAAACCACTCTTTGAGAAGAAAAGTCATATAATCATAGATCTGACTTTTTTCAAAGAAAGGATTCACCTTTAATTAAAAGAAAGCAATAACATAATCATATGCAATTTTTGTTTTTCCAAGTACATTACAGAACATTTTATTGTTTTTAAATATTATGGCTATATTTTGTGTTGTGCAAACTTGCTAGCTCTTTATTGAATGAAGAGAAATATCACTTTTTTTTGTATCTTCTTTGGTTTTAACAATTTCATGGTATACTCAAAAATGCCACTTAGGTTTGTGCAGACTGTGAGCTAACCTCTAATAAATAGCACTTTTAGGTTTGTGCAGTGTACAACCTATATAACCATACATGGGTGTCCTGGGTTTACTGATACTCCAAACCTAGGGAGATAATATCTCTCAAAGATTACTACAGGGACTATTATTATAACATAAATATATAAATACATGTTTATCCTATGTTTGTATGAACATCAAGTCTGAAAAATATGCTTTAGATAATAGCTAACGGAAGAGATGGCAATATTTCTTAAATTATGTATGCTTTTAATCACTTCAGGTATAAATAAAGTCATAGACAATTCATTGAGATATTAAATATATATATAGAAGTTAGTTAGATGAAGGATGAAGGGATAGGGTTTAAAGTGAAAGTCTGAGTATATGAAAATTAAAGGGAGAGAGGGTAATATGATTTATGTATGATAGAAAATATAATGCTGGGAATTTAAAATATTTTATTTTTTTCTCATATAACAGAGAATATGAGGCAGATAGTGGCTAGACATGAAAAAAAATTGAGAATTTGAGTGATTGTAACCAGGTCTAGATTGTAACAGCTCTTCAAACATCCTAAAATTTTAGAATTCATCACATGGTAAATTCTAATTATTTGCTTTTTTTTTGAATGTCTTAGTTTTATTTTATTTCTCAAAGGAATAACTTATAGATAAGAAAATACTCAAACCATAGGTATATAGCTTAAAGATTTTTACATATGTGTATACCCACCAACTAGATTAAGTTATTAAACATATGCAGTATCTCTGAAAGCTTCCTTTCTGATATTTATATTTATAATTTATTTTTCTTACAACATTCCACTAGTAATGTGTTCAAATAAAATATTGTGTAAGTTGTTCCCACCCAATCTTAGGGGGAGCATTCAAAGATTCACCATTAAGTTAAATAAAAGATGTGGTGTTAAAACAAACAAACATGGGGGGGGAGGGAGAAGAGAGAAGAGGGAGAGAGAGAGAGAGAGAGAGAGAGAGAGAGAGGCAAACCAAGTAATATACTCTTATCTATAGAGAATAAACTGTTACCAGAGGGAAGGGTGAATGGGGGGGGGGATTGGTAAAATAGGTGATGGGGATTAAGGAGGGCACTTGTGATGAGCACCTGGTGCTGAATGAAAGTGTTGAATTGCTGAATTGTGCACCTAAAACTAATATTGCACTGCATGTTAAGTAACTGGAATGTAAATAAAAACTTTAAAAAAAAGATGTGTTTTGTAAATGGCTATAAGAAAAAATCTGAATCCATTGTTGATATTTGGCAGTGGGCAGCTTTTAAGCCCCACACTCCTCCTTCTTTCATCCCACTGTGGGAGAGATGGTAAGAAAGCTTGATTACTCCTCTTGTGCTGATAGAAACGTCATACTATACATGTAGGAGCATGGGGAGGAAACTACGTATTTGATTTCTTAGATAAAAAAAGGATTATTAAGATTTTGTTTCAGATTTATTTTTTTTGAGAATACTGTTTCATAAAGTTTCAGCAATTAAAAAAAATGTCTGTCACAGCTTCTATGATTTGGATGTTTCTCCATTGTGACATCCACGGGGTACAAGAGCTTTGTGTGGATTATACCGCATAGCAGCAAAAGACAGCCATTTTTTTAAATTAGATTATGTATCTGCAAAAACGTAACAAGCCAACCTTGTAATGAGAAGGTAACATGGCTCCTGGTCTGTGTCAGAGGTCATTGTGCCTGAGTGCCCCTAGCTCTGCAAAAGGACTGCAGTCAGAGTTTGGTCACCATTTCTGATTCACACTTCCTCTTGTGGACTCCTTGGTGTGTAGTCAAGTTTTTTTGAGCTTTACTTTTATGAGAATGTGTCTGTCTCATTTAAGTTATTAAACCTATTGATCTCAAGTTGTTCATAATATTCCATCATTATCCTTTTACGGTGTGTTAAGTCTGAAGTAATGTGCCTATGATATTGATAGTGTCTAGTCTCCCTAGGAGCTCATTAGTTTACCTGTTGTTTTTCTCCATTGTTTGACTGTTACTTATTTAATTGATATCTACTTTTATTACCATTACTTTATTTACTCCTATTTACTTTGATTTTAATTTGCTCACCTTTTCCTCTCTCCTTAAGCCTGAAAATTAGATCACTAATCATCTCAAACTATGTTTCTTTCTGAGCACTGTCTGCATGTTCAATGATCCTTCTGAAGTGCCAACGCAACATATTTGATGTTTCAAAATTTTGTTGTTGCTGTTCTAGAATTTACTTTTTATTTTCCTTGGAAGTTGCATTTCTCTTTTTCCAATTCTTTTTTTTTTTTTTTTTTTTTTTTTTTTATTTATTTTTGGGACAGAGAGAGACAGAGCATGAACGGGGGAGGGGCAGAGAGAGAGGGAGACACAGAATCGGAAACAGGCTCCAGGCTCTGAGCCATCAGCCCAGAGCCCGACGCGGGGCTCGAACCCACAGACCGCGAGATCGTGACCTGGCTGAAGTCGGACGCTTAACCGACTGCGCCACCCAGGCGCCCCGTCTCTTTTTCCAATTCTTAACCAATTATATAAATTTCTTAAACATATGTGTAATGAATGTATTGAAGTCTTTCCTATGACCAATAAAAGGTTCATTTGTAGATCCCCTTCTATTAGAATTTTTAAAATTGTGAATATTATTTCTTGCTTCTTTGTATATGTACACCATATCTTTAAAAAAATATATACTCTGAAAATTTTGATAAAAATCCAGTAAATCTTGAAGCAGATTTTACCACCACCTTTAACTCCAAAAGTGTAAGCTATTTCTTCCATGCAGCAATTATGATAAGAGATCAATTTTTCAGATTCTTCCAAGAATTGATTTCAACTGTTTCCAGACTACATCTTGAATTAGATTGAGTTTATTTACCAACACTCCATGCTGAGTCTCTGGTGTTGCTACCACTGTGGTTCTGATTGTTCTGATGCTGTCAGTATTTGAGTTGGCAGTATAATAGGACCATAGTTTTAGATGGTTTTGGTTTACCAAATGTATTTTATGAGAGTAGGGACCTGGAATCCAAGCACCACATGATATATGGAGTGGTATGAATTTACTCTGTTTTCCAGACCTTTCTCAAGTGTCTCAACAAATTTCTGAGAATGGAAAAGTGAGTAGAAGAAATGATGACTTTAATAATGATTACTTTTGCATTTGGGGCTTTTCCTCTTTACAACCAATTGCACCTGACAGTAGTGTTGATAAAATTTATCTGGTTTCTCTTAGTCCATGTTGGTGCCCAGACCAAGTGCTTACCTTTGGAATGAAAGCTACCATCACTCTTTGTTCTTTGGGGCATTTCTCATTTTTGCTGCATTTAGTTCTTCAAGAATGTCTTGCATTTACTATTCTTTGATATTCCATATAGAAATATTCATTTTTAATCCATCATTTTTTCCCTTTGTTGTTTTCACAGGCAAAGAGACCTACTCTCTCCTTGTTCAGCTAGAAATGGAATTCTCATTACATTGAAGAATTTATGCAGGTGAGCAACAGATTCAGTTCTTTTTAAAAGTATCTTTTGATATGTGGAGAGTGAGTGAAAGGAAGGAAGACAGCTGAAAGAAAAGTTAGGAGAGATACCAATAGTTGTGGACAAAGTTATTCTAGCATATACTTGGGTAATGCCAAATACAGAATATTGGGGTTATTTAAGACAATTCTTTCCATGGTAGCATGGAAAGAATTTGGTTATTGACTGGGTACTAGGGTGAGATAATAGCAGAATCACATTTGGTATTCAGATGTTTGGGGCAGTAGATAGATCTCTAGAATGTAAATTCTATGAAGGCAGGTACTTTTGTGTGATGAAGGCATCTGTTTTGTTCATGATGAATCACAAGTACCTAGAACAATGTCTAGCAAATAGCATGTGATCCATAAATATTGATAAATATGGATGAAGAAGAGGTTTGAGCTATAGGGAACATGGTGGGTTCACTTATCTTGACTTTAAATTCAATTAAGTGTTTCAATGGAAGTATATGGTAGGTATGTCAATCTGTAAGCTAGAAGCCCAAGCTATAGACAGCTGTGTTGTATAATAATCACTCAAGCCTTTTTAGATCTTTAACAATGGCTAACAGATATTAGAAAGTAATGAACATATTACATTTACATGTTTATTACAGCTAAATAAATTCTATCCTATGAATGAAACTTTGGCATAAGTATCCAATTACAAATAGTGGCTTATTTTGTTATTCATAAGGTCTACATAGTTTTATTCATGGAATTGTTACCATGTTATAATAGTTTCAAATGTCTTCTTTAAAAAATCAGTATTATTCTATACCCTTTTGTTATCAGTTTCTGTAGAGTTTCAGATAAATGCCTTGAAATGTACATGTTAAAGTTTTGATGAGTCATACATATTCATGAAATCAAATATCTCGAACAGTAGAATTTGCAGCAGTAACTCTTATTTTGTGAGGGACACGCTTTATCAATGTATTAGTTTTGATTAGAAAATCTAAAAATAGGCTGATGGCTTCAGTGAATCTTGGAATATAAATCTACATTTCCTTTGTAATAAAAGATAAAAATGAAGTTGGATTTTAACATGATAATGTGGAGTTTACCAAGAATTCATTTGCACTTATGATTCTTTAAAAGTGGTAGGGGATATTATAGTACTTGTTCAACTGTCCTAGATTTAAAACTATAAAGCCAGAAATGTATTGAAAATAACAAAAATCTTTCAAGTGCCTTTAATATCAACTGGAAGGGTATGTGTGTATGTGTCACACATATACCTCACACTTATTCCTGCCTTAATAAAGTTTCAAAAGTTTCTAGAGTAATAATGGGTGAAACAGAAAATTTTACCTTTTTTGGGGGAGAGAATTGTATACAATTATTTATCATGTATTGTGCTGTATATTGATTATAATACTGCTTGCTGAATATTACAATTGATATTCAATTAATTATTTCGCATACACACAGAATTTTATAAGTAGTGTTTTGAATATTATTTAAATTTAATGTTTTAATGTTTACTTATTTTTGAGAGAGAGAGACAGAGTGTTAGCAGAGGAGGGGCAGAGAGAGAGGGAGACAGAATTTGAAGCAGGCTCCAGGCTCTGAGCTCTGAGCTGTCAGCCCAAAGCCCCAAGCAGGGCTCCAACTCACAAACCCTGAGATCATGACCTGAGCTGAAGTTGGATGCCTACTGACTGAGCCACTCAGGCTCCCCTTAAATTTAGATGAATGTTAGTGTGTGTGTATGTGTGTGGTGATAGAGATTTCTTTTTAAATACCCATATTTTATTGATCATTTTGAGTATGATATTCATCATTGCACTTCTTTGAGGACATACATAATAACAAATTATAAAGTAATATTTTCTCCTTTTTTTATTGGCTCCTTTATATGAGTGATATAAGATTATAATATCAACAGCTAAAAATAACATTGTACTGTACATTTTATAATACTCATCACTGCTATATCGTAAGTTATATTTCTTTATTTCCGTACATTAAACAATTTGTTTCTTTTTATTTCCACTTCTTAATAAATAGAATTATTCTGATTAGATAGAAAGATATTTTACATTGTATTTTCAGTAATCAGCATAGAGAGTTTTCACAAAGTGCACTACGGTTCTTACATAGGTACATAAAACTTAAGTCCGTCAAGTATTCTTCTAAATGTTTTTATTTTGTATCATTAATATCTCATATTGTTTAATTGGGTAGCTTACAGAAATAGAATATATTTCTATTATTAATCAATAAAATTCTTTAAGCCTGAACTCTCTTTATCATTGTATGATATACTTGTTACTATATTTTGTGTTTTCTTGCCTCATTAGGGGATTTTTGGTAGATCATTCCCAATTGAAAGCCACAACAGCTTATGTCTCTTTCCATTACATGAAATACCAAATTTGACAGTAGTAAGCTGAGTAACTTAGATTCTAAATATCACTTCTGCATTCTTCTTTCCCATATAACTATTCGTTTCCCTTACCAACTGAAAAATCTTCCTTTCAGTTTGTTCTATTTGTTCTCACTAATGTTAAGTGTATTATTTGAAAGACGGACTTTTGGTGGGATTAGGGCCTAATAATGAAATTATGGCACCTCACTTACATGAAAGCAAGCCGATGTAATAATTGCCTGTTCTTTTTATTATTTGGAAAGTATAATATGTCTTTTGACATTACTATAATTTGACCACAGAATTTCCTTAAGGAAAATGCTTACCTGTAACTTCATTATATACTAGATAGAGAGACAGAAGGTGAATAAGATAGATGAGTCAAATATATTAGAATATGTATTTTAGAATGTGGTGAATGCCATGAAGAAACACAAAACAGGAAAGTGATAAAGTGTGTGTGTGGGGGGGGAGGCTGAAGGTTGTAACTTTTTATTTTTTTTAAGTTGTAACTTTCAATAGTATATTAGTTTCCAGTGGCTGCTGTAACAGATGATCACTGACTTGGTGGCATAGACCAACAAATGTATTCTCTCACAACAAGATGTCAGCAAGGCCAAGATCCTTCCAGAAGCTGGAAGCTCTTCCAGCTTCTGGAGGCTGTGAACATACCTAGAGACTGCATCACTCTCTTATTCTGTTTTCACATTGCCTTACTTCTGTATGCCCTTCCTCTTCTGTCTTAAATCCTCCTCTGTGTTTCTGTTATAAGTACTCTTGCCATTGGATTTAGGGCCCTCTTGAGTAATTAAGAGTTACCTCATCTCAAGATTCTTGACTTGACCACATCTGAACAGACCTTTCTTCCAAATAAAGTAATGTTCATAGATTCCAGGGATTTGATGTATCTTTTGGGGGTGGCCATTTTTTCAGACTATCACAATGATAAAACCCAGCAGATTAGGTTGAATCTGAAATGGAGCAAAACAATGCTTGCAGTGAGGAAGAGAAAAGAATCAGTCTTGAGATATACTATTTTGCAGGACTCGGAAGAAATAAAAGTTTATGCCTTTACTATTTAATTAATTGGGTAATTAGAAATAATTATGGAAAATGTGTCTGTCAATGTGTATGCTGGGAATCAGGCTCTCCAGTCACCATTATTAATTATTATATTTTCCTAAGGGAATGACTAGCCAGGAATAATTAGTACTGCAGAATAGTAGACAGTTTTAGACCCTACACTGCATAGCACCATTATTATAAACATGAGAGGCCAGGCTAAGGGTACTAGAAAGTCTTTAAATAAAGTTGGAGGTAAAAGGCATTTTGAGATACTCTTCAATGACAAGGATTCTTTCATGTCACAAGGGAGGGTGAAGTACTTTCTAGAGAAGCAGAATACAAAAGGAACTCATACACCAGGGAGGAGACAAATTGCAAATAATTATATTTAATTAAATTACGATATAGCAAGTGCTACATTTAAGATAACTATATGAAGTGGATGAGTATGAAGGGCTTTGTAAGCCAGGGAAACACGATACAAATCAAGTAGCAATAAATAGCACATCATTTAGTGGTGAGGAGAATGGTGGTATGAAATAGATTGATTAGAATGGATTTTGTTGAAGAAGGAAAGATGGTATATGCTAAGGATTTTGGATATTCTTGCAGAAATTAGTTAACTGTGTTAAGGCTTTGACACTTCGAGGAAGCATCCCCAAAGAAGCATAAGTAATAAATCTGTGCTTGACTGCAAATGAAGCTTCAGAGGAAGTACAATAGCTCCATTCTCATCCTCCTTTCCAAGCTGAGAGAAAGGGTGATTAGCTCCCTGATGACGATCAAAATCTTTGGTCTGACCATCTTTCCTATAAATTGTGACAGCTCTGCGTTGGTGAATTGGACCCTAGAACTGTGATGATGATGGCTGGCCCAGGAGTTTTTCTTTTTTAATTTTATAGGAAGAGAAAGTATGCATGAAGGCTGGAGAGGGTCAGAAGGAGAGAGAGAATTGCAAGGAGGCTCCACACTCAGCTCAGAGCCCTAGGCGGGGCTTGATCCCAAGACCCTGGGATCATGACCTGAACTGGAATCAAGCGTTCAACGTTCAGCCCACTCAGCCACTCAGGCACCCCTACCCAGGATTTTTTACAGTAACACAACAGTATCAGGACAAATTAGACATACAAGCTATGTTGGAGCTTTTAAATATCACTTCCTAAACTAACCTATGTCTACCAATAAAACAACATGTGAAGAGACAAAGTATCTATATATAAATTCTTTATGTCTCACCCTCTCTCACCTCAACCCAAACTTCTTCAAGTATGGATTTTTCTTTTCTTTTTCTCATCAGAGAAGAGGTAAAAATGAGAAAATAACAAATCTAAATCAACTACAGAATAAAGTGATTGGATGACCACAAAGCAGGTTTATTTAGAGTAGGGGAAGAGGGAGGAGAGGAGAAGCCAGATGGAAGCAAGTTGCTGAGTATGAGATTTGTAACTTTAGGAAAGAAGAGTTTTGAGAAATTTTCTTATGCTATCTACAGTCTACTTCCACATATATTTCCGATGCAGACAAACATATTGCATGAAGAAGAAATTTCAATAGAGATCTATACAATTGTTTGGTGCTTTCATAGGGAGATGCATCCTTTGCAATCATATTTTCAAAATGCAAAGAGTTACGAGTATAAGAACAATTATCAAACTTTGAATTTCAAAAGTTATCTCCTCTGCTGATGCTGGAATGGTTCTAATTTCTGATATACCTATTACAATATTTTAAAACTATTTTTATCCCCATCTTGGATTCTATTACATACTAGGCTATGAGTTGTTGAAGGTATGAATTTAGTTTTCTACCTCTGTGACCTTATCATCTAGAAATACCTGGCACTAGATTGTGTTGATAAATGTATATTGAATGCATGAGTGAGAGAACAAATTAATGAATATATGACCTGCTGTTAGAAACAAATGTAAAATGACCCCAAACATTCTTTTATCTTAATAAAACATTCTTTGATCTTAATAAAATTTTCTGTACATACTTCTCCTAAAGCATAAACATCTTTTATTAATATTGCTAATAATTTTTACTTTTAGGAGAGTTACTTTTTATTTTAATTTAGAGTTACTAGGGGCTTCCATTTTATTATTTTATTTTATCTTATTTTATTATTTTATTTTATTTCTTTGCTAAGCCCCTTATAAACTTATATTGGAAAACATCTAAGGATTTTTCTTCTTTGTACAACTTTTATTTTTAAAACATACTTTTAGCAAGATTATCTTACCTTCTAGATGATATCCCAGTTCAACTTTAATTCATTGTTAGAAATCATTTTGGCTTATTGGAGTATTTTTAACCTATTTTAAAGTTGTGATTTGCCTTTAAATTATAAATTTAGCAATCCTACTAGATGCCTGATAAACCTGTCATTTTAAACATTATACTTTTCTGGGGGCGCCTGGGTGGCTCAGTCGATTAAGCGTCCGACTTCAGCTCAGGTCATGATCTCACGTTCCGTGAGTTCGAGCCCCGCGTCGGGCTCTGTGCTGACACCTCAGAGCCTGGAGCCTGTTTCGGATTCTGTGTCTCCCTCTCTCTCTGACCCTCCCCTGTTCATGCTCTGTCTCTCTCTGTCTCAAAAAAAAATAAATGTTAAAAAAATTAAAAACAAAATTATACTTTTCTTTCAATTCTATATGCTGGACACCAAGTGAGGTAAGAGTGGACAAGGAAATATTATCATTTTAATGGCTTTTTATTTATCATCTTCTGGGTACCTACTTGTTTCTATTCTGAGCCTTAGGGTATGTTCTATATAACATCTGCTCTATTATTAACAATTTATTTTTAGTAATATAAACTTAGAATTTAAACATTTTCCCAGTAAATCTTGTTTGTTTTCATAAACCAAGTGTTGGTACTTCTCTTCTGTGTCTGATATATCTCATCTATAAGGATATGGCTATTATTCCTAATGAAGTATATATTCCTGTATTAAAAATAAAATATTATCTGTCTTCTCCCTCAATATTAAAATCTTCAGGAGCACCTGGGTGGCTCAGTCGATTAAGCGTCCGACTTCTGCTCAGGTCACAATCTCGCGGTCTGTGGGTTCGAGCCCTGCGTCGGGTTCTGGGCTGATGGCTCAGAGCCTGGAGCCTGCTTCCAATTCTGTGTCTCCCTCTCTCTCTGCCCCTCCCCCATTCATGCTCTGTCTTTCTCTGTCTCAAAAATAAATAAACGTTAAAAAAAATTTAAAAAAATCTTCATAACCTTTTAAAATGAGAACATAATCTATATACAATTACAACACCAATATATACACTTAAACTTAAAAATTATGGATTCATCTAATTACATTTTCCATCTATATTTCCCTCACATCCATCTTTTAAGTGAGCATTTATCAAATTAGGAAGTTAAACAGAGAATAGGTACCTTTTCTTATTACTTTATACAGTAGTTAAATTGGTTGATAAACTATAAGGATAGAATAGAAATATTATTTAAGGAATTTAATGTATACAGTATCACTTATTTTATTCACAGGTTTCCAAATCCCAGCTAATCTTCAATTAAAATTGGTTCTGTCTGTACTCTATAGATACTCTACATTTATTATGTATTTGAATGCTAATAGCAAGTAGTTTTATTTCTTGATAAAGGAAGCTTATAAGGCTTATTCTTGTCTGTCTCCATGAAATTGCTTACCCAGTTATTCCTCATCACAATTGAGGGCCAATCTTTCTTTCAGAGAAGAATCCTAGGGACTCTTTTCTATGCACAAAGGTAGTTACTCAGATAAACAAAGAGTAACAGCTTCAGTTTCAAGGTTTAGTTTCAATAATAGCTTCAGATATAGACTAATGGAATATTTATAGAACTGTAATAAATAAAAATATAGAACTGTAATAATAAAAATAATAACTGTGTAACTGTACTCAATATAGTGAGTGAAGAGAATGGGGTTAGATGACTTTAGAGAGGTAGGCAGAGACCAGTTGTAAAAAGCTGTTAAGCCCACTAGGCATTTTTTAAACATCTCATACTAAGGAAAATGGAGACCTATCAGACAATTTTAAGCAAGAGAGTGAGTTCGTGCAGAGAATGGTTTGGCAGAAAGTAGCAGTGGAAATAAGAATGATAGATAGGAAGGTATTTTATTTGTACTTGAACGAGACCATGACTAGAATTGTGGTAGTGGAGACGGAGAGAATGAAAGGACTTAACAATTTTTTTTTTTGGATTAGAATCAAGAAGCTTTATTAACAGATTGAATGAGAGAAATAAGGGAGGAGGAGATGTCAAAGAAGATTAATTTTCTGGCTGGAGAATTTGAGTGGATAGAGGTGCTAGTACATGAGATGGGGGACATCGGAGGTAAAATAGGTTTGAAGAGTGGGCAGGGATCATGATGTGAATTTTGAAAATTTGTTTGAAAATCTATGAGAGAGTTAGGTGTAACTGTCAAGTTAGTTTAGAGGAGAGGTTTCGGCAGAATATTTACGTTGATAGATTGGCAGACTGATAATAATGCAACTTATCGGACATAAATAAGTTCGTCTAGTAAGATGTACAGAGATGGTGAAAAGAAGAGATTCCAGGACTGATTTTTGAGGACCTCCAACATTTACAGGTCAAACAGTCCCAAAAGAATCAGTGAAGTATACTGAAAAGCTCCTGGAAGTGAAATCTATCAATAAACTGAGAGAAAGTTGTAGAGTTTAGTTTTTGTCAGTGTCTGAAGTGAAACTATCTGAATGCATACCCTGGGTTTCACATTAATGGGGTTCAGGTTTGATGTAAAGCTAGTCATGTAACCTCTTTGTTCTAGTTTCCCATTGATAAACAGTGATGCCATAATGCCCACTTCACAAGGGTCACTGACAGGCCTAAAAGAAATATATTATGTTAATTGTTATATGTTCAGTAACCTTAATATATAGAATAAACTGAGCATATGATAAGACCTCAATAAATGTTGAAGTTACTGTTATTATTACTGAAAATTGTTCACCGGTGTTCATTGGTGACTTCAGCTAGAAAGAATATAGTGAAATTTGGGGGGCAGAATTAAGAATGGAGATGCTTGAAAAATGAATGAGAATGAGAAATGAAAAAGAATGTACAGTCAGTTATTTCAGGAAGTTTTATGTTGAGTATAGAGAACTAAGACAGTAAGTGGAAGGAGGTGTGACTAAAGAAAATGTTATTGAAATATGGGATAAAGTAGAGGATATTAGAAGCCTAAAAGGGATGGGGCGCCTGGGTGGCGCAGTCGGTTAAGCGTCCGACTTCAGCCAGGTCACGATCTCGCGGTCCGTGAGTTCGAGCCCCGCGTCAGGCTCTGGGCTGATGGCTCGGAGCCTGGAGCCTGTTTCCGATTCTGTGTCTCCCTCTCTCTGCCCCTCCCCCGTTCATGCTCTGTCTCTCTCTCTCTCTGTCCCAAAAATAAATAAATGTTGAAAAAAAAATTAAAAAAAAAAAAAGAAGCCTAAAAGGGATGTTCCAGAAAATATAAAATGAGGGTAACAACACAGCAAAGTTGTTGGAAAGATAGAGGGGTCCTCTGTGCATATGGAGACATGTATTTTGATAAAAGGTGAGGTAACTCCTCTATCCTAAGACTAGACAAGAAAAAGAGAATGGGGTCAGATGAAAATAAAATTTTCAGATTTGAGGACAAAAAGATAACACGGTGATTTTTTTTCTGTTTGATAAACATCTATTTGTATCATCATTTAACAGTTTTCATTGAATGTCTACCATATATCATGTATTGTATTAAATACTGAGATATAGGAATGCACAAAATGAACTAGAAAATTTTTTTCTTCAATTATAGAATATATATTATGAGGTGGGGAGACATAAAAAACTCCAAATAAGTAAGTAAAATATGTAGTATTTTGGGGGATAAAGGCTATGGGAAGAAATAAAGCTGGGAACAGGGAGAGAGAATTCTAGTTTTTGAACCTTTGAATAGGATCATCATAAAAAAAAAGGTGAAAAGTTCTCACATAGAAGTTGAGATCTGAAGGAGGTAAAGCATGATGTAGATATCTGGGGAATGGACATTCCAGACTGAGGGAAGGGAAAATACAAAGTGTCTTATGTCGAATGTGCCTAGAGTGTATAAGAGGAATCTGTGGTTCCAGCATAGGGAGTAGCTTTTGTTCCAACTGACATAGGAAGACATTAGAAGCATTTGTACAGAAGAACAACATGATTTTAATTATATTTAACAGAAACCCTCTGGCTGCTATATTAAAAGTAGAATGAAGTAGGCAGGCATGGAATTAATAGGCCACTAAGAAGAAAAGTAGAAGGGATTTTTGACTAGAGGTACAAATGAACTAAATGATTAAAATAATCCAAGTTTGATCCAGGGTGTTGGTAGTGAATTTAATGAAATATATGATTCTGGATATATTTTGAGAGTATATGCAATGAGATTCTGGATATATTTTGAAGGTAGAACCTATAATATTTACCAACTAATGGAGTATGAGTTGTGAGAAAAAATAAGAGACAAAAATGACTCTAAAATTTTAGAATGAACATCTGAAAGAATGGAGATTTCATTAGTGAGATAAAGGTTTGGGGGGTACAGGTCAAGAGAGAATGTGAGGATTGTATGTATTCTCTTCTCAAGTATGAGATATTTATCAGTTATTCAGGTGAAGACATGAATGGCCATATTTAAATATAGGTTTAGAGGACATTTCTAGGCAGAAAACAGAAATTTATAAAGTAGCATATTAATGGTGCTTAGACTTGTAAGATTGGATGAGATCACTGAGGAAGTGAGGGCAGACAAAAAGAAGATTTAGGACACTTCAAGTTCTTGAGGTCAGGGAAATGAGCACCAACCAATAAAGCAGACTGAGAAGGAACAGTGATTTTTTTTTTTTTTTAATAAACGGAAGAAACCAGCTAAGCATAGTGCCCTTGAAACCAAACGAAGAGGTGATGGATAATGTCAAGCATTGCTCATAGTTAAGATGCTAACTGAGAACTGATCCTTGGACTTAACAAAGTAAAAGTAATTGGTAAAAACTTGAATGACTTGAGTTCAGGAAAGAATGAGATTGAGGGAAGTGAGGAAAATTGTCTGAAGAATTTAACTAAAAAAAAAAAGATAAAATGGAGAAGAATTGGGGTCACCCTATTTATGCTAATGAAAACATCCAGTACAGAGCGGTTGATGATTGATGATGACAAGAAGGGGGATAGGGGCCAGTGCACAGATTACTTATGAAATATGAGGCAAGGTTTTCTGTGGAGTTGGACAGGGAAGTCGGCAAGTCTGAACATGAGCTCATGGAATATATGCTACAGAGAATGTGAAAAATATTTCCAGGGAAACATCATAAACAAACAAACAAAAACAAAAACACAACTGGACAATGTTGAAAGTCTAGATGAGGTTAGAGATCATGAATTATGATCCCAACGCCACTAGTTATGTGAATCTTCTCCTGTGATGTTTAACTTTTGGGGTACAATTATGAAGAAGACAAATTGTTGGGTTAATTGAAGGCTGTTATTGTTATTATTATTATTATTATTATTATTTGTAATAAGAAGGAAAGAGGGTGTAGGAAAACTGAGGATGTTTATTAGGTAGTGATTTTAATGATATATCATGATATCTTAGCTGGACATGAAGAAAAGTTAAGATAGAAATGAGATGATGGTAGGTGGACATAGAAGGCTCATTGTAGTATATGATTATAGTTAAACATTATTGCAGTGAAACTTGAGAAAGTGAGCAAACAGGCCAGACAGTTTTTGCGGGAAACTAGGATTAGTGAATTAATGGCTCCAGAGGGGGAACAAGTGAGGATTGCAGAGTTCAAGGGGTAATCGTGAGACCAAGTGCAGGAAAAGGTGACTGGAGATGAATAACACAAGGAATTTAGAAGCCAAGATAATCCTGGCATTTTCAGAATTATGACAGCATCAAGGATGGAGATGGAGGCTATTATCTTGGTGATGAAGTTTTCAGTACAGAAGAAGAAAACATGGGTTCACAATATAATGGCGGTGAGGGAGAGAAGAAGTAGTGATGCAAGAGCTGAATTTCCAAAGACAAAAATGATTATTGTAGGTCAAGCAAAACTCAGTGGGAGGAATGTCCCAAGTATATTTAGACCTATGGTTACTTCATTTCATGGCCAGGTAGTGTTGTCTGCTACAATGGATGTTCTTGATGTTTCTCAGTATTGATTGCATATTGAATCATCTGGGTGTTTTATTTTGTTATGTGTTATGTTATGTTATGTTATGTTATGTTATGTTATGTTATGTAACATTGCTTTATTTTATTGAAGCATAGTTGACACACAATGTTACGTTGATTTCAGGTGTACAACATAGTGATTCTGGAAGTCTATATGTTATCCTGGCTCCGCACAAGTGTAGCTAGGAGCTACTGTCTGTAAACATGTGATGCTATTATAATACCACTGACTATATTCTCTGACCTTTAATTTCATGATTTTTTCTTTCCATAACTGGAAGCCTGTATCTCCCACTATCCTTCACCATTTCACCCATCTTCCCATCCCTGCCTCTCCAGCAACCATCAATTTGTTCTCTGTTAATAAATTTATTTCTGCCTTTTTTTTTTGCTTCTTTGTTTTCCTTTTTAGATTCCATGTATGAGTACAATCATGTAGTATTTGTCTTTCTCTGTCCGACTTATTTCACTTAGCATAATACCCTCTAGGTCCATCCATGTTGTTGCAAATGGCAATATCTCATTCTTTTTTATGGCTGACCCATATTGTATTGTGTGTGTCTATAGATACACCACATCTTTCTCCATTCATCTGTTGATGGACACTTGGATTGTAGGTAAGTCTAAGCCAGGTCTCATTACCAAAAAATCTGATTTAATTGGTGTGAGGTAGGGCTCAGGGTAGGTGATTCTAATATCCAGCTAGTGGGAAACTCCCTTTGTCATGCCACCATGCACTGCTCCATTTTCTCCTTCAGAACTCTGTGTTCTTCTGGTTAGAAATGTCAGCTGAGGCCATAAGTACAGTGGGTTAGAGATCAGATAGCGTTTGCTCAGGCTCTTTCTTCCTCCTGGATTGCCTTTCCCATCATTTCTCATGTGTGATCTCTTACCCTTTTTCCTGGAAGTTCTCTCTCTTTTTCCCCAGGGGATTTCCAAAGTTATTTATTGACATCACCACAAATTGTCACGATTATGGTTTTCCACTTCATATTTCCTTTTTAATGTTCACATAAATCAACAATGAAAACATATACTGAGGATATTAGATTCATCTTTGATTCTCCAAAAACCCCTAGCACAGTATTTTCACATATAAAGTACTTATTAAATATTTGCTGAATGAGTAAATACACAGATTAATATAATAAGTTGCATGTGATTGTTATAAGTAGTTGGCTTTTGGGATGAAACTTTATGTGTTACTAAATTTCATTAAAATCTAACCACCTGTTTGGTTGATTTTAAGCTATGTGGAACAAATCTGTAGTCAATAAGTGCTTAAGTTATCTAATTTATAATTGCAATACATTTTAGAGATCTTTATTAGATGGGTGTGATTAAAAAATATATTTTAACTGATGAAGTATCAAGTTCCATAAAAAACTGATGGGCCTAAAAACAGTCCTACCTGTGAAATTAAACATTTAAATTTGAGTTCAATGGTCAAAATTAGTTCACTTCCAGTTTTCTAAGTTAAGAATTCTGAGATAAAAGTAAAATTTTGGGTTGTCAGAACTTTGGTGTTTGATGTGCTAAGCTACATCATTTGTGCTTAGGATAATACCAGCAATAGAAAACTGATATTTTGCTTCCTTAATAGTAACTCTTTTGTCAGTTTCTAATTAAATTTAAAGGGATTTAAAATGTCTTAATTCCAATCAGAGTTTTTATATTTAGCTTTACCTTTGAGCCCAGATAACTACCTCCTCTGTATGTGGACAAGGCCAATATGAGAATGGTCCTGTCAGGAAAGTATTAAAGATGAAACTAAATTTCCTAGCTTTTTCTTTTTAATTCTGTTTTCAAAACTGCTTAGAGGCCCTTCAGAAACACTGCTGTTTACAAGATTACCAAATTGTTGGAAAATACTGAAACATTAAAATGTTGAACTGCTATAGTGCCTCATAAACACATTCATAAAGAAAGGCAGAGCCAATTAAAAAAATAAATTCCTCATGTACTGTAAGATAAATTGCTGCAAGCCAACCAGTAAAAATAATAGAGCTGTCAAAACAATATAATTTCTGTGCACAAACCAAAGCATATCCAATATAATAATAGAATGAAGATTTCCTGAATAAATACCTAGTCAGCAATGAACTGCCAAGGAAAATACATTTATTTAGAGCTCAGTTAGTTCATCGAAACAAATGTCTGCTTCTAAGTTTGTAATATTTGACAGGAGGAAGATTATGGCTCAGTCATGGCCTCCAATAACTTAAAATATTAGAGGCTTTAGACCTTGCTCAGTTAAATGAGTTACCCAAATGTTCACCTTTCACAGATTGATAATCTGGATATAGACTGGGACACTTCCCTATCTGTGAACTGATGAATGATCAAGGCATTTAACTTGATAGATCAGGGTCTTTTGCTAAATAAATTAAAGTAAATAGAAGTAACTGAGCAAGCTGTTGGATGGTCTAATGGGTATTTGTCAAATTAATCTCAGTCAGTGGTTGTGAAAAGATGTGTTCTAATTCCATCCTGCTCATTAGGGGACAAAGTCTATTCTTGAATTCTGAATGGTCACAGAGCCTTCACTTAGATAAGTGAATTATATAAGAGCACACAAAAGCAGAATTCTACGTAGAAATGCCTTTTACCCATACAGAACTGTAAATATGTGCTCGAATAATACATAACAATATCTATAATAGGAAACCAGTTGTGGAGGCACAATAACAAAATAACAAAATAACAAAATCATTCATGTAGATCCTTTGATTTATGAGGCAAAGGGGCACAGCGCACTTCATTGAGGTTGAGGTGGACACCAGGTAAGGATTTTTGGGAAGTCATTTTTGAAGCTTACAGAAACTGTTCACCAGAGATAACATCTTAATTTGAAATCGGCAGAAATATGTAGGAGAATTACAATTATTTAGAAAAGAGATTATAAAATCAATTGTGTCAAGGATTATTTCTGGAACACAGGAAACTTCAGATATACTCAGTGATTTAGCAGTGAGAAAAGAATATTCATAGAAAGAATAGGGTTTCTTCTGGAAGCCCAAATATAAATAAGCAAACAGGATGAGTAGAAGTTATTATTTGGGACAATTTAGTATGAACAAGCTGATTCAAGGTAGTTACCTTACCACTACTTCCTATGATTTTTTAAATGTGAGAAATTGCTTATCCATTGCAGCCAAACTTCACTTGTGTTCTTTGTAAGATGTCTTTAACTCACTGGTATTATCTCACTTTTCCATGATCCTATATGATCAAGTAACTCTACTTCCAGTGCTTTCTTCTTATTGCTTACAACCAAAGCTAATTCCTGAAACTCATGCAATTGTAAATATCATGACTCTGCTTTGTGTTACAAAGGGTCTTTATTAGTGTTGAAAAACAAACGGAGACATATTAAATGTTTTTAGAGTTTATTTGAGTTAGCAGATAGTAAGGAGCTCCGAGGATCTGTACAAAACGAGACCTTCATAGGCAGAAGGGAGCAAGACAAGGAATTTATACTAGGTCAAAATGTGGATTGGATTTTGCAATGTTACTTTTGTTTAGAGGAATGGCAGGAGTCTATCACTCAGATTACCTAATTAGTGCTGGTCAGGTGATTCTTGATCCACTGGTTTAGGATTCCATTTCTGGGAGAGCTGAAACCAAGTTAACAAAGTTAAATCTAAGGTTGGTGATATGGGGCTTAGCATAAGCAACTCCATTTTTTGCCTGCTGTCTTTTTTTTTTTTTTGTAAGTAGTTCCCCCATTTTGATAAGACAGCCTAACTGAGGGACATAATCAGAAATATAAGGCATTCACATTACTATCAGCTACAATTCTGGAGTTCTTTCAGTTTTTGCTCAATCTCTGTGTGGTATTCGTAGGGCACTACACTGGGGTCACATTCTTTAAGTTGATCTTTTATCCTTTGCCTATGTTTTGTTTTTAGAAAGGTCATTTGTTTGGTGGTTAGTGGGTATGAATATGCACCTAAAGCTTTTGGGAGATTATAATGTACCAGGACTGTGGTGTACTGTGACAAGTATGATAATTCCCATTGTCTGTATACACATTGGAGCCCAAACAAATCAGAATCAAATAAATCCCTGTTGAAGGAGCCATTTTCTTTCTTTTTTTTTATTTTTTATTTTATTTTATTTGTTTTATTTTTTTAATATGAAATTTATTGACAAATTGGTTTCCATAGAATACCCAGTGCTCATCCCAATAGGTGCCCTCCTCAATGCCCATCACCCACCCTCCCCTCCATTCCACCCCCCCATCAACCTTCAGTTTATTCTCAGTTTTTAAGAGTCTCTTCTGGTTTGGCTCCCTCCCTCTCTAACTTTTTTGTTTTTCCTTTTTCTCCCCCATGGTACTCTGTTAAGTTTCTCAGGATCCACTTAAAAGTGAAAACAAATGGTATCTGTCTTTCTCTGTATGCTCTCTTATGGAGAGCATAACACTCTCCAACATAGGGGCACTTGTACCCCAGTGTTTATAGCAGCACTTTCAACAATAGCCAAATTATGGAAAGAGCCTAAATGTCCATCAACTGATGAATGGATAAAGAAATTGTGGTTTATATACACAATGGAATACTCCTTGGCAATGAGAAAGAATGAAATATGGCCTTTTGTAGGAGCCACTTTCTTAAGCCAGTTGGCTTGTTCAGTGATCTTCTGTAGCTGAGTTTCACCTTCCCCTGAAGTATTGTTTCAAATATAGCCAGTGATGTTGGCTACAGCAAAATACCTACTTGCTTAGCTAAAAGATAATTGAGGATTATCCTATTATCAAGAACAACTTTGACCAGAGAGTCTAGGGTTGTATATGTGTATGTATACATTCTTAATCCATTCATCATTTGATGGACATTTAGGCTCTTTATTGTTGATAGTGCTGCTATAAACATTGGGGTATATGTGCCCCTTCGAATCAGTATTTTTGTATCCTTTAGATACATTCCTAGTAGTGCAGTTGCTGGGTCATAGGGTAATTCTATTTTTAATTTTTTGAGGAATCTCCATACTGTTTTCAGAGTCGCTTCATCGTTTGCATTCCCATTAACAGTGCAATAGGGTTCTCCTTTCTCCACATCCTCACCAACATCTGTTGCTTTCTGAGTTGTTAATTTTAGCTGTTCTGACCAGTGTGAGGTGATATCGCATTGTGGTTTTGATTTGTATTTCCCTGATGAAGAGCAATGTTGAGCATCTTTTCATGTGTCTGTTTGCCATCTGGATGTCTTCTTTGGAAACGTGTCTATTCATGTCTTCTGCCCATTTCTTCACTGGATTATTTTTTGGGTGTTGAGTTTGGTAAGTTCTTTATTTTTTTTGATACCCTTTATCTGATGTGTCACTTTCAAATATCTTCTCCCATTCTGTTGGTTGCCTTTTAGTTTTATTGATTGTTTCCTTTGCTATGGAGAGCTTTTTATCTTGATGAGGCCCCTATAGTCCATTTTTGCTTTCATTTCCCCTCCCTCTGGGGACATGTCAAGCAAGAAGTTTCTGTGGCTGAGGTCAAAGTTGTTGCTGCCTATTTTCTTCTGTAGGATTTTGAATGTTTCCTGTCTCACTTTTAAATCTTTCATCTGTTTTGAATTTATTTTCGTGTATGGTGTAAGAAAGTGTTCCAGTTTCATTCTTTTGCATGTTGCTGTCCAGTTCTCCCAGTACCATTTGCTAAAGAGACTGTCTTTTTTTCTATTGGATACTGTCTCCTGCTTTGTTAAAGAGTAGCTAGCCATATATTTGTGATTCCTTTTCTCGGTTCTCTATTCTGTTAAGGAAGGAAATTTTTTTTTAATGTTTATTTTTTTTTTTTGAGAGAGAGAGAAGGATAGAGAGCAGGGAAGGAGCAGAGAGAGAGGGAGAGAGAGAAATACCAAGCAGGCTCTGCACTGTTAGTGCAGAGCCTGACACAGGGCTTGAACTCACCAACTGTGAGGTCATGACCTGAGCCAAAATCAAGAGTTAGACACTTAACTGACTGAGAGACCCAGGAGCCCCTAAGGAAGTAAATTTTGAATTATCAATACCTCCTGGTAATTCCCATTTGAGTGTATGGCTTGGAAGTAAAAAGGTGAGACATAGAGGCCAGTAAAATTTAAGGATCCGTTAACCTACCCAGATGGTTTCATTTTAGTTATCTTAGCTTGTGTCCCTTTGTTTGTACAGAGCCTGGATGCATGCTTCTCTGGATTTGGGGTTGTTAGCCAAAGACAGGGAAATTGACCTTCAAGTTAGGGACTCTAACACAATAGAGAACAGAGTTAGTTTATTCCAGAAAAAAGGAAATGTTACTAACATAGCAAATTTAACAGTTATTAGGAGGTTGGATTAGTTACTTTGCAATGGCCTGAGATATGTGAATGATAGCATTATTTTTCCATGACACAGCTAGGCAAAATGGTGAACAGAATAATCATAAAGACTTTACTGGTGTAAGAATTAGGAAAAGGATGGTCAGAGAGGGAAGGAGGAATGGGAAGAAATGTTCTTGATCTGACATCTTGGGAAGAAGCTGTCTACCTTTATAATGGCTGCTTCTTTTCCAAGTCAATTTGATTTTGAGGTCTCCAGCATTTACCAGATATCAGGTGGAGCCTTCTTTAGTTGTAAAATATGCAGCACTGTCATTGGTCAGGAGTACTTGGTAGGGTCCTTTCCATGAATCTCACTTTTTTAAAGCATTAGGATAAAATAAGTCTGTAAATGACAGATGGGTTTAAAATGTTCATAGTTAACGATGTGATGAGAGTTCATTATGATGGAATTGACAAAGAAATTGGATTATTTCTGTGACATAGAATATTTTAAGAATAATAGCTGGCATTATGACTGATAACTTTGTACCAGGATATATTAGATTGTTAGGGATTTTTATACAATATCTAGGACATTTATATTAATAACATACATTCATAAAATATATCCTAAGAAGGTTTATCACTTATTTGACAATGGTTCCCATGTAATTTAAAATATCAAATAAACCTAATTAGTTTAACATGTCTCTTTTACAAGGTGAAAGACAATTTTTTTGAAATTTTTTTAGGAGCCTTCTGGGAAATCTCAGAGTTACTTTGAGGTCAAAAAGACTCCAATTAGAATTTGATTTTGGGAAGTTACCAACATGTCAAAAGTTCTAAACATTTGACTAAATAAGATCACATATCATTATGAAATAATACTTAATTATATATTTAACAAACTGCAATAGAATATTTTAAAAGCAATATAGAAGGTTACATAACTGTGAACAAAACTTAACTATTTTAACATCGAGAAGATTGGGGTTTTCTTAAGTAATCAAAGATCTGACAATGGGAGGCACAGAAAATTCTTTTGGTAAGAAACAAGATCTTTGCTTAACCCAAAAGGTTGACCACACACACACACACACACACACACACACACACACACACACCTTTCACAATCTCTAATCAAAAGCATACCAATAGTCCAAGAACTGTACTTTTAACAGACAGAAATCCAATTCTAATTTTTCACCAGTGTTCTTTTGATATTAAAATTCATTCTTTAAAAACTTAAATAAATTAGTTCCAGTTTTAGCTTAATCACACATAAAATTTCATTTCAAAGATTCCTTTTCCACAAATCTTCTACAACTATTTTATATCCATTAAGATTTTGTGATGTTTTTGTTTTTTTTCTCATTCTGGAACAACTTAGTCATTTTACTTTCTTTCCTACTTTTCATACACAGTTGTTTCCTTTCACTCTTAATACTTCTTAAAATTTATTTACTTATTTTGACAGAGACAGAGAGAGAGAGAGATCAGGGGAGGGGAAGAGAGAGGGGGAGAGAATCCCAAGCAGGCTCTGTGCTATCATCATGGAGCCCAATGCAGGGCTCCATCTTAGGAACTGTGAGATGGTGACCTGAGCCAAAATTAAGAGTTGGAAGCTTAACTGACAGAGCCATCCAGGTGCCCCTCACTGATTATTTTTAATAGTTTTAATTGTGTATGTTAATTAGAATTGTTTTAATTTTGTTTGAGAAAGAGAGAGAGTGAGAGTGAGCAGGGGTGGGGCAGAGAGAGAGGGAGAGAGAGAATCTTAAGTAAGCTACACACTCAGCTTGGAGCTCAATGTGGGGCTTGATCCCATAACCCTGGGATCATGACTTCAGCTAAAATCAATAGCCACCCAAGTGCCCCAAGAATATTTAGCTTTTAGAATATTTTATTCGTAATGAAAAAAAAATGAAGAAGTAATCAATTGTGGATTGTCTGCTATATCAGCATACTGTAGATTGACAACTTTATAAATACATTTCATAATTTCTAGAAGTACATTCTTTCTCACAGTAAATTTTTCAATGTGACATAAGACATGTTTATTAATAGTACCAGGTATCTTTAGTTCATTTGTAATAAGAAGATAAATTGATAAATTTGTGTTCAGTAATTAATATTCCAGTATTTTGTCTGATTTGGAAATGATCTAGGTATTCAGTGAATATCCATCATTTAACCTCTCTCAGTTTAACCTTAGGCTTTCAAGCAATTAAGTGTTTGTGGACTATACAGGTGGTTTTATTCTAGTTATCTTTCTTTGCCCTGTGTCCCTTTGTACTAAGCTTGGATGCAAGACCCTATGGGTTTGGAGTCATTAGTCAGAGGCAGGGGAATGGACCCTCAGAGTTAGGGAGCCTGACACAATAGAGAAGGCATTGAGTTTATTTCAAAAAATATTTTGTTTTTTTTGTATTTTATTTTATTTTTTAAATTTATATCCAAATTAGTTACCATATAGTGCAACAACAATTTCAGTAGTAGATTCCTTAATGCCTCTTACCCAGTTAGCTCATCCCCCCTCCCACAACTCCCCCGGTAACCCTCTGTTTGTTCTCCATATTTAAGAGTCTCTTATGTTTTGTCCCCCTCCCTATTGTTATATTATTTTTGCTTTCCTTCCCTTATGTTCATCTGTTCTGTGTATTAAAGTCATCATATGAGTGAAGTCATGTGATTTTTGTCTCTCTCTGACTGACTAATTTTACTTAGCATAATACCTTCTAGTTCCATCCACGTAGTTGCAAAAGACATGATTTCATTCCTTTTGATTGCCAAGTAATACTCCATTGTATATATATACCACATCTTCTTTATCCATTCATCCATTGATGGACATTTGGTCTCTTTCCATACTTTGGCTATTGTTGATAGTGCTGCTATAAACATTGGGATGCATGTATCCCTTCGAAACAGCACACTTTTATCCCTTGGATAAATAACTAGTAGTGCAATTGCTGGGTTGTAGGGTAGTTCTATTTTTAGTTTTTTGAGGAACCTCCATACTGTTTTCCAGAGTGGCTGCACCAGCTTGCATTGCCACCAACAATGCAAAAGAGATCCTCTTTCTCTGCATCCTCGCCTACATCTGTTGTTGCCTGAGTTGTTAATGTTAGCCATTCTGAAAGGTGTGAGGTGGTATATCATTGTGGTTTTGATTGGTATTTCCCTGATGATGAGTGATGTTGAGCATTTTTTCATGTGTCAGTTGGCCATCTGGATGTCTTCTTTAGAGAAGTGTTTATTCATGTCTTTTGCCCATTTCTTCACTGGATTATTTGTTTTTGGGGTGTTAAGTTTGATAAGTTATTTATAGATTTTGTATACTTTAACCCTTTATCTGATATGTCGTTTGCAAATATCTTCTATTCTGTTGGTTGCCTTTTAGTTTTGCTGATGGTTTCTTTCACTGTGCAGAAGCTTTTTATTTCGATGACCCAGTAGTTCATTTTTGCTTTTGTTTCCCTTGCTTCCAGAGACGTGTTGAGTAAAAAGTTGCTGCGGGCAAGATCAAAGAGGTTTTTGCCTGCTTTCTCCTCAAGGATTTTGATGGCTTCCTGTCTTACATTTAGGTCTTTCATCCATTTTGAGTTTATTTTTGTGTATGGTGTAAGAAAATGGTCCAGGTTCATTTTTCTGCACATCACTGTCCAGTTTTCCCAGCACACTTGCTGAAGAGACTGTCTTTAGTCCATTGGATATTCTTTCCTGCTTTGTCAAAGATTAGTTGGCCATATGTTTGTGGGTCCATTTCTGGGTTCTCTATTCCGTTCCATAATCTGAGTGTCTGTTTTTGTGCCATGGAATTATTTTTAAGTAGAAATGTCATAAGGTATAATTAATGTTGAAAAGTTTGTAAACTTTTATCTTACTTACATCGATTTAATTTACTTGTTCTCTAACAATTATGTTTAGATTACTTATGGAAATTTCATGAGATGTTAAACAGTCAACTATCATCTAATTTTTTTTTTCTGGAAAATTCTATAACACAGATAATGTGAACTTATTTGACCTTTAGTAAACCTAGAATTAAAAGAGCATATTTAATGCTGATAACCCTAAAGACACGCCTATTTTAATTAAATTAACAAATTTAGATTAGCTTTTATTTACTGAACAGTATCCTAGATCATATGAACTTGAAATATTTTGGTTATTTTCTATATTTCTAAGTGTATACTTGATTTAAATGACACCTCTTTGTCTTTAAGGCAATTAAATAGAGTTCTTCACAAAACAATTTTGGCAATACCATCCAGAGGTAGAACAAAATCACACATCTATAACATACATATATAGACGTACATAAGCATAGAGATAAATACAAATAGAGATCTGAGTTTTTGTTTAAAAATTTTAGCCATGGGAAGGATACAATGATGCAAAACTCACTAGCTTTTTTTTTTTTTTTTTTTTAATTTTTTTTTTTTTCAATGTTTATTTATTTTTGGGACAGAGAGAGACAGAGCATGAACGGGGGAGGGGCAGAGAGAGAGGGAGACACAGAATCGGAAACAGGCTCCAGGCTCTGAGCCATCAGCCCAGAGCCTGACGCGGGGCTCGAACTCCCGGACCGCGAGACCGTGACCTGGCTGAAGTCGGACGCCCAACCGACTGCGCCACCCAGGCGCCCCAACTCACTAGCTTATAAAAATGATGGATCCAAATTAAGTTTCTGGCAGATGGGATAAGTTAAGGTTATCTGCCCATATGGATAAAGAATTTACTAATATTTGTGGAAGACACTTTTACTATTTTTCATAGGCCTAGTTTTCGAACTAGCTTTTTCTTTTTCTTTCTTTTTTTTTTTTTCCTTGTTTTTCCTCCTCTGACAAGAATTGCCTTGTTTTGATGCAGAAAGAATGCAGGTTCAACCAAGAACTTTTATTTTCTAATTCCCTATCTTTTACAATATCTTCCAAACCATTTGAGACAAATAAAGAAGGTTTGGCAATTGGTAAAAAAGATAGGTGGGCTTTGAATTGGTTTTGGAGTTGCATTTATGTTCTCATGGAGACTTTATTTGTAAGAAAAGTACAGTTGTTCTTAATTCCTCAGAGAATTGGGTTACAAGCTGAATTATATCAAGGCTGACCCATACATCGAACTACATTATCTTCAGTTTACCTCTTTATATCAGGGAGAAGTTCTTCAACTATGTTGGAAATCAAACAATTTCTATGCTCTAGATTTAGAGCTGTGTGCCTTTGGAATGTTTTAGTAAATCCTTCTACAAAGGCTTCAGAATGCCCCCCCCCAAATACATATATATACAAATACATATATAGATAGATAGATATAGATATAGATATAGATATAGATATAGATAGATATAAATCTAATAGATATATCTATTAGATAATAGATATATAGATATCTATATAGATATATAGATAAATCTAATAGATATATATAGATATATCTTTTTTATATCTTATCCGGTTTCAACTAGGACAAACAGTAAATAATCCTGGCAACATTGAGAAACCCCATGGCTACAAGAGGCATCTTTAAAGAGGATGCAAAAGACACCATCCTCTTAAGATATAGTGTCATTACCAAAGATAAGCAAAGGAAGGAGGACTTAGACAATTCCCCTGAGAGCTGGCAATAGTCAGTAGAATCTTAACTGTAAATGGAGTGCAATTCATACATCTTTCCAGCTTTATTTTTGGAGGCCCAACCTGATAGTTGTCAAGCGAAGCAGTCAGGACACAAAATGAGACAAGAAGGTAATAATAACTGACTAGAAGAGAAAGGATCTATAACCGATAGGTACTTGAAAGCAAATTCATGAGTCCCAATTCAAAGATCTGATTATTAGTTTTTTGTTGTTGTTGCTTGTCAATCTGAATTTGGAAAGGAAAGGACAGCATTAAATTTTATGTTCCCCTCTTAATCAGGCATCACAGACTGATATCTGGGGGAGCTGACTTTGGTAAGCATTCTCATTTGCTGGCTTCTGCTAGCTTTCTTAGGATCCTGTCTACAGTCTGTGGAATGCATGAGATGTCTCAGTCAGTCTCATCCTAGTCGCTGGTTATTATAGATGGGGAAAAATAATTTCCCTCTACTCTTTATTTTTCAAGTTTATTTATTTAGAGAAAGAGAGAGAGAAAGAACAAGCAGAGGAGGCACAGAGAGAGAGGGAGAAAGAGAATCCCAAGCAGGCTCCCTCTGGGCTCTGACAGTGAGATCATGACCTGAGCTGAAATCAAGAGTTGGATGCTTAACTGACTGAGCCACTCAGTCACCTTCCTTCTACTTTTATGATGGGTACTTGACTGAGACTTTTTTTTTTTTTTTCTCTAACTAAGGTAAATAGATAAGATTACCTAGGTTAAGAATTCTCTACTATGGCCACTGTAATTCAAGATTTGATAAGGTTAGACTTCTTGTTCAGATTAAAATTTTAGTCACTTGAGTCCTCACACTGGACCCAGTTTTGTTTTTTAAGTCAGACCCCCTTTGACTCTGTGCCCAGTTATGGTCTCTAAGTAAGAACTATTGGACTCTGGACATAATTCAGTTTCGAAGTTGAACTCCAGCTGGTTTCCAGACCCAGTATGAAAAATGAAATGCTCAAATAAAGTCTGAAAGTACATAACACAAAAGCAACAGCTAGAACCTGAGAGGGACTTACCTACTATCTCCAGAGGCACTGAGAAAGCAGTGAGATCAAGGGACTTAATAGGTATCAATGCCTGCTTGCTTGCTGCTTCTGGAGCCTGCCAGGGGTCAGTTTCCCCTTTTGACACTAGAAGTGTTAAAAGGTAAACTGAGACATATAAAATTTTTAAATTTATTTGGGAAAAAAATTAATCTGAATTGGGCAGCATCTGATCTAGTAGATAGAACAGATCTCTCAGAGTTGCTGTTCAAAATAAAAGACTTATAGGCAGAAGGAAGAGGGAACAAGGAAGTTTATTAGGTGAAAAAGTGGGTTAGTTATTACAAGATTACTTTCCTTTAGGGGAAAAATCCACCAGGCAGATTACTTAATTTTGCTCAACAGAACATTCCTGGTTGAGTGGTTTAAGATTCCATTTCTGGGAGAGCCAAAACTGTAAAGTTTCAGTTTGGTGACACAGCGCTTAGCATAAGTGACTCCATTTTGGATCTGTTATCCTTTGTTTTTGTTTTTGTTGTTTGCTTGTTTTTAACATTAGATAAACCAATCTGTGATAGCTAAGCATCTTCTTACTCACCTAGGCAGCATTATTTTTGAAAGTAGGTTAAATTTATCTATTTCTGGAATAGTACTTAATCAATGGCTCTATGAGAGAAATTTCAGATTCAAAGGTCATTTAACAAGGAAGATATCTGGGGTGAAGAAAGAGTCTTAGTATTACATAAATTTGATCTGCTATCAACTATGTCTACCTTGTGTCCTTTTAACATTAATTTGAACTATATAATGAAGTCAGAGGTAGAACTACTGATTCAGGAGAGAGTTGGAATGCTACTCAATTTACCATATTTTCTGCTGCTCAGCATCTACTTCTAATCAGCTGCATGCTGAGCGAGACATTATTATCTCTGAGACTGATAAAGGATAGTCCCATCTCCTGTTGTCTGTTTCCTGTTAAGTTCCTTGTTCATATGCAGAGAGCCCATAGAGAAAATACTGAACAACCTACAGGTGTCTGCAGACCAAGCTGATCACTGGAGTGAAACGTCTTAATGGCTGAACCCATTCCATTCTGTGTTTCTAATTGGCTCCAATATGCCTGTTACAGTCTTTTTGCCTATTTTTTTTTCCTAACCTTTTGTGAGTTAATTTGGTTTTGTGGTACTTATAAAGAAAGATTGCATGCACCGTGTTTCAAGTCTAAAGATCACCAAGCATATTAGAGCTCTGCTTCTTTGACTTTCCTAAGAGGGCATCTGGAATAATACTTGTTTTCTGGAAAGGCTGATGTTTGCTAGGCAATCTTACCACTATGAGATGATTATTCTTCAATAATATTCTCTGGCTAATGACAATACATATTTTATCTCTGTGCTTGTGCTGATGGTTCTTTACACTTAATTGCTTAATTTTCTTTCACAGCTCATTAGAAACTGTTTTTCTCCTACTAGTAAGTATTGTTACCCTATTATGCATTCAACAAATATGTACTGACCACATTCTAACTGCTAAGAACCACCTTAGACCCTAGGCTTATAATGATAATAAGCAAATGTAGACTCTGTTCCTATTGTAATGAAGTTTTCATTAGCCCAATTGTTATTTAAAAATGTAAAATTGCCACATTTATATGTGGATAAGGAGAAGTATATATGGACGAATATGTGTGAATTTTAGTAGATTTTACCACATCTGGAGATCAAGCAAGGCCTCACTAAGAAAATGACTATTGTGCCAAGCTCTGAATGCAGAGTAAAAGTTAAATAAGTGGAATGGAGGAGGAAAGGGCATGAGTAAATGCCCTGTTGCAGAATGAAACACGTATTATTTGAAGAATTTACGGAAAGCAAAAGAAGAGCTAAAGGTGGAAAGATTAGTAGGAATAAGATCATGAAGAAATGAACTGTAGAAGGATTTGTAAGTCATGTTAAGAATTTTAGTCTTTTCCCTGAATTATAATATTTCAGTGAAGCACTTTGTTATCAGTTTGGGGAACATAAGCAAAAGATTGTTCTGCCTACAGCATGGAGACTAGGAAAAAGTTTAAATGCAGGGTGCCCAGTTCAGAATCCATTACCATAGGAGAGAGTAGACATAAAGGTAATTTAGAATAGGCTAGTGAGTGTAGAACTTACTGGAAAGAAGGAGGCATATTCAAGGAATATATACATGTGGGGATTGATTGGATATGGGTGTGAAGGTTTTGATGAGGGAAAGGATGGTGTCAAGAATATTGCCTGGTTTTCTGAGCTGAGAGAACAAAAGACTTTGGAGGATACATCATGAGTTCTGTTTTGGACTCTGTTGAGTTTGAGATAACTTTGAGAAATTTAAGTTGAGATTAAAAAGAAAAAAAAGGTTGTGTGTGTTGGTTTCTAGTAGAAACAAAATGTCTAGACCACTGAAAAGCAAGTGTGAAACATCTGCTCACATGTGGTACTGAAATCTATGTTCTTTTGTATTAGTGATTTACAGATATATACTCATTTAATCTTTGTGATAACTCAATGAAATAAATACCATTTTAGTCACAATTTAATTTTTTTAAACTTATTTTATTTCAGAGAGGGAGAAAGAGAATCCAAAGCAGGTTCCATGCTCAGTGTGGAGCCCAACGCCTGCTCAATCCCATGACCCTGCGATCATGACCAAAGCATGAAATCAAGAGTCAGACACTCAACTGACTAAGTCACCCAAACGTCCCTATAATCCCCATTTTAAAATAAATAGTAAAACTGAGATAAAAAGAGGTGAAGCTCTTGCCATGATTATAAAGCTCATAAGTGTCAAAGCTAAGATTTGCATCCAGGCAGGTGGGAAAATGCATTCATATTTTTAATCATTCTCTTATGCCACCTGTCATGAATTAGATTGTTTAAGGAGTAAAAATAGATTGATTAAAGAACCTATGATTGAGCTTTGAGGAATTCCAACATTCAAAGGCTAGAAGATGAGTCCAAAAAGGAGTCTAAGGAGAAGCCAGAGAGTTTGGAAGAAAAGCAGGAAGATGTGATGTCTTGAAAATTAGAGTGTTGCAAGATGTAGAGCATATCAAATACTCCCAAGAAATCAGCTCAGATCAAATCTAGGGAGAAAACACAAACTTTGGATTTAGAGTGCTATAGTTTATCAATGAGCTTAGTGAGAGTCTCCTTCAGAGCACTAGTGGCTGTGAACCCATTCTGGAGGGAATTGAGGAGTGAGTGAAAAAGTGGAAGAGAGAAGAAACAACTCTTTTTAAAACTTTGACTTTAGCAACAAGACAGCTAGGTTTATAACTGGAGTATGGGGCGGGGGGAGTGCTTGCTTTATTTTGCCTTAATAGAAAGGTTTGGAATACGCTTCCAAGTCTAAGGATCTGACTGAAAGGGAGAGGTTGAACATGGCTTCCAGGAAATCCCACCCTTCTGCATTTTATTCTTCCTCGCCACTCAATCTCACTTTTTTCTCCCGGCTTCTTCTCAGCTTCCTGGCTTTTTGCTGTGAGAGTGTCCTAGGGATCAGACCATGAACAGTTCTCTTCTCATTCTACAAGCAACCCCTTGGTGGTTTCATCCAGCTTTTCTAACACATCTAGAACTGAACTCCTAATTTTTTTCTCCAACGTGCTTTGCCCATACTCTTCCCTATATCAGTACATGGTTATTTCACCATTCTATTCGTTCCAGCCAAAATAATTGGAGTCATTCTTCACTCTTTTGTCTTTCTCTCCATTTCCAACTCATCAGTAAAACTGATAGTTCTAGCTTCAAAATCTAAACAGAGCTGTGACAAGTTTTACCATGTCCACTAACACCACCATGGTCAAGGTCCAGCTATCTCTCATTCAACTTACTACAATAGGCTCCAAGTTCTTCTTGCTTCCATGTGCCCTCCTTGATTAAATATGGACAAAGAAGCCACCAGTGATCTTGTTAAAAGGTGAGCCAAGTCATGTCACCACTGTTTAAAAAGTTAAGGTATAATTTACAGAAAGTGAAATAGACCAATCTTAAGTGTGGAATTGGATAAGTTGTAACAAATACAGTTGTGTAATCCATACCCTTACCAAGAAATCAATTATTTCTATCCTTCAAGACTTTTTGCATATGCAGTTTAGTGTTCTGGTACTGATACAAGGGGTCCTGTATGCAGAATTCTGGAGTTCCTCTTCTGTACCCCTCTTTTTTCAGTGAGACTTTCTTTCTCTCTTTGGGCTTCCCTCCCCCACCTGGTGTATAAAGTGCTTCCATGCAGAATGATGGAAGAACAGTGGAATCACCTTCATAGTTTGCCTTCACTCAGTTCTGTGTTGCCTGTTGTGTAACATCTGAAAATATAGTTTCATATATTTTGTTTACATTTGCGTTGCTTAGAGAGGGCAGAGGGAAGGCTAGTCTTGTGTGTCAGTTACTCCATCATAACCATAAGTGGAAGATACTTCATTGTTGACATGTCATGTTACCTTACCACCTTATAGGCCGAAAAAGTCTCTATATACTTATGTTACTCAATTATTTTTTAAAATTTTCCTGACTTACATTGGTACTTATTCTGACACGTGGACTTCTGATAAATAGTATCTCTGCCTGTACTTTGAGCCATAGTTCTTCATTCATGCTTGTCTCTTGGCACTTAGCTCATTGGGGTAGCTAGTTATATGTGCTTGTGTTAGCCTTCATACAAGACTGTAAACTTTTCAACAGTAGAAAGCAGCATGCTATAAATATTTATAGGAATGAATTGAATATATCAGAGAACCAAGTGAATTAGAATGAATTTTGATGATTATGATTTTATGGTGAACTAACTGTAGGCCCAGGAGATGAAGAAATCTGTTAAATTTTTAATTACTTTTGGGATGTTGTGGGTATCTAATACATATTTATTGGCTGACAGGCAGGACAGGCACCACAATAAGGAACCCATGACAGTTGAGTTAAATACCCAGAAGTTCTGAGCATTTGCTGACATTCTATTCCCATATTCATGGGAATCCTATCCAAGTCCTATCCAAATATTCTCCCTTCTACAGTGTGAGTTGGTGTGAAAATAACCCCACTGTTTCAGCCAGTGTGTGAGTGACCTCTGCCAGGTTAATTTAATGGAAAGATGATTACAAAGGAAACAAATTTTTATTGTTGTTGTTGTTGTTACTTTTGTGTGGAAGCAAAATCCTGTATGCCATGGAGGGGCTTGATTGGAAGTTGATAGAATATGCAAGAATAGACTATTTAAATTGCTTTCTCAAATGGGTTAGGCAATCTCAAACAGAACAAAAACAAAGCAAAACAAAACATATACACTAATAAGAAAGAGAATAGAAGGAAATTGATTTTCTGACAGTTGAGCCTAACCAGGTACTCATAAATTTAACAAAGTGGTCTATGGGGCCAGCTATACAATTGATTCTGTAACTCTGATATCAGTAATGTAATACATGAAAGAAATCAAATAAATGCTTTGATCTGGTGAAGTGCCACAAAATGAAATTATCTGCAGGTCTGCTCTGATGTGGCCTTTGCCCCATGGTAAATTTTGTAGTATTCACGGTTAAACTACTAGTCAATGCCTTTAAAGTTTATGCTACTTCATTTTAAGTTGTAAATGCTTATTATTATTACTTTTTTACAATGCTGGATAGGCAAATAGTAATGTCATAATAAATGTATTTGCTTCCCAGTTTTAAAGGTTACTAAGAATATCTTAGAGATAACAAACAAAATCTGCCAGATTTGTAAATGAATGCTTTCTAGAGAAAAACATTGTTTGAGACATCTTGGAAGCAATAATGTGAGAAATATATATGTTGCTATTGGCTATGCACAGAAGGTTTTTTTTTTTCCAATTCTGGTGTAGAAATAAACGAATAAATATTGAAATCACACTGTTCCAGAAGTGCATTTTATTTATAATGCACACTATACGTCAGGCCTTTGTTCTTTAAGAGACAGAATTATACACAGTTTTTTTGTGTTTGGGGTTGCAGAGTTATTCTAGGCCTCTGACCCTACTAAAGTACTCACAATTCTTGAAAGATAAGCAGTAGTCTGATCTCTAGAGCAGTAATCTGACATCTAAAGAGGTATTTAAGCAAAAAGAAGGGGCATACTTTAGGAAAAATTGGTGTAATTATGGTTAGATATCCTTAGTTGCTCCTGATGAGCATATATACTTGAACCCTTCCTAAAGCTAATGTGTTTGGTTGCATCTCAATTATTATCAGTGCAAGATTCTAAACGACATTAACTGTATTTGTGTTGCTTTCTAGACAATTACACAAAAATAGGATCCATAATACACGCTTTTGTTATTAATGCTATCATAGAACTAACCTAATGTGATTGTACCTCAGAAAGGTCAACAAGTTAATACCCACACAACCAAGTGTTGGAAATCCCAAAGGAAAGGGAAAATGAAGAAGCCAAAGTGCTTTTTCAACATAAGAACCTCATTAACATTGAGCAATGATTTCTACAAATTGGGGAAATGACGAGGAACAGATGGGAAGATGAACAAAATGGAGCACCTAAAATATCAAATTCTAGCCATGTAAGTCAGTGGTTCACAGCCTTACGGATGGGAACACTTCAGGGACATTTTGAAAAATACCTATGCAGCAATGGCATTCCCCACTCAGTTATGATTTATTTGCTCTAGGTCCAGCTTAGGCCTCACAAGGCCTTAAGATCACCCCCTGGTGATGTTAATGAACCACCAACTTTGAGAAGCAGTGATTCAAGTCTCTGTGATGAAAATGTTTCATGCTAAGATAGAAAACTAGAGAAAGATTTTTAATTTATTTTAAATAAATACATAAATATGTATCATTAGATAAAGCCAGACTTAAAAAAAAACAAACAGCTTTCCCTTTTCCTAGTTAATATATTGGGACTAATTCTGGCCTCCTCCTTTTTTCTCATTCCCTCCCAGATATATTATGAAAATGAAGGATTCAAGTATCTGGCTGCTGTCAATGGATTCTAGGGCACCGTGCCAAGCTAACCCCAAATTACACAGAACTAGGATTTTCTGTTTTTATTACAGCTCCTTGTTAATTCTTTCTACATGGTGAAGCTCTTATAGAAAGGGGATTACTCATAATATTGAGACTCATTGTCTGGTTAGATAGATCTATGGGATTATACATTAGTGGAGGCATAATTTTTTTTTTCCATTCACCTTTAATTTAAGGAGAAAAAAATCGAGGCCACATAATGCAGATTAAAGTGGTGATCTAATAGAATTTTTCAACTTAAGTGCTTGCAAAATAACATCACCACTTAATTGGGCTGATGGCTAGTGATTCATTAAATTTATTTCTGTGATAGTTAAAAATGAATGAGACTTTTGACTGATATATGGCAAAGAAAATAATCTTCAGGTAGTACATCTATTGTTTTCTACAGATTGGAATTGTCTATTAATTGTGCTTACTTGGTGAGAATTGCTGGACTATAATGTTCACTGTAGGCAACCTTCCTCCCTGAGTTTAGCTCTTAAATGAGCTAATCTTACCACTGTATAGACAACGAAAAGTTGTCCTGCTTTGTTATCAAGTTTACCTTAAAGGCAGTTAGCAGAGGAGAAAGTGAATGTCACCCAACCCTGTGTATTACTTGATGGTTATTCATCTGACATGTTTATATTTCTCCCTGGGCATACCAATTAAGAGAGTTTACCTGCTTCTGTTAGAAAATTGAGAATGGGCTGCTAAAACCAACCACAATGCCCAAGGTCATTGTCTAATAGAGTAAGTGGTCCAATTATAGAGTCAGCTGCATAAACAATAGGGAAAACATGATAAAAATACTTTAATTAGTGCTGTCTCACTAATAGACTGGCTCCTTCCCACACTGTCTGGACAATAAGATTTAGCTGATCTTTTCATTTCTTCAGGCTGAAGTCTTGGCAGGATCATTGTTGTGGAAGGGTCTAACAACTATTCCAAGGCTGTCCATCTCACACCTACAAAATGCTTACAATAGCAAAGAGCTATTCTACACACTAGACATCTACCAACAAAATCCGCACAGCATTCTGAGAGGGTAGAAGTTAGTATTGTCCCCACATTTTATAGATGAGGGGACTAAGTTATTGGGACCAGACTAGAAAGAAATGCTAGTTCAATTATTTTTTTAACTGAACTGAAATGATTTAAGAGCATTTTTTTTTCTTTGATAAATATTTATTGTTGTAGTGAATTTAATTGCTTCCCCCAAAAGATCTGTTCAAGTCCTAAGCCTCAGGACCTTATTTGGAGATAGAATCTTTGTGTATGTAATCAAGCTGAGATGGGACCATATTGGATTAGGGTGGGCCCAACATCCAGTGATTTGTGTCCTTATAAGATAAAGGAGAGGGACATTTGGAAACAGAAACATGGAAAGGGAGGATGGCCACCCTTTTGTGAAGATAGAGACAAAAATTGGAGTGATGTACAAAAAGAATGAAATCTTGCCACTCGCAATAACATGGATTGAGCTAGAGCGTATTATGCTAAGTGAAACAAGTTAGTCAGAGAAAGACAAATACTACATGATTTCACTCATATGTAGAATTTAAGAAACAAAATAGATGACCATAGGGGAATGGAGGAAAACAGAGAGGGAGGCAAACCATAAGACACTCTTAACTATAGAGAACAAACTGAGGGTTGCTGAAGGGGAGATGGGTGAGGGGACAGGTTAAATGGGTGATGGGTATTAAGGAGGGCACTTGTTGTGTTGAGCCCTGGGTGTTGTACGTAAGTGACAAATCAACAAGTTTTAGTCCTGAAACTAATATTACACGTATGTTAATCAACTGGAATTTAAATAAAAACTTGAAAGAAATAACAAAAGAAATTAGAGTGATGTAGCTATAAGCCAAGGAATACCAAGGATTGAAGACAACCACAACTTAGAAGAGACAACAAAGGATTCTTTCCTTAGAGTCTTCAGACAGATCATAGCCCTGTTGACACCTGGATTTTGGACTTCTAGCCTCTAAAAGTTTGTGAAAATAAATTTCTGTTGCTTTAATCCACCTGGTTTGTTATGGCAGCCCTAGGAAATTAATGCAATGTTGTTATTGTTGTATAGTGGTGTTTTTTTATTTTACACGTTTACCGAGATAAGGAGTTGCATGGTATGTCCATACTCAGTCCTTTACTCTTTCATTCTTCTTCTTATTTACCTGTCTTATTTCTTTCTTTTTTCAAAAATTTAGAATCAGAAAAATTTCCCCTGTGAAATCTAAATATACATGCAATTTACTTACTGACTTGTTTCCTTAATGTTCAAGAGTCTCCCTGAGATAAGTGACCTAAAGGATATTCAGGGAGCACTTAGGACATATGCAAACCTAGTACAGAAGAATAAATTGTTCAATTACATTTCCCTGTGCTGACAATAAAAACCCAATAAGATAAGGACTCCCAGATCAGGAAATCTTCACTTTCAACTACCCTCTGCTGCTCTGATAATGGCAATATGCTACATTTCTTTGCCACTGAAACTCAAAACTGATACAACGGGCCAAAAACATGGTGCCAGGAGTCGAATTAATAGCAACATAGCTTCATACCCAGATATTAGTTGGAAAACTATGGTCCATTTTTCCCCTATGTCCTTTCTATTTATCTTTTGACTCTAAGTAATCTAATATTACCATTAAAACTAAATTATGACTTTTGTGCCTATTGCCAAGACAACTTCTTAAATTCTTTTACTTTACTTCTACTTTCACACCTATACTGGTAAATGGTTTTGTTCCTACAACATTGGTATCCATGTAACCTCTCAATCTGAGGCTTTTTATTTCCCTGTAACCCCACTATCAAGGGGCTAGTTGGAGGTGTCCAACTCCTGGTTCTCCACTGTCTTACTCAGATCATTGTTTTCCTCCATCCTATTCCATCCTTGTACCCATACACCATCTGGCTTTCAAAAGATTCTCTTCTTCAACATACAGATAAGCTTAAGTTACTCAAACCTTAGAAATCATCCTTGCTCAGGTTCTCATTTTTTTTTAAATATTGATTAATGTTTATTTATTTTTGAGAAAGACAGAGACAGAGCATGAGTGGGGGAGGGACAGAAAGGGAGACACAGAATCTGAAGCAGGCTCCAGGCTCCAAGCTGTCAGCACAGAGCCCAATTTGAGGCTTGCATTCATGAGCCATGAGATCATGACCTGAGCTGAAGTCAGACACTTAACTGACTGAGCCACCCAGGTGCCCCATGATTCTCATTTTTTTAATAGCATCTTTTCTCACTTTCTAGAAGTCTTCCACATGAAGTTCCTTACCTCTAATTCATCTCTCAGTTCATATTGTTCTCACTTCCCTTCCCCACTTCACCAATACCCTTCCTCAGAGTGCTTCATCTCTTTCTCTCCTAGTAAGATTCCTTTTTTTCCTTTGTACTCCTTTCTCTCTGTACCATGCATCTGTCCTTATATACAGTGAAATTAAGTTAAAGAAATGAGGTATTATGAGAGAAGAGAGAGAATAAAAGGGATCTCATTTGGAAGACAGCAAGAGGAAAGACAAAGTATTAAAACCTGAGTGTGTTTTTTCCTAGTGACCTCAGAAGGAGATCTACATCAGTGGCCCTAAAAGTATTGGTCAATGCACCCATGCCTCTTGGGGAGCTGGCAATGATAAATTAAACAGAGGAGGCACATCGGATATCATACCCCTGTCTACTCCACACGTGTTTCCAGAAATGACTCCTTTATTTAAAAAAATTAATATTTATTTATTTTTGGGAGACAGAGAGAGTGCAAGCAGGGGAGGGGCAGAGAGAGAGAGAGACACACACACACAGAATCTGAAGCAGGCTCAGAACAGAGCCTGACATGGGGCTTCAACCCATGAAGTCCCTGATCATGATCTGGGCCTAAGTTGGACATTTAACCAACTGAGCCACCCAGGTGCCTGATGACTCCCTTATTTAAAGATTTTGTACCTTCTGTGCTGTGTGTGTGTGTGTGTGTGTGTGTGTGTGTGTGTGTGTATGGCATGAGGTGATAATATGAGGGTTTTAATAATGGGCTGTACTGTTATGCTTTGCTAGTACTATACTATATTTTAATTCTGTGATAAATCATGTCTCTTTATGCTTTAAACTACCACCTGCAATCTGATAATATCGACATATATGTCCCTAGCCACACCTCCCTTCTGATTTACAAACAATAATGGCTTTTTTGATGTGGCAACTTAGCTAGGCTTTTGTATTCAAACACTAATCTAGTTGTTACTTTGAAGGCATTTTGTGGATGTAATTAAAGTCCCAAATCAGCTGACTTTGGGTAAAGGATAATATTTTGGGTAATTTGGGTGGGCCCTACTTAATTGGTTAGACAGGAGACTGAGAGAGAGGAACAGAGAAAGAGAAGGGAGAAGGGGGAAGGAAGAGGGAGAGAAAGGACATTCTATGGATTTTGGCTTTTCTTTGCCACCCCAGTTCTTACAATGATTTAAACCAATTTCTTATAATGAATCTTTCTCTCTTTCTTTCTCTCTCTCCTTCCCTCTCCATATATGTACTGTGATATCTATATCTGTATATATCTATATATACAGCAGATATAGATATATATGTGAGATATATATATATATATATATATATATTCATATATATAAGATATAGGTAGCTATGATATCCTATAGGATATATATATATATATCTCCTACTGGTTCTTCTCTGGGTGAACTATGAGTGATTCACTTCCTAAAATCTCCACTTGAATGTTCCATAGATGCCTCAAGCCCAATATATCAGCATTTAGCATTGCTCCTGGAAAAGAGCATGTGCTTATATAAATCTTTGCTGAATTAGATGCGTTAACAAAAGTCCAATGTTACATCATCTTCCTCTCCAATTCAGTCTTCTCTAGTCTCTATCTCATTATTGGTAGAATCAACCAAAGACCCATGCTTCATATTGAAACATTTCTTTTCTTTCCCAAGCCTGATCATTCAAGCTCTAAGTCCGAAAGAGCTCCTGTAGTTTTCATCTATTTTCCATCTCTATTGCCTTAGATCAGTTTAAGCAATAATGCCTTAACTACTTGCTTCCTCCAGGAGAACATTCTCTTCTTTGAATCTGAGTGTTCTTTCTCAACTGCAAATCTAATGAACCTACCTTGACATTTCAGTGTTAAATAGTTCCCCAAAACTCATTTGAAAATACAACTTGAACAACAAATGTGCTTTTAAATTTGGCTTCTGAGTGCCTCTAATCTTACTTATACATTCCTCACTCAAGTTCTAAGCTCCAGCCTTATAAACAAATTCCATTTTTTGAATTCCGCATGCTGTTTTCTAACTTTGCCTTCAGTCTGGCTGCTTTTTCTACCAAGAACACACTTCCCAATTCTTTGCCTACATAAAGCCTCCTCACCCTTAAGACTCACCTTTCAGCTTTCTTTCCTTAGGAAGAATTTCTTCTTTCTCTTCTCCCCATGCATTCTGTTAGCATTCCTTCTCTAAGAAGCTCTTGTTCCCACCTCTACTATGGTACTTATTACACAGTTCCCTAATTAGTGGTTTCCTTTTTTGTCTTCCTTATTAAAATGTAAGCACTTTGAGGTTAGGAAACATGTCTAATTCAATTTTGTGTTTCCAGTTCCTATCTTAGTGTTTGGAACTTAGGGTTCATAGGTATTTTTTGAATAAATAAATAAAATCTTCAGCTTGAAAATTACTCTCTTCACCTGCCACACAAAACTGTGTTCATTATTCACTGTGAGACAGAGTCATCATTTCTTATCTTCCCTTTCATCCTCCATGGAGCGTCTCTGGCTTTACCTTGTCTTGGGGGAAGCGGTATTTCAACTCCTTTTTAAGCTTATGAAAATTGTCTTTTTTTTTCTTATTGTAATGTAATTCTCTTTCCCACTGACATTCTTTATCTCAATTTTGAAACATCTGGAGGTAACCTCTAACCTCAAAATTAGTCTCTGACCTGTTTCCTTGTTACGTTACCTGACTTGTGTCCTTCTTTCTTTCTCCCTACAAGCATGTTTTGGAATGATTTTTCTGTAGCCAGTCTCCATTTCCTTGAATCACTTTTATTTCTCAACCAATTACAGTCCAGATATCCAGTTGATTTGGTCTTTGGACAAGCTGACATTTCCAAAATACCTAACCAAACTAAAAATTAGTATGAAAAAAGCCCCTGAGAATTCTGTGGGTTGTTCCCCCGTCCTTCTCACTGTCATTGTGTGTATCACAGCCTGCTCCCAGCTCTCGTCTCATATCTAGTGAGTTCTCCTAGTCACGTTCCAGGCTTCCTTTCTTTGCCTTTTCTGATCACCTTTCACCAGTAATTCACATTTATGTTCATTATTTTGAAATATTTAACTATGAGTTCCTTCTGTTTCCAGACAGTTTCTAAATACCAATAAGGAATTTTCAGTGTAATTCATATAGGGCACTCTGACTTATATACCAAAGAGTTAAATTACTACCTACCTTCACTGCTAAACCTACTTTTTCTCATGTGTTCTCTGCTCAGGTACTATTGTACCTCCAACAGGTGATAAATCCCAAAAAGGCCTTTGAATTTTTCCTTATTTCTCCAACTTTCAATTAACCAAGTACTCTTTGTTATTTCACCTGTAAAATGCTATTCAAATGTGTTTTTTTTTCCTTTTCTTTTTTAGCCGCACTTCAAGTCCCCATCATTTCTCACCTAAACAACACAATAATCCTCTTATTTGATGTCCCCTGATATATTTCATCATAACCATATTTGCTTTCTGAATTTGTTACTGTAATTGGACTCATTTAAAAATATTGCCATTGTTTAATATTTATTTGACAAAACTAATTTTCTTTATGTTCTTAGAGCATGCTAGATGGTCAACTCTGTAGATATTCCATAACCATTTATTACATTGTAGTTGCTCAGAGAAAGTAGAGGTTTAGTCTCTAGTTAGTACAACTCCAAAGTATTCTGTTTTAATTCTATCAAAATAAGAAAGTTATATCAGAGTGTTAGAAAGGAAACTTTCAGTCTATCTTCAGGAAAGAATAAATATTTAACCAATTTACAATCTCTTTCACAACCTTAAAGCTCTATAATGAGAAATGAAGTTCAGAATGGTAACACTGACATTAATAATGATAGCAAACATTTTGTTAACCCCTACATGGTGAATACTGGACTTTATATTATGTCATTTAATCTGCAATACAGCTCTATGTGGCAGGTAGCATTATATTACCTTGTGGCAGAGACTTCTGCCTATTCAATAAATTAATTTTCTCTTCTTCCTAGCCACACAGCCAGAGCCGCTCAGCCTCCCTTACAGTTAGGTGTGGTCACTGAATTAAATTTTAATCAGTGGAAGATGAGCAGAAGTGATATGTGATTAACACAATTTCCACACTTGATTCTGCATTCTCTTTCCTGTTTTCATAAGACTGGGAAGCAGTATGCAAGCAATAGTGGCAGGTACAAATTGGAGATGGAAGATACTACTATTCTTCTGTCACTACTCTACCAATTCATACCCCACACCCTACTCCTCCTCACTACACACTCCTAGCTCACCAAAAGTATTTACTTTAGACTTGTGCTGAGTAAGAATTAAAAGTATAGTATGTAAGTTCAAACAGACTAAGTGGTGAAGCCTTAATTTGAACCCCAAATCTTACCCAACTCTAGAGTTCACAGCTCATCACTACTGCCTTGAGACTCAAGAAAGAGATCAAACTAATACATATTAGAAATCTTTTTCAACATCAGATTTTCAAGCAAATGAATTTAATGTTTAACCTAGTGCCAACCATTTCCTTGGGGAAAAAACAATCAAACAAAAGATTTCTAGTTTGCCAGTACTTTTCTCTGATCTTTACATCCTGCTAAATTATCATTCAGATACAGGGATTGATGACGTGTTCTTTTTTCAAATAAAATTTTTTGCTTGTAATCTTGTCATTGCTAAGTCACTACATAAGTGTTTACTAAAATCCTGTTATAAGAAGAAAGTGAACCAAAATGTCTTTTATTTTGTAAGTAAATCTGTGTTACTTCATTTTTCATTCAGATTAATGATTTATTAATCACTTTGGCTATGTTGGTGCACTGGCACAAATTTTCAAGAAAATTTTGTGTTCTCACTAGGGAAAATTTTTTTAAAAACTTAAAAGAAATCAGTAAATAAAGATAGCTATCTTGATAACCAACTAGCGAATTCACTAGCTCTGTTGGACTAAACTTGTATTTTGATAAAGATTGGAATCTAATATTCTAGTTAAGAGATTCTAGGTACCGATATTCGATATATATATTTTTTAATCCATCTAAAAGATAGAAAAAAAACATCTCTCAGCTGAGCCAGACCTTTTCGTTTTCACATGTTGTCGCTCTTATTTGATACTCATTTCTTTAGAGGAGTTATTCAGAAGTAAGGTACATAGTAGAAAGCATTTTCATTAGTGAATAAAGGATGGAAGTACTTGCTTTGGAGAGTGGTCAGACAACAGGTTATGCCCTCTTCTTCAAAATGGAAAGATATCTCATGTTAATTCTACTATCATTCTCCCAGTTGAAAAGATCTTAGGTGTTTTCTCCTTGCAGATTGAAGCACCCTTCTAGAGGCAAGTTCAGCCTTGCCCAAGAGTTTTAATCTAAGTCAAGATGACTTGAATAAATTATCATTCTTTATTGCCTGTAAGATCATTCCATTTCTGCATTCCATATCTGAAGTCATCTAAGTGTAGACTCTACCCTTAGGTAGAATTGAGGCTTTCTTCTCAAAAATGTGATCCAAATTGATCTGGTTGATTATATTTTGTCAACAAGTCAAATTTAAAAAAATGTCTCAATCGTGATGAATTTCGTTGGGTATTGGATTTTGGCACCATTCATAGACATCAAAAAGAAATGTTGAGGATGTAGATATCTGTTATTACATCTTTCATTTTATCCATTAAAATACTGGACTAGTGTATGTTAAACTATTACTTTCGTCTCACAAAACATTCTCAGCTAATGTCATTTGTATTTTTCGAAATACAAATACCCCCTACATACTGTATTTTAAAGACCAGATAAATAATGGTAACGTTTTGCCACTCAAAGGGATTTAGAACGGTTTATATTTTTCTGATTTTCTTCACTTGTCAGTGTATGTGTAGGCCTTGGTAAGATAAAACTAAAATGATGCCTCTTATTGAAAATAAAATGGGATAATGGATAGATGTGGGTACACAATAACATAAACTTGAAAACAGAGCAAATATTAGTATTTATTGCCTAAGTCATCCTTGGAGTTTCATAATATGCTTTATAGACCAATAAAGTTTGACATAATTTTGGATGTCCAAGTTTTTTGTCAGATATTCCTTTCCTCAAGAAAATATTTTTCATAAAATGATTAAGGCTATAGATTGTTTAATACATGAAGTTAAAAGAAGTTCCTTATATCTTGCCCAAGGAATCTAACCTCAGAAATGATGTTTTATCTATAGAAGAAAAGATGATTCATTGGTATTTTATCCCAGAATCACCAGCCTGAATTTAAAAACAAAATTTTAGCCAACATTAATTGTTAAAGAATAGTAGAATTTATATCCTTGAAATTTGAATAGATGAGAGAAGTAGTTAAGAAACCACTATATTTTGCATAAAAATGTTCTTAACTAAAAATGACTATAAAATATGTTTTAAAGAAGTTATACCTAGGCATGCCTGGGTGGCTCAGTTGGTGAAGCGTCCGATTTTGGCTCAGGTCATAATCTCACGGTTTGTGAGTTTGAGTCTCACGTCAGGCTCTGTGCTGACAGGAGCCTGCCTTGGTTTCTGTCTCCCTCCCTCTCTGCTCCTCCCCCACTCATGCTCTCTCTCTCTCTCTCTCTCAAAAGTAGATAAAAATGTTTAAAAAAAGCATTAAAGAATAATAAAATAAAGAAAATAAAGAAGTCATACCTACATATACATAAAATATATGTGTATTTTAAATATTTTTGTATAATTTTGTGTGGTGTTTATTTATATAGTCTATATATAGTCTATATATTATGGATTTGTAATTCTTCAATAGTTCAGTTCCTCCTCTTAGATCTTTGTTCCAAAGGTTAAAGATATTGGTTTAGAAATGCTACCATGTAAATAGCACTGTAATTGGCTTATGGAGAAAGGAGATTTTTTGCTTTCTTTTAGGAATAATTTTGGAAATCCAGAGAGGAGAAACAAAGAGAAAATCTCAGGTAGCTACAATATGGAATGTACAAAGACTTCAGGCTGGTAGCTTAAGGCTGGTATGACTGGAGAACCCTAAGATGATCACTACTACTACAGTGGAGAATTTGAACCAGGGAGAATTTGTATCAATAACAAGACTGAATAGTTCAGATAAATCTTACTTGTCAGATGCAGTCATTCTGTCCTTTTCCACTGGACACTGTTTAGGAGATTAGTGTCATGACTATAGTTGGAGGAATGGAAGAGCAAGTGGGAATGTGTTGAACTGCACACAAATTGAGGTTAGAGGTAATAAAGACATCAATGAAATAGAGACTTTATGAAAGGAAATTGAATTAAAATAGCTAACGTTATTGCCTTCATTTCTCTACTGGAATTGTTCCTTTGTCTGCTCACACCTATTGCCACTGTCACTACTCCTTGGTGCTTGACTACCTGCATTTCTGATCATTACTGAATTTTTCCCTTAAGCTTTCCTCATCTTTAATCTTTTTCTCAACCTTTGCCTAGTCTTGGAATGACCACACGTTCCAGACCACTCGATAGCTGCTGGCTTCCATACCCAGTCTGGCCATGGCAATAGAATTATAGCTTCCATCCAGATCCAATCTATTTCTGCACCCTCTCTTATTCCTCTTCTCAACTTCAGACCTCCTAACTTTTATTTATTTTGGCGTGTCCTATGTCTCATATATATAACAATGTTAATGGATGAATACCTATAACTTTTTTAAAAGCCAAAAGCATTCAACATGCACTTTACCATCACAGCTCCATTGAAAGGAGACCTCCTCCATAAAGAAACAAACAAATAATGAGACAAACAAAACCCACATGATATTAATTTAAAAAGACAAGGCTATAAATAAGTAGATTTTTTTTCTGACACTCCTTTGATTAACAAAATTTTGTGCTAAATTCATCTTATATTGAAGACATGTATGTGACAGTCTGCAACTCCTTCCAACATTTTTAACATGTTAATTGGTTAACGGAAAAAATGATTCAGTGTTGTTAAGGGGTCTCAAAACTAAATGGTCTGATTTATCATTTCTTCTCACCCTAAAAAGTCAGAGTTTATATATTTGCTAATTGAGTGGCTAATTCTTGGAATTTCATGAAAAGTGTACTCCCACATGCATTGGCATAGTAGTCTATGGACTGTTGGTGTACTTGATAAAAGTGTTTAATCAGCAGTTTGATCTAGAGTTGAAGAAATATTGAGTCATATTATATTTGTGTTTGTTCATAGAACCATTCATCACTGAAACTTCATGATTCCTGTTCCATATCACAACTGGCAGAAGACATTGGTCACAAGGCTTTTGTTAATAATTCCCTATAAATGTTCCCCTACATTTCAAACTCAGTGTCACACATGGAGTAGTGTTACCAATTGGTAACTTTTTTTACTTTGCCAAATTTAGAAATCACTGGTATTTAGGGTTAGCATGGTTACCTATCTCTCGACTTGCTGAATAGGTTTTATATCCAAGCTGAATAACTTACAACTGTTTTCACCTTTAGGAGGACATCATATTATCTCATCTGGTGTCTAGATGTTCACAGAAAATATGGAAATGAATTGAATTTTACTTGAAAACTATAGTTATGTAGAAAGTCTGATTTGATGCTGCCCAATAGAATATTCTGCAATGAGGGAGAAATTCCTTATCTGCACTGCCCATTACTGTAGTCTGTAACAAAGTGGCTATTGATCACTTGAAGGGTTGGTAGTGTAACTGAGGACTGAATCTTTAATTTAATTTAATTTTAGTTATTTTAATCTTTATTTCAATAGTCGTGATAGTCACTGTCCTATTGGACAGTATAGATATAGAACATTCTATCAACTTTTTGACCTTCCTGTTTTTCATAATATCTTACTAAAATTATGCAGCTATTTTTCTAATTAGCATATCAAACATGACTGTGAGTAATCTACAACTGTCACCAATATAATTTTAAAAAGAGATCAGAGTTTGAATTACAAACCATGAAAACTCAATACTTTTTTTCTTTAATATTTGTTACTGCAACAAAGTTCTATTTTCAGATAAGTGACTCAAATGATGATGAATATAGAAGGACACATAAGTATGTTATCCAAATAATTTTCTTCCATAATTGTTTTTTTTTATGATCAATACATTAAACTTTTAATGGCATTTCTTTTTTTAAATGAATGACTTTTATAAAGACATCCATTACACTTTCTAGAACCAATTGACTTCTTGCTGGATGCCTATTTTTAAAAACACATTTTTCAAGTATTTATTTCAAAGCTTTTAATGATGAAGTCTTTACTTGATTAAAATATATGTTTCATTTGTTGGTATTTTGAGAGTGACAGACACAGTTTTATATAGCCAAAATAATTTATAAAACCTGTCACAACATTTAGACATTTATTATTATGTATGTAAGGAAATTCCTATCATAGGAATTGTCCCAAAGTGCTTCTGAACTGTGGGTAGAGTAACCAACATGCTGTTATTTGGAGCATGTTCCCCATATTAGTGACGGATGACATATATTAGATATAATAAAAATAATTTAAATTGCATTCTTAGAATTTTTAGACCATATTTCCTCTCCATTGTGGTTTAATGTGGTCATGTTATAATGCACTATTGCTACCTATTTTACTGCACTGATAAATTCTAAGGCTTCTATTTCTAGAGAGTGGAAACACAAGGGAAAGAAAATAAACATATTGTCTCAAAGATGAAAAAATATGAAAAATCACTGTCTTTAGTCATGATAAAGATACTTATTAGATAAGGAATTCCTGTTTTTGGTCACATTGTATATACTTATCATATGATCTTATTTGCCCAAAAGATATATAAAAAATTGAATCTAACATTGGAAAAATTTATATTTGCTATTTTAAATAATATACATTTTCTATTAGGGTAAAAATTTTCTTTTTATCTTTTGTTATTTAAATAAAAATTGTACACATGTATGTTGTACGATATGATGATCTGGTATACATATGCATAGTTAAGTGATTACTGCAGTCAAGCTGTATATTTTCAGGGCACATACACATGTATATAAACTATTTTACATATGTATTATTTAGGACATAGATTAGCTGAGAAATATTCATAAATCCTGGAAATAAACTTTCATATAGTGTATGTAAGAGACATTAGAAAAATCACATTCTGTACTGCATTACTTCATGCTGTTAGTGTATTTTCAGTTGGGTTAGTAGATTTCTTTTAGCATTCAGGGCTGACTCTTCCATGTTTAATTCTGAAATGACAAATAAAAGAATTGCTTACTGCTATAAAATGTCATATTTTTATAAAGTTTGATATATTAGCATTAATGAATAGAAAGCAGTCATTGATCCAGAAAAGTAAACCATATTAAGTTGGACACACACTGATATTTTAAAATAATTATCTGTGTTCATAGGTTTATATTAATTTTTTTTCTAATTAAAAACATACAATATGCAATCACGGGGAAAGGTCAGTTGTATTTTTAATTATTTTCCCCATGTAATTAGACATTTATTCTCTGCAGATTGGAGTTTGCAGGATTAAAATACTTATTGTTTAAAGGTCATGATTAAATATAAGCAAAGGGCATTATACATTAGAGTATATTACTAATATAGGTCATACATATATTTAAGTTGTATATAAAAGAAATGAGAATAAGTACACTAAGTCTACTGCAAAAAATAGACTTTCTAATGCTTTTCATTTATTTTCTATTTTTATCGAAAAAAAGGCATGAAATAAAAGTAAGCAAAGAGTAAAAATCAAACTAACATCAGGAGTGATATGGTGAAAGATATTTTAATTATATATACATATTAAATACATATATGTAATAATATTGTTTGTTAATTATATATTTATTTAACTATATAATACTAATTGTTTCTATTTATTTCAGTACATATTTTACATATGTGATTTTTGAGCCCTCCCATCTATGCTGGTTATCTGTAGAACATGAAATTACAAACTTATACATTTACTTTCTACATCTGAAAGATTTATCACAATGCGAAATACATGTTCATATGGGCAGAATTTACAGTATGAAGCCTTACATTTCTGCAATGAAGTTTAATTAATCCTATCCTGAATCTAGGAATGTTAGATATAGTATTTGTGGAGAATTTTGATTGGAATGTATCTTTAGTAAGCATAACTTTATCTTCTGTGTTAAAAGCTAAAACCAAAATTTTACAGTTTGTACTAATAGGAAGCAAGAGGTTTTAAAGGCTTGATTATCATCAGGCCATGGGAAAAGTGAGTAAAGAGTGAGGATAGATAGATAACAAAAGAAGAATCCAGAATCTAAATGATAGAGTAGAAAATTTACCTCATTAGGAGTACACATGGGAATAACAAGGGGAAAAAAGGAAGGTCAACACCTTGGGAGGATAAGATTGGATTGTTGACTTTGATAAATTGGGGAAGTTATGAAAAACAAATGGAACTGACATTCAATAGGAACAAGTGTAGCATAATGCAATTAAGACAGAGAAAGGAGTTGCGTGAGAACAATGAGCAGTAACGTAGATTGCTGCATGTAACATTCACAGCATTTGCAAATAGGAAGGCAAAGTGAAGGGCATTTTACAGAGGAATAAAGAGACGTGGGGAGCCTTCACAACTTAGCAGTGAAAGAGCCAGGAATATTTTAAGTGCCTCTAGGTTTTCAGCCCAGTAATTTCCCCTCAACACCATATTGTCCCTGAATCTAACAGGAAGTGGTTCAAGGTGTCATAATTGATCGACAGAATGACTCTCTACTCCCCAATATCTAATCCATCAACTGATCTTAAAGCACCACTAAAATGTATTCTGAATTTCATTACTTTTTTCATTTCTAGTATTTCTGTACTAGTGCAAGACATCATCACCCCATCCTGCCCTAACATCCATTTTCTAGATGGCAGACCAAATGACTTTTCACCTGATGAATCATATCATGCTACTGTGTCTATAAAACCTACAGTGGGTTAATGGCATGGGAACAAAAAGCAAACCTCCGAACATTACTAACAGTCATTCATATGATTTTACCCCCTCCTCCATCTCTTTGCATTTGCACCAGCTTTCTTTCTTTCTCTTCCTAGAACAAGCAATGTTCATATCTATCTTATGATGATATATTTTCTGTTCCCTACTTTTAAATGGTTTGGGATATATACAGTAAGTTCTAAGATTCTAATAACATCTTTAAATTTTTGCATATTTTAATAAAACATTTTCAGGTTTGTTATGAAAAATAATATACCCAAGTGGTTTTTAAATATTGAAAATCTATTTTTTAAGTTCATTTATTTATTTAAAAGGGACAGAGACAGTGCAAGTGGGAGGGGCAGATAGACTGGGAAAGAGAGAATCTCAAGCAAGCTCCGCCCTGCCAGCGGAGGACTCAACGCAGGGCTAGGGCTCACAAAACCATGAGCTCATTACCTGAGCTGAAACCAAGAGTCGGAGGCTTAACCAACTGTGCTACCCAGGCACTCCTTAAATATTGAAAATGTAAAACAAACTTATAAGAAAACACATCTGCCTATGTAACTAAGCTAATATCTGGGTGACCGAGAAGAAAGAGCAGTTTCTTTACCCAATATGAATACATCTGTATTCAAGGTCACATTTTGTTTGAGCTTTGTCACTTTTCACATGAAATTAATTTTTCTTTGCTGACTATTGTCATAATAATTGGATATCCACTCCATGGAAAGCAATTCTCCGATGTTCCAGTCAAATCTCTGCATTTAAATAAAAACCTAACAGAGCAGAAAACAGAAGGAAAACCTGTACACTGAAGAGGTGCTGTGTGCTGCCCTAAGTCCGGGTGAGCCAACATTCTGCAGAGTAGTGTCAGCTCAGTGATGCCTACAATTCCTTTTTTTTTTTTTTTGCCACCAAAGGTGGCAATTATCAGAACCAATTTCCCTTTTCTGCCTCCTATATCTTTGCTCAAATTCTCAAAACCTTAGAAGCTGCTCAAGGTAGCACATGTCTGGGGGAGCTGAGTGATACTCATTATATAACCAAAATAGATCATTAAAAGTAAAGTGACTGTAGGACTGTGGCTGCATGCAGCTGTCTGGTCATGCTTTGCCACAGCCAGGTTATTTTAAAGTTGGCGTAAATGAAGTGAGTTCCTTTTATAGCAGTATCTTCTGGGCTCAGGCATCTTTCAAGAAGGCAGGAAAATAATTAATTTTGGATTCGTACATATTCAGTACACCTGTGAGAACTACTTGGTAGGCTTTTATAGAAAAAAAATTTTCCACAATTTTCAGTTGGATGGGTGGGTAACAGCATTATATATAGTTCTAGAATTGTCAGCAGCTGATTTAGACAGATAATTTATATGCATTTTGAAAAAGTGCATGAAATCACTACTTAATGAAATATAACACATATTTTTGGTCCCCATACTAATATGTTATATTGAGAAATGTGTTTTTGTATGAAACATAAATGTTATATAAAATTGGTGACCAGATGAGTAAGAAAAAAGTTTCAAGGAAAAAACAGTTCTTTCGTTGTTGTTTCTGTTACAAGAAAGTACCAGCGTTGCTTAGTATATATTATGCAAGAATGTTGCTAAATATGGAAAAATTGTGCCAAGTTTGTAATGCAAAAATAAGGGTGGTACAACTTTTCTACTCAGAATGATTTATTTAATAAATTATATACTTTTATACCTGGAAGGGACATTAAATATCATTTAGCCCATTATTTCCCAAATTGTATTCTGTGAAGTGTCCAAACACTGAGCAGAAAATAAAAATAAAATTGTCTGTAGTTAAACAGGTTTTGGATATTTGGAATTCAACCATTTACACTGGTTTATCTAATGCATGATTTCACACAACGTTTAGTACCATGATGTTCATTGAATCAGCACCATTTCCTAAATTGATTGGCTTGGTGCTACCATTAATATCCTTAGGAATGTAACTTTTCTTCTAAGCAAAGATCAGTCAGTAAAATACTGATAAATTACAAAATATTCCTACACTAAAGGAAATAAGTACAACGAGGCTAAATGGCTGTGCCAAAGCCACAGAGGGCTTACTGGTCATGCCAGATCTTTGGTTTCTAGAGCTCTGCTCTTTCTACTACACTACCTTACTTTTCATCAGCTGAGAAGGCCAGCATTTTCCCTCAATGTAGACACAACCTCTTTCCCACTAAACATAAATATCATGTTAATAGATAGCAAGATGCACCAATGCGAGGCAATCCCTCCAAGGATTTTGATTTGGGCAGCAGAGTGGTTAGCTTGTCAACTGCCCCTTGGTGTCAGATCAGATATTTCTCTAGTGAGGAATTTTTTATATGAGTTCAAAAATAATTTTCAGCTGTCACATAGGATACTTGTCCAAAAACACAAAGAAAAATTTTATTTCCAGGAAGGCATTTAACTCCTATGGCAATTTCAAAACACTTCTTCCTGTATGATCTATGTTGATATGTGTATAGCACATGCACACACATAAATCTTCTGCAAGGAAATGGAACATGTAAGTCCCTCAACAAGTGAGAAGAGGACAATAACAAGATTCTACAGGGATGTTCCAGAAATGTTCCTTTATGCTTCTCAAGTACTGGTTGTCAGAAACCATATACAAGATTAAACTGTCTATATTTTCCTGCAAACGTATATATCAGAGTCAGATTCACTAGCTTGAATGTTTTGCTGGTATTTTAAATTGTTCATTTGGAGTTAAGAAAATTAAGCATTGTTTTCTTATATCATCAAAATTATATATGTTGTCCTAAATATACACACAGCTTATTTGCCAATAATGTTAGGTGGATTTGTTTATTTTGAGGAGATTTTAAAATAAGCTTGTGGCTAAGTGATGACTTCCTAAACTATAAGGCAATATTTAAAAGAGCCTCTTCTTTGACTGTATAATTAAATTGTATTAATATATCAGTATGACAATTGTTTTTTGTAGTAATTAACATGATAATTATTGTTATGTAGCATTAAGTTATTAAAAAGAATCCATGATTTTCTTTGGGAAACTACTATTTTTACTTTAGTCCTGGACTATTCTTGACTATTCAAATGTTTGTAGTTCTGTCAAGATAATTTTGAAAATGGTCAGATGTGCGTTATGGTATCTTTTACTTTAAAGGAGGTTTTATTCAAAGCACAGATGAAAGAGGGTAAAACAGTATGAAAACATTACAAAGAAAAGCCTAATTTTGTCTCTCCACTGCCAATGTCGTGATCTAAGTCTTATGAATATTCTCTTTTTTTTTTCAACGTTTATTTATTATTTATTTTTGGGACAGAGAGAGACAGAGCATGAACGGGGGAGGGGCAGAGAGAGAGGGAGACACAGAATCGGAAACAGGCTCCAGCCTCTGAGCCATCAGCCCAGAGCCTGACGCGGGGCTCGAACTCACGGACCGCGAGATCATGACCTGGCTGAAGTCGGACGTTTAACCGACTGCGCCACCCAGGCGCCCCAAAGTCTTATGAATATTCTCTTACGAATATTCTCAGCTTTCCCAACGCTGATAGAAAGGGTTGATATTTAACTGCGTAGACTTTTCTGTTTTCTTTCTGCATCCCCACATACACATCATTTTACAGGAATGGGATTATACCATATAATCAAGGACTTTTTAACAACTCTCCTTTCTATTACATACATGCTCTTTTCTCACCAATCAATATTTTCCTGATTTCCAGGAATAGTGTATGTTAATAGATGCTTTTTTTTTCTCTGTCTGTGCTTTATATATGTTTCCCTTCCTTCCTTGTTTCAAAAAGTTTTTGACTATTAATGAGAGATAATCATATACCTTTACATGTTATTACTTTTTATTGTTAATATCTATATCATTTTGATATTTCAAATATTTCAGTTTTTAACTTTGCATTTCATGAATTTGTATTCCTTAAATGTACTTCACCAAACTCATACAGGGAAGTGCTCCAGGAATATGCTCAATATTTAGCAAAAGTATAATTATGGCATTAGAAATTATCTTAATCCACACAAAAAAATATTCATATATAGATAATTGAGATTACTTTCATATTAGTATTCCTTTAAAACTTATTGTTTTATAATTAACAGAATATCCATACTATCAAATTGATGTTAATATCTATCCTTGCATATTTTCGTTAATTGATGTTAAATTCCATATTGTCTGGTATTCATATTTTCATATGTGCTTTGCATTTATGTTAACTCAATATCCCTTTGTCTATTAATTTTCAGATTATTAATAAAATCTATTGGATTTTCTACTTTTTTGGGGTTTTTCTATTTTTTTATGTTTACTTTTGAGAAAGAGAGAGAGAGGGAGGGGCAGAGAGAGAGGGAGGGGCAGAAAGAGAGGGAGACAGAATCTGAAGCAGGCTCTAGGTTCTGAGCTGTCAGCACAGAGCCCAGCGTGGGGCTCAAACTCACAAACTGTGAGATCATGAACTGAGCCAAAGTTCAATGCTTAACCAACTGAGCCACCTAGGCACCCCAACTTTTTTTTGTTTTCTTAAAATTTTTAAATTTATTTTGATGGAGAGAGAGTTCACACAGACAAGCAAGAGAAGGGCAGAAAGAGAAAGAAGGGGAGAGAGAATCCCAAGCAGGCTCTGTGCTGTCAGTGTAGGGCCCCATGCAGGGCCTAAACTCATGAACCATGAAATCATGACCTGAGCCAAAGTCAAGAGTTCAATGCTTAACTGACTGAGCCACCCAGACATCTAATGATTTTCAACTTTTAATGGAGAATTCAGCATAATGACCTATATACTTGGTATTCCTTCCACTTAAATTTATATTTAGGTTTCATTTGAGTTGGTTGTTGTCTTTTTCTTCTCCTTATTTTATAAGATATAATAATATAATACTTCTTTTTATGCCTCCATGTTAATTTGGGAATTTTCCTCTATTTTTTCCCATTATTAATGGATTTTTTCCAAAGTTCATAATCAAACACAGTGCTCTTTACTCTTGTATGAAAATAAAATTCCAACCATTGATCCTGGCAATATTCTTTCTTTCTCAACTCTTTCCCATCTGCTTCCCTTCTCATCACCTTCTAAGACCTTCACAATATTTGCATGTATCAATTCTTTCTGCTTTACCTCTTCCCCAACAGATAAGAATGTTAGATTACTTTTGATCTCTTTAAGTTTTGCTGTCCTAGATTTAATACATATTTTTGTAAACTAACATAAGCATTTTTATTGTTACATGTCTCTTCCAATTTAAGGATCTTTCAGCACTTATATTAAGTATACAGAGATTTGATTTCATCCATTTAAAATTAATTCTCAGGTTATAAGAGGGGTCTGTTTCCTTCCAGTCTTTTATCTCTTCCTTATCTTTGTCTCTATTAAGATTTGTGTGCTTATTCATTTCATTATTTTATTAATTTATTAAAGTCATTTCTTTATTGTTTACTCAGAACGTGTGGGTGGAATTTTTTTCCTTTTTACATAGCAGATTCTTTCTGTTTGTAATACATTCTCATCTAACTTATAGTTCAGGAATTTTATCAAGGTGTGTGTGTATATATATATATATATATATATATATATATATATATATTTCTTTCTTAAATCAATCACAACTAGAACTCTATGAATTTTTTCAATCTATAGAACCAGGTCTCTCTATCTCTTTCCTCCATATTTTTTCTTTGTATTCTTTAAAGTCTCTTATTTACCTATATTTTACCTCATGTATCTATCCTCTGAGTTAAAATTTATTATTTCTATTTGGTTATTTCTTTTCTGAATTTCAAATTTCTTTTAAGCAATATGAGACTGACGTGCTACCTACTGCACTGAGGCATCTGATTTTAATCAATATTAAATACAATCCAACTCCAGTGTAATAGAAGAAACATAACATGAGATCTAGTGATATTGGTTTTAATCTGGACTTTAATGCTATTTTGTTATTTTGAGGCATAATTCTAAGACAACGAGACTTGTCATCCTGCATTTTGACTCCATCTGCACAGACTTTCGATCTTTTTTGGTTCTATTCTTAATGTATTTCTTTTCTTTATACAAAACTATTTCAGTTTACTCAAAATAAGAGAAAAGCATATAAAATTACAGTGAGATATCATTTCTTTTCTCTCAGGTTGACAAAAAATAGGAATTTAGCAACACATTCTGCTGGCAAGACTGTGGCACTTTCTTTAACTGTTGGTGGTAATGCAGATGATAAAACCCTTGCAGTGGGAATTTGGCAATTTATAACAAAATTACATATGCATTTCCTTTTTTTTAAACTTTTGTCTATTTATAATTCTTGTATGATTAACATACAGTGTTAGCTTCAATTATACAATATAGTCATTCAACAATTCTATACATTACTCAGTGGTCATCATGATAAGTGTACTCTTTAATCCCCATCACCTTTTTCACCCATTCCCCACCCCCCTCCCCTCTAGGAATTGCTGGTTTGTTCTCTATATGTAAGAGTCTGTTTTATTCTCTTTTTTTCTTTGTTCATTTGTTTTGTTTTTTTTAAATTCTACATGAGTGAATCATATGGTTTTGTCTTTCTCTGACTCACTTATTTCACTTAGCATCTAGATTCATCCATGCTGTTACAAATGGTAAGATTTCATTTTTTTTTGTTGTCTGAGTAATATCCCTCTGTGTGTGTGTGTGCGTGCGTGTGTGTGTGTGTGTGTGTGTGTGTGTGCGTACCACATCTTCTTTGTTTATTCACCCATTTGTTGACACTTGAGTTGCTTCCATAATTTGGCTATTGTAAATAAACATAGAGGTGCATACCTTTTTGAATTAGTGAGTAGTTCTCTTTTGAAAGTAAATACCCAGTAGTAGAACTACTGGATCATGTGGTAGTTTTATTCTTAATTTTTTGAGGAAACTCCAAACTGTTCTACAGTGTCTTCACCAGTTTGCATTCCCACCAACAGCATATGAAGATTCCTTTTTCTCCACATACTCACCAATATTTGTTGCGTCTTGTGTTGTTGATTTTAGGCATTCTGACAAGTGCTGAGCATCTTTTCATGCGTCTGTTGGACATCTGTATGTCTTTTTTGGAGAAATGCCTGTTCATGTCTTCTGCCAATGTTTTAATTGGATTGTTTGTTCGTTTGTTTTGGTTAAATCGTATAAATTCTTTATATATTTTGGTTACTAATCCCTTATGAGACATATCATTTGCACATATTTTCTCCCTTTCAGTAGGTTGTCTTTTTGTTTTGTTGATTGTTGCCTTTGCTGTGCAGAAGCTGTTTATTTTGACGGAGTTCCAAAAATTTATTTTTACTTTTGTTTCCCTTCCCTTAGGAGTCATATGCAGAAAAATGTGGCTACTGCTGGTGTCAGAGAAATTACTACCTGTGCTCTCTTTGAGGATATTTTATGATTTCAGGTCTCACATTTAAGCTGTGAATTCATTTTGAGTTTGTTTTTGTGTATGGTGTAAAAAAGTGGTCCAATTTTATTCTTTTGCATGTAGCTATCCAGTTTTCCCAACACCATTGGTTGAAGAGCATTTTTATCATTGTATATTCTTGCCTCCTTTGTTGAAGATTAATTAACCATATAACCATGGGCTTATTTTTGGGCTCTCTATTCTGTTTCATTGATTTTTGTGTCTAGTTTTGTGCCAGTACCACACAGTAATTTTGATTACTAAAGATTTGTAATATATCTTTATACCTTGGAGTTCAGTAACATTTCTCTCCTTCAGAACTCAAACCAGAACCCTGATGCTTCACTCATACCTTTTTGCCCTACCTGCCTTCTCAGGCCAGCCTTAGCTTGATTCAAAAAAGGCAATAGTTTGGATTTGGCAGTAGAAGGATGCTAATTTAAAGTGTCATTTTACCAGAATCTTCTTCAAATTTCTTTTAAATCTATAACTTTGATAGATTACATCTCTATCTTTATCTATACACATATATCTATATCAATCTATATCTGTATCAGCTATATCTACAGATACCTTTGGTAGTATGTAGTATGTCTATAGTATCTATAGATTTATACAGATGTAAAACAATGAGAAGCTCTCCACAATCAAATGATATATCTCTAAAATTAGATGAAGAACTTCTCATTGTATTTTCTTTACTTAGAATCTCTAACATTTGTTGTTTCCCATGCTATTGTATTGCTTGTGTTTGTTTTGTGATTCTTAAATAACCTTTTATTTTTCTATTAACAATATTATTATAATGGAAGATAGAAAAGAGATCATTAGTATGAAGAACATGTATAAGACTTTCACTTTCACTTACATCCATTTAATATTTTCTCATGTGTAATAAAAAATGCTTTCTTTCCCTTTACTTTTTGATAGTAACAAAATATTTGATAACGTTTTTTAGTTTTCAGGTTTATTCATACAATAAATAATTAAAATTATCCTGGGAAATAGTATTATTATAGTAAACATTTTAAAGATTTGTATGGGTTAATCTGTCTTCATAGATAATATGTTACTGAAATAGAATTTGTTTTGTTAAATATAGACATATGGTGCAAATAAAACTTGTGAGCTCTACCTTATCTTGCAAATGGAAGAATTGACTAACTGTTAGAGTCTAAATATTTACCCTTTAACGTGTAAATTTATCCTCTCTGAGAGAAATTGACTGGCCATAAGCACCTTTTTTGAAGGTTATGAGTTGAAAATAAAACCAGTTATTTATCTAAGACCAATAAATGAGTTGAGCAATTCCTAATTCTAGTTGTCTCTGAGAGATTGTTTTTAGAACTATGTATTAGGAAAAGCTTTTCTTCTTTGAGAAGTTGAAATGTGTTCTATTGACAATGAGCATTTTATAACTGAGAATATTTTCCTTTCTCTTTGGTCAACGAGGAGCTACGATCCAAAGTATGGGTTAATTCTAGAAACCTTGTTGGCCTTTAGGTCTTGCACATTTGTTTACTAGGATTTCTCTCATCCCATAGCACTTCCTTTCCTCCATACCAATTTTTACTTTGACTTCGTAGTTGACTATACTTTTCTTTATGTTGGTTTCCTATATGTTGTGGAATGATAGAGTATAAAAGCTAACTAAATAGATAAGTAAAGTAGTTATTGAAAAACAAAAATAAAGATAAATTATGGCTTAGCATTTTTACCTATAAGTTATATTTTATCCATTACACTCATTAAATGAAACTTCAAGGACATATTAAGAGTTGAAAGATTTTAGAATAGGTAGGGAACATTTCATTAATCATTAGTCCAGTCTCTGCTGGCAGATTGCGGGTTAGATGTCTGTCAGGTAAAGAATGCCTGATAATGTGCTATAGATAAAGTCTAAAGTCAGGGTGTTAGATTTATTGAGAAATTACCACCAAACAAACAAATGAAAAAAAAAATCATTGACAATCATTGCATTGTTTTTGGTGTGGATTTTTTTCCCTATTGGAACACACACAATCATATATCCATGTTTTTCTAACAGGTACATTGTAAGAAGATAAATGAAATAAATCATATTCTTCTAGGTTTTGTTCATCTTGAGATGCTAGGTAATTCTGTCTTCAGAGATTTTTAACTACTCTTGACTATTCATCTCTTACAGTTAAGAAAGGATGATCTTTCTAAATTCAAATTTAAGTCATGTAAGTTTTCTGCTTAAAATTATTCACTGTATATTTTCATATATAATTTACAATCCAGAATTTTCATTGTATAAGTCTTCCATTAGTGGGTACTTGCTATCTGTCTGGGTTAATTTCTGAAACTCTCTTCAACAAACCTTGTAATCCAACAATAACAAATTATATGCCATTCCCAATACACAATACATTCTGTCTTACTTTACCAAAAAAAAAAAAAAAAGAGTCATATTATCTTCTGGAAGTGTCTTTTCTTTGCTGTACAACCTGGTATACTCATCCTTAGCTCATAGGGACAAATTTTTTGAATTTCGCAGGAAATATCAGTTGTCTGTGCTTTTCTGCTACTGTAACTCTATATGTACATGTTGAGAAATGGTTGATGACCCAAACATATGTCACCCTACCCCTACATTATCATAAAATAACTTCAGTCTCTTTGCCTTCCGTAAGTTGTTTGTTTAAGGTTGCAGTAGATGTTAATGTAATGCATAAATTTTTAGCTGCCTTGAATATGGACACGTATAAGGCAAAAATTATTAGAAAAAAAGATGATAGCTTTGGCTACAAGACAGTGTGGGGGAGGAGAAGGAACATGACAGCAAGAAGATGGGTGAAAACATATCCTCCACACCCAGAAAATTATATAACAAATTAAGGTACATGAAAAATTACCACTATTGCTGTGCCCCCAGAAGGGACAGAAAATGAAAAACAGGGAACCTGTGTAAAATCAGTGGAATCAGAATTAGAGGAAGTAGGGATGGAGATGTACATTTTGATTATTGTTTTTGTAACATGAACTACTCATCTCTAAACACAGTTTTGATGCCATGACTTGGAAACAATACTAACAAATGTCATAGACAAATTGGACTCTAAAAAGATTGAATGTTTCTGTACATGGAGATGGTCCTATACCTGGGGAAATGCAATAGAGAAGAGACTCAACTTACCTCTATGATAGGTCTTATAATTTTGTATTAAAATTAGTAGTTTGCATCTCCCTTTATATAGTTCCTTTAGGGAGAATGCCTTGACTATTTATTTTTACATCCTTAGAATCTTGTATAATATTGAAATGTTCAGTGAATGTATGTATGACTGAGAGAATAAATAATAGTTGAATAAAGGCTTTGCATTGGTAATTGTTTCTGCCAGTGGAGGGAAAAATATTAATGTTTGCTAAGAATTGAAGCACTTGGGGTATTTAATTGTTAGATTGCACTGCAGAGGATTCTGGGAAGATGGCGGCGTAGGAGGACACTGGGCTCACCGCGCGTCCTGCTGATCACTTAGATTCCACCTACACCTGCCTAAATAACCCAGAAAACCGCCAGAGGATTAGCAGAACAGAGTCACCGGACCCAAGTGCAGACGAGAGGCCCACGGAAGAGGGTAGGAAGGGCGGCGAGGCGGTGCGCGCTCCATGGACTGGCGGGAGGGAGCCGGGGCGGAGGGGCGGCTTGCCAGCCAAGCAGAGCCCCCGAGTCCCGCTTGCAAAAGCGGAGGGGCCTGACGGACTGTGTTCCGACAGCAAGCGCGACTTAGCGTCTGGGAGGTCATAAGTTAACAGCTCTGCTCGGAAAGCGGGAAGGCTGGAGGACAAAGGGAGGGTGAGCTGCGGAGCCCCCGGATGACAGAGTTCAGTTTGGCAGGGAACAAAGGCGCTTGCCAGCGCCATCTCCCCTGCCCATCCCCCAGAAAAATCCCAAAGGGAACCGGTTCTTGCCAGGGAAATTGCTCGCTCCGCGCGAACACCCAACTCTATGCTTCTGCGGAGCCAAACCTCCGGCAGCGGATCTGACTCCCTCCGGCTGCCACAGGGCCCCTCCTGAAGTGGATCACCTAAGGAGAAGTGAGCTAAGCCTGCCCCCCCTGCCACCGTGCACCTTGCCTACCCACCCCAGCTAATACGCCAGATCCCCAGCATCACAAGCCTGGCAGTGTGCAAGTAGCCCAGACGGGCCACGCCACCCCACAGTGAATCCCGCCCCTAGGAGAGGGGAAGAGAAGGCACACACCAGTCTGACTGTGGCCCCAGCGGTGGGCTGGGGGCAGACATCAGGTCGGACTGCGGCCCCGCCCACCAACTCCAGTTATACACCACAGCACAGGGGAAGTGCCCTGCAGGCCCTCACCACACCAGGGACTATCCAAAATGACCAAGCGGAAGAATTCCCCTCAGAAGAATCTCCAGGAAATAACAACAGCTAATGAGCTGATCAAAAAGGATTTAAATAATATAACAGAAAGTGAATTTAGAACAATAGTCATAAAATTAATCGCTGGGCTGGAAAACAGCATACAGGACAGCAGAGAATCTCTTGCTACAGAGATCAAGGGACTAAGGAACAGTCACGAGGAGCTGAAAAACGCTTTAAAGGAAATGCAAAACAAAATGCAAACCACCACGGCTCGGATGGAAGAGGCAGAGGAGAGAATAGGTGAACTAGAAGATAAAGTTATGGAAAAAGAGGAAGCTGAGAAAAAGAGAGATAAAAAAATCCAGGAGTATGAGGGGAAAATTAGAGAACTAAGTGATACACTAAAAAGAAATAATATACGCATAATTGGTATCCCAGAGGAGGAAGAGAGAGGGAAAGGTGCTGAAGGGGTACTTGAAGAAATAATAGCTGAGAACTTCCCTGAACTGGGGAAGGAAAAAGGCATTGAAATCCAAGAGGCACAGAGAACTCCCTTCAGACGTAACTTGAATCGATCTTCTGCACGGCATATCATAGTGAAACTGGCAAAATACAAGGATAAAGAGAAAATTCTGAAAGCAGCAAGGGGTAAACGTGCCCTCACATATAAAGGGAGACCTATAAGACTCGTGACTGATCTCTCTTTTGAAACTTGGCAGGCCAGAAAGAATTGGCACGAGATTTTCAGTGTGCTAGACAGAAAAAATATGCAGCCGAGAATCCTTTATCCAGCAAGTCTGTCATTTAGAATAGAAGGAGAGATAAAGGTCTTCCCAAACAAACAAAAACTGAAGGAATTTGTCACCACTAAACCAGCCCTACAAGAGATCCTAAGGGGGACCCTGTGAGACAAAGTACCAGAGACATCACTACAAGTATAAAACATACAGACATCACAATGACTCTAAACCCGTATCTTTCTATAATAACACTGAATGTAAATGGATTAAATGCGCCAACCAAAAGACATAGGGTATCAGAATGGATAAAAAAACAAGACCCATCTATTTGCTGTCTACAAGAGACTCATTTTAGACCTGAGGACACCTTCAGATTCAGAGTGAGGGGATGGAGAACTATTTATCATGCTACTGGAAGCCAGAAGAAAGCTGGAGTAGCCATACTTATATCAGACAAACTAGACTTTCAATTAAAGGCTGTAACAAGAGATGAAGAAGGACATTATATAATAGTTACAGGGTCTATCCATCAGGAAGAGCTAACAATTATAAATGTCTATGCGCCGAATACCGGAGCCCCCAAATATATAAAACAATTACTCATAAACATAAGCAACCTTATTGATAAGAATGTGGTAATTGCTGGGGACTTTAACACCCCACTTACAGAAATGGATAGATCATCTAGACACACGGTCAATAAAGAAACAAGGGCCCTGAATGAGACACTGGATCAGATGGACTTGACAGATGTATTTAGAACTCTGCATCCCAAAGCAACAGAATATACTTTCTTCTCGAGTGCACATGGAACATTCTCCAAGATAGATCATATACTGGGTCACAAAACAGCCCTTCATAAGTTTACAAGAATTGAAATCATACCATGCATACTTTCAGACCACAATGCTATGAAGCTTGAAATCAACCACAGGAAAAAGTCTGGAAAACCTCCAAAAGCATGGAGGTTAAAGAACACCCTACTAACGAATGAGTGGGTCAACCAGGCAATTAGAGAAGAAATCAAAAAATATATGGAAACAAACGAAAATGAAAATACAACAATCCAAACGCTTTGGGACACAGCGAAGGCAGTCCTGAGAGGAAAATACATTGCAATCCAGGCCTATCTCAAGAAACAAGAAAAATCCCAAATACAAAATCTAACAGCACACCTAAAGGAAATAGAAGCAGAACAGCAAAGGCAGCCTACACCCAGCAGAAGAAGAGAAATAATAAAGATCAGAGCAGAAATAAACAATATAGAATCTAAAAAAACTGTAGAGCAGATCAACAAAACCAAGAGTTGGTTTTTTGAAAAAATAAACAAAATTGACAATCCTCTAGCCAGGCTTCTCAAAAAGAAAAGGGAGATGACCCAAATAGATAAAATCATGAATGAAAATGGAATTATTACAACCAATCCCTCAGAGATACAAACAATTATCAGGGAATACTATGAAAAATTATATGCCAACAAATTGGACAACCTGGAAGAAATGGACAAATTCCTGAACACCCACACTCTTCCAAAACTCAATCAGGAGGAAATAGAAAGCTTGAACAGACCCATAACCAGCGAAGAAATTGAATCGGTTATCAAAAATCTCCCAACAAATAAGAGTCCAGGACCAGATGGCTTCCCAGGGGAGTTCTACCAGACATTTAAAGCAGAGATAATACCTATCCTTCTCAAGCTATTCCAAGAAATAGAAAGGGAAGGAAAACTTCCAGACTCATTCTATGAAGCCAGTATTACTTTGATTCCTAAACCAGACAGAGACCCAGTAAAAAAAGAGAACTACAGGCCAATATCCCTGATGAATATGGATGCAAAAATTCTCAATAAGATACTAGCAAATCGAATTCAACAGCATATAAAAAGAATTATTCACCATGATTAAGTGGGATTCATTCCTGGGATGCAGGGCTGGTTCAACATTCGCAAATCAATCAACGTGATACATCACATTAACAAAAAAAAAGAGAAGAACCATATGATCCTGTCAATCGATGCAGAAAAGGCCTTTGACAAAGTCCAGCACCCTTTCTTAATAAAAACCCTTGAGAAAGTCGGGATAGAAGGAACATACTTAAAGATCATAAAAGCCATTTATGAAAAGCCCACAGCTAACATCATCCTCAACGGGGAAAAACTGAGAGCTTTTTCCCTGAGATCAGGAACACGACAGGGATGCCCACTCTCACCGTTGTTGTTTAACATAGTGCTGGAAGTCCTAGCATCAGCAATCAGACAACAAAAGGAAATCAAAGGCATCAAAATTGGCAAAAATGAAGTCAAGCTCTCGCTTTTTGCAGATGACATGATATTATACATGGAAAATCCGATAGACTCCACCAAAAGTCTGCTAGAACTGATACATGAATTCAGCAAAGTTGCAGGATACAAAATCAATGTACAGAAATCAGTTGCATTCTTATACACTAACAATGAAGCCACAGAAAGACAAATAAAGAAACTGATCCCATTCACAATTGCACCAAGAAGCATAAAATACCTAGGAATAAATCTAACCAAAGATGTAAAGGATCTGTATGCTGAAAACTATAGAAAGCTTATGAAGGTAATTGAAGAAGATTTAAAGAAATGGAAAGACATTCCCTGCTCATGGATTGGAAAAATAAATATTGTCAAAATGTCAATACTACCCAAAGCTATCTACACATTCAATGCAATCCCAATCAAAATTGCACCAGCATTCTTCTCCAAACTAGAACAAGCAATCCTAAAATTCATATGGAACCACAAAAGGCCCCGAATAGCCAAAGGAATTTTGAAGAAGAAGACCAAAGCAGGAGGCATCACAATCCCAGACTTTAGCCTCTACTACAAAGCTGTCATCATCAAGACAGCATGGTATTGGCACAAAAACAGACACACAGACCAATGGAATAGAATAGAAACCCCAGAACTAGACCCACAAACGTATGGCCAACTCATCTTTGACAAAGCAGGAAAGAACATCCAATGGAAAAAAGACAGCCTCTTTAACAAATGGTGCTGGGAGAACTGGACAGCAACATGCAGAAGGTTGAAACTAGACCACTTTCTCACACCATTTACAAAAATAAACTCAAAATGGATAAAGGACCTAAATGTGAGACAGGAAACCATCAGAACCTTAGAGGAGAAAGCAGGAAAAGACCTCTCTGACCTCAGCCGTAGCAATCTCTTACTCGACACATCCCCAAAGGCAAGGGAATTAAAAGCAAAAGTGAATTACTGGGACCTTATGAAGATAAAAAGCTTCTGCACAGCAAAGGAAACAACCAACAAAATGAAAAGGCAACCAACGGAATGGGAAAAGATATTTGCAAATGACGTATCGGACAAAGGGCTAGTATCTAAAATCTATAAAGAGCTCACCAAACTCCACACCCGAAAAACAAATAACCCAGTGAAGAAATGGGCAGAAAACATGAATAGACACTTCTCTAAAGAAGATATCCAGATGGCCAACAGGCACATGAAAAGATGTTCAGCGTCGCTCCTTATCAGGGAAATACAAATCAAAACCACACTCAGGTATCACCTCACGCCAGTCAGAGTGGCCAAAATGAACAAATCAGGAGACTATAGATGCTGGAGAGGATGTGGAGAAACGGGAACCCTCTTGCACTGTTGGTGGGAATGCAAATTGGTGCAGCCGCTCTGGAAAGCAGTGTGGAGGTTCCTCAGAAAATTAAAAATAGACCTACCCTATGACCCAGCAATAGCACTGCTAGGAATCTACCCAAGGGATACAGGAGTACTGATGCATAGGGGCACTTGTACCCCAATGTTCATAGCAGCACTCTCAACAATAGCCAAATTATGGAAAGAGCCTAAATGTCCATCAACTGATGAATGGATAAAGAAATTGTGGTTTATATACACAATGGAATACTACGTGGCAATGAGAAAAAATGAAATATGGCCTTTTGTAGCAACGTGGATGGAACTGGAGAGTGTGATGCTAAGTGAAATAAGCCATACAGAGAAAGACAGATACCATATGGTTTCACTCTTATGTGGATCCTGAGAAACTTAACAGGAACCCATGGGGGAGGGGAAGAAAAAAAAAAAAAAAAGGACGTTAGAGTGGGAGAGAGCCAAAGCATAAGAGACTGTTAAAAACTGAGAACAAACTGAGGGTTGATGGGGGGTGGGAGGGAGAGGAGGGTGGGTGATGGGTATTGAGGAGGGCACCTTTTGGGATGAGCACTGGGTGTTGTATGGAAACCAATTTGTCAATAAATTTCATATATAAAAAAAAAAAGATTGCACTGCAGAAGGGATGTGGATCCCACTCAGAAAAGCAGAATTTAACATAGTGTAGAATAGTCAACAAGATAATATAAGAATAGATATTTCATATTATCAAGACTGAACATTGATACTTCTCCATCAATTGAAATGGTATTTAGGTCTTCTGCAAAGCTTGAAACATAGCTACTAAGCTACTATTAAAATTCCATCATGCTATCTGGAAAGGAAAATTCAAGTTAAGTATTAGATGCTGGGTTGATAATTTAGTTTCATCATACTGAGAAATGTGCATAAATAAAATTCCTTTCCCTGTCATATGCATAAACTGCTTCTCCTAAAAGCACATGAAGAATAAAAGTGTTATTAATTACTGACTGCATTAATGTCTTTGTAGAATACTAGAGAATTTTGTCTTTTTTAAACTTGATTATTATTTTTTAATGATCTCTAATGTGAGTATGAATTCAGATCTCTTACTGAAAGTACTGATTTGGAGGACTGAAGTGATGATGTTAAATACGGCACACACTTAAATCTCTTTGTGTAAAGTCATTCTTGTAACCATAATACTAGCTTTTGACAAAAATGGTGTTCTTCTCAGTTAGTGCTTTTTTAAAAAATTTATATCTAGGTAACCAAAGTAATTCTCTCACTGTTTAACATATTGTAAACTTTGCAAGCAGTCTACCTTAACTTCATGTTCTGATTGCTTTTTATTTTTATTTTATTTTATTTAAAAATTTTTAAATGTTTATTTATTTTTGAGAAATAGAGAGACAGAGTACGAGTGAAGGAGGGGCAGAGAGAGAGGAAGACACAGAATCCAAGGCAGGCTCCAGGCTCTGAGCTGTCAGCACAGAATCTGACGTGGGACTTAAACTCACCAACCATGAGATCATTACCTGAGCTGAAGTTGGATGCTTAACCAACTGGGCCACCCAGGCACCCCTGATAGCTTTTTTAAATTATCATTATTGAAGAATAGTTGACATATAATTCTATATTAGTTTCAGGTGTACAACATAGCGATTTGGCAATTCTATACATTATACAATGTTTGCCATGATAAGTATAGTCACCATCTATTTTTATATGCTAAGTAGGATCATGCTGAGATTACGGAGGCAACCACAGAAAATGGAGATGTAATATATTAGTTGGGAGTTACAGGACCAGCCAAATGTTCACCACTCACATACCAGTAATGCTGTTTGTTTCTTAAAGAGTCTCTAACTAAAGCAAAATTAACATTAAAACACATTTTAATGTTTATTTCTTTTTTGAGAGAGAGACAGAGTGTGAGCAAGGGGCGGGAGGGTGGGCAGAGAGAGAGGAAGACACAGAATCCAAAGCAGGCTCCAGGATCTGAGCTGTCAGCACAGAGTCCAATGTGGGGCTTGAACTCAGGAACCATGAGATCATGACCTGAGCCAAAGTCTGATGCTTAACCTATCCAGGTGCCCCAAAATTAACATTTTAAAAATAAGTCTCACAACAAATATTCTATTATACAAAAAAAAAAAAAAGGGAGAAATGGATTCTTCGGCATCTGAACGATGCATATTAGAAGCACATTTAACTGTAGTGTGATTCTGAAAGTAGTTACAATAAAGTGAATTTCTATGAGAAAATAAAAAGAACAGTTTTCATCTACAGATGAAATAATTTCTTTAATTATATCTATATTCTAATTTTACTATGAATATAGAGTAATATATTTTGCTTCTTTAATTATTATAACTCTTCTTTTGATTAGAATATGCTTTAAAAGAAAGACATTGCTGGGGTGCCTGGGTGGCTCAGTCGGTTAAGCGTCCAACTTCGGCTCAGGTCATGATCTCTCAGTCCATGAGTTCAAGTCCCGCGTCGGGCTCTATGCTGACCGTTCAGAGCCTGGAGCCTGTTTCGGATTCTGTGTCTCCCTCTCTCTCTGGCCCTCCCCCGTTCATGCTCTGTCTCTCTCTGTCTCAAAAATAAATAAACGTTAAAAAAATTTAATAAAAGACATTGGTTCCTATTTTTCTTTAAAATCTTAACTATGAAAATATCCAAATACATATTATAGTAGAGAAAATATTTAACAAACACACATATAACATATCTAATACCTGTTAACATTTGGGCTTATTTTGCTACTTTTTTGTTGTATTGATGTATTTATAAGTAAAGATATCATGGTGAAATAAAGAATGTTATAACTGACTGTATGTAATAACTTCAGACTTTCAGCTACACTGCTTGTAAAAACTTGTCATAATCAGTCCTTCTCATTTTCCCAGTGAATGGTTTTGGAGAAGTCCTTTTCTTGTGCAGTCTCCTGTGTGCTGCTTTCTCTCTCTCTCTCTCTCCTCTCTCCATGATCAGAGCGCCCTCCCCTCCACAGCTCCTTTGACTCCTTTCTCCCCCAAATCACATCACCATACCTCCTACCTTCCATAATGTGGCCCCTTGTCTCCCTCTAGTTGTGCAGTTTGTTCACTCAGTCCTCAGATCGATTTCTTGGGTGTTCAGAATGATTGACAATTATCAGAATGATTGATTATTATATGTGTATGAGGGATGAGGCAAGAATAAGTTCCTCCTTCTTTCTACTTCACCATCCTACTTTTGGCCAGGGGAATGCTGTTTTTAATCACTGAATTAGGGCTCTGTTTGTTTTTCTAATATGTTGATGAGAACAAAATTTTATGAAGTTATGAGATAAGCTTCAATTTTTTTTTACAGAAATACAAAATATGTGAGATTCAAATGTGCTTTTATTTCCTCATTGGATTCAATCATTCACTCACTCATTTTTTCAATGAGTTTATATTAAATTCCTGGACTGGGAAAGATTTATAGTTGGTTTATACTTGACTCAATCCTCAAGTTGTTCCATGGAATGAATAAGCTTGGAAGAGGAATGAATAAGCTTAGGAAGTTCAGAGGAACAGTACAGGAAATACATTCAGAGAGACCAGGGAAAGCACCCCACTTTGCTGCTGAACTATTTTGCCCTTTAGATGCCACCTTATCATCCAAGGCCCCAGTAAATATGTGCATCCTGGATTCCACACACACACACACACAAAAAAAAAAAAAAAAAAAAAAAAAAAAAACCAAAAAAAAACAAAAAAACAAAAAAAAAACACCAAACAAAATCAAACTAGAATCTAATGTTAAATTAAGATAGATCATTGAATAAGGTCGTGGACACACATAGCAATCAAAGAGGGACTTATGTGTTTTCCTGTTACTCCATGTTACATGTTGGCTGAAGTTTCCAGAATAAAAGCAATACAAAAAGAGGAGAAGATTGTGTGTTTGAAAAGGGTTGCATCTTTTAGAAGAAGTGGTATTTGGATCATCTGTTGGATGCCTCAAATTCAATTAACTGTCTTGAAATTAACACTAAGGTCTGGCATGAACAGCCAAAGCACAAGACATGGCTGTTACCTGGTATTAACTCCTACTAGAACCTTAAGCTCTTTTCCTGGGAAACAGTAGCCCTCATAGATTTGGCCTTGTACTTATAAAGCCATCAATCAAGGGAGAACATCTTACTCCAGGCAATTAGTTTTGACAATGGAATAGTAAATAGACCCTAATTAATGATTTTTTTTTGTAATTATTCTTCCCTATGTGGACATTAGCTGGTGTTCAGGCATTAATTGTGACATCAACATGATTGCCTATCAGTAAAAAGACCATTTTGCAGCTTAATTATGTATTTCAGAGACTCATATATCTTGTGGATTTCAGGATCATTTTCACCAGACTTTACGTTTTGAAAAGGACTAAGAAGTCTGAAGAAAGTCTCATTTATTTTAATTTTTTATGCCATGTCCACCCAACTCGTCTTGCTTTATACCCTCCTGCAAACACACATACAAATACTATAGAATCATACTATACAGTATACTAGCTACAGGTATAATTTAAGTTTAAATTTCTTAAAATTAAATACAATTAGAAATTTAACATTTAGTCAAACTAGCCACAATATTAAATGCTCAATAAACATATGTAGCTAGTGGCTAGCTAATATATTGAATGTGCAGGTATATAGGATTTCCATCATCATAGAACATTCTACTGACCAGTACAGCATAGAGAAAAAGCTTCATGAAGGCGAAGTTTTGTCTGTATGTTCACTGATGTATTCCTACTGTCCAGAATATTTCTAGGCATAGATTTGGAGTTCAAGAACTATTTGTTGGTTGATTGAATGATTGCCTTCTTTCTCTTATTTTCTCCTCATTTGTTTTGGGATTACGTAGAGACACAAAGTTCGGGAATACCTGGAGGCACCTAAAGCAATCTCTGACAGAGATAAGAATGAGTAATGGAAGTACTTACTCATTTGAACTCTCCTTTCTATCTAAACTACCAGAGAGAGTGCACTAATTAGGTTTAATAAAATAAGTGCTTCCAGAAGAAGATGGTATGCATTATTTTACCAATTATGAGAGATTCATGAGAGTAAAAGGGCATGAAATATTGACTATAAAAAAGTCAGCAGCAGGGGCGCCTGGGTGGCTCAGTCAGTTGAGTGTCCAACATTGTCTTAGGTCATGATCTCAGGGTTCATGAGTTCCAGTACCTCATGGGGCTCTGTGCTGACAAGCTCAGAGCCTGAAGCCTGCCTCAGATTCTGTGTCTCCCTCTCTCTCTGCTCCTCCCCTGCTTGCTCTCTGTTTCTCTAAAATGAATAAATGTTAATTTTTTTTTTTAAAAGTCAGTGGGGATTTTGTTCAGTTATATCAGGTTACAATAATTTTTTGATGTTTGTTTTGGAAATATATTTGGCATACAACATAACATTGTGTAAATTTAAGGTGTACAGTATATTAATGTAAACACATATGTAAGACGATCGTCATTGTAGTGATAATTAGGACCTCCAGTAAAATATATAATTATCAGAAAACAGTTATTTTATCACATCTAGATTGATATATTTCATATGCATCTAGTATATACTTATAACTTAATGAAGTGAAATGGAGTTGGAAGTGAATTGCAAATAATGAAAGATTTATAATATGATAAAATAAGTGAGTCATCCAAAGAAAACCAGTTCTTTTTTCCCAATTAGTGTTTGAGAGTGTGATTAACAATTTTTTTTAACGTTTTGTTTATTTTTGAGACACAGAGAGACAGAGCATGACAGGGGGAGGGTCAGAGAGAGAGGGAGACACAGAATCGGAAACAGACTCCAGGCTCTAAGCTGTCAGTACCAGAGCCCAACGTGGAGACCGCAAGATCATGACCTGAGCCAAAGTCGGACGCTTAACAGACTGAGCCACACAGGCACCCCAGCAATTTTTAAATACTGTCCTTCAAAGCAAAATGATTTAGAAATACTATGATCTCTATCAATCAGTCAATACTATCTTTCTACTTTAGAGAAGTTCAAGTCAGATGTTCTTTTTCTATACCACATAAAATTTGTGTAATATTGGCAGGTGATAGATTTACATACAAAATGATGTCTAAATGTTAATCAGACCAGATTCAAATGTCTATGACTCAAGAATGGGATTCTCAAAGTTGTGATTTATGGAAATACTTAGCTCTGACTTAATACCAGAGTACACAATAGCCCAAAGTTGAGAAGCAGTGGTTAATAGCTATCAGCACAAATGGTCTTGGCTTAGAAGAGGATTTCACTAGAAACATAATTTGTCTCTTAGTCCTCCGGTTGGGCAGCTTCCATTTCTCTGTTTAAGTGAATTCATCAAAGAGTTATTGAATGCCTCTTTGGCTCCAAAGCCTGTAGGTACTATGTACTGGAGTCCCAACATTGTACAAGTTGAATGTGATGATCATTGTCTTCAAGGAACTTGGAATCTATTGAAGAAGATAGGAAATTCAACATATTAAGATAATTGTACTACTATTTCTAAGGGAGATTAGTATGGTCTGACTGGATGAGTGGGATGGTTGATGTTGTGATTAAGGTAATGAGAGATTATTATAAGCTTATATAAAATATTTACCTATGTGTCGGAATTTGCTTAATGATGTCTAAGCACTAATTGTTTACATTAATTATCTGATTTATAACGGAGGCTAAGGTGCCATCTATTATTTCTTTTTTAAATATTTATTTACTTTTGAGAGACAGAGAGAGCAGGGGAGGGCCAGAGACAGATACTCAGAATCCGAAGCAGGCTCCATGCTCTGTGCTGCCAGCACAGAGCTGGTCGTGGGGCTCGAACTCACAAGTCATGACATCATGACCCAAGCCAAAGTCGGACTCCCAACCGACTAAGCCACCAGGCGTCCTGAAGGTGCCATCTATTAAGTGACATTGAGAAATAAAAATCAGGTCTCAAATATATATGTTTAAATATTTTGAAAATATACTAAAAACATTTATCTAATCCCCAATATGGAGTTATATATCAATTAATAGAGTTATCAAGCAATCATATATTAGATGTTATAATGAAAAATTAACTTGAGTTCCATGGGTATACTAATTTTTAATATTTAAGAAAAATTCATACAGACTGAGAATTCTTGCCTCAAACAGAAAAGATTAGAAGTTAAACTTATTTTTATTACTTATTAACTTAATGTAAAGTTTCTTATGCTACAATTGACTCGAGTTAATCTTCAATTTTTATAGTATCTGGTCAATGTAGCATAACTGGAAAATTCACTTATACTCTAAGAATGTCCCGGTGGACTTTGAGGTGAGCAGAAACCTGGAAAGTTCACATTGCATTCCACAACATCGCCTCTTAAAGCTCTCCCCAATAAATAAACCCAAAATTTAACTTTAGGAGCATACTAATGTTCTAACACATTAGGGATGAGCAACCCACTCTGCTTAAATTAAGAACTGACCTACACCCTCTCCCAAGGTTGAGGCTAACTATTGGGGATGAGTGATTCCACTGTTAAACCTTTGCAGACCTAATTATATCTTAATTCTAGCCAACACTGGTGCTTAGAGTCTCTAGAGAAGCCATCCCCCATCCCCACCCAGAAATAAGCTAGCTGGACTAGAAAAGTTTTACAATCATAGGAGTTGATACTTCCTGACAAAAGGAGAAAAAAACTATTTGAAAACAACTTTGTGAATAAGTCTAGAAGAAATTTGACTTTTATCTGAATTATGTTAATAATTGTATGAGATACTTCAGTAGACAAATAAAGCAAATTCTTCAGTTTTTCCCCCCTAGATACTTAAGGAATTCCAGAAAAGTTTATTTTCTTTAATTAAATCATCAAATAACATATAGAATAAGTTTTTGGCCTCTATTATCTTAACTAATTCAAAATATCTGTGACTTGGGCAACTCGACATATAAGAAGGGACAAAATATCCTGAGTTTTGTATCACTAGTAGACATTTGATTTGTAGTTTTAAAATTTTCCCTTGTATCCCATTACTTATTTGAATTCACACCCCACTTTACATATGAGTTTTCTGAAAATTCTAGTTCCTATGAATCAAATATTTTAGGAAAAAGTGGTATCTGTTTATGTTGCCTCACACAGACCTCACTTTCTCCAGGCGGTTTCATGAAAACTGCTTGTGAGTACTGTGAAAAGTTTCTGAGGTCATTTACTCTAAACCCTGGTATCGTTACAATACAGTCATACCTCAGAGATAATGTGGGTTCATTTCCTGACCATGGCAACAAAGCAAATATCACAATAAAGCAAGTCAAACAAATTCTTTGGTTTTCTGGTGCATATGAAAGTTATGTTTACACTATACTGCAATCTATAATGTGTGTAATAACATTATGTCTCAAAAAACAATGCACGTACCTTAATTAAAAAGTACTTGTTTTCAAAAAATGCTAATTGCCATGTGAGTTTTTCATGAGTCATAATCACTGGTCACAGAGCAGCATAACAAACACAGTGAAAAAAATTAAAATATTGGGAGAAGTACCAAAATGTGACAGACATCAAGTGCAGCGGACGTGGTTCATGGAAAAGTGGCACCAATAGACTCGCTCCACACAGAGTTGCCACACACCTTCAACTCATAAAAAATGCAGTAACTGCCAAGTGCAATAAAGTGAAGAACAATAAAATGAGGTATGTCTAAATGTAGTATTAGATCACCTAAATCAAGTGGCTTTCAGATCACAGGATGCATTTTAGGTTGGTGATTGAAGGTAGAAAATTGAAATATTAGGTGGTTGGGGATGCAGGTGGTATCATTTAAATTCCCTTTCTTTATCCAATTTCACTTGTTCTAAAGAGTACCAAATGCCCTCCTAGAACCAAGTCTCATTTCCTCAATAATTATTGGTCTTTGTAATTAAATATTTACAGATTTTTGAGTTCCTCTTCCATAGAACTTCAATATACATTCAGTATGGTGTTTAATTTCTGTCAGTTGCCGACTACCCAATACATTGTAAGCTTTTAATGAAATTTGCTTCAGCTCACTTCAAATCAGTTCAGCAAATCACATAAGTGTCTACTGGGTAACAGGTATTAAAACATATGCTATACCCTCATAACTCCAGCTATTATAGAAGCTCAGAAAATAGTCACTGAATATGTGAATTTAACTGAGGTCATTAATTTAGCAAATATTTTTACATAATAAATGTTTGCATTAGCTAACATTAATACCATGGTGTTTAATTGTTGGAGTTTTTAGTGTAGCCACAACAGTAAATTAAATTGACCAAATGGCTGCACGCTCAAGGTCATAGTATCTTCTCTTTCCCTATCTAAATTGGCACCTCTTATTCTCTTACAGGATTAGATAGACTAGAAATGGTTTCCAAAAGAGCTATAAAAGTTTGAATTTCTCCTCTCCTCAAAATTTCCAAGCATACATGAATGGATGTGTATGGCCTTTTTTCCTCGTTGTGGCAGGCAGACCTCATTCTCAGTGTGATTATCTTTCCCTTTAAAGCAGTTAAGTCAAAGTAGAGAGGGAGAAATTAGAATGTGTTTAGGGAGAGAGCAGTTCTGCCCTCATAAGCAAGACTCTGCAGTAATTTTGCTGTTGTGGTTTTGAAAGGATGCTTACTCATGGTGCAGTCAAACGAATGCCTAAAATTTGATCAACCCAAATCTTAGACTGTCTATCAAGGCCCTCATTGCTGATCCTATTTATTTCAGTGGAGACTCAGCCTCCACAATCACATTTCAATTTAGGTGGGGCTTGGAACATGCTGAATTGTTATCATTAAGACACCTTTTCTTTCCTAGCCCAGAGAAAACAACCAAGGCACCCTTTCAAGCCTACGTCTCATAACTCAGCTTCTGAACTTTCATTGCAGGATTAGGGCAGTGAGAGACTTACTCCTCAACCTCCTCCCTCACAGGTCAGACAAGAACATTCATAACCGGATCATGGAGTGTCTTCTTTTTTACCTGCACCTGCCATCGGGATCCTTATCTTTCCTTATGCAGTAAACCACGTCTGCTAACATTTTGTCCTTATTGAAGAATTGTCAAGAACTATGAAAACTCTGAGATTTTAGCCTACTAACAGGCTAATAAGTTGGTCTGTTCCAATTTCATCAGTGCTGAGAGAAGACAGTTTTTAGGTCAGGGATAAAGGAATTTATATCTCAAGTCAGGGCAAGCAACATGTGTGTTAGCACATTTCTGTCATATTCTCTGGCCTCCAAATCCTCTAACAGTGATGCAAAGGGCTTACATACTTGTAACACATGGTATGTGTTATTGGTAGCATAAGACTGTGGTGCTTCAGGAGCCCTGTGATTTGGAAAAGCAAATATTTTATCATGGCTTAAACATGCTCCTTCTTTTCTCTAAAGGAGACACTATCTCTGTCTCCTAAGATTGTTCACTATAGAAACATCATTGAAAATATAGTTTGTGGGGTACATGGGTGGCTTAGTCAGTTAAGCATCCAGCTTTGGCTCAAGTCATGATCTCACAGTTCATAGGTTTGAGCCCCATATCAGGCTCTGTGCTGACAGCTCAGAGCCTGGAGCCTGCTTCGGATTCTGTGTCTCCCTCTCTCTGCCCCTCCGCTGCTCGCACTATGTCTGTTTCTCTCAAAAATAGTTGAACATTAAAAAAATAAAATAAAATATAGTTTGAGACAAATGGCAGAGGTAGGACTCAATTTTTTTTAAATCTCTTGAAATTTGTGTTATATAAATATATTATGTACTTAAAACATAAATAAAATAAAAGTTGAAAATCCCATGTGAAATTAATAATAGCTTAAAATAATTACTGATATTAGTATTTAACATTTTTCTATAAGAGTTTATATTCCAGAAAATGTGTTCCCTAATTGAACAGAATGATGTCCTTGAATTGACATTCCAAAAAGATGTATTTACTTTCCTGCTTCTGTTATATCCTGATACTTCAGCAAAGAACCTACTGTATTCTAAGAATACTGTGGTAAGAATATACTTGCATAATTAATGAAATTTTAAGATAAAGCTACCTGTAAATATTTTGCCTACTTTTCTATATATTTATGCCCTAATTGTGTAGTAAATTACATTTGTTTTTATGATTTAATGTAGATTTAAACATCTTATATTACTGTTTTAGTTGTCTCTGTAAGTCCTAAAAAATTTTCCTTACTGATATTGTTATAGGAGGTGATTCATTCTCGTGGGCCCTAACATAGAATGGAAGTAATATTTTAGCATGCAGAATTGGGCCAGTAAAGAAAATACATCTTTTACAGAATACTTCATTAGTCAAACTTGGTCCCGTCTAGGCTTTTTGCTCATTATACTGTATTTTCTCATATCTGTTATTTAGGAATCAATGAAAATTTTGCCTCAGGTACAGAGAAAGAAATTAATGCACATAAGGAAAAGTTTTATTGTTAGAATATGAAATATTTACAATGGCACCTAAAAGTTATGTGACTTCCTATCACATAGTATCTATACACCTACCTCAATGCCAATATGTATTAGAATGATGAAAGTTGTATGAATCAGAGTATAATTGGATAATCTGTCTTTTTGTCCCTACTCTAGTATGTTAAAAGAGGAACCTCTTCCTAATGCTTTAATAATTCTCTGTCAGAACCTAAGACAATGCTTAACTAGATAATTTGTCAAATAATCATACCTGTGGCACAGTCACTACCAATATTAAGGTAAATAGTTACATATGCAGTTAACCTAATAGGCTATAGGACTGAAAATCAGATATAGCAAGATTCTATGTAAAATCTTATATTAAACTGTTAAGAAACAGTGAAAATGGAATTATTGAAATAGCAATTGGGTTTCTATATTCTTACATAATTTCCATAATGAAATTATTTTGAGGAAAAAATAAAGAATTTATAGAAAATATATTTTTGTTTTTTAATTATCCTACTTATACCAAACATTTTTTTCTTTGTTAATAACCTATATGTTTATTCAATAGTATAAAATAATTTCCTTTAAGGATATTTTCTCAGTGTTTTACCTAGAATTGTGATGTTTAATGTAATTATGAAGAATGCTAAACAAATGATATTGCTTGAAGAAAATAAAATTACCCCCAAATTAATTTTGAGCTAAATATTACTTTTTTAAGGTTTATTTATTTATTTTGAAAGAGACAGAGATAGTATGAGTGTGGGAAAGGCAGAGGGAGAGGGAGGGAGAGAAAATCTTAAGCAGGCTCCACACTGCCAGTGCCGAGCCTGACACAGGGCTTGAACTCCTGAAACTGTGAGATCATGACCTGAGTTAAAAGCAAGAGTCAGACACTTAACCACCTGAGCCACTCAGCCTCCCCTAAATATTACTTTTAATAGTAAACAATTAGCACATGTTATGCCCTTTTGGATTAGATGAATTTTATAATAAAAAATTTGAAACATGAAAGAAAAAGAAAATATAATCTATCAATGTCTACTTTTTTCACAAATAAACCATTTCAGTGGAATATTATGTATTTATGTTTTAAAACAATCTCTAGGGGCGCCTGGGTGGCTTAGTCGGTTGAGCGTCCGACATCAGCTCAGGTCACGATCTCGCGGTCTGTGAGTTCGAGCCCCGCGTCAGGCTCTGGGCTGATGACTCAGAGCCTGGAGCCTGCTTCTGATTCTGTGTCTCCGTCTCTCTCTGCCCCTCCCCCGTTCATGCTCTGTCTCTCTCTGTCTCAAAAATAAATAAATGTTAAAAATTAAAAACAACAACAACAACAACAACAACAACAACAACAAAAACAATCGCTAAGGGGCACCTGGGTGGCTCAGTCAGTTGAGCGTCCGACTTCAGCTCAGGTCATGATCTCCAGGTTTGTGGGTTCGGGCCCGCCTCGGGCTCTGTGCTGACAGCTCAGAGCCTGCAGCCTGCTTCGAATTCTGTCTCCCTCTCTCTCTGCCCCTCCCCTGCTCATACTCTGCCTCTCTCTGTCTCTAAAAAAATAAATAAATTTAAAAAAAATAAAAAAAAACAATCTCTAAAAGAAATTATATTTTAAAACTGCAATTCTGATTTTATCAAGATAAAATATGTATCATCCTTAAAATGACATAAATGTGCTATGTCTGTGTATCATTCAGGATGATTCCTCCTAGACATCTGGTTTAGGGCGAAGAGATGTGGGATGTGATGGCTCCCTTGAGTGAAAAAATGCAGGGGAAATATTTAAGCAAGAAAATTGCTTCAAGCAAGGCTAGATTCTAGGGCTCTCACAATGTCTTGAAAATCCATTTTCTTTCCCTCATCTTTTCTCATTTAATCTTGTTCTCTCCCAGGTCTTTTCTCTGCATACTTCTTCAACTGTCATTGTACTGTAAAGGGGGCAAGTTTTGCCACATGAAGATATACTTCTCTGGCATATTTATAATTTAGGCTGATTATATATAAGAAACTGGAGACACAAATGAGCTCTGAAAATCTAGTAAAAGTTACCCTTTTGGAGGAGACATTTACATGTATAAGGGAAATCTGCATTGGTAAGCTTGTCTCCTCCAGCTGTACCAGGAAGCTGGGAAGGACTTTAAATCTTTAAGAATTTATCAATGGAAAAGGTTTGAAATTAAATCTACATAAAAACCTTACTCTTATTTCCTGTGCTTTTTCCGGTAACCTGTCGTAACTGATTCCTCGCCTCCCACATCTTCTTCATCTTCTTTCCCCCCGTATGTTCTTTTGTCTTTACTTGAAGATGATACTTCAGGTGATAACTTAAGCCATTTTGGGGAGTTAATCAGATTTCCTGGGTCTCTCCCATGTTATATGGGAGATATACATGTTATTAAACTTTTGTATGATTTTCTTCTGTTAATCTGTTTCATGTTAATTTGGATCTTAGACCACCTAGAAGAATGTTGATGGATAGAGAAAAATGTTTCCTACCCAACAGTATCAGCCAAGCTTTTTTCACATTTTATCCCTTATAGCTTCAGGCGTAAATTCACAGAACTACCAAGCACAGTAGATAAATCATTTTCTCTAGGTTACCCAGGTAAAATTCTAGGAATATGTCTGATTGGACTAACTTGAATTCTGTGACCTTCACCGACCTATAGTCAAAAGAGTTTAGCACCTTGGTTGCAAAAGGCAGAGTCCACTGCTGCTTTCCTCTCTTAAGGCGGTGGGGGTGGGGGGTGGGGGGGGGTGACAACAGTGCCATTTAGTGCCACAGTGAGTGGAGAGTTAGGAATATATAATTCCCTGAGGAAAATATAAGTTTATCCATAAGGTGAAAAGGAAATGGGTACTTGACTTACAAAACCTCAAATGTTGACTCTAATTTATTTCTAAAATAGGAAGATTAATGTGTAAGAAATTGGAGAGGGCCATCATTGATGGGGGAAATTAGATAAGAAAATAATTATATAGCAATTCCTGTGGTACATTTAGGTGACAAGGAGTATCAAATCAAACTGGATCTGAGAATATTTTTGCTGAGAACAAGGATCAGGGTGGCAGAAAATTAGATCAAATCTTGATAAGGAAGGCATGGAAAGCTTTATCTCATCATCACAGAGAAACTTTGAACATTTTGTGTATAAAAGTAAAAGATTAAAACTATTATTAATTGTTCAAGGGAAGGCAAGGCTTTCTACCTTCCTACCTTACACAGCTGAGTCTATGAAATAAACTGACAGCAGGCATATTAACGAGAAAAAGTCTATGAATTTATTTATTTTTAATATTACTAGAGGAAGGGGAGGGGCAATGTAGGCAACTTAGGGGAGTGTAAGTTATTTTTAGGAAACATGAATGGACCCTTAGAAAAATAGATGGGCAGAATGATAGTTTGTGACAATTTGGGAGTGATGTTGACTTCTCTCTACCATAAAAAGAGTCAAACTTCCCTTGGTTGATGAAACTCCTTGGGAAGGGACTTATTACAATTGAGTTTTGTTTTTGTCGTTTTTGTTTTTGTTTTGCAGGATCCTTCTTTAAGCAGATAAGGGGCGTTTAGACAAAGTTTGTCCCTGCATTTGTTGTTTTTAAGCACCTTCAGATCAAAATGATCAGTATATCAAAGCATCATATTTTGATGTAGCATGTCCTCAATTTCTTCAATTGACAGTAAAAAATTTTATAAAGTATACAAGAAGACATCTCTGGTTTTATTAAACAGATATATAAATGTCAACGTGATGCCAGGGTGGGTAAAACAGCTAAGTGTTTGACTTACCCATACATGAGAAATTGATAACTATAGGTGTCTTTATTTCTGGTGTTACTCTATATAATACATTGTGATAGTCTCAAGGCACTGTAACTAATATATTGACTGACTCTTCTCCTCCCACTATAATTTTCTTTAGGAGAAGATACCTTTCTTAGTTTAGAAATAAGATGGAGTTTCAAAAACAGGGTTATGCAAATATTTTAAGATTATTCATCTTCAGGACTACAAACAGTGAAATCATTTAGGTTGACAAATGGCTATAATTTTCGTAGTGTCTGAACTATGAAGTAAGTGGAAGATAGTAGCATTGTATCTGTCTACAAATCTTTGGGGGAAAAAGAGCCCAAGTGACATGTTGTAAAATATTTTTTTTAATTATTAAAGCTGTGAGGATGCTAAATAGGTAGCGCTATGAAGATTATATATATATAGTCTATATATACATATATGTATATATACGCATATATATATACACTATATATACATATATATATATGTATATAATTTGCTTTATATTGGATACACACACACCACATACACACAAATCTAATGGCATTAGGAGTTCTAAAGATGAGCTTATGAGCTGAGTGTTTAGGATGATAATTAATGGAGAAAACTTTCATTGGATCAGTTATATCAGAATATAGTGCCACAGACCATGCCCATACCTTTGTACATGTTCTGATATTGTAGGTACCTAAATATAATGTAACTTTTGAGCTACAAATAAAATATGTTAGCAACGAAAAGTACAATTGTCTTTCATACATTCCTGAGTATGGTCTGGATCAGAGAAACATTTCTAACTAATTACCGTATCGCAAATAATAAGTGTTTCATCCCTTCTTGCCCCAGAACTTACCTCTAATGACATGATGAATGTCAGCTGGAAAAATCTTCTACACAAGTGGCCAGATACTTAATTGGTAAAAGACAAAAACAGGTGTGTATGTATACATACATATATATGCATATAAATATATATATGCAAACATATATCTATATACATATATACACATAGTATGAATATACATGTGTGTGTGTGTGTGTGTGTGTGTATGTGTATTTTCCCAAAAATATAGATTCCTGAAAGAAGGGAAAAACACCTTTGTTCCTTTGATGAAAAGGTGTTTTGATCTCACACTAACTTTTGGAAAGTAAATTCATTTTTCCAAGGACTAGATAAATGCCTGCTGTCTCTGGCTTTTATGATCTAGAGATGTCTCTCAGGTCTCTACTTCATTCTTTGGAAATATAAAGATCTAGGAAGATAGCATTCCAATCTCCTGGCACTTGAGGGAGCTTAATGTAAGAAACTAGTCAGGTCTACAATCACTTGACGCTCTTGGGGAGATAAAAGAATACTTATTATCTTTTCAGATAAGAGCAAGTGACCATATAAATGGCAGCTTTTCACACAGAGAAGATGAGTTTTAGGCAAACAAAAAATAAAACCAAAATGTGATATTGGTTTGCTTTGTACTTTTCCTTGCCCTCTACTAATTGTTTGTGACTTAATCTGAAATATATATATGACTTAGGGCAGTGAATGTGTTTGTCTGTTTTATTTGCTTTCAGAAAAAAGGCTAACAGTTTTTCTTATATTTTCTGGGTAATTGATATTAAAATGAGTTTGATGGTCGTTATCTACTGACTTCCTTGCCTTATACTCAACCTCTGGACATTTAATTCAAGAACTAAAAAAAATAAATAAATAATATACAGGAAGAAAAAAAGGGGAGACTTGGTAATAAGTTAAACAATATATTATAATATCAGAAAGTAGTACATTAGGTTTTATTGAAAGTATGGAAGGAAGGAAGTATGTCAATAAATTTATTATAGTAATATTTGTAATCAAATTAGAAATAACATTAAATAGTATTTCAAGGATAATTTTTTTTCACAACCATTGAGTTTCTGGTAGCACTTTCCCAGCTCTCCCATGAAACAATTTGAAATACAACCTTGTGCTAAGATTTTGGCCTCTACTGCTCTAATGCCATTCTTCACTAAAAGAACCAGGACTCTTAGTAGAATAACTGATTCCGTATTTGAGATAGGAAAACTCAAGGTGAGCCTTGCTGGGAGGAAAATATTTTTTCATGGGTACTGAAGATTGTATTTAGTAGGATCAGATAGAAATTTCAACTTACAGGAAAGAAAACTAGAGACCAAGAGGGACAAATTGAACATTAAAACAAAACTGAACTCTTGTTTTTGAGTTAGGTATAGTTGGTCTTGGCAGGGCATTGCTTTCTCCGACAACTACTAGAGAAGCCTGGATAAGTTCCAAAAATTGTATTTTTAAAGCCAAGAGTAGTGGAAAGACTAAAGTGAATGAAAGCTCCAGAGAAGGGAGAAATGTTCATATGTGAACTGACAATTGGCAGCTATTATTTTTCCGTGTAAGCGTTTGCTGGTGCTAGGCATGGATTGTAGACAAGAGCATGGGCCAAGCCAAGAGCCCCTCCTGGATCAAGAGCCAAATCACCAAATATTTTAATGGTGGTATGAGTTGCTGAAATGACATATTTGGAGATTTAAGGGCCTTGAATATATAGTTCCTTACATCAGAAATTTTCTGAGTCTAAAAGTACAAGCAAAATTAGGAACAAAAGGCCCACCCACCTGCGTAAGGAGTTTGATAGCAAGAGAGGAAGATAGCATTAAAGGTAGGGGTGTGTGACATTAGGGATTTAGGGTTAGTTTTTGCTGGTACACACTAATATGGAGCTACTTAGAGACTGAGAACCTGGGAATAGTCCTGGTCAAAAAACACAGCTGAGGAATAGAGAACCAGTAGGATCTTTGGCCTTCATATGTCGCTGAAGTGGGATATGAGAGACCTTAAACACATACCCATTTTATACCTCAAGACCTTTCCCAGGTTTTGAAACTGTGTGAGGTGAAATGTTAAGGAGCTGATCTAAAAACCTCTGAAGAGAAAAATTCAGTATCCTGCATTCTTGCAGTAATGAGGAGATAAAGATCTGTAAGCCTAAGAAGAGGGGCACCTGGGTGGCTCAGTCAGTTAGGCGTCCATCCAACTCTTGATTTCAGCTCAGGTCATGATCTCATGATTCATGAGATCGAGACCCATGTTGGGCTCTGTGCTGTCAGCTTGGGATTCTCTCTCTCCCCCTCTCTCTACCTCCCCCGTCTCAAAACAAATAAATTAAAAAAAAAAAAAAAAAGCCTAAGAAGAAAGGTAATGCTTTAGGAACAGAGGTGCACCAGAAGTTGATAGAGTCTTACCATTATAGTGCCCTGCCCTAACTCACAGCTAAATTTAAAGGGCATGACATAATGATAAAGAATTCAATTTGAAAGGAAGATATAAGAATGCTATATCTGTATGTTGTATGACTATTATGTCATCTAGAAAGATGTAGAAAATCATAAAAGTATGAAACAGTACTTAGGGGAGTATTCTAGGGCTTAAAATATTTGAGCAGAATGAGCATTCAGTTAAAGTTAAATGTCATATATTTTTCTAATGCCTCACAGTATTCTGAATTATCGGCTAGTTTTTGTCTTGGCATCCAGAACAACAATAACAACAACAACAGCAACAACAACATAAATGGTGGTGGTAATCTAAAAAAAAAGTCCATTTAGAAAATGATAGTGAGAAAATAAGACATAGGTGAAAATGTCTTTTGTAAAACACATTTAAGCACAGCTACGCAAGTGGCTTGGAAAGTCTAGAAGTGAACATTTATTGATACCACAGAGGACTATTAATAAGTTCAACAGTAGAGGGGAAGAGTTACAGAGTTTGAAGAGGGAAAACTGGGCATTTTTGCTGCGTTCCTATGGGATATACACTTGATGGTGGTGTTTATTTGGAACGGAACCATGAACAGGGGAACACAGTGGTGTCACTGAGAGGTCAGGTTTGGGAGCAAAATGTGGGGGAGGGGTTAAGGACTAGAAGCCTGAAATATACACAAGCTTATAATCAAGAAAGGAAACGGAGTGAGAAGTAAGGAGAGGTAGTCAAGGTTTTGGATTTTAGGGAAACAAAAAATGAAGCACATTTTCATCAAAACTTCATAAGCAGTTACTTCAGGTAAAGGTAAGGAACTAGTTCATAACATGGCGATTGGTAAGTGTGGCAGCCAGGAAAGGGATTGCTCTCAGGTGACTGTTCACTGAGGAAAGAGAAATGCCTAGATATTCTGAGGATTATTGCACAGAGGATTTGAGTTGCCATTAAGATCTGAAGTGTCATTATGATCATTATGGCCCTCCTCTAATGGGGTTATGTGGAGGATGGGTGACAAATGTCTTCTTCATCAATGTCCAACAGTAGCTAAAGTCCAGTGGTTCCAGTGGTTCTGTGAACCAGTCTGGTAAATGTTTACCAGTTAGTGAATATATAATTGGGGTTGAGATATCATCACACATGTATACGCATATGAGCATATATTATGAATATGTCTAGTATACATATATATACATATATACATATATATATATATATATATATAATTCTTATTTTACAGAAAAAGAACAAGGCACAAAGAAGCTACCTAATTTTACACAGCTAGTAAGTGACAGAGCTGAGGATTGACTCCAAGCTTGTCAGGCTCAGATGTCTGAGTAGTCAACCCTTGCGAGGCTACCTACTCTGAGAGTATAATAGAGTATCTACTTTTGGGTTCACCAAATTGTGGAGTAAGCATTGAACTTAAACCAGAAACACCCATTTCATCTCAATTCTAACATGTATTATATAGTAAAATAAATAAATAATATAACAAAGCAAGTCATTCTGCTTTATAAAATTGCAGCGATTTTTTTCATCATTCAACATATAGTCTGATTCGGGCAAGTTTATTGTGCTGCTGATTTTGAGTGCCAACGGCCTCTTGAAGAAAATTGGCTTTTGCAAAATAGTAAGTTTTAAAGCAGTCACATTGCAAACCCCTCCAGCAGAAAGGAGTAAAAATGCTATTACATTTCTTTTGTAATTTCTCTTTGGATCTGTTCTTCTGGAAAAGATGAAATTGAGCCAAATAGTTTTCACTACATTGGAGGTCACAGAAAAGAATCCTTTTCTTATGGGAAATGCTCCACGGAGACAGCGCCCAATGGCATCCAATTAAATTGCTGGAAAGGTTGAGCTGAGTCTGCACGACCACCCCTGTATTGCCACATTGCACCCCCGATGAAGGGAAACAATTTTATGACTCTTCCAACATTATGCTGAGAAGTGAAATAAGTGATCAGTTTGCCTCATACATTTTGTTTCTCTAAGGTGAAACGTTCTCTAAGAAGAAGAATCCCAGATAAAAAAAGAACTCTGAATAGTATCAGCCCTAATAAACATCCAGGTTGGTAGGGGATACAGAACCATAAACAAAGACATTAAAGTAATGTATAAAAAGTGCTTTAATAAGGTTGTGTGCAAGTATCAGAAGCAGTACTGTGGAGAGAATGGTAAACAACCTCTCTTTATATTTTTCCCCTTACCTCCAGACTTTTGCAACTCCATCAATACAAAGACAAAACACATATCAATAATGAAAATTTAAATGGAAAGTTTATTAGCAGCTTCAAAAAATGTGTACAAAATAACTGGTAATATCTAAATTTGAATTTAGCTTGGTCATTACACTTTGTTTCTTCTCTCAAACATCATCTCAAGGATCAGTTTTTAAAATGTTTAGTTGTGCAATAGATATGTTCCAACTTATACATTATTATGTAACAGTTTTTCATACATTTTTTAGGAATAGATTTTTAATTCACAATGTAAAATAATTTCTCAGGATTGTTGCTTAGTAATTGCATTACTTCCTGAATGAAAGGCTTGGAACCTTTAGGGTTTCTTCATAAACTACTAAATGGTCAAATGACTAAGTAGCATCTTCTGTGGCTGAAGTAGCTAAGATGGCTAGGAAGCCATTTGTAATGTGATCCTGTGTTTTTATTATGCCTTGTCTGAAGCATAAACATACCTATGGCAGTGAAAAGACTGAACAAGAGGATGTAATGGACATCTTTTTTCATTTGCTCATCATCATGTCTTTGGGGATAATAAAATAGGAAATAAGCACACACTTTTCCTTTGAGTGAACTGCTTCTTCCTCACCTTAACTTTGTTTCTTTTTTTTTAATGTTTTTATTTATTTTTGAGAGAGAGAGAGAGAGTACACACAAGTCGAGGAGAGGCAGAGAAAAGGAAACAGAGGATCTGAAGCAGTCTCTGTGCTGGCAGCAGAGAGCCTGATGTGGGGCTCAAATCCACAAACTGTGAGATCATGACTTGAGCTGAAGTCGAAGTCGGACACTTAACTGAGCACCCAGGTGACACTTAACTTTATGTTAACCCTGACTAGGAAACCCTGACCAGGGGCACCTGGGTGGCTCAGTCAGTTGAATGCCAAACTCTTGATTTTGGCTCAGGTAACGATCCCAGGGGCATGGGATTAAGCCCCACATCAGCTCTGTGCTGAGTGTGGAGCCTGCTTGGGATGCTCTCTCTCTCTCTCTCTCTCTCTCTCTCAATATCTCTTCCCCTTCCCCCCTCTAAAAAATACATACATACATACATATATACATAAAATGTTTAAAGAAAGGAAGGAAGGAAGGAAGGAAGGAAGGAAGGAAGGAAGGAAAGAAACTGACTAAATTGGCCCAGTGTAGTGCTGCCATTTTTCTAGCTGTCTTAAGTGCCTTTTTTGTGTCATACTGTTCTGTATTAAGCCCTTCACTGAACCTTTACTTAACTAAATACATTTTTTTTTCTTGATGGTTCTCTGATTCCCCCAATGTAATTTAAAATCATACACACACAGAGAAAGAGAAAAAGGAAGACATACAGATAGACAGACAGACTTTGTATTGTCCATTCCTTTATACCTAGACTGAGAATGTGACCTGGAACATAATAAGTTTTTATATAATATTTACTGAATTAATGGACTGACACATGAAAAAGAATGTGACACAAGATACAATCAAATTCCTTCACCTGGAGTTTTCCAAGTATAGTTAGTTGGTAGGGAAATTCCCTTTTTTCTCAGGTCCTAAAGTCCTGAGAACGTGGTCTCAGAGCCATCAACTTTCATGTCTCCACGGAAAAGGCTCAATGAATAAGGGGGCTCCAAATAAGAAGCACAGATGAGATGGGAAAAGGTAATAAGAGTAATTCTTGGATTAAACATAGTTTTATATGACATCCCTAGAGGAAGCCCAGCTTCTGTAGATTTTCCTTCAACTCAGTGTTACCCCAATATTCTTTCAATAAAGAAGTGCCTTTTAGCAAAACCTAGATTTGAAAATCCAATTTTCATGCCAAACAATCCTGATTAATCAGGAGAGAAGATTTTGGAAAGTGGTTGGATTCATTGAGTCACTGTAGATAGAAGTAAAAACTACGCAAGTTATACTCATAATATTTTCTACTTAGGGAGCACTTTAGAGTATAAATAACACTTTCACATAGAGTTGATAATTAGATAATCTGAGATTCATAACATTTCTGTGAGGAACTCAATGTATCAATGGACTCATTTTCCAGATGAAAGTGGTGATACTCAAGTAATACTTAATAATATTGTAATGATAATAAGAGCTAACATTTATTGGATACTTAGGATATATGCCAAAACTTGTACTAAGCATGTGTATCAATTACCTCTTTAATCCTTATGAAAACCCTGGAGATAAGTTCTATCATAACCTCCATTTAAGAATCAAGAAAGCTATGACATAGAAGGGTTAAGTCCTTTCCAGAAGCACACAACTAGCAGTTAGATGACCAGCCAAATTCAGCTAGTCACTGAGCTAGCCAGGACCCGAACTTATCTACTGTAAAAACAATAATTGAACAATATCTGCTATAGTTACTGTAAGTATTATAAATTATTCATATGTGTTTTATGGGTAACTTTTTTGCAAAAGTGATTTTATGTAACATAACTGATTTCTATCTCAAGTGGATTACTTCTGTATCTAAATCTCTTTTCCTAATTTCATTTCTGATTTGTAGATGAACTACCTGAACACTGAGTAATTCGTCTAGACTGGAGTATAGATTATATGAGAAGGGAGGTGTGAGATAAGACCAGGGAGGGTAGCTACAAATAAGCAAAAAGGGGTCAGTGAAGGGCCCTTTGTGAAGGGCCTTAACTATCAGGCCAAGGGTTGTGGCCATTATCACCAAGTGAAGGGTCCAGCAGGAACTATGCACTTGCTTATATTTCACAAGACATGGTTCAAAAATAAATGTCTTTAAACTCTCTTGGACTTTGTAACTTGCCTTCTATGTTAATTTAATTTTCCATCATCCAATTTTAAGCTACTACTCCGATCATGTTGTTTTCACAAAGCATCTGTGTCTCTACATGGCCTACAGAATAAAGTCCAGATACCTTTCCCTGAAATTCACTGACCTGGAACTAAAATTTCAGAGGCACTTGCCCTATACTGCTGAGATTTTACATTTGGAGGAATAGCTTCCCTCAGGCTTCATTCAATATAACCTGAATTTTTTTAATCTTGGGTATTTCCTATACCTTCTGTGGTCTCTGTTGACATTCCTTTATGGGAACATTTTCTTCATCTTACAGTGTCCATGGCAAATTTCATTTTCTCTATTATACTTGTTTTCATCTTTCAGTGGAAATTAAATTCTCTAATACATCTTTTCTTATTTGATGGCTCAACAAACTTTAATCTTGTGAAAGAATTGTGCTCTGTACAAATTAGTTTGTAAAATGTTGGGTTAAGCAAACTCTAATCAATGTTTCTTCTGACAAACCTTCCAGAGGCTTTTATATGATAATATGGATGTATCTAGGAATGTACCATCCAGTATTTTCCAAATTGTTTACCTACAGAACTTTGTGTGCATGTGTGTGTGTGTGTGTGTGTGTGTGTGTGTGAGTGTGAGTGTGTGTGCACCTCTTAACATTTTCTAGCATTGCTAGGATACTATTTGGAAGGAATAGCAATATTTGGCATTACATTGTTACATTTATTGTTTGTAATTGTGTTATAATTATTCATGAACTTATATTCCTTCCTTTACTTGATTGCCAATTCTTGAGGGCAAAATGTTTATCCTGCTTACACAGTTGATCCTTGAACAACACAGATTTGAATTGCGTAGGTCTACTTATATGCAGATTTTTTTGAAAAAATATAATACAGTGCTGTCAATATATTTTCTCTTTCTTATGATTCTCTTAGTAATATTTTCTTTCCCCCCACTTACTTAATTGTAAGAACACAATGTATAACACATATAACATACAAAATATGTGTTAATCAGCTGTTCATGTTATCAGTAAGTCTACTAGTCAATAGGCTTATTAGTGGTTAAGTTTGGGGGAGTCATAAGTTATAAGTGTATTTTCAACCACAATGGGGGTGGGCAATCCTAACCCTGTGTTGTTGAAAGGTCAACCTTACTTATTTACCTTTAAGAACTTGGCAAAGTTTTATAGCATATGGTAGTTGTATGTTAAATGATAGGTGAATTTAATGGAATTTTTACCATATATTTATGTTTTTCAATAACACTATTCTTTATTGATGTATATTTTGAGATAAACACTTTTTATACATGTATCATAGATCATAAATATTTCTTCTATATAAAAAAAGTTCTCATTTGATATTATACCAGAGAGGAATTGAATAATACCCTAAGCCCACCATTTTTACATAAAAATTTTAAATAACTAATAAAATATTTGGCTTCTACCCTAGAATTATTTAATAATTTAAAAACAGGAGATATTCAGGGTGCCTCGGTGGCTCATTCAGTCAAGTGTCTGACTCTTGATCTCAGCTCAGGTCATGATCTCATGATTCATGAGATTGAGTGCTGTGTTGGGTTCTGCACTGACATCGCTCATCCTGTTTGGGATTCTCTCTCTGCCCTTCCTGGTTTGTGCTCGCTCGCTCTCTCTCTCTCTCTCTCTCTCTCAAAATAAATACATGAACTTAAAAACAACAACAACAACAACAACAAAATAAAAACAGGGATATTCTTGCTTTTCTGGGATATTGAACACTCTGGGATAGCTAGGTATCTCCTTAAAGTGTCTTTGTTTTTTTTAATAACCTTCAATTATAACTTCCACGCAAGCTTATGGTTCAGTCTTTTCTCATTCATGCGTGTGCAAATGATATCCTAGTTTGAATATTAAAAAATTGAATAAGAGGATTGTTTTATTCTTATGGTAGCATAGAGGTAGATTTAAGATGTGTGGGCAAGTGAACCAAATTGAAACAAACCCCAGATATTTTTTTATTTGATAAATCTCTAGGTGTTTTTAACTTTTTCTGTCCTCTATATCAGTGGTTCTCAGCTGGGGGTTATTTGGCCCTGGGGACATTTTGGCAATGTCTGGAGACATTTTTGTTTGCTTCAATTGAGGGAGACATACTACTGTATTCAAGGTAAAGGTCAGGGATGCTGCTAAACATACTAAAATGCCTGGGACACCTGTCCACCACACACAAAAAAGAATTATCCAGCTCAAAATATCAGTAGTGCCATGGCTGAGAAACAAGGCTACAAATAGTTTATCAATTGTCACAAATGTTTGCTTGTATTGAAATAGGAATTTTTCGTTATTTTGCCAAGTTTTGTATTCTCGTTCTCATTCAAAAATACTTTGACAAGTGGTGCCTGACATAATTTCTGAACTACATACACATAGCAGGGATATAAGAGGGGTATCTGGATGGTTCTGTTGGTTAAGCAACCGACTTGGACTCAAGTCATGATCTCGCAGTATATGATTTAGAGCCCCACATCAGGGTCCGTGCTGACAGCTCGGAGCCTGGGCCTGCTTCAGATTCTGTGTCTCCCTCTCTCTGTTTTCCTCTCCTGCTGGCACTTTTTCTGTCTCTCTCAAAAATAAATAAAGATTAAAAAAAAGAGAGAGGGATATAAGAAAATCTCAGTAATAGCAGCCATAGGCAATTTACCAATAACTTACTTAAATCTAAATTTCTGGGGTCCTCACTTAAAGCTGAGCACTTTTGAGATACTGGGAAAGACCCTAGCAATGTGTTTATTCATTTATTATTATTATTATTATTGTTATATTACTGCAACAATAAGATGGTTTCACAGCAGTCAATTAAGATTGTTATCACACTCCATTTTGACCTCTCCTGTGTCATACTTAATCTCATGGTGGGTAGCACTGGAATGACCGTAGTGGTTATCTTTTTAAATTTGTGATTTACTATGATTATTTTGGGTTTTTTTTTAATGTTTATTTTTGAGAGAGAGAGAGAGAGAGACAGAGACAGAGCGTGAGCAGGGGAGGAGCAGAGAGAGAGAGGGAGACACAGAATCTGAAGCAGGCTCCAGGCTCCGAGCTGTCAGCACAGGCCCGACGCGGGGCTTAAACTCAACGAACTTCGAGATCATGACTTGAGCTGAAGTCAGATGCTTAACTGACTGAGCCACAGGCACCCCTGATTTACTATGATTCTTATTATTTAATTAAATATGTGCTTTCATACTTAACATGGAAGGAGCTGTCAGTACCCTTCTTGTATTCCTGACCCCAAACTTACTCCAGAAGTCAACTGGGTAGTTCCTGTACACTTCCATGGTTGCTACCTTAAGCCCTATGGACTTCCTCTGGTTGTGTGAGTGTGCATAGCCCATGGACATCACAAGCATAAGAGAAGGTCCAAAATGCCAGGGAGTTACTAACCGTCAAGAATAATTTTCAATCAAAGAGAAATAGGAGAGGTACCGACCCCAGCTTCCTCGCTCATTGATGTGGCATTCTGAGGTATGACCTAAAATCCCACAGCGAGGTTGAGCCCCACTGCTCAAAGCAATGACTCTATGATTTATGTTCTTCTTATTGGCTTTCACCCTTCTCCATGTCATTATCTCACTACCTCATTGTCCGCATTGGTCCCTTCCCACATAAATTAATCCTGCCTATGTTCTCTTTTGGAAGTTTGCTTTTGGGAAACCCAAACTAAGAGATCTAGTTTCTTATTTGCAAATTATATTATTTTTCTTTAAAAGGGCCCCCTATATTGTGTAAGCTTCAAGCGCTACCCTGGACTCTTCTCATGTGGCACCCTTACTTTGGAAAAAAGAATATCCTTAGCTAATTCTGAAGGCTCCCTAGGCAATGTGAATCACTGTTACAGAGTTACATAATTTTTCTTAAAAAAAAAAAGCCAGAACTTTTCTCTTTTCTTTTTTTTTTTGATATTATGAGATATCTGAAGAAAACCCTTTAGTTTTATATTAAGAAAAACATTTTACAACTCTGCCTTCATCATTTCCCAATAACAGGGCTTAGGAATTGAAGCAGTGAACTTTGCTACAGTTTTGACCTGATTCGGTCAACTGCCATGCCCCTAAAGCTACTGTTAAATTAGAGAAGTTAAACCAACAAAGCAAACAAAAACAGTAAGTAAATGCCAATTTGGCTTACATTCCCATAAACAAAGCAAGACTTCTATAAATAAAAGCAAGTCAGAATAGGATAGGGATGTCTTCAATGGCTCACCGGATTGGTAATGGGATATGTGAAGCCTTTTCTTTCTGGGTCAGCAGTCTGAATCCAGTCCAGGTCAGTTGAATCCAAAAAAGTCATTTTTATTTCACAGCTGATTTATACACTCTGTGGAATGAGTCTGGTCTCACTCCAGGTTGTGGAAGACAGGTGTCTGCAGTCTAGCACTGCCCCTTACACAGCTCAGTAATTGGCCCCCTTGTTAGCTGCCTCGACAGAAAGGCCAGGGATGAAATGAACATTGAAGCTGAACTGCACTTGTTGTGGCCAGCTCAGGAGCCTCAGTCCACTGGCCAGACAGGATTGATGGCAAAGTAGTATTTTCCTTTTCCTGCCTTGCCCTGTGTGGACTGAAAGGGAAATTCAGAATACCAGACGTCAGCTTGCTATTTATCCAGGGCACTTAAAACATTTTGAAAAGAAAAGGCTTTCAAAGGAGCTTATCAAAAATTGCTTTTGGTGTGGAGCTGTGCTTGACATGCTTCAACGTAAGAGTAAGATGCCATGGCCGAGTTATAAGCCCTGAATACGTAAGTTCATCATCACCACACTTACAAAACCCACACTGAAATAGTTCTCCTTCAGGCACTTGGGTGAAAAGTGGGGCTACATTGGATTTCCTTCTGGTTGCATGATAGGTAATAGAGTGGTCATTTTCGACCAGTTCATAAATTAAGAAGTAAAAAATGGATTTTCAATTTCCATAATTTTACTTAGGGTATCTTTTGAAGTGTGTATTATTAGTTTGTCCTAATGCAAAACTACCAACCGAAACTAATCTCCCTAATGAGGTTCATTTGTCCTTTGACAATGCAATAAATAGTTTCCTCAAGAAAAAAACTTAACTAATAGTGTGGCCAGTACCTTATAATTAATTTTCTTCCCCAATCCTTGAAAGCATGAAAACAAACAGTAAATTTTTCATTTGTTCATCTCTTTAGAACAACTGTTTAGCAGAGATATGCTTGATTAATGGATTTAATTTGTTCCTTTCTTCTGTAGTCAGTTTTCATATTACATTGGTTATCAGAGGATAGGACAATAATGTGGGCATTCTCATTGCAGTCCACTCCATCAGTGTCAGCACTGGCTTCTAGCTCCGGGTCTGCATCTTTAACCTTTGTCGTCCTGCAGAATCTTTCATCAATCTGTGTTACAGTCACCTTGGGAAGAAAAGGCAGAACCACTCGGTCAGCACTTACAGGTAGTAAAGTGTGTCATTATTTCTAACAAAATGCTGGCAGAGGCGCACCTTTCATTTCCAACCGAAATATGATTTGTGAGATCAGCAACCCGACTGTTAAAAGAGAAAAATGGAGGGTACCTGTCTGGTCACTACCAGACCCTCTATAAAAACCAACACCGGATGTCTAACGCTCTCCTGAACTGAGCCCTTTCAAAGGACTGGGGCTAGTTTTGCAAATTGAATATTATTGTCGGATAATAGATGTTTGTATGTAGAGGTCAAATAGCATCATAAATATATAATAGCAGACTTTGTAATACTGACCATTTCATAGCAGGAGAGAAATCTCCATGATTCAAATCGGCAGTTCTCTTGACTTTTCAGTGTGACATAAATTGCTATAAACTCTACCTTGAGGGGTTTTTATTATGTTTAAAGCTATGTGGAATATAGGCTTTGTAGAAAAAAATGAAATGTTTAAGAAACTCTAAGGGATGCCTTTTTGGTAACTTTTCCTTCATGAAACTAAAAACTAAAACATAGGTTTAGATATGTTTTGCGAATAACATGTACTTATATATTGCATAATTTTACCAAGGGTGTTGAATTTCTGCACATTAAAAGATAAAGCCCTAAAGTAGTATTTTTAAAATTCAGAAAATATATACTAAAAATACATGCTGGTTGCTTGAAGAAACTTCCACGAATTATTTTGAATTCTGAGTTTCATGCTTTAAAAAAAAAATCACGTTTCTCAAAAGGTAGGAACTTCCTGATACTTAAGACAACATTCACAATTTTAGATTTGAATTGATACAGAGTGAAGATCTGGGCTCTAGTACTAGTTTTGTTACATACTATTTTCAAGTTATTAGGCTAGACATTCGTTTACGCGAGAATAATATATTTTTGATAAACCTCTGAGGTACGCAAATGTGAGGCTTTGTTATATTCCTTTGCAATACAACAACGTATTAGTGGCTCCTCACTGGGCACTAATTTCATCACCATTCGCGATTTTGGCATGCAGGGTACCCCACAATCTAAATTTCTAGCCACTTATCACACCACATACCACATCTCTCCTTTATTATGTATGTATACAACCCTCCAGCCATCCGGAACTTCTTACTTTTATCACTATTCTCCATGTATTGTTATGGCTCTGTCTCTGTATGGTGTCCCTGCTTGGGTAGTGCTTATTTATCCATCTTCTCTCTGCATCTCTGCTCTGTAAATTCATACCTATCTTCACAGCTCAAATAAAATACTACTTACTCCTTGAAATCTCTACCCATGATCCCACTTGGAATTAATTTCTTCCATCTTATAGTACTTTTAGCCTTGTAAGTCTTATGGGACTCTGTTTACCACTCTTCTAAGTACCAACCACAGTTTGATTTGAAACATAGTTGTGAGCATATGTATCTGCCTTGGCTATGTAGGAAGGAAGACCTTCCTCTGACTTATGATCCTTCTAGCTGAACTTAGAATGAAATTGACATGAAGCACATTAACAGGAGAAAATTAAACTTAATAGCACATATACAGGAAATCTACACAGACATGGAAATTCCAAAGACAGTGGGGCAACGGAAAGTCTTAAATGAGCTAAGCAGAGCAGTAGGGCCTGAGGATACAAAGGGAAGAAAGACCTTTAGCAGGGAAGATGAAAGGAAAAACAAGGTTCCCCTATTATACAGATTAATTCCTTAAGTAAAGGGAAGTCTTTGTTAATAGGCTTTTCCTGTTATAGGCTCTCCTTTCCAATCTAAATTTAGGCATTGAGGGGGAGGCAGAAGGCTTTTCCTGCATTTACCAAGTTTTGATTACTTTTAACTCAAAATAATTTTTATGCCAAAGTGGCCCACCTAGGGGCAGTCTACACTGGCCTTTACAACCACCAACTTGCAAGATGCTGAAGTTTAGGGACAGCTGGGTGGCTCAGTTGGTTAAGCATCCAACTTCAGCCCAGGTCATGATCCTGTGCTTTGTGGGTTCGAACCTTGCTTTGGGCTCTGTGCTGACAGCTCAGAGCCTGGAGCCTGCTTCAGATTCTCTGTTTCCCTCTCTCTCTGCCCCTCCCCTGCTTGCACTCTGTCTCTCTGTCTCCTAAAAATAAATAAACATTACCAAAAAAAGGATCCTGAAGTTTAGACTACATGCTTTTCTAATTTCTTCCTCACCTTTGACCTGCCCTACAGGCAGAGCTCAATACAAATATATTGAGTGGATACATAAATTATTGATCCTAAGTTACAATTTTTTTTCTTGCTTTCAAATCACAAATCCATTTTTCCAGATTATGATATAATGCTAATATGAAAGGTAATCCACATAAAATGTGAGAAAGGTCAATAATCAAGAATTTAGTTCAAAATATCATACTCATTACATATAACTTAATATATTTAATTATTGGGATTAAGGTACATGCTTCCTTAATATCTAAATTTAAATCTAAGAATTATCCCAAAAAGGGTACAAGGGATAATTTTTCTAAGGAAAATAATATGCATATAACATCTCTGTTTCTTTGTATTTCAATAGATATTTTTTAAGTAGATTTGTGTAGCAAAATATTGCATAATTGTTTCATAAATATGTTTATATGCCTGGAATTATCAATTTTTTCCATGGCCATTATCTCTCTTACTCCTGTTCCTCAGATAAATGTTACCAGACCCTATCCACAGTATTTTAAAAATTATAAAAATTTGTTCATGCAGCTCAAATTTAAGAGAGAGAAAGCAAAATAACAAAACGACTTATATATTAATTTTAACTTCATCTGCTACTGGGAATATGAGTTTTGATAGTGGATAAGGAAAACAATTTTAGGGAAAAATTATTATTATCTGAAGAAAGTCTTCAATAAAAGCTATTTGATTTAAGTCAAGGGAGTCTATGAAATCCCTTCCACTATAGGTCAGTGAACATTTAATAAGTGGTATCACTAGGCCTTTATCATAATCTCAAGGATTGTCCTTCAGGTCTCAGAACTTTATGGAAACAAAAGAGGTCATAAAAATAAAGTCCATATTTGCCCGGTTCAAGTAAACAGGCTTTCCTTTGATGTTCCCTCCTGCTCTGTCATGTCTAAGGAGACTCCAGTGGTATTTCAGTGATGTTTAAAAAAGTCAACTGTTATTTTTATACAAATGTAAAATGAACATATGTCAAGTATTTTTAACTCCTTAGTTAATGAGGAAACTAGTAAGAGTTTAAAATCAGTAAAATAAAAATTTTAATCACAGAGATTTATATCCTTTACCAGTTAAACCTCATTTGCACAAATGAGAACAATTTTATTGCTTTAACAAGAAAAATCTCTACTGTTTTCAGTTTTCTACAAGTTAACATCTATATCTACAGAATTATAAAACAGTTCAGTCAATGACATTCAAAGGTACATATTCTACAGAAATCCCCAGAGATTTTCCACTATACAATGCCCAGCATTCTATTGAAAGAAAGCCCAATAATCTCTTTTACCTGTTTCTAAGACTTTCACAGTTTTTCCTATTTTTATATTAAAAAAATCCAAATTATCCATAAATACTAAATCAATCACACTTTTGTTTTTAGTTATAAAATGATTTTTTTTAATTTTTGGGAGGAGAAATGTTTTCTTCTGCTTGTTTTCAAAGGACACTTTATCCTTACAGTTAATTCCTTCCCTAGGTATTCCATGCTAAAGTGTTTAAATATCTAAGGCATGTCACATATTCCCTTAAGAAAAAAAAAATAAAATCACTCAAACTTAGAAATTTAACATAGGTAACCCTTCCTTGAAGGAGAAAAACTTTGGAAGATATGACATTGACATGTTCCCAAACTCTAGAGAGAGTGAGTCATATTTGTAAGGACAGAAATAAAGGCTTGCTCTGAGGGGACAAAAATAATTCACATCCCTCCAAGTTCTCAAAGGTTTTTTTTTTTTTTTTAAGTTAATTTATTTTTGAGATAGAATGAGTGTGTGTTGGGGAGAGCAGAGAGAGAGGAAAAGAAAGAATCCCAAATAGGCTCTGTGCTGTCAGAACAGAGCCCAATGCAGGGCTCCATCTCAGGAAACTTGAGATCATGACTTGAGCTAAAATCATGAGTTGGCAGCTTAACTGAGCCATCCAAGAACTCTCAAAGGGTTTTAAACCCCCCCGTGAGAATCAGTGCCAAAAAAGATAATAAACTCTTAATTGAAGACATATTAATATGCAGATTAAGCTATGAAAGCTAAATATTTCTTTGGTGTCTAAATTCTAATGGATAAGAGAAAGAAGAAGATGAAAAATTCTAATTCTGTATTTCTTAGATACTGTTCCTGGTTAGTGCAATAGACATTTTTTATTGTTATTATTATTATTTTAATTTTAGGGAGGGGGGAGAGTACAAGTTGGGGAGAAGGGAAGAGGGAAAGAGAGAGAGAATCCTAAGCAGGCTCCACACTCAGCACAGAGCCCAACACGGGGCTTGAGCGTATGACCCTGGGATTGTGGCCTGAGCCAGAATCAAGAGTTGGATGCTCAACTGACTGAGCCACTCACACACACAATAGACACTTAATTATTAAGTCTGGTATAATAAAGGGAGCCACCTTTTAGGACAAAAAGAAGTTTTTGTTTTGTAGTGGTTATTTCATATAATTTTAAATATGTCCTTGAGGCCATACAAGCACGTGAATGTGTTTGTCAAGTTACTGGCTGTGTTGAAATGCATGGATCAGGCAAAAAAAAGAATAGTAATAGGGCTTTGAAAAAATAGAAGTGTATATATAGCTAGGCCCCTTTACAAGGATATTCAAATCCAGGACAGAAAGGGAAATTGCTATGAGATAAGCCTTGGGCTGTTAGGTGTTCAGTCTGAACTAGTTAGAACTAGAGAGAATACTACTGAGGATAAAGTGCATTTAAATGCTGCCTGTAAATAAAGTGGGATGGATTTAATGAGCCACAGGGAAGTCCAGTTCCCTTTTCTAATTTACTAAAAGTTCATAACTTATAAGCATTAGCAAATAACAAGAATAAAAAAGAAATTTAAATGTAAATAAATTTAAAATAGAGTACTTTGAGCCCATTATTGTAAGTAATTTCTATCCTGACCCCTGGTGTAAACTGTGTATTAATAAATAGTCATCTTTTTCTGATGACTATTTTCTGATAGTCATCTTTTACTACCAACCATGGCATGTATTTAAGAATTTGATCTTGTCACCTTGATACATCTAGTAGCTGAAAGGAAGTCATAAGTGAAAAAGATAGATGTGATAAACAGTTCAGGGATATTGTCCAAATCTTATCCACTCAAAATTGAATCCATGTTGAAATATTCGTAGACCTAGGATGTGTGTAGATTTAAGAGTTATGGTACTCATTATCATAATGATTGAATAGTCAATGAGTATTTCCATATGATATAAAATACTAACATCTTCTTTAAGGTTAGTTAGGATAAACCAGATATCTCTTTAGTGGAACTAGAGTGTATGCTGATTAATTCTAAAGTCATTTTTGTAAATACAAATCTCAATAAAAATAAGTATATATTTGAGCATGTATTGTGGAGTTTTTCACTACTGTGTTAAAAGATTGAACATAAGACATAACCCTCAATGAGCTTACAAAGAGATTGAAACTATCTGCTTAAAAGAAGGTACTTAAGCAGTAAACAAAGGGCTAGCCAAATGACACTAGCTCTAAATATGAAAGATAATTCATGGTGCTTGGGTGGCTCAATCGGTTGGGTGTCTGACTCAGGTCATGATCTCATGGTTCGAAGGATCAAGCCCTGGGTCAGGCTCTGTGCTGACAGTGTGGAGTCTGCTTGGGATTTTCTCTCTCCCTGCGTCTCTCCCACTCACTTGTGTGCACTCTCTGTGTCTCAAAATAAATAGATAGACTTAAAAGATTATTCAAGTATCAAACCCCTAAATAAAGTTGATGAGTACTCTTCTTTTTAAGTTTATTTACTTATTTTGAGAGAGAGAGAGAGAGAGAGAGAGTACAGGATGGGAAATGAGGGGTAGTAGAGAGAAGAAAATCCCAAGCAGGTTCTGCAGAACCTGATGTGGGGCATGAACCCACAAACCGTGAGATCGTGACCTAAGCAAAGCTCAAGAGTCAGATGCTTAACCTACGGAGCCATTCAGGTGCCTGTACTCTTGAAAGCATCAAAATTGTCCCTTTTCAAGATACAGTCATTGCCCATAATTTTCTCTGTAAGTAACATTAGGAGACAAAACAATGTCATTTATACACATATAAAAGGAAAGGATTAACTTATAAAACTCGAGGATTGCTTTTTAATTATTGTGTGTGTGTGTGTGTGTGTGTATGTGTGTGTGTGTATTTTTCATTTCATGGGGATAATATCTCAATTACTGTGTTGCTGTTAACAAAGATGTATTTGGAATACAAATTAGTTTACAATGTCTATAACTAATGCTAATTTTCAATGCTTAAAGGGAAGCCCAGTAAAGTTTCTATAAAAATTAAGGACAGCAAAAAACCAATATAGATTGATTCATTCCTATGGCTCCAACTTCACAAATTTAACCATGGGTGGCTGGAAATATTCTGTAGATCACTTAAGGTAATAAAGTAAATGGCTAAGTTTTGAAAATCACACACAAATAGTGAGGACTTTCTACATCAGGAAAAGAACAAACAAACAAGTATTCAAAATTCTCTGAGTTGAAAATAAATTAAGAGTAAAGTTAATATGATTTAGACAAGTATATTTCATGACTGACAAAAAGTCTTTTTATGTTTGTTTGTTTTTAATGTTTATTTTTGAGACAGAGAGAGACAGAGCATGAATGAGGGGGGGTCAGAGAGAGAGGGAGACACAGAATCTGAAGCAGGCTCCAGGCTCTGAGCTGTCAGCACAGAGTCCGACGCAGGGCTCGAACTCACGGACTGTGAGATCATAACCTGAACTGAAGTGGGCCGCTTAACCGACTGAGCCACCCAGGCACCCCACAAAAAGTCTTAATGATCACAAAGTTATTGATTGTATGGTCCTTTAGGTAAAATAAGTAAATAAAATAAGTGGTTGTCATTGGTGCTTTAGAAATTGAATCTAAAAATTAAAAAAAAAAAGACTGTCTAAAATTGTTTTATTTTATCAGAATTACATGAATTTTCAAATGATGGTTTTCACATATTCCCTTAGAACAAGAAAAAAAGAGGTTAAAGGAACTTAAAAGTAGACATCCTGGACAAGATTGGCAAAATAACAATTCAATATGAAATATCTAAAGTGTGCAAAGAAGTGTAGAAAGAATATTGGCTTCTAGTTTGAAGTCTACCATAAATAAGCCATATAACTTTCACAAAGTAATTTCAAAATTTTTTTAATGTTTATTTATTTTTGAGACAGAGAGAAACAGCATGAATGGGGGAGGGTCAGAGAGAGGGAGACACAAAATCTGAAGTAAGCTTCAGGCTCCGAGCTCTCAGCACAGAACCTGACGCGGAGCTCGAACTCGCAGAGTGTGAGATCATGACCTGAGCCGAAGTCGGATGCTTAACCGACTGAGCCACCCACGCATCCCTCAAATTCTTGAAATGCATCTATAAAAGGAAGAGTTAGGCTGAATATTCTTGAAGGCTCTGTCTAGGAATCAAATCATTTTATTGTATAAAAAAGTGTAAATATGTTTCTGATTTTATGATTAGATTAATTTCCAACTGAATTATCTATAGTACCTCAGCATAAGACAAACCATAGGATAATATTTGAGCCACACTATTGCTAAAATTTGTGAGACACTTCCACTAATTACAAACTAAAATTTATCCAAATGTACAGAGTGTGCTGATCATGGATGGATCACAATTAAACTTGTTGGCCCTCTTCTGTAGGCACGAGATCTATCCTATGACTGTAAATTCAAATGCCTGCTAGAGGCAGGTAGGCATCATGGAAATCAGACTCTATGTTCATCCATAGGGAAAGTTGGGCTTATATATAAAGCAAGTAAATAGCCTGTCTAAAAGCATTCACACAAAAAAAAAATCTGAAAGAACTATGGATACCAAATTCGATACTTCTTTAAAAGTAAAAAACTCCTGGTCTATAACCAACTAGAAAAGTGCCACTTTAGTATTGGGAGCTACTATCTATGACCTACATTTTGTTTTTCCCCATTTATACACAACCATAACATTATTTTTCCCATCCTCTCTTAGAAATACCACAGATCCACTTTATAAATGAATAGGCCTTGCAATTTTACATAAAGCATACAAATTGAGTAGTGTAAAGAATGTATGTGGGGAAAATTTGTAGGAAAGCTGGTTGCTGAGAGATCTTGATTATCATTCATATTTTCTCTCCCTCTCTCTCCCTCTCCCTCTCTCACTTTAATAGAAGGAAATCAGACTGTTCAAGAGAGCCAGAAAGTCCAAAAAAAAAAAAAAAACCAAAAACAAAAACCAATATTATTTAATCCAACAACTACACAATATTAAATAACTCTTCCTACTTGGAATTTAGTGATGAGTTGTACATGTCTACCAATTGTCCAGGCTATTACATTAGGTAGTACTTTCTAATATCAAAATATACAATTAGAAAAGGAAAACATTTCACCCTGTTTATGGACAAAACCCTGAGTACTCTCCTGAGTGGGAGATCTGTCCTGAGTAGGAAAGATCTTTGTGGCTGAAGTTCTAGGACACTGAAAATAAGTAAGAGTGAGATCTCTGAACATGTTATGTATCAGAAAAGGAGAAAATAATATTCAAGTTGAAGAGTGACAACAGCAAAATATTTATAAAGCGTCTACTTTATGTTGTCAATTAGACTCATAGACCAAAGAGAAAGGGGCCAAAAAAATTGGAGAAAGTTCTAGCTATTGGGAAAAAATAAAATTGAAGATATATGAGATAAAAAAGGGTAAGAAAACTAAAAATGAGTAGCATAATTGATATTTACATTAAAAGAAATAAAACAGAAATGTTATTAAAAACCAAAGATGGGGAAAAGATAAGAATTAAAAATAGCAATAAAAGAGATGATAAAGATCTCTAAAAGAAAACAGAAATCCCAAGTTTACAATTAGTATTCATGTCTAAAGAAGAGAGAAGTTGAGGGGCGCCTGGGTGGCTCAGTCGGTTAAGCATCCGACTTTAGCTCAGGTCACGATGTCACGGTCCGTGAGTTCCAGCCCCGCGTCGGACTCTGGGCTGATGGCTCAGAGCCTGGAGCCTGCTTCCAATTCTGTGTCTCCCTCTCTCTCTGCCCCTCCCCCGTTCATGCTCTGTCGCTCTCTGTCTCAAAAATAAATAAACGTTAAAAAAAATTAAAAAAAAGAGAGAAGTTAAACTCAATAATTAAATATATAGTAAAAGACAATATTTCTGTACTTAATGAAATTCTAGATTCTGAATATAAAATGGGATTGCCAAGTTTAAGGTAAAGTTGAGGTTCAGATATAAAATATGAATTTCAAGCACAAATAAAATACAATTCAACTAGAATAAACATTTAAAAAAAATCTAAAGGAAGAAGAATCAGGCTAGTCTCAAATGTAAACACATTAGAAGCCAGAAAGAGAACAGAGAGACCGAGAGGTTTAGAGGTTGTGACGATGTAGTTACAATGTATTATACTCATCTGATTCATTATTTATGATAAAAAATATATAAGCTTTGATAGTCAAGAACATATTCCCTATCAGTCAAAGCCTTATCAGATGGCATGTTTGGGAAGCCACACCTCACCCAAAGGATGCCATTTTTGTGCAAGGTTTTTTAACTTTATTCTGGGAAATATATATTTCTCCAATACTTAATTGACTTTCAAATAGCACAGAATATTCTGGTATTAGAAGGGTCTTGGCACTTCAAATGTGTAGTGCTTTGTCTCCTTTTATTAAGAAATTTTAAACATTTTCCTCTCATCTGGCCAAAAACAACAGAAATCCCCACTCTAGACAAAGACTACTTAAAATAAAAAGTAAAATCTAAAACAAAGAAAAAAGAGAAATCATATTCTATTTATTCCATAACTTGCCATCTCTGTATGATGGAGTTAGTGACTGATATTTGTATGACAAACAAAGACTTCTTTTCTTTCTCTTGCATGCTGCACTTTTTAGGGTACAAATGCATGACTACTGCATAGAAAATGATCATCATGGGCTTATATTAATATATGGAAGAGATGTAGAGTCCACAGGTATAAATAAAATAAGGTTTAAATACGTAAAGAGTCACAAGGAAGTCAGCACGGTCAGGAGACACAGCAGCACGATCAGAAACATTCTCCAAAGGAGGTGTCAATTTTTGGCCCCCAACAAAGCATGACCATGAGATACAAGCTTGTGGATCATGGTCTAAGACATTAAGATGATTTCAGGCCATCTGGACGCTCCACTGCTATCATCCAGGTTCAACCTGGCATGCATTAGGTTGATGGAATTCAGCAGAGGGATGGATCTGGTTTTGTGCCAGGAACTACCTCAGCTGGTCCAGGTACACCTCATAAATCTTGGCATTATGAGATATACATTAGGACTACAGAGTACCACGAAGTACAGTGCACACAGGCATGAAGTCAGCCTGCATTTATCACTCTCAGCTCCCACTGACTAACAAAAGATCCAAGGACTTTCCTGAACTTCACCCAAGAACGAGATAGACAAAAAGATCTGTTATCCAGACATTTTTGGAATTATACTAACAGGCCCTAAGAGCAGCCACAAGTCTTGTTTTACAGCCCCCTTGGGTTTACTTGAAATTATATATATATATATATATATATATATATATACACATTTCAAGTCCTTAAACTCTTAGTGACTGCTAAAACATAGGAAATTCTATTCTGTTAATTATGAACAATTTACTTCTTTGTTGTCCCTTCCAAATTTTGTAAAATAAGATATTTAAATTTTACAATCAGAAAACATATAAAATATGTTAATGAAACTTTAGCTCTCAGAATATGATATAATATGATATTTGGGATCTACAAAGGTATTAACTTATTTGATTCACTTAATGAAATAAACAGAACTGCACAGTTTAGTTAAGAATGAAAGGCAATTCACTAGCCATTTGTATGAATACTGTATGTTAATGATAAGTATTTCAGTCAAATTAGATTAAATTGTTTTTGTAAAATACTCTGCTAAAGGCCTTCAAACTAAAAGTGCTAAATAGTTTATGATTATTTGGCCTATACTATTTATTTTTTTATTAATTTTTTAATGTTTTTATTTATTTTTGAGACAGAGAGAGATAGAGCATGAGCAAGGGAGGGGCAGAGAGAGAGGGAAACACAGAATCCAAAGCAGGCTCCAGGCTCTGAGCTGTCAGCACAGAGCCTGATGCGAGGCTTAAACTCACAGACTGTGAAATCATGACCTGAGCTGAAGTTGGACACTTAACTGACTGAGCCACCCAGGTGCCCCTGGCCTATACTATTTAATAACAAAACATACAGAGAAGCAAATAGTATGTGGGTTACTTAATTCTCTAACATCATCATGTAAGTAAAGCTCAATGTTTGCAGCAATTTGCGTGCAAATGATCTGTGTGTTTTAGTTCACCACAGCTCAATAGTACTCAAAAACATTCTAAAATATAACACAGACTGAGACTGCACCAATAATTATGTTGTATCCTAGTCATGGTTAGGAATGTTTTCATTACATGCTAAACTAGGCACAAAAGCATTTTGCAAATTGATTTTGAGTCAAGGTAACACATTTTAGGGGGGAAATGACCTAATCGAAACAGAGAGCATCCATGGAAAGAAAGGAAAATAGTAGACAGTCCAGATTTTATTTAAGAGGAGTAGTTTAGGAAATGAGGTGAGTTTAACTCAGAAATAAGAAGACACAAGAGAAAAGAAAAGAGCTGTGTCTGAGTATGTGAGGAGTTGTCAAATGTAAGAAAGAAGATGCTTAGTATTATTCTGAAATCAAAAATTATGAAAATGCAGATTTGGAGTTGATATACACATAAGTTTCTATGCTCTCTTTATCATTAGCAGTCTACACTGTGTAGTTGGGAGCTCCCACTTGATGATAAAGACATAAGCTGACCATCCATCTCATGAAGGTATCTGTGAAATTGTTGCCTTTGTTCCAAGAGTAGTCTAGAAGATATCAAGGTTCCTTTACCTATAGATTCCAAGGAAATTTAGTGGTTAATAAATAATGTTTAGTCTGTCTGGAGTGAACCTTGAGTTATGGATTAAAAAAATCTTCAATGTTAATAACTGTGTTCTAGAAGGTGAGGTCATACCAGTTTTGTTACTTCTAAAAAAATAGTACTAATAAAAAGAAACAAGAGGAGGTATGATCAAGACTCATAAATAAACTCAAACCAGCTTAATCCCAAAAGAAATTTGTAAAGTCACTTAATGGTCTAGTCTTGGAAGTGAGTAGGTAAATTCAGGCATCACTATATCCAAGTGATCAAATGATATTAGAAACCTTCCTTTTCACTGCACTTTTTCTCTCTCTCTTTTCTGTCTCTTACCGTGGGTCTTTGGTCTGTTGTGCTTCATTTTCTTGAAAGTTCTCTTCACATGCCAAAAATATGACCATAAATACATCCAGAAATACGCAGTTCTTACATTTCTTGACCTCAGAAAACATAAAGACTCTACTTTCCCAGCATTTAGAGGGATCATAAAAAAGTGTTTTTGTTGGCTCTTTTATGTACTTTTTACTGTATTCTTAGAATAATCACTGTGGTTCATGGAGTAAACCTAGATCAAATCCACAGTATCTCGTGTTTTATCATTTGAAGAATTGGGTGAAAAAAATCACACGAAATAAGAAATAGTTCTGGAAAAGAATACAAGAATGTAATAAATAGCTAGTACATTTACAATTGAATAGTTAAAATAAAGCACATTTCCCATAGAGGTGCTCACATGAACCAATCCCTTTCCTATTTATTTCTTAGTCCTTTTTTCCCCTGAACAAATTACTAGGCCCAAATTCCTAGTTTGGGAATGGTAGCAACAACGCTGTGTAAATGGAAAATAACTTAAAGAAAAACCGAGCTATTAAGCATGGAAAACTTTATATAGTACCTGTGTGGAGTTTTCACTATACATACTTTGTCAATATACTCAGCCAATGGCCCTAAAGCAACTTATTTTTTAGTTATTTGCTCATTAATCAAACATCTTTTGAAGGCCAGCTACATGTCAGTGTTTCAGGAAAAGATAAATAAAGCATGATTCCTGACCTAGCAGAACACAGTCATAATGGAAATAGATAGCCAAATATGTAAATGGAGTCAATATTATATATTATATTTTAATATCCTATCAATATTATATATATCATATTGTCATATTGTGATTGATAATAAGAAATATATATTTGGTCTTCATCCAGTGTTTCTGGTAAATAACACTTAAAACCCCAGGAATTTCCTGGATGATGTGAGGTGTAAAAGTATCTTTTGTCATTTTAATAAGGGGGTTGATTGACACTGTAGCCAACCATGTGATTAGAGGATTGGAACTTTCATTCTTATCCCCAACTCTGGGGAGGGGAGAGGGGTGGAGGTTTAGTTCAATCAGCAATGGCCAGTGAATTAAATCAGTCATGACTATGTAATGAAGCCTCCATAAAAACCCAAAAAGATGTGGTTTGGAGAGCTTCTGGGCTTGTGAGCAAGTGAAGGATCTGGGAGAGTGGCCTGCTTGGAGAGGGCATGGAAGCTACACACCCCTTCCAACACTCCTTACCCTATATATCTTTTCTATCTGTCTGTTCCCAATTTATCCTTTTATAATAAACAGTAATCCATTAAGTAAAATGTTTGTCTGAGTTCTGTGAGTTGCTGTAGCAAATTAATCACACTCAAGGAGTTCATTGGCACCTCTGATCTATAGGTAGTTTGGTTAGAATCACAAGTGACAACCTGGACTGGCGATTGGCAACTGAAGTAGGATTGAGGGATCAGTCTTGTAAGACTGAGTCCTTAACCTCTGGGATTTGTACCTGTCTCCAGGTAGATAGTGTCAAAATTGAGTTAGCTTGTAGGACATCCAACTGATGTTGGAGGATTGCTTTGTGATGTGGGAGCAAACACACACATCAGAATTGGTGTTGGAATTGGATGGAGATATATATAAGTATATGTGTGTATACACACACACACACACACACACACATATTATTTCTTGTTTATAGTTTTTAAAGCCTTATATTACTTTAAAAACAGAATTTTCACCTGCATTTGGCTAATATTGTTTATGTTACAAGTTGTGATCTACTCAATCAAAAAAATTTTGGAAAATGTAAGTAATTTATGTGTGCCTTATAAGGAACATCAGTACCTTTAGGCAACAGTAAACACTCTGAGAACAGAACTCCAAGGCTTGTTTTTTTGTTTGTTTGCTTGTTTTTTGTTTTTTGTTTTGCACTTTCTCTCATTTAACATTATTTATCGTTCTCTCTTCATCTCAACCAATAAACTCATATTTCCTACTTGAAGTTTGCCTTAAATCGGTGAATAAGGAAACCAGAAATTTGGAGGTATAGCTCTATGAGGCTGCAGCTCAGATTTTCAGGGAGATGACCTTGTGGTAGCATCTCTGAGGCTGTGTCATGAGGCTGATTTTAGTAGTTTGGGAAGTATGATGGTTAATTTTATGTGTCTACCTAACTGGGCTAAGGGATGCCCAGAGGGCTGGTAAAAGCTTACTTCTGCATATGTCTGCAAGGGTGTTTTTGGAAGAGATTAGCATTTGCATCAGTAGACTGAGTAAAGAATACCTCCCATTACTAGTGGTGGGGGGGGGGGCAGCACCCAATCCACTGAGGGCTGGAATAGAATAAAAAGTCAAAAGAAAGGTGAATTCTCTCTCTATCTTTTCCTGCCCCTGGATGTCAAAGCTCCTGGTTCTTGGGACTTTGAAATGTGAGACTTATACTAGCAGCCCTCCAGTTCTTAGGCCTTCAATCTTGAAATGGGACTTGCACCATTGGCCTCCAGGTTCTTGGGCCTTCAGACTTGGACTAAATTTTGCCACTGGTTTTCCTGTTTCTCCCACTAGCAGAGGGTAGGTGATGACACTTCTTGAGACATTTAAGTCAATATAGGAGATGATCTTTTCAAGACTATTACATATCAAATAAGCTGTACATGATACTAGATTTTTCACTAATGGTATATTCTGTAGACTTTCCTATTCCTATGTTTACCTCTTTACTCATTATTCATTATGGTAGCATTCATTCTAGATCTAGGTCACTGTAGTAGTAGAAAAAATTCTGAACTACAATTTCCCTGTCATCATTGTGATTTAGGCAATAAGAGCACATCTCTTAATTATTTTCAGCCTCATTTTCTTTCTCCATTATCATAAGAATTTAGATGATATTCGTTAATTTATTTAGTCATTCAACAAATATTTATTAAACTTCTAATATGTATGGGGTTTGTGCCACATGATGAGATATAAAAAAAAATTGGATGATATTGAGCTGCCCTCAAGAGAGGATAAAAATTTTAAAGTGTCCAAAATTGCACTGGAAATATTTCCCAAATGTGCTGTACTCATACCAAATAATAAAAGGAAAAATAATAAGTGAAGTTTATATTTACAGAAAAGCCATAAGCCAAGCTTACAATCATTAGCTAAATATAATATGATGCTTGGAATTATTCTGCTAGATACATACAAATATTACAAATATATGCTTAATATATTTTTAACACATCATCATTATTTTTAACAGAGAAATGCAGTGCCAGGGCAATATAAATTGTTATGATCTAATGAAAACACAAAATAAATCAAGTGCATTAAAAAAATGTAGTACAGTAGAAGAGTTTCACATTTTCTATTAGTCATCAAATTTCTGAAGTTACGCATAGTGTAATGAAATATGATTAATGACATATGGTCTAGAATTGTAGTAAAAATAGATCCCTTAGACTCAGTTTTCACTATTTCCATATGCATTACTAATCCTGCTATATTTCCTTTTTACTCTTAGAGTCACGACCCTTTGTGGCTCTCATAGATGCTAGCAGTATTAGATATTATTTTGTCCTTTCTTCCATTTTGTTTGGTCTTGGTCATGTGACTTGCTTAGGTCAATAGGATGATGAGCATGCATCCATGGCTTATGCATCCTGATGAGAAGATTTTAGAGACCTTGTGAGTTGTCATGAGCACACTATGAAGGTGCACACATGAGTTGTGTCTTTCCACTATGTCAGTTTTATTCAGTCATAAAACAAGGTTAACATAATTATAAAGTATGTTCAGGATTCCAAGCACAATGACATTTCACTGCACGGTTAACATGGCTTCTTGTGTGGAACACGAAGCAGAACACAAGACAAGTCACAGAACAAACAATATAACACAGGTGGTAGGAAGTTAAGGAACCAAACACGAAGTCAGTCTGTGGTGCGCAGTTGAGATAAGGCCTCAGTTTGGTCTGGATCAGCTTTTGGCACTTGTTTATTATATTCAAGTAATGAAGGATCTCAGTTCTCTTCGGAGATGGATCAGGCTGAGCCTTCTGTGACAGCTGCCTTTTTGAGTTGCTCAGACATAGAGGGGTCAGTGTCTGAGGAGTCTACAGTTTGCTGCAAAAATCCACCCTTACTAAAGGCAATCAGTTGTGGACCCTTGCAGACCTATTCTGCTTCTGCTAGTTATTAGTTCTGAGGTATCGTCAGCTGGTACTGGTCTTGGCGATATCTGATATCTGCAGTATACTTAACTACTTGCATCATTGCTTGACAAAGGCCTCTGCTTGACAGGAGTGACTCCATCTTGCTCTCTATACCTGGTAAAAATAAATATCTACAGCATACTTCAGTTTAAAGTCATTCAAAGTCTCCTCCAACACCCAGTTTTCTAGAGTCTAAAAAAAGCGTAGCCCTATCATTGCTTCAAATTCATGATAGTTGCTAATTCTTGGGGGTAGAAAAGAATCTGCAGACAGTGCCTGTGGGTAATATAGGAAAAATACGGTAAAGGGTATCAGAATATGCCCCCCCAAAATATGCCCTTTTGGCATAAGTATTATTTTGAGGAAAAACAGACGATAGAAGAAGTTCTGAAAACAAACTAGAAATTACCCTTTTGTAGGGAAATGTACATTTATAAAGGAGATCTCCATTTGTAAGCCTATCTCTCTCTGTACCAGGAAGAGAAGACAACTGTAAATCATAAGAAAATCTTAACAATGGAGAAGACCCTGCTTAAATCTGCATAAGAAAACTTACCATTACCTTACTAGAAAAATCTTACTTTTCCTGGTAACCTTACCATAACTGGCCTTGCTACAACTTTCTTTTGTCTTCAGCTGAAGATGGCATTTAAGCTAGTATCTTAGTCCACCTCAGAGACTTATTCATTTTTCCCAGGGTATGTCCCATATATACATGAAATATACATGTTAATAAACTATTTTTCTCTTATTAAGCTTTTATTACAAAGGTTTCAGCCAAGAACTCAGAAGAATAGAGGGATAATTACTTTTCCTCCCCCATGACAGCCAGGTAATACAGCAGGTTGAAAAAGTCTCTTCTCAGAGAAAATGAAGGTAGAACTTATGAAAAGCCATCTTGTGTTCCATAGACATAAGAAGAGGCACTAACATTGGTAGGAAAGTCTCAGAAAAGCAAAAGCTAGGAATATGTTGTATATTGAAAAAAAAAGTCAACAAAGACACTGAACAGAGGTCTTTAAGGTCAAAGTATGAAGGAAAAGGGAGGGATTTCCCACTGCTTTGATAATTGTGTAATATTGATATGACAGAGCAATGAAAATAATACATTCAATACTTTGCTATATCATTCCTATCACGTAGATATAATGTTCCTACAGAAAAGGAGTATACCAAAATCATGGATTAAGAGAATCATTTTATAGGTTTCTAGCCATTTTATATAATTTTAACTCTTTGATATCAAATTTAATACAATTTAACATATTGAAAGAACTACTGATATAATTAAAGAGGTAAATTATTGCTTCACTATAAGATTCAAAAAGTGTAAATATTAAATGATATGAAATTTGTTTGCTTTAAAGTCTCTTTTTATAAATGAGAGAATTAAGGCATTGGAAATTTAGGTCCATGATCATAGATCAGCCTGCTGGGCAAATGGCAAACTAGAACTAATATCTAGTTTGAAGTAATATCTACTAGAAGTAATATCAACTTCCTTTTATAAGACAGAAAATGAAGCTCATAGTGATTGAATTACTAGCCAAATGTCACATAGTCAATAAGTAGAACAGTTGGTATGTTTCATGTATCAAAATGGTACTCTGTTCATATTCCTAACATTATGCATTAGTCTAGTACCTTTAAGAAATATAATTCCTCTGTTAGCATGTCAGCCAGCAATATATGTACAGATTTTCTTATCAGCTTGTTTACTTTTTATGGTATACTGTAGATCACTGATCCTCAAAATTCATTGCACATATGAATCTCTTGGGGATCTTGTTAAAATTCAGATTCTGATTCAGATATGCTGGAGATTCTGCAATTCTAAGTGATGCTGCTGCTGCTGCTGCTGGTTACAGACCATGTTTAAGTAGCTAACCATTAGTTATGCTATAACACAGGGGGCTGTGGACCTGTAGCAGTCTGGAAACTATTTTTCTGCAATGAGATAAGAAACTTGTACAAGGATCTAAATAAATGTCCATCCTTTTTCATGGAGAAAGTTGTTAAAATAATGACAGATGGACTAAAGGGTGTTCTTAATGACACAATAGATTTATATTCTGACCCAAACTCCTTACTTTAATTAACACCCAATTCACAGAGAAGCTTCTTTCAAAGCACGTACGTTGGGGGTTAAGAGAGTATAAGAATTTTGAATGTAGAGAAGGAAGAATAAAATAAATATCTCTGAAAAAAAGCACTACCTGTAGGGAAAAAAAAAAAAAAGCCATGCTGTGAAGAGGCATGAAGACTGCATACCTGAGATAATACCACCAAGGGAAGGGGGAAAAAAGAGTTTGGAAAAAGGGTGGTTGAAAGTCAATGATAGACTTTTCCTATTAAATCAATTTATCTTAGGCTGTGGAAGAATGTTCTTCCTTTCTTTCTGGCATTAGAGTCTAGGAAATGATGGTGTTAGTAGTTTTCAAGTCAGACTGTACATTAGAACCAATTTTGAGAACTTTAAAAATTATCTCCACAGAGACTGTGACTCAATTGGTTTGCATTCAAGTGCTTGATCATTAGAATTATTTTAAGTTCCTCAGGGGATCTTAATATCCAGCAAAGGTAAAGAGAAAGATAAGCAAAGGTAGAAATATCAACATTTCAGATAATTAGGCCTCTGAAGGCTAACTTGTGAACTTAAGTATTATTTATAACTTCGTTTCTAAAGGAAACAATATTAACTTCCAAAATTTGCTAAAGAATTCGAAGGAATTAGGTTGTGGGAAGAGATGGACCAGTGAGGAGTGATTGCTAGGCTACAACATGAATTCAGTGAGTACTAGTTGGGGCAAACCAGCCTTATTTACTTATTTTGGTAGTTATTTCATCTGAGACAAATGGAATTTGCCTGATAATACTACCTCTTATCTTTTTTTAGCTCTTGAGCTCTGTGATATTCACCGCAATTCTGATTATTAGGCAAATAATACATTATTGATTTTATTTAGACTGAATTCCTGAGATGCTAAGGGACTTGCCTGCCATGACAAAGTTAGATTTACCAACATTACATTTGTTTTCCTATAAATCTTGGTGCATAAAAACCCTGCTAAGTCTTTTCTTACAACTTTTGGACAAGATAAAAAGCTGTGGGCTAGAATATAAAACAAAGAGGTGGATTTCTGATTAAATATATTTATCCAAAGAGTATTGATTGATGGTAAGCTTGATATAGTTCTACAGTGAGAAGATCAGAGTCTGTCCTGGTTCCACATTTTTAAATATTTATTACTAATCAGTGTGATAACGATATGGAAGTTAGGGTTATCAAATACACAAAGCTGAGACTGACAGCTAGTATTCTGCACACCATGATCCACAGTTAGATTCCTGACAGACTGGAATAAGAATTCAACTACAGAAGGATAAAATTTTACATGCACATAAAATTGTGCATTCGATTTAAAAACTACCAAGTACGTTTAAAGAGAACATATTAAAAATTAACATATTAACAATATGTGAGGGCTTTTTATGTAGAAAAGAAGTTTGATGTAGTTTGCACAGATCTCAAAGACAGAAATAGGAGACTGAACAAAAGATGAAGGTAGTTTGTAGCAGAACATGAGAGGACTTTTTGGCAAAATACGAGTTAACAATTTTAGAAATTTTGTCCATATAGCAGCTTGGTGTTCTGCTACAATTATTCTACTTAACCCTTATAACATTGCTGCCAGGAAGGTATGATAAACCCAAACTATAATGATGAAACTGAGATGATGTAGGTTAAACTTTTGTAAAATGTCACACGTGGAAAATGAGGTAAACTCATAATTGGGACTCAAGTTGGCCTGCTTCCATTTTGTACAAAATAATTAACAAATTAATAAATTCTTCATTATAGGAATTTGTCAGACATGTCAAGGGGACTATTGTTGGGAATCTTCCAGAGAAATTTCCTTAACTGGGCAACTGAAACAGATTAATTCAAGTTTCCTAATTTACTTGTAATTGTTGTACTAAGATTAGGGATTGCTTCCTTCTCAATCACATGATTATTGTGGGCATTGCAAATTTAATATGATCTGTTCCCTAGCCAGAGTTAGATGCTCCCTGCCTCACCCAAGGCATAGTTAGTTGATTGACCAAAGGATGGATATCCATTGGCTTTATACTAGGCAATGAATTCATTCTATGAGATTTCTACACTTGGAGCTAGAGCATATTATTCTTTTTACAGATTATTCAAACTATAAAATCTGAAACTCAGGAACTACTAAAAGTCATGTTTACTTTCTAGTTAGAGGGAACTGGTCTAGAGCTAAAGCAGAGAGAATCAGAGATGAAAGGGCGAATATCAGTGGCATTCAAGAACCTGATTGTGTATTTGTGAGACTGAGCTATATTCTGGCCACTAGTTCATGATACCACACTTTGTCTTTGGCTTCAGCTAGTCTGAGTTGGGTTTCTCACCAGTACAATGCACAGTCCCCAGCCACTTTCTGCCAAGAATGCTAGTAAATAAACCTTAACATACAGAGATGTCATAACATATTTAAGGATTAAGTCTTTGCATATAAAAGTCATAATAGTAAAGTAATTTCTGATTTTATTGTTTCATAAACATTGTTGCTTCATAATGTAAAGCTTGATATTTATCCCAGCCATTTTTTTTTTCTTGGGAAAATGAGTTTTGTGATCATGTTGTTGAATTTTCACAATAAAGTTGCCTTAGTATTAATGGTGTAGAGTTATGGGAAACCCGAGTTACTAATAAGGTCTATATGATTGACTCTTGTGTGTATGTGTATGAAATCAGAATTCTAATTTTAGTTCCTTATACTACTCTATAAAATTAAACTTTCTATTAAAGAAATAACTGTGACTGAAAGGGTTTTTAATTAGAACATATAAGCTATATTTCCAGCATTTGACAGTGGGGCCTTAACATTAACCTTGCAGTTAATGTATTTAATTAGTTATTTTATATAAAGCTTATTAAAAATGTAGGCTTTTAATGTAGTCTCTGCTCCATTTTACTGTCAGCGTCTTGTACTGTATTCAGAATGGTGAATTAAATGATGATAAAATAGTTCGAATTGTGTCTATAACCATTAACCTTTTAGCAATGGTTTTTAAACAGAGCCATGCATCAGAGTGGTGAATTAATTGATAAGAAGTCACTCTGATGGTTTTTATTCAATCTTCTTCTTATAATCATCACTCTTTAATATATTTCTAGAATCACATTTGGGATATGCATATTATGCCAATATATTTATAATTTCTTACCACCTTGTTTTCTAAAAACAAATGTCATTGTGTCAGTTTGGCTGCTGATGTTTTACATGTTTAGTAAAAACAAGTTTTAAGTGGATATAACATATTAGGAAATATAAAGACATTATCTTTTAAGTTTTAATAACAGATACTATGTTGTGAAAAACTTAAAGAGATGGCACAAAAATTTTCCTGAATGCCAACAGAAGGTGGGGAAATTTATCTTGTGGTTGTCTTTCATATACCTGAAAAATGTGAAAGCAAGCACTTCCTGCCAGAAAAAGGATGAAAAATGCTTTTATTATTCCTTACTTTTGGTGAAGTAATTGTACAACATTGTTTTGAGAAATGAACCAAAATGAAAATCATAGATGTCTGAAATATAAGTTGCTACATGTTCGTATATTTACATATAAGTAAAATTATTAATTACAAATTACTATTTTAAAATGTTTTCTAAAAATATATTAACAGTCATCAGCAGCACTTGCTTTTCTTTTGGTGATATAACCACTCTTTCACGGTGGTTATGCTCTTTCCTAGTTGTTTAGTTTTTCATAGCACTGGGGGCATGAGGGTGAGAACTGACATGTTAATAAGCAAAATAAAATCTAAACCAATATGACTTTCTCTTTCTAGAATAAAAATCTCAGAGTGGTATTTAAATTTAAAGAACTTGAAAATGAGCATTTCTGTTTATAAAATTCAAAATTCTGTACTTTTGGAGATCTGGTTATATTCAGATTTCCTTATGATTCTGTGAACTATCCAGTGACATTGAATTTACTTTTTCACATCTCTTTTTTTTTCTGCTTATCCATGTATGCTTAAGTAAGTGTGAAACTATTTCTATAGTTTAACAACAATTTTTTTAATTAATAAAAACATTTGAAAGATATATTTCAAGTATTGAAGATAACTAATTAAGTGTTCTTTTACTTGTGAGTTTGCTATAGACTTAATGTTTGTGTTCCTCTAAAGTTCATGTTGAAGCATAATACCCAATGTGATGGTATTTGGAATTAGATCCTTTGGGAGGTGATTAGGTCATATGGGTGGAACCCTCATGAATTGGATTAGTGCTTTTATAAAAGAGAAACCAGAGAACTCTCTTGCTCTTTGCCATGACAGTATGAAACCTAGAAGAGGGCTCTCACCAGAACCTGACCATGCTGGCACTCTGATCATGGACTTCCAGCATACAGAACTGTGAGAAATAAATTTGTGTTGTGTATAAGCCACCCAGGTTATGGTATTCTATTATAGAGGTCTGAGTCAATGAAGACAAAATTGCATATATTTCTTGATGTTTTAATAATGTGTGACTTATATGTGAATGATTTTAGAATTAGATTTTCCTTTCAATATTTAAAAAAAAACATAGTACTTTTCACAGAACTAGAATAAACAATCCTAAAATTTGTATGGAACCACACACACACACACACAAAAAGCCAAAACAATATTGAAAAAGAAAAGCAAAGCTGAAGGCATCACAATTTTGGACTTCAAGTTATATTACAAAGGTGTAGTAATCAAAACAGTATGGTACTGGCACAAAAATAGACACATATATCATTAGAACAGCATATGAAACCCAGCAATAAACCCATAATTATATGGTCAATTCATCTTTGACAAAGCAAGAAAGAATAGTCAATGGGGAAAAAGATAGTCTCTTCAACAAATGGCGTTGGGAAAACAGGACAGCAACATGTAAAACAAGGAAACTAGACCACTTTCTTACACCATACACAAAAATAAATTCAAAATGAATCAAAGACATGAATGTGAGACTTGAAACCATAAAAATCCTAGAAGAGACCACACGCAGTAACTTCTCTGACATCAGCTGTAGTAACTTATTTTCTAGAAAGATCCCTTAAGGCAAGGGAAACAAAGCAAAAAATAAACTATTGGGACTATATCAAAATAAAAACCTTTCAACAGTGAAGGAAACCATCAACAAAACTAAAAGGCAAATTACCTAATGGGAGAAAATAGTTGTCAATGACATATTCAATAAAGGGTTAGTATATAAAATATATAAAGAGGTATAAGTACCTCAACACCCTAAAAACAATCCAATTAAAAAATGGGCAGAAGACATGAACAGATATTTTTCCAAAGAAGACGTATAGATGGTCACATGAAAAGATGCTCATCGTCACTTATCATCAAGGAGATACAAATCAAAACTACAATGAGATATCATCTCACACCTGTATGAATGATTACAACCAACAGCACAAGAAACAGGTATTGGTGAGGATGGGAATGCAAATTGGTTGGTGGGAATGCAAATTGGTTCAACCACTGTGGAAAAGAGTATGGAAGTTTCTCCGAATTTAAAAATAGAACAACCCTATGTCCAGCAATTGCACTACCGGGTATTTACCCAAAGAATACAAAAACACTAATTCAAAGGTATACATGTGCCCATATGTTTATAGCAACATTATTTACAATAGACAAGATATGAAAGCAGCCCAAGTATCCATCGATTGATGACTGGATAAAGATGTGGCTAATATATATATATATATATATATATATATATATATATATATATATATTATAGAATGTTATTTAGCCATAAAAAAAGAATAAAATCTTGCCATTTGCAATGACAAGGCTGGAACTAGAGAGTATAATGCTAAGCGAAATAAGTCAGTCAGAGAAAGACAAATACCATATAATTTCACTCATATGTGGAATTTAAGAAACAAAACAAATGAGAAAAGAGAAAAAGAGTAAGAGAGACAAACCAGGAAACATACTCTTAACTATAGACAGCAAACTGATGGTTACCAGAGAAAGGGTGGGTAGGGGTCTGAGTTAAATAGGTGATGGTGATGAGGGAGGGCACTTGTGATTAACATGGGGTATTGCATGGAAGTGTTGAATCACTGTATCATACATCTGAAACTAATCTAACACTGTATGTTAAATAATTGGAATTAAAATAAAAACTTAAGAAAATATGTAAAAAAATTAAATGAATTTTCAGAAATCTTTAAGAGAATTTTCTGCTGGTATGGAAGATTTAAGATGAAGTTGTATCATGGAGGTTATTTCTGTGGTACCTCTTTCCATAGGGATTTGGAAAAAACATTTTTAATTATAATAATATTAACTACATGTTTTGCAAATCTCATGATGGAAAATATGTATATTGATTTTTTTCATTTTAATTTCACTTTATTTCTGCTCTCTAATTTTATCAAGATATAATTGGCATATAACACTATTACTTTTAGGTACACAACATGATCATTTTATATATATTGAATTGAAGACCACGGTAGGTTAACTTCCCATCACCTCAAATAGTTACATTTTTTTTCTTGTGATAAAAACTTAAGATTTACTCTCTTAAGCAACTTCCAAATATATATACAGCATTGTTAACTATAGCCAGCATATTGTACATTACATCCTCAGGACTTATAACTGAAAGGTTATACCATTTGACTACCTTCACACATTTCTCTCACTTCCTCACTCTCTACCTGTGGCAAATCTGATTTCTGTTTTTATGAGGGTTTTGTTGTTGTTGTTGTTTTTATATTCCACATAAAAGTGAAATCATATAGACATTTTGTCTTTCTCTGACTTATTTCACTTAGCTTAATGCCCTCAGTTTCCATCCATTTTGTCACAAATGGCAGGACTTCTTTCCCTTTATGAATGAAGAACATAGCACATTTTCTTTATCCATTCATCCACCAGTGGACACTTAGGTTGTTTCCATGTCCTGGCTATTGTATATAATGCTGCAATGAATATGGGAGTGCAAATAGCTTTTTGGGATATTGATTTTGTTTCCTTTAGGTATATACCAAGAAGTAGAATTTCTGGATTATATGATATTTCTATTTTTAATTTTTAAAGGTACATCCATACTATTTTCCGTAATGGTTGTACTAATTTACATTCCCACCAATGGTGCACAAAATTTCCTATTGTCCGCATCCTCTTCAGTATTTGTTATCTCTTGGCTTTTTGATAACAGCCATTCTAATAGGTGTGAGGTGATAGATCATTGTGGTTTGGATTTGTATTTTCCTAATTATTACTGATATTGAGAACAACAACAACATACCTGTTGGCCATCTGTATATCTTTTTGGGAAAATGTCTATTCAGGTCCTTTATCCATTTTTTTAAAATTTGGATTATTATTATTATTACTATTATTATTATTTACTATTAAGCTATATGAGTTCCTTACATATTTTGGATATTAACCCCTTATCACATGTGTGGTTAATAAATATTTTCCCTTTTTCTGTAGGTTGCCTTTTCATTTTGTTAATTATTTCTTTTCCTGTGCAGTAGCAATTTCCTATTTTGTTCCTTGTGCTTTAGATGTTGTATCCAAACAACCATTGCCACAACCCATGTTAAGAAGATTCTTCCTTATGTTTTTTTTTTCTAGATGTTTTGTGGTTTCAAGTCCTACATTTCAATCTTTGATCTATTTTGAATTAATTTTTGTAATACAAGAATGGTGTCTAGTTTCCTTTTTTTGCATGTGACTATCCAATCTTCACAGCATTATTTATAGGAGAAATTGTCTTTTCTCCACTGGGTACTCTTGGCTTGCTTATTAAATGTTAGTTGAGTTAGAGAGGGAGGGAGCCAAATCATAAGAGACTCTTAAAAACTGAGAATAAACTGAGGGTTGATGGGGGATGGGAGGGAGGGGAAAGTTGGTGATAGACATTGAGGAGGGCACCTGTTGGGATGAGCACTGGGTGTTGTATGGAAACAATTTGGCAATAAATTTCACATTAAAAAAAATAAATGTTATTTGACCATATATGAATGGGTTTATTTCTGGCTTTCAACTCCGTTCTGTTGGTCCATGTTCTGTTTCTATGCCAGCATCATACTGTTTTCATTACTAATTTTGCAATATAATTTGAAATCAGGATGTATGATGCCTCTAGCTTTGTTCTTTGTCAAGATTGCTTTGACTATTTAGGGTCTTTTGTGGCTCTATATAAATTTTACAATTTTTTTTCTGTAAAATATCCCACTGGAATCTTGATAAGGATTGCATTGAATCTACAGATGGCTTTGTGTAGTATGGGCATTTTAACAATATTAATTCTTCCAATTTATGAACACAGGAAGTCTTTCCATTTATTTTTGTCTTCAATTTCTTTCTTCATTGTTTTGTAGTTTTCACTATAGGGATCTCTCGCCTCCTTTCTTAAATTTATTCCTAAGTATTTTTATTATTTTTATGCTATCATAAAAAGGATTGTTTTCTTTACCTTTTTCTGATAGTTCACTATTAGTGTATAGAAACATTATTGTTTTTCATATGTTGATTCTGTACCTTGAAATTTTACTGTACCCATTGATTAGATCAATAGTTTGCTTGCTTTTTAAAACATTTTTATTTATTTTATTTTTTAAAATTTAAATCCAAGTTAGTTAACATGTAGTGTAATAATGATTTCAGGAATGGGAGGATCAAATAGTTTTTTAGTGGAGTCTTTAGCAATTCCTATATATGAAATCATTTCATGAACAAATAGAGAAAATTTTACTTTTTCCATTCCAATTTTATTTGTTTTTCTTGCCTGATGCTCTGGCTAGGAGTTCCAATGCTATGCTGAATAAGAGTGTTGTGAATGTAAATTCTTGTCTTAGAGAAAAAGGTTTAAACCTTTAAGTGATTGAGTGTGTGATGTTAGCTATAGGCTTGTCACATATGGCCTTTATTATGTTGAGATACATTTCTTCTATACCTAATTTGTTGAGACTTTTATCATAAATTGATGTTTAATTTTATCAAATACTTTTTCTCATCTATTGAGATGAGATGATTATATGACTTTTATCTTTTACTCTATTAATGTGACATACCACATTTATTGATTTGGGTATATCAAACCATCTTTGCAAACCAAAAATGAATTCTCCTTGATCATAGTATATGATCCCTTTAATGTATTGTTGAATTAGGTTGCTAGTATCTTGTTGAGAATTTTTGTATCTATATCCATTGACCTGTAGTTTTGTTTTCTTATAGTGTCCTTAGCTGGATTTAATATCACAGTATTTCTGGCCTCATAAAATGAGATTGAGAGTGTTTCCTTCACTTCAAGTTTTGGAAGAATTTGTGAAGGACCGATATCAATTCTTCTTTAATTTTTTTAATGTTTATTTATTTTGGGGATAGAGAGAAAGAGAGAGAGAATGTCTTTGGGGAGGAACAGAGAGGGAGACACAGAACTTGAACAGGCTCCAGGCTCTGACCTGTCAGCACAGAGCTTGCTGTGGGGCTTGACTTCATGAACAGTGAGATCATGACCTGAGCTGAAGTCAGATACTCAACTAGCTGAGCTACGCAGGAACCTCTAATTCTTCTTTAAATGTTTGGTAGAATTTATCAATGAAGACATCCAGTCCTGGGCTTTTCTTTGTTGGGAGGTTTTTGCAAACTGATTCAATTTTTTACTTGACATTTGTCATTCAGATGTATTTCTTCCTCATTCAGTTTTGCTAAGTTGTGTGTTTCTAGGAATTTACACATTTATTCTAGGTTGTTCTAGAAAAAAACCCTAGGTTTCTTGGTTTTCTAGGTTGACCAATATGTCTACTTGCACTCTTAGGAAATAAATACCATGTTGAAGGTTCCCATTGGAGTAATTTTTAAACATTAAGTGATATTTAATATGCTATTGTCTATCAAGAAGGAGCTAGTTAAATATATTATGGATCACTATAAATAGAATTTATGTACCCATATAAAATTATGAGGAATGTAAGTATTAATAATCTGTTACTAAATGAGAAAGCAAGTTGCAGAACAATGTGATAGTATGTTACTTCTTATATAATAGAGTACTAGGTCATATATCCTTTGTCACTTGTGTAAATACAGGCAGCAGCAAGAAAATAAAGGCAAAAAAAAAAACAGTAATAGTCCTTATATTTGTGTATGTGTAGTTAGATAGAGGTAAGAATGAGATAGATTTTCCACCTAAAACTGTAATAATAATTATGTATCAATATATTTAATGTTTAATATACACATGTACGCATGTTATTTTTACAAATATAAGCATATATATGCTCATATATGTAATGATACATGCATATACACTTCACAAGTCCCTGTATATATGTAATGTTTACATATGCAAACCCTTGAAAATTAAATTCTAAAATTTTGTCTGGAATATGAAAATGAGTCATTCACTCTAAGTAATATCTTACAAAAGTAATATCTATGTAGTCAATCTGTCATTCTTTGAGTGGTTAAAATGTAGCTTTGTTGTCTACATTTTACTGATACGATGTCAGTGTTTTGACACTGGTTCTTGACAATGAAAAGATTGCCCTGGGCTGGAGCCCTAGATTTGTGTATAAGACATAATATTCTGGATGCATTCCAGGAGAACTAGGAAAAAAAATCCATCTGCACAATAGGATCGGTACATGTATATTTGCACATTATGACTAACCCCAGATTTTTCCCCATGTACAGTACGCTTTTGTACAGTTTATCAGCCATTAAGAAATATACTTGAGCTGGGCTTTTAAGGCTTATTGAAACAAGGGCACCCAGCCCTTGATAAGCATTTATTTCTACAATAAATTATAATCCTTATCAATCATAAGAACCACACTCTTTATTTTTGCTTCAAAAAAAGAAAATTATACATATTCATTATATGTGAAATTTGTGAAGGATGCCCCAAATAATGATGCTGTATAATGCAGCCACAATGATGCATTTGACACCGAAAGAATAGCAATGCCAGGTTCTCATAGAAATGTCCCTTGAGCAATATACAATACTTGATAGCATGCTCAGCATATTATATATTTTTTCTTTTATGACATACTTGATATAAAGAAAATTTTCTATTATCGTAGGTGCTTTTCAGTGATTGCTGTCATAACAATAATACCTAATATAATGGGCTATTTTATAATCCACAAAACACTTTCCTTCATATTATCTCATTTGTTCCTTGTAGAGGTTAATAGCATTTTTAAAAAGGCAAAACTCAGTTAAGGGATGTATATTTCTTGTTCACAGCCAAATATCTAATAAATATAGATGTATAGACAAGCCAGATTTTGTGACATCTTATTTTGTACTCTCTTTATTATTTTTTCTTAGATCCTTAAAAAATTGTGTGTTCCAAAATATCCTAAATCTCTTATGATGGTGCTAGATATCTCACTAAGGTGGCATATACCCTAAATTGTAACCACTGATGTTACTGTGTAAGGGAATATTTGAAATCTATTATATATGGGAATGAGAGTATTAATATTTTATTATTATTGCTATTTTCTTTGTGAAAGAAACTCCATTTTTACCCTACAGTAGCCTGTGGCTGTAAGTACCTTAAGATAATTTCAAGGTCCCTGAATGTACACCATCACAAAGTCAGCTGTTAAAACTGTAGATCCCTTAGGAATTCTGGATATCCTTCCCATAGTCCACCTTAGTTGGAGCCCAGTGAATATTGGCAAGGAAATAACCTCCCGGAGAGCAGAACCAAAGCCTGCCTTAGGACAGGGGTGTATGTTAAGCCTGCACAGCTGTATTTGGTTAAATCTATGTGCTAGTAATTTCTTTGTATGCCTTCTAAATGGGAATTTTTTATTACAGATATATTATTTCATCTGCACCATGGCACATTCATTATTACTGAGGACAGAGGAGGTCTCGTCCACTAGCTTCAAGTCAGGGGACTATGAGGCATCATCTACTGTCTTGATACAAGCATAGACAGGAAGTAACACCCGGGGCTTTGAGCTGGTTTGGTAACTGGGTGAAATTTAGGGTCCAGCCCTTGTGAAGAGATTCAGTCTTTCAATATATGGGGATCAGTATATCCCATAATAGCTAGTTTGCCAAAAGGATGACCTATAAAAGGATTAAAGTTACTTACATAGAAACAGAAACCTAAATTATTGGGGAATTAAGTATCCTCACACACACACACACACACACACACACACGCACGCACACGTTTTCCCAGATTCCACTGCAAATAATTATAGCATTGTGACCATGTTCTAGTCAAAGAGATTTAAGAAATAACTGGTAGTAGAAGCTTCCAGAAAATCACATTTACCTTTCTTCATTCATCCTATATCCTGTGGAATTTGAACATTATGGTCATCTGACTGACAGATCAAGAAGTAGCACTGGAAAATGTGACCAGAAATAGCAGTAACATCAGCAAGAGATACTTGTCCAGAGGTAGCAGGACTGCTATGGCTACTGTTGTCAAAGATTTTCAGTCCTTTCCAAAGTCCTGCCACCTTCAGTACCTGATTTGTATGCAAATTTGTAAGTTTCATTGCCTAATAAGACGTGTAATAGAAGATATTCTGTCTGTGGGAAAAAAAGTGATATAGAAGCAACTTTTTTAACGTACAAAATCTTGCACATGAAAAAGAATACTCGAAAAGGCTAGAAGATAAATATTAAGAAAAATCTTCCAGAAAATAGAACCAAAAATTAAATAAATGGAAAACAAAAGTAAATAATAGGTATCAATCCAGTAAAGCATATATGAAATTAATAGAAACTTCTGAAAGTCACACAGAAATGCTGTTGGAAGATTATCAGAGAAAAATGTATGAGGAATTTTATTAAAATTGAAAAGCATTTGGGGCGCCTGGGTGGCTTAGTCGGTTGAGCGTCCGACATCAGCTCAGGTCACGATCTCACGGTCCGTAAGTTCGAGCCCCGCGTCAGGCTCTGGGCTGATGGCTCAGAGCCTGGAGCCTGTTTCCGATTCTGTGTCTCCCTCTCTCTCTGCCCCTCCCCCGTTCATGCTCTGTCTCTCTCTGTCCCCCAAAAAATAAATAAACGTTGAAAAAAAAATTTTTTTTTAAAATTGAAAAGCATTAGTTTTCGGATTGTGATGCCTACTTAGTGCCTAGTCCAGTGAATTAAAATAAATAATCCAAAAACCAAAAATAATTTATGCAGAAGTTTATGTTTATGAAATTTTCAAAATTTGGAGATGAAACAATCCTAGGAAAGAGAGAGAACAAGTGAGAGAAAGAGAGAAGGGAGGGGGGATTTCCAACATAAACCTATCCTTAGCCATTTTTTTAATCATTTGTGATATAAAAATTTTATACTTATGCAAAGACTCAAAACTTTTAAATTTTCTACTGGATTGTCTGTAGTTCCGTCAACATTGTTCTTCTCACTGCCATGCTTTCCTATGCTTCTCAAGGGATGAAGTTGTGATCTATATCTACCAGGGAGTTCTCTGTGCCTCTTGGATTTCAATGCCTTTTTCCTTCCCCAGTTCAGGGAAGTTCTCAGCTATAATTTCTTCAAGTACCCCTTCAGCACCTTTCCCTCTCTCTTCCTCCTCTGGGATACCAATTATGCGTATATTATTTCTTTTTAGTGTATCACTTAGTTCTCTAATTTTCCCCTCATACTTCTGGATTTTTTTATCTCTCTTTTTCTCAGCTTCCTCTTTTTCCATAACTTTATCTTCTAGTTCACCTATTCTCTCCTCTACCTCTTCCATCCGAGCCGTGGTGGTTTGCATTTTGTTTTCCATTTCCTTTAAAGCGTTTTTCAGCTCCTCGTGACTGTTCCTTAGTCCCTTGATCTCTGTAGCAAGAGATTCTCTGCTGTCCTGTATACTGTTTTCCAGCCCAGCGATTAATTTTATGACTATTATTCTAAATTCACTTTCTGTTATATTATTTAAATCCTTTTTGATCAGCTCATTAGCTGTTGTTATTTCCTGGAGATTCTTCTGAGGGGAATTCTTCCGCTTGGTCATTTTGGATAGTCCCTGGTGTGGTGAGGACCTGCAGGGCACTTCCCCTGTGCTGTGGTGTATAACTGGAGTTGGTGGGCGGGGCCGCAGTCAGTCCTGATGTCTGCCCCCAGCCTACCGCTGGGGCCACAGTCAGACTGGTGTGTGCCTTCTCTTCCCCTCTCCTAGGGGCCGGATTCACTGTGGGGTGGCGTGGCCTGTCTGGGCTACTTGCACACTGCCAGGCTTGTGATGCTGGGGATCTGGCGTATTAGCTGGGGTGGGTAGGCAAGGTGCACGGCGGCAGGGGGGGCAGGCTTAGCTCGCTTCTCCTTAGGTGATCCACTTCAGGAGGGGCCCTGTGGCAGCGGGAGGGAGTCAGATCCGCTGCCGGAGGTTTGGCTCCGCAGAAGCACAGAGTTGGGTGTTTGCGCGGAGCGAGCAATTTCCCTGGCCGGAACCGGTTCCCTTTGGGATTTTGGCTGGGGGATGGGCAAGGGAGATGGCGCTGGCGAGCGCCTTTGTTCCCCGCCAAACTGAGCTCTGTCGTCTGGGGGCTCCGCAGCTCACCCTCCCTTTGTCCTCCAGCCTTCCCGCTTTCCGAGCAGAGCTGTAAACTTATGACCTCCCAGACGCTAAGTCGCGCTTGCTGTCGGAACACAGTCCGTCAGGCCCCTCCGCTTTTGCAAGCCGGGCTCGGGGGTTCTGCTTGGCTGGCGAGCTGCCCCTCCGCCCCGGCTCCCTCCCGCCAGTCCGTGGAGCGCGCACCGCCTCGCCGCCCTTCCTACCCTCTTCCGTGGGCCTCTCGTCTGCACTTGGGTCCGGTGACTCCGTTCTGCTAATCCTCTGGCGGTTTTCTGGGTTATTTAGGCAGGTGTAGGTGGAATCTAAGTGATCTGCAGGACGCGCGGTGAGCCCAGCGTCCTCCTACGCCGCCATCTTCCCTCCTTCTCAAGAACACTTTTTATGTTGAACTCTGCTCTCCTAGTTTCTCCATGCTTGAAAATCCAGATTGCTTTCAGTTTTCCTGATGGAGCTCTAGCATGCCTCCCATGCACAGTCGTGGGAAGATTAAAGGAAGAAGAATGAAAGAAAGTGAGGGAGAGAGAGAGAGGGAGAGATGGGAGGGGAGAGAGACAGTGAGCTGGGGGCAGGGGGCGGGGGAGGGAGGTTAAGTGAAGAGGAAAACAAAACAAGTGCGGGAAAAAGCAAGTTACTATGTGTAATTTGTGTTAAAATAAACATGTAAAGCTCAAAATCTTTACATTGAAAGCTCAAAATCCTTACATGTACACATAACCAGCATTCTTTTAATTTTTTTAAAAAAAATATTTATTTTGGGGAAAGCACAAGCAGGGAAGGGGCAGGGAGAGGAGGACAGAAGATCGGAAGAGGGATCTGCACTGACAGGCTGCCAGCAGCGATCCTGATGTGGGTTTCGAATGTGGGGTTTGAACTCAGGAACCAGAAGATCGTGACCTGAGCCAAAGTTGAACGCTCAACTGAATGAGCCACCCAGGTGCCCCACCTAACCAGCATTGTAAGGAAAAGTGCGGTAGAGTGCGCATTTGATTCCTCCAGAGAGTACAGCTGCAATGGGATAAAGATAATAAAGAATGGGATGAAGATGATAAAGAAAACATTGTTTTCCTTTATGCATAGTTGTGCCGCTTGATTTGTTACAGAGATTGCGAAACATTCCTTTAATTACATAATGCGAACTTCCAATGTGATTTTAAGAATATTTTCCCTGAAAGGATGATATAACTCTTGTTTGTGCAGGCCTTTCATCCTCAATTCACTCCATAGTTCTTCCTGACTTCAGAATTGACTAGAGCATGTACTTCATCAACACATAACAATGTTTCTAATGGCCTTTGTATAAGAGAGTGATAAGCTCCGGATTAAAATAATATCTAGGTGTATACATTTGGGAGGGAACCCGCAGTGGAATCAGTGGGAAGCAGATTTCACTTATTCAATATACTAAAATTAAGCTATCTAATGCAGGTACTTGGGAGGCCTTAAACAGTGATTGTATGAATTTCCAAACAACACATCAAGAAAACACCGCAAGGGTTTTCTTTGCTGCGCACCTGCGATGCCACAGGGAGACAGAAACAGAGACAAGAACAGAACCCATTGTCTCCTCGCTGAAGGTTGAGACGTGTTGCCATGATGTACTTCTCTGTTCTGTAGATCGGCTTGTACAATTCTGGAGTATTTGAAATGTTACACGCAAATAGGACATGTTAGTTGCTCTGATAAGGTTTAATCAAATTGTTTCCTCGAAGGTGTATTTTGTTTATTATTATGAATGAACGTGTCAACACGAGGTGTGACAGGAGCAGGGGTAGTTGCGTCTCAGCTTGAGCTGGCAGCAAATTATGTTCACATCATGTTTCTGAATTTCATTTACAGATAAGCACTGTGAGTAATTGTAACATGAAGTGGTAATCTACGGCTGATATATGAAAATAGAGAAACTTAAATTAAAAACATCATTCAACTGAAATTTTAGACTGTACTGTGGTAGGCCAGACTTCCAAATACAAAAGGAATGCCCACCTGAAAAAGAATTTTGCACTCAAGTCATGTGAAATTTTGTCTCAAATAAATAGCAAGTGTTTCTACCAATAACTGATTAACATATCATTGTAGATAATATATATATATATTATGTTTTGATATAAAAGATTTCATTACCCTACTAAACAGATGTGTTATGTTTCTAACTGTCATTATGCTTTAGAATGTTATATTTTAGGTGATATTTGGCTAAACAGCAACTGCAATGTATTTTGATACTCTTTCTGATCACGTGGCCTAGATGAAAAAGAATCATAGTCAATTTAATTGAATGTAAGCATGTTGGTAAATGAGATTTAAATGTTAACATTAAGTAAGTAGAGAGATTTTTTAAAAGGAGCTTTATAACTAAGGTAAGCTAGTTTGGTGATTGCCAAACCAAATCTATCTTAATGCACTTTTAGAAAATTCCATGTCCTCACTCTAATCTAATTAAACTGGTTCTCTGCATTTGGGCCCAAAAACCTGATTTTTAAAAAGACTTCTCAGGTGACTGATGATCTTCTTTTTCCACATTTCTGAAAGAATCCGCCTCCTCTTGTGCATAGATGAGAAACCCCAGAACTGGAGAGTTAAGACACATATTCATCAGGAGATTAGAGCCTTGCTTGGGAGTCTGCTGCACTGTGTAGCTTCTTGGTCCCTGTGTTCTCACTGCAAAGAGTACTCACAGATTTTGAGGGGCTGTAATTTGAAGAAATAAAAATTAACTTTTAGGTCAGAGGATATTGGCCTGGAGAGATGACCCAATATGTTTATTTTAGCAACAATGGGAATCAGAGAAAAGAAGGCCTCGTACTATCTGAATTTTCCTTCATTCTTCCTGTCAATATTGCCTTGGTATAAGAGGGCAGATGAAAATCAATGAAAAGTCAACTTTTAATATCTGAGGTTTTTTTTCCCAGAATTTTCATTTACTATTATGAGCAGCTTCTAATATTTCCATCCATTTGTTAACCTTCTCAATCCCTTGTTGCTTAGTGCCGTTTCTACTGAGAGGGAGTTTAAAACATATCACTTGGAAACTGAATATTCTGTTAATATTCTACATATTAACATCAACAGTGCTAGAATGATCTTCTGATTTTATCATAAAGTATTTAACCAAAAAAGATATATACAAAATACATATGAAGTATGTAGAATTTTGCTAGCGAATGTATGAAACATTTGTACAACAAATGAGAAAATCTGTATGGCTTGGACATTGAGATGTGACCTTGGGCATATTAATTAGCTTCCATCTCTGTTTTATCATAATTAAAATGGAATTGGAGTGACACACAACTCAGAGGGTTGTTGTGAAGAATGACAGGTATGGATTTGTAGTGTCCATCCAGATCTCCTTCATCAAAGCTGGCGGCAAGGAGGGGCACCTGGGTGGCTTCAGCCAGGTGGCTTCAACCACTCTTGATTTCATCTCAGGTCATAATCTCATGGTTGGGGAGCTGGACCCCCACATCAGGCTCTGTGCTAACAGTTCCTGGTTGGAATTCTCTCTCTGTGCTGACAGCTTCATTGGATTCTCTCTTTCTGCCCTTTGCCCAGTTCTTGTGCTCATGTGTGCATGTGTGTGCATGTGTGTGCACATGCACGTGAGATCTCGCTCTCAAAAATAAGCATTAAAAAAAAAAACTGGCTGCAAGGAGCTGCAAAATTGACTGTTGTCCCAATATGCCACCTTATGCATCCATCTGAGCATTTGGACTGAAGCCATCCTTCTCCCAGGATGTTCCCAAGTCAGTGACTAACCCTGGCAGGGGTTCCGGTGCCACCTACTTCTGTAGGATTCAGAGCTTCCCTCATTGGCAGCTTTGGTTCAGGGACTACGGTTGACCTTGCAGAATCTTTCTTACTACTGTGCCGCAGTTGGAGAATTCCTGCAATCGTCCTTCCTTCCCCTTCTTTCACCAGATGTCATGCCTGCCTTAGAATCTGAAGCTGCTTCTTTTATATTCCTACTTCGTCACCTTTATCCTACACAGGCATTTCTCCTAATAAATGTCTTTCACATATCATCTTATCCTGGTGCCTACTTCTTGGAGGACCTCAATTAAGATGTGGGAATAAATAATTTACTATTAATAAAAATATTTGCAATATTGCCTGCACATAGTAAGCACCATATAAGTGTTAATATATAAAAGCAAATAAAGTGAAGGGGGTCAAAATGTACAAACTTCTGCTTATAAAGAAATAAGTCATAGTGATGTAATATGCACCATGATGACTATAGTTAATAATACTGAACTGCATATTTGTTAGCTGCTAAGAGAGTAGATCTTTATTATTTTTTTAATGTTTATTTATTTTTGAGAGAGAGAGCAACAGAGACAGAGTGCAAGCAGGCAAGGGGCAGAGACAGAAGGAGACGCAGGATCTGAGGCAGGCTCTAGTCTCTGAACTGTTAGCACAGAGCCCCATGTGGGACTGGAACTCAGGAACTGGGAAATCATGACCTGAGTGGAAGTTGGAAGCTTAATGGACTGTCACCCAGGCACCCCGCTAAGAGAGTAGATCTTTAAAGTTCTCTTCACAAGAAAAAAAATTGAAGCTATGTAAGAGTATGGATGTTAACTAGTCTTACTGTGATGATCATTTCAGGATGTATGTAAGTATCAAATCACTGTGTAGTGCAAATGAAACTAATTAATGTTATATGTCAATTTTACTTCAATTAAATATAAGTAAAGATTGTAAATCATTTTTGATTGATCATGAATAATTTATCATATATGTATATAAGAAATAAACTTAATAGAAATATAAGAACTATTATTCTCTAACATGTTAAAATAAGTCATTACTGGCCATTTGGCTACCTGTAATATTATTTTGGCAGTTGTTTCCAAGTTCTTGGCATAAAGAATAAAGTATCAATTGATTTCTGGAAACAGACAAATTATGTCATAGTTACTTTAATTTCTTATTAAATTCTTTATTTAGTATTAAGAAAAAAAACAATCTGAAGAGCAAATGCAACAGTATAATCTCATAGCTTTCCTTGTATTATCATTTAGTGGCTCTGGTCTATATAGTTTGGTAGAGCATTGACTGAAAATTTAGCAGCATGGGCTGAAATCACATCAGGGTCTGTGTTGTGGCATGAAAAAAACAGTGAGACAAAAGATGGTTGCTTTGAAGACTTTTCTTTCATTTTGGGTGGGTGAAGGAAAGAGGGATTCTTAGAATTAAACAGTTATGTTTACAGAAGACTAAGTGATAATTAATACAAATTAAAACCTACAATTGCCTATCTTCAAAGTAGCTCATCATGGAATTATTTATTAATGCTAATTTACTTATTAAAGATAATCTGTCCATAAAAATTATGAAAGATTATAGGGGCACCTTGGTGGCTCAGTTGGTTAAGCGTTCTTGGCTCAGGTCATGATCTCGCGATTTGTGAGTTGGAGTCCCACATTGGGCTCTGTGCTGACAGCTCAGAGCCTGGAGCCTGTTTCAGATTCTGTGTCTCCCTGTCTCTCTGCCCCTCCCCTGCTCACATTGTCTGTCTCTCTCTCAAAATTAAATAAACATTAAAAAATTTTTAAAAATTATGAAAGATTATAAACTATCTCCTCAAAGTCATTTCTGGCAATTTATGTAATTTTTTATGAATTTATGAAAATTTGGTCTACAAATTTTATAAAACATTTGTTGAGAGGTGCCTGGGTGGCTCAGTCAGTTAAACATCTGACTCGTGGTTTTGTTTCAGGTCATGATCTCAAGGTTTGTGAGTTCAAGCCCCGCGTCTGGCTCTGCACTGACAGTGTGACAGTACAGAGCCTGCTTGGGATTCTCGCTCTCTTCCTCTCTCTCTGCCCCTCTTGCACTGGTGCTCTCTCTGTCTCTCAAAATAAATAAACTTAAAAAAAAAGAATTAAAAACATTTATTGAATTTTCTTATGTAAAACTTGCATATGAAAGAAAAGATGTTTCTAAGTCACCCAAGAGCGTTTTCTATTACTTTTTAAAAATTTGATGAGTGAGAAAAGACACTCAATTCTCTGGGATAAAGTAAAATGGAAAAAAATGTGTTCGAGTATGGTACTGCTACTTAAGAAACTCTGTGATCCCATGACTTTTCCAAGCCTAGGTTTATCTATTAAATGATAATATTCCATATTTTATATTAGTAATTGTGGATAGTTTTATGTTTTACGTCACCTGGAAATGATATCTGTGTAAGTTTTCTTCTGTGTGCATTACTTTCCTTTCATTCCCCACTCCTCTATGCCACCTATTATGAAATTGGGGGTTAATCCATCTAAAGCTGCTTCCAGACTAAAACTCACTTGGCTTAGAGTAATTAATCTTGTGTTGGTTTTTAGACTCATTACTCAAACTGATGGGGCCTTCAGCAGAGTGGCAAACAGGGAATTGTGCTGAACAGCAAGAAAAAGAAGGATTTGGGCCAATTTCTTGTTTCACAGGTCTTTACAGTCTCATTGGTGCTCACTGCTCTCTGAGGCCCTCTGTGCCCTCAGGTAGTGTGAACCTGCTCAGATGTCTGTGGTGACGGCAGCTGCAGTCTCCTTCTGCTAGTTCAGTATCCAGTGGGAGCTGCCGAGAACTATCTATTGAGGAAGCAGATGAAAATAGTATGCTTCTAACAATTATACTCATACCCAGCCATTCCATTGATCTAAAAGGAACAAATTCATACAGAATACCCAGCAAAAGAAAAAGAAAAGGGAAAAACAAATAACTGGGAAGAATCCATGTTGAGAAAGAGAATAAGAGGAACACTGCCATTTGCTCATTTCCACTGCAAGGATCTGAGGAGCCCACACCAGCACGATCATATTTCCACTGTTAGATCTGTAGATTCCAGATTTCCACAATGCACTTCCTTACTTTTGCACTCATACCGCTAAGAATAATTTCATAAGCATCAGTGACTCTGTTTGTTCAAAACTATTCATGTGGTTCTGATTTTTACAAAGGAACAGGGAATTTTAGTATGTTAATTTTGAGAGGTCATGATAGAATATCAATGTTTATATCTGATCCTGACGAATCTTCACAATGAATCCAAGATGAAAACCATACGTTGTGTTTTATAGATGGAAAAGTTGGGGCTTGAGACGTTATATACTTTGCCCAAATTCATGCATTTAGTAATAGAGTTTGGATTTAAATCCTAATCTCTATTTTATTACTGCTCAAATATTTTTAACAATTTACCATGATTACTTCAAGAAAGAAAATGCTTATTTTAGAGCTCTATAAGTTTAGCCTGAAGGTAAAATCCAAGTCTTTCACTTTGTCTTCTTAAACCTCCTATATTACCTTCCCTAACACCCCTCTCTAAATTTGTATTTCTATTCTTTTCTATTTTAAAATAGAGAAACAAACATATAGTGTTTTCCTTATCTTCCTACCACCAAAACTTCCAAATATGTACATTTGTTCTCATATTCTCTTAGCTTCCATTCTATATCAATAAAAAATATCACGGCTTCTATTAAATGCCAATCTTTTGCTTCCTTGTGAACTTTATTCCTAATGTGAGCTTCTATTTTGATGTCATCAAATGGCTTGCTTTCTCTTGAACTTGCACTCCAGGTTACTAACATGCTGTGGCATCTCCCATCTGACCAAACAAACAGAACAAATAACTGATAAACCAAACAATAAACATAAACTTAAACATTGCATACTTGGTTCATCTTTCTGTAATGCGATACGTACGTTCTTTTCAGAACAATCCTTCTTTTAAAAACACAAATATTTTTTTCAGTATATCATCTTCATTTGCATGGTTCTCATCTACTACATTTGTGCTCTATTCCCCAAAGTGTCAAGGTCACCAATGAATTTTACATTAACTAACCCATACAATAAAACGCTACTTAATTAAAGGTAAAAAAGTATATACAACAACACGGCTAAACCGTTGAAGTCATGATGACGAGTCAAAAGCTATATTAGGGGCTCCTGGGTGGCTCAGTTGGTTAAGCGTTCTACTCTTGGTTTCAGTTCAGGTCATGATCTCACGGTTCATGAGTTTAAGCCCCTCATCACGCTCTGCAATCATAAACTGGAGCCTGCTTGGGATTCTCATTCTCCTCTTTTCTTTCTGCCTTTTCCTGCTAGTGCTTTCTATCTCTCAAAGTAAATAAATAAACTTATAAAAAAAGCTACATTAAAAAATAGTACATATTCTATGATTCCATTTATATAAAATTCTAGAAATACTACTCCATAGTCACAGAAAGCAGATCAGTTACCACCTGTGGGTGGTCTGAAGTGAGTGAGATTGATTACAAAGGTGCACGAAGAAACTTCTCAGGTTGATGGAAATGTTCATTTTCTTGATAGTGGTGAGAGTTTCTTAGACACGTGTCTAAATACATCAAGTGATGCACATTAAATATGTGTAGTTTGTTTTACATCAATTGCATCTCAAAAATCTATAAAAACCAAATGCAGATTTTGTGTTCTGTCCCATGTTAAATCTCTGTTCCCATATATAATGTTTTAAATTATATAGTTAAATTATTTACTTGTACTCCAAACAGTGTATTCTTTATATTAAATCAGGGAAGAGAATTTTACTCTTTATGCCTGTGTATTTATTATAAACACATTTCATGTTCAAGAAACTATTCAAATGGCAAAAAAAAATAAAATGAAGGATATCTTACATTGTAACCCCTTTCCGTTCCTACTACTCACAAGTAAACAATTTTTAGAATTTCTCCTTTTTGGGTACCTGGGTGGCTCAGTCAGTTAGGTTCCCCACTCTTGGTTTCGGGTAAGGTCATGATCCCATGGTTTCATAAGTTTGAGCTCTGCATTGGGCTCTGTGCTGGCAGTGCAGAGGCTTTTTGGGATTCTCTCTCTCTCCCTCCCTCTCTGCCCCTCACCCACTCATGCTGTCTCTGTCTCTCTCCAAAATAAATGAACTTTAAAAAAATTTTTTAAAGGAATTTATTTTCTTAATAATTAGGATGGATTGTCTCATTACTTTTAGTAATATTATATTAGTCTATATTCCATATTATAAATTATGTGATTATATTATAGTTATTATAGTTATAATGATATATTTTGTTTTGTTACTTTATATTATTAACTATGTATTTAAATATAATCATATAATTGCATAAAATTATAATTATATAACATATAATTAAATAACATTATAATACCTCTAATTTGATATTGAACTTTTATAAGCCCTCCTTATTTTCTCCTCCCCAGGTATGTTGAGAAGTTTCTTTACCTCCATAGCAAACCACCCCAATGGTACTTTGCTACCAACATGTATAATGACGTGTACGTGTGTAACAAAATCATTGAAAGCTTCATTTATAACTGGAATCATTGAATAAAAAAGCAGAAGCAAATGCAAATGCTTCTGCTTTTTTATTCAATGATTCCAGTTATAAATAAAGCTTTCAATGATTTTGTTACACATGTCCATGTCATTATACATATTGGTAGCAAAGTACGTGGATGGAACTGTTGAGTGTCATGCTAAGTGAAATAAGTCATACAGAGAAAGAGATACCATATGTTTTCACTCTTATATGGATCCTGAGAAACTTAACAGAAGTTCATGGGGGAGGGGAAGGAAAAAAAAAAAGAGGTTAGGGAGGGAGGGAGGCAAAGCATAAGAGACTCTTAAAAACTGAGAACAAACTGAGGGTAGATGGGGGGTGGGAGGGTAGATGGAGGGTGGGCGGAGGGCACCTTTTGGGATGAGCACTGGGTGTTGTATGGAAACCAATTTGACAATAAATTTCATATATTAAAAAAAATAAATAAATAAAATATAAATAAATAAATAAATAAATAAATAAATAAACATTGAAAAATAAAAAAAATAAATAAATAAAATAAAAGAAAGGAACTAAGCCATGTCTAGAATGTCCTCAGAACATTCAATACCACGGTACCTATGCTGCATTTGCACCTGGCTAGCATGTCAACAGTGGGTCAATATATACAGCAGTTGTACTAACAGCAGTCCAAATTTTCCCCTAAAGCTTGCCCAGGATAAAACAAGAGAATGAGGGGAGAGTATAAACTCTGCCAAAGGAGGTGTATTTAAATACTGCATGGAATTATTAACAGTCTGAACCTTTTCCCTCATTTTTGATAGTTGTAGATTGATATAGTAACTGTTATTTAGCAAATGCAGAATGCAGAATGAATGTTATAGCACTTTGCTATCAGTCTGTGTACTAGTTAGTTTTCCTATGTAACCGATTATTCCCCAAAACTCAGTTGGTTTAAAACAACAACCACTTATTTAGCTCATGATTTTACAGAGCATAGATTTTATGGGATGGACTGGGCTTAGATGAGCTCATTCACACGCTGGTCTTGGATGACCTCACTCTTGTGCCTTGAAGTCAGATGCCTGTCAATTGGGTCAGTAACAAAGACTGGGAACACACGTCCTTCATCAACCACCAGGATATTCTAGTTCGTTTTCATAGCAACAGGTTTCCAAGAGCAATTAAAATAAGCTCAAATACACAAACATTTTCATATGTCTGTTTCACACTTGCAACAGTACCTTTGACCAAAACGCATTGCAGAGTTAAGACCAGAGTCAGTGTGAAAGGTTATTGTTCATATATGCAGACATAAGGAGGTGTGAACAAGTTGTGGGCCTTTCATTCAACAATATAAATGCACACTCATATAAAAGCACCTCACCTTCCCCTTTACACTTTGAATTGTTTGTTAATGATATCATTATTTTTCTTCCATTTTTAATTACATTTAGGACTTCTTATAATGGACCTAATGAACCTCTGATTCTTGATCCATGAACATTAGAGAGACGCTATTGTTTGTCTGTGGTTATGTAGATGACTAAATGTAGGCTGGGTTATCCTGCAGTAATCACGAACATAAAAATCTGTTCATTAAAACAAAAAAAAAGGTTTATCTTTCATTTATTTATGGTTTGAATAAACAGATGGGGAAAGGTAAAGAAAGGCTCTTCTGATGATAGTGTGGGGACAAGAGAGTCGATTTTGCATTGTGCATGGGAAGAGTGCAAATACTAGAGGTTTTGTTCTGAGTTTGTTTTCCTTGACTCTAACTTTTATAATTAATCACTTATTTTATATTAAGAATTTGGAGTATATTTTCATAAGCTGTTTATAAATTTCATTTACTCCTTCAATGACAGGAAGTTAATTCGGAACTTTTTATCTTATTATCTTATTTGTTTCAACCTTTCATTTGGACCCATTGCTTCACTGATAGAAATTATCTATTTACCTAATGTAAATCTAATACCTAATACAACCTTCCCGTGTACCCATGGGATCTTCAAATGATCACTTTGTTAACAATCATGCAAGTATGTGTACAGAGACTATCAAATATCTTGCCCTCTTGGGGAGATCTATTCACCTATAAAATATCTACGGGTGGACAGATTCTTGGTTTTTGGAATTGTCTTTCTCCTAGTGCACTGACAAGAGAAATTTAGAATGCTTGACAACCTAAACCAGTTTTATTCTAACTTTTCATAATTTTCTCAAAATTCTTCTTCTTCTTATATATTCCATGGCTTCTTCTTACCTCTTCTAGATATCTGTCATAATAAGAGAACAGTGGACTAGACAATTTGGGAGACTTAATTCATCTTTAATAATATTTCTGGTGTATTTAATAAAGAAAAAAAATCTCTTGATTTTCAAATAGCATTCTAAGGTTGAAAGAGATCTCTCTCAGTCAAGGCAAAGCATTTTAGGATTATGTCGTTCGGTTTCTCAGGTTTCGCATGTTTAAATCTAAATTTTGTATGCAATGCACCACAAATAAACTCTGATCATAGCAGGGGTGCTCCATAGCCAACCTAGATGTACATTTTAGTGTACTACTTTTACCTTTTTTAAAGAATATGTGAGCGTTCACATACTCTTGTAAATATTTAAACATGTAAGTGCAAATATGTACACATGGAACTATAAAACGTGTAAGGGTTTTGTATTTGCCCCATCATAATTTATTAGAAGTAGGGGCCGCTGGGGTGGCTCAGTCAGTTAAGTGGCAGGCTCTTGATTTTGGCCCAGGTCATATTCTCACAGTTCATGAATTCGAGCCCCACAACAGGCTCCACGCTGCACAAGAGCTCAAAAGAAATGCTTACACTCTCTCAAATAAATAAACTTAAAAAAATTTAGTAGAAGTATAGCTGCTAGTGTGTACTCCTTGCCTCCAGGAGATGTTGTGACAGCTTATTTTGAGAAGTAAAAACTTAGTTTCAAATAATTTTTCTTACTCGTGTTTATTTAGTTAGCTAGAGATCACTAAGATGTTGTGGTTCCTTGTAGTTTATTTAAAAGTGCATCTTAGAAGTGGTTTAAGTGTTGCGCCTTCCTCAGAAAAGTTGTTTCTTGTGAAATTCTATTCTATTTTATTGAACCAATGTTCTGGGTATTACTAAATTTCATTAAATAGACCATCTTTTCTGTGTAAATTTTATTGAAAGGTAACATTTATAGATGAAGAGAAAACAAATCCTAAGTTTGGAGCCTTGTGAATTTTCACACACTGAAACACAACTACATAGTCAATACCAACACCAAAAAGAATACTGCCTGTATCCAGAAGTCCTCCCTGGCCCTCTTAATGGTTAATGCCTCTCAAGGAACACCATACTGGCATCTAGCTATAATCTAATAAAATAGCAAAATACCAAATTTGACAAATAAGTTCAGGAATATTTTGAGAAGAGGTTTATTTACTATAAACCAATTATGATATGGATAACTGGATGAAAAAGGATGTGGAAGGAAAGCTGACAGAAAGGGCAAGTTGAACTTGAAGAGAACAAAAAACATTATTTCTATTTATTCTCACTGGGAGGTATATGATGTCAAATGACCAAATTACTTTTGAAAAAGTGGTCCATAGGTTAGGTTATAATAAATGCAGTCTCATTTTTACAATGCCATTTATTTCCTTGGGGTAGTGAAAAACAAGGACAATTTTTAGTAAAAATAATAATGCTTTAGGAACAAATCCTTCCTGTTCAAGCTGTTAGGGGATACAGATGGCATGGTGCAGATAAACACAATTTTAACCTTGCGCGTTTCAAGGTTTTATCAGCTATTATACTCAGCTATGCTTTGGGGGAGTTCATTTTCTGGGAGCATAATAGCAAAGATTTGCCTCCCTAATATTCTGGTCCGTCTAATAGAGAAATTAGAGCCACCATTAGTCTGGAAAGAGCTTTGCAGAGTGAGTCATTTAAAGTCTAAAAGCTGTAAAGCCTTTTGCCCAGATGGATGATGGGTATACATGTTGGCTAGCTTTCCGACATATGACTGATTAAGCTGGAACCTTTACTGAGTGCTTTTCTTTCTGTTTTAAATCTCAGCAGGAAGGTCATGCTCATGGATGAGAGTGTCTAAACTTAGTGATTCAGGCTATCTATGGAGAATGAGCAGGCACAGGGCAAGATTTTCTGTGATGCTCATTCAGCATCTAACTGTATCTGTGCAGTTCTGGGCTCCATCCCTGAAAATACCTTCCACTACTTGAAAATATTTTAGCAAAATGTGTTGATTTTAATGTTCAGAGATGCACCTTCTGCTGCTGAGGTACAGTTTTGGCATCAGTTCTTGGGTTGGAACTGTTTTTGCTGCCTGTGGTCTGAGTAAGATTCTCTAACTTTGGAAATCATGGAGACAGGACTCTCAAAGTGACCGGCTCATACTGGATATACCAGTTGTTCAATTTGAAAACTTGGGAGTGGCTGCTGCCTTACTCCTTTTACACTCAAGCGTTTATCTTATCACCCTTGACCCTTGAGTTCCCTATTAGCATAATAATAAGAATAGTATACTATACTATGCTATGCTATGCTATACTATCTCGCCCTTGAATATTCTATACTAATACTATACTAATTTCATCCTTGAATTCCCTATACTCTTCTACTATAATTTTCCTTGACACTAGGGGCTTATTTTCAAGGCTTTTAATTGGATGTAAAAGATAACATGTAAAATGACTTCTAGTAAGTGTTAAAGATTATTTTTTTCTTCATTATATTTCTTTTCCAAAACACAAGTATTCATTGCCCATCCTCTGGATCTACAGGATGCATTATTTTTTGCATCTCTTAAGGCACAGATTCTTAGTACTCAGTAATTATTGGGATGACTAAACATTCATTGTTGGAGAATCTCCTTGAAGCAGACAGGAAGAACTCACATGATAACATAGGTTGAGGCTGGGTATCTGAGAATAAAACAAAAAAGTAAGACTATTCAGAAATCCTAGGGTCATCAAAGGATTTGACCCACGAAACTTTGATCTATTTACATCTAATGTTTTGTTTCTAGAATTATTCCTGTGACTCATCAAATAGAAGGGGAGCTATTCAAAATTAGCATAATTATATCACCAATGTTTTATGTGTAAAGCATTAACTAAGACAGTGTATATCTGGACACATTTTTCTCTGGTAACCTTGCTTTCCAAAAAATGTTCTCCTTTGATTTTCCAGGAAAAAACACATGATTACCCATGTCACAGATGCCCCCTTCCATTATTGGAAGCCTTATAGGATGGTGACTAAAAGTAGATAATATGAAGTTACGCTGTCTGGATTTGAATACCGGTGCTAATATTTAGTAGGTTCATACTTCAGACATTAATAGCTTTATTTATTTATATATCTTTATACATCGATAATAATTATGACAATAATCATATTAAGTGATAAGTATATTATGAAAATTAATTAATGCATCTATTTTGTTTATAATGGTGCTTGACATGTAATATATGCTATAAAGGAATTTTTATCTATGCTTCTTAACATTGTGTAAGTCTCCATGGTTTTATTGGTCTCTTTCTGATCTAGGACTGGATCCTGATTTTTTTTATTTCATGCTCGCTCATCAAATATACAGATCTTACTCTCTGTTAGGTAAAAGTTGTTAGATTACTCATAACGTATCTCCACATAAAAAAAATAATGCCAGTAAACACACACATGTGTTTAAAAAGGTTTTTGGTAAGTCAATCTATTCATGAGAACTCACACAACATAGCAAAGTCAATGTAAGATTGATTTAAGTCACACGAGCATTTTGATAACACTCATATTCACTATATGTTTCTGTTAGTAATGCACAGGGAAGACCAGGAACAAAGTATTTGGATACAAATTCTCTTTAACCAAATTTTAAATTCCTATATCCCTTAAATTATTCTATTAGATTCAACTAATGATTCAAAACTAATTAAATTGAGTAAAAATGGGAATGGGTATGTTTATCATGAATTTGAAAAATAAAATATTTATATGCTACAAAAAATTCCAATAATTCCAATAATTGATTGCCATCCCTGATGTGACTCCAGACCACTGCCATTTCCAGCCAAAAATAAGGGAGAAAAAAATCAAGCCAAGCTTGATCAATAACAAGATGGTGAGGAAATTGGCCACAACACTACCAGCTATACTCTGTTGGAACCAACTGAGTACAAAATTGCATTTTGCTGCTATAGAGTCTGGAAATGTAGTTGCCAGCTGCATAACAATGTCTTCAGCTTAAACTGAGGTGAGGTGGTGATAAGTGGAATCTATTATTTAAAGGAAGGAGGAAGGAAGGAAAAAAAGAAAGAAAAAAGAGAAGAATACGAAGATAGGTACATGGAGATAACATTCCCCATTACAAATACTTCTGTTTCCTTGTGATGAGTTTAAGCCATATATTTACTGCTAAAAATTACTCAAAGCATTATATCCTGTCCTCCGTGATATATACATGGCAACTCTTTTTCCAGTAAGGTTTACATGATTAGAGAAAAGCAACTTACTGCTACCTCTTGACTCATCAGTCAGATGAGCTGGGTTTTGAGCTCGCTTTGGTGTCTGTGAAACCATAGACATGTTATTTAATCTTGCTGCATTCCAGAAAATGAAGGCCAGATTTGATTATTGCCATAGCACATTTTAAGTTCAAAGTTATATGACTTTAAGCCTTCTTTGTAAATATACAGTTGAAGATAGTATGACACTATTTTAAAATTCAGTTAAAGCTTTGGATATTTCAGGATATGCAGTTATTGACACATCTTATAGATAAACATAACTATTTTATTTTTCTATATTATCTGGTGAAAACAAATGTCATAGTAAACTGTAACAGTCTGTATTCATATCAACCCTATTGGAAATTTTTCTATTGGTTGTTTTACTTAAAAATGGAGATCAACTGTTACCTCTAAGAACAAAAAAGTGTGTCCATTTGGAGCAGAACTATTATTTTTATTAATAGTTCCCACATTTTTTTTTTTACTTCATAGTCTCTAAAGTCATACTTTTTATCATCTTAATTAAGAAAACACGTAAAAGTGTATCTCACACAGTATGTCTTAATTTTCTCTTCCTTTAAATTTCTCTCATTGCTCTACTGGGTCAGTCTTATACCAACTTGCAGTATATTTCCATTCAAATAGTTGAAATACATTAATTAACTATGGCATATGTTTCTATTTTCAATGCCTTTTAATTTCAAATGGAATTTTAACATACGGACAATCATCTAAGATTATTTTATATCTATATCATCTATCTATGTCTATATCTATATATCTACATCTATACCTATGTCTATATCTATATATCTATATCATCTATATATAGATATATACCTCAAGTAATATTTGTCATTTTAACGGAGACACAACTCATATTCTGGTTTGCTCTTTAGTATCTTTGTGAAATGGGTTGGATTTTTAAAAAATATATAGTGTTTGAAATATTAATAAAATGTGTTTCATTTTTCAAAAGCACCCTGAGTATGTGTTGCCATGTTTTCAATGTGAGGCATCAAATCATCAAGTGGAATTTCATTTTTCATCCAATCATAATACGCATCTTAGTGAAAATGGATAGTCAATGCTCATTTTAACATGGCTTTGCAGTTGATCTCTCATAAGAGTATTATGGTATACTTCTAATTCTCTCTAAACCTAATATTTATTTTTAGGGATTATTCATAAGTAACTCTAGAGAATGTGCTTCCCTTTTGCAGTGTGTCATGACTGAAAGAATATCACAAATGAGATATCTATTGAATGTGTATTGTTTTCCCTTTCTGCCATCTACCTCATTCTTCAGCACATGAAATCATTAAAACATCATTTGCTTTTCCCAATTCAAATGCAAATTGTATGTTGGACATATGGTATGATAGCAAATTTGGCAGTTAGCACAAAGATAAAGTGTTATGGATTTCAGCTTAAGTGCTTGAATTTTGTGTGGAAGGTCAAATGGCATTATATTAGGTTTTCTGAAAACAAGTGGATAGTACTGATTAGTAAAATCTAATCAGGGATGCTTTAGAAAAAAATAAATAAATAGAGGTTATACAAATGTTTTATTCCTGCTTCATAAAACTGGAAACCATTTCTTCATATTTAAAATGTAAATAGTTTTACTTACTCTATTTTGTGTTTTACAAATGCTTTTAGCAAGCTAAATTCTTTTATAGACAAAGGTGTTTCCTGTATTAACAAACTGAAGGGTGGGCATTTTTAAAGTAATTTCAAAGAGATTAGCTTTAAAATAAATAATGACCTAAAAATCTTTATTACACATTAAGTAATGTTAACCTCTTTTAAGCTGGAAAATTAATAAGTCAGAGTTGAACTGAATATTTTTTTTAACATTTATTTATTTTTGAGACAGAGAGAGACAGAGTATGAACGGGGGAGGGTCAGAGAGAGAGGGAGACACAGAATCCGAAACAGGCTCCAGGCTCTGAGCCATCAGCACAGATGCCTGACACGGGGCTTGAACTCATGAACCACGAGATCATGACCTGAGCCGAAGTCAGATGCTTAACCGACTGAGCCACCCAGGCGCCCCTAGAACTGAATATTTTTTAAATAACAATTTATCATAACCTTTTCCATTTCATATAATATAATAAGTGATATCCATTTGAACTATTTTAAAACTCTCTAGAAACTTAATATGATCACTATGAGATGTACTTTAAACATTTGAAAGCTAAGTGAATATTTTAATGGCTTCAAAGCTTATTAACTTAAAATAGCAACTATAGGATTTAGATGCAGGCAGTTACGTAAACATACTTTCTCATTATCTAGAATAAGATAACTTTTTGTACCAATCCCCTATGGCTGATATCCTTTCATGGTCTGGTACAATGTAAAAATTTCTGACAAATGTACTTGTATTTGGAAAAATCTTCTACACCTACTTGTTTTCAGTTTCAATAGACTTGCTGGTTAAATAACACTTCACAAACTTACAGCTTAAGTTAAAGATAGTTCAAAAATAAGTGCACAGCTGTTTGTATTTTTATCTGAAAAGGGGGTTCTTCAGTAAATCAGCTCTCAAACTATCTTTTCCTAGCACATCAATACCCCACTTCTTCCTCACAGGTCACATATTGAATTGCCACCTGTTATGGGTTGAATTATGTGCCCCCGCCCCATTTATATGCTTAAGTTCTAACCCCCACACCTCAGAATCTACACTTAGTTAGAAACAGGATCAATGCAGATGCAATTCGTTAAGATGAAATCACTAGGATAGACCCTAATCTAATATGACTAATGTGGTACAAAGGGGGGAATTAAAACAGAGATAGACACAAATGGAGAGAAGATTATATAAAAAGACATAAGGTGAATATGGTCATCTATAAACCATATAGAATCCAGGAAAAGATTCTTCCCTCAAAACTGTCTAAAGAAACCAAGCCTGTTGATACCTTGATTTCAGACTTTTAGCCTCCAGAACTGTGAGATGGTAAATTTCTTTTAAGCCACCCTGTTTCAGGTACTTCATTATGGCAGACCTAGCAGATGAATACATGATATTTAGATAACTTCCAAACCATCCAATCTCAATGAACTATTTAAGTTGTTTCAACCATTGAATATATTCATTTTCTTCAATGGAATATAATCAGCTTCTACTCCAACCCCCTACTTCCCTGCACTAGGCTATTCCATTTGGCTTTTCACTATTTTTCTTAAGCATAATATCTTGATGTTTGAAACACATTTTAAATAACTCAGGGTTTGATGTCAGTTACTTTGTGATTATTTCATTATGCATTTACCTTCATTTCAATGCCAGGATTTAAAAGCCAGATAAAATGTATTCATTATTATTCACCAAATATTAACTTCCTAGAAGGTGCCTAAAACTAAGAAGTTTCCCAGAATGTGAGATTTCTTAGTGCTAACACCAGGAAAGTCTCCAGTGAACCAGGGTGAATTGGCACCCTACACCTTGGTTAGATACAAACATAGAGGAGGGACTTGAAAAAAATGTTTCTGAGATGATGGTGGTGTCATAGAAATGGTAAGACAAAATCGGAAACTTGAGTGGCCAATATACCCCTGGGATATAATGCTGTCTGGGGTGTGTGTAAGAATTGAGTTTTATGTAGGCTGGTCTTCCCCTCAAAACAGTTACTGAATGGAAAAGTTGTATAGAATGGGGGGTAAAATAAACAAAATAGTGAAGAGTAGAGTGGGAACTGTGTGTCATGCTTTGAAGACAAATTTAGAGTTCAGATTCCTTTGGGGGGTAGTCCCAAGAGTCAGTTCAAAAACCTAGAGTAATGCATCTTTTGGGCAAAATGAAGTAAACACAACCTCACACAAACTTCAAATTATCAAACCTTTAGCTCAACCCCTGATTGGAGTGAAGTAATCAGACTGCATTCTGGACTCAGGAAAATGTGACATCGGGTACAAATGTTTTGAATGCAATGTATGGCATTTGACTTACAGTTGGTAGGCATGCCAAAAGTCAGAAGTCAAATTAAATTATTTGATTAATCTTCAAGAAGACAAAATAGAGAAAGGGTAGAAGAGAGGATACATAATACAGATAGATTTAATGGAAAACAAAGAGTTAAGATGCAGGATGCAAGTTTTAATATAATTAATAGAAATGTACTAATTGGTCAAATTACAAGACTACTTTCAGATTGCACACACACATAAATCATGCATAGGCTGTTTAGAAGAGACACATTTTAAAAATAAGGACATAGGGGTGGCTGGGTGGCTCAGTCAGTTGAACGTCTGACTTCGGCTCAGGTCGTGATCTCACAGCTCGTGAGTTCGAGCCCTGCATTGGGCTCTGTGCTGACAGCTCGGAGCCTGGAGCCTGCTCCAGATTCTGTGCCTCCCTCTTTCTTTGCCCCAACCCACTTGCATTCTGTCTCTGTCTCAAAAATAAATAAACATTAAAAAAATAAGGACATAGATATGATGAAATAATGGGTATAAGTAGTTATAACATGAAAGCAAATTCAACAAAGTTGGTGCAGCTCTTCAGATGCTGTTTGCTAAGCATAATTTAAGGCAATAAGTTTTATTGAATATGCATATAAAATTAAAGAAAGTTAATAAGAAAAACAGTTTATTTTGAATTATTGAGAGCTTTCTCTCTGGGCTTGGGATTCAGATAGAGATGCCCACTATCATCATTTCTATTGCATATGGTACTAGAAGTCCTGGTAAGAAAATAAGACAAAGAAATGTATATATGTGTATATATATGTATATATATATATATATGGAATTGGAAAGAAGGAATATAATTGCTATAATTAGAAGGTAGTGTTTAAGCCTGCCTTATAGGAAGGAGGCCAAAGATCATTTTTCTTCTCTCTTTTTTTTTTTTTTTTTTGGTTTTAGAGTCACACAATCTAATTACTTTCTTTTTCAATCTTATTGAGATATAACTTTATTGAGATATAACTGATATTTAAAGGGGCGCCTGGGAGGAGTGAAGGGAAGATGGCGGCGTAGGAGGACGCTGGGCTCACCCCGCGTCCTGCTGATCACTTAGATTCCACCTACACCTGCCTAAATAACCCAGAAAACCACCAGAAGATTAGCAGAACGGAGTCACCAGACCCAAGCGCAGACGAGAGGACCACGGAAGAGGGTAGGAAGGGCGGCGAGGCGGTGCGCGCTCCACGGACTGGCGGGAGGGAGCCAGGGCTGAGGGACGGCTCGCCTGCCAAGCAGAGCCCCCGAGTCCGGCTTGCAAAAGCGGAGGGGCCTGACGGACTGTGTTCTGACAGCAAGCGCGACTTAGCGTCTGGGAGGTCATAAGTTAACAGCTCTGCTCGGAAAGCGGAAAGGCTGGAGGACAAAGGGAGGGAGAGCTGCGGAGCCCCGGAAGACAGAGCTCAGTTTGGTGGGGAACAAAGGCGCTCGCCAGCGCCATCTCCCCCGCCCATCCCCCAGCCAAAATCCCAAAGGGAACCGGTTCCGGCCAGGGAAATTGCTCGCTCCGCGCAAACACCCAACTCTGTGCTTCTGCGGAGCCAAACCTCCGGCAGCGGATCTGACTCCCTCCCGATGCCACAGGGCCCCTCCTAAAGTGGATCACCTAAGGAGAAGCGAGCTAAGCCTGCCCCCCCTGCCGCCGTGCACCTTGCCTACCCACCCCAGCTAATTCGCCAGATCCCCAGCATCACAAGCCTGGCAGTGTGCGAGTAGCCCAGACGGGCCACGCCACCCCACAGTGAATCCGGCCCCTAGGAGAGGGGAAGAGAAGGCACACACCAGTCTGACTGTGGCCCCAGCGGTGGGCTGGGGGCAGACATCAGGACTGACTGCGGCCCCGCCCACCAACTCCAGTTATACACCACAGCACAGGGGAAGTGCCCTGCAGGTCCTCACCACACCAGGGACTATCCAAAATGACCAAGCGGAAGAATTCCCCTCAGAAGAATCTCCAGGAAATAACAACAGCTAATGAGCTGATCAAAAAGGATTTAAATAATATAACAGAAAGTGAATTTAGAATAATAGTCATAAAATTAATCGCTGGGCTTGAAAACAGTATACAGGACAGCAGAGAATCTCTTGCTACAGAGATCAAGGGACTAAGGAACAGTCACGAGGAGCTGAAAAACGCTTTAAATGAAATGCAAAACAAAATGCAAACCACCACGGCTCGGATGGAAGAGGCAGAGGAGAGAATAGGTGAACTAGAAGATAAAGTTATGGAAAAAGAGGAAGCTGAGAAAAAGAGAGATAAAAAAATCCAGGAGTATGAGGGGAAAATTAGAGAACTAAGTGATACACTAAAAAGAAATAATATACGCATAATTGGTATCCCAGAGGAGGAAGAGAGAGGGAAAGGTGCTGAAGGGGTACTTGAAGAAATCATAGCTGAGAACTTCCCTGAACTGGGGAAGGAAAAAGGCATTGAAATCCAAGAGGCACAGAGAACTCCCTTCAGACGTAACTTGAATCGATCTTCTGCACGACATATCATAGTGAAACTGGCAAAATACAAGGATAAAGAGAAAATTCTGAAAGCAGCAAGGGGTAAACGTGCCCTCACATATAAAGGGAGACCTATAAGACTCGTGACTGATCTCTCTTTTGAAACTTGGCAGGCCAGAAAGAATTGGCATGAGATTTTCAGGGTGCTAGACAGCAAAAATATGCAGCCGAGAATCCTTTATCCAGCAAGTCTGTCATTTAGAATAGAAGGAGAGATAAAGGTCTTCCCAAACAAAAACTGAAGGAATATGTCACCACTAAACCAGCCCTACAAGAGATCCTAAGGGGGACCCTGTGAGACAAAGTACCAGAGACATCACTACAAGCATAAAACATACAGACATCACAATGACTCTAAACCCGTATCTTTCTATAATAACACTGAATGTAAATGGATTAAATGCGCCAACCAAAAGACATAGGGTATCAGAATGGATAAAAAAACAAGACCCATCTCTTTGCTGTCTACAAGAGACTCATTTTAGACCTGAGGACACCTTTAGATTCAGAGTGAGGGGATGGAGAACTATTTATCATGCTACTGGAAGCCAGAAGAAAGCTGGAGTAGCCATACTTATATCAGACAAACTAGACTTTAAATTAAAGGCTGTAACAAGAGATGAAGAAGGACATTATATAATAGTTACAGGGTCTATCCATCAGGAAGAGCTAACAATTATAAATGTCTATGCGCCGAATACCGGAGCCCCCAAATATATAAAACAATTACTCATAAACAGAAGCAACCTTATTGATAAGAATGTGGTAATTGCTGGGGACTTTAACACCCACTTACAGAAATGGATAGATCATCTAGACACACGGTCAATAAAGAAACAAGGGCCCTGAATGAGACATTGGATCAGATGGACTTGACAGATCTATTTAGAACTCTGCATCCCAAAGCAACAGAATATACTTTCTTCTCGAGTGCACATGGAACATTCTCCAAGATAGATCATATACTGGGTCACAAAACAGCCCTTCATAAGTTTACAAGAATTGAAATTATACCATGCATACTTTCAGACCACAATGCTATGAAGCTTGAAATCAACCACAGGAAAAAGTCTGGAAAACCTCCAAAAGCATGGAGGTTAAAGAACACCCTACTAACAAATGAATGGGTCAACCAGGCAATTAGAGAAGAAATTAAAAAAATATATGGAAACAAACGAAAATGAAAATACAACAATCCAAACGCTTTGGGACGCAGCAAAGGCAGTCCTGAGAGGAAAATACATTGCAATCCAGGCCTATCTCAAGAAACAAGAAAAATCCCAAATACAAAATCTAACAGCACACCTAAAGGAAATAGAAGCAGAACAGCAAAGGCAGCCTACACCCAGCAGAAGAAGAGAAATAATAAAGATCAGAGCAGAAATAAACAATATAGAATCTAAAAAAACTGTAGAGCAGATCAACGAAACCAAGAGTTGGTTTTTTGAAAAAATAAACAAAATTGACAAACCGCTAGCCAGGCTTCTCAAAAAGAAAAGGGAGATGACCCAAATAGGTAAAATCATGAATGAAAATGGAATTATTACAACCAATCCCTCAGAGATACAAACAATTATCAGGGAATACTATGAAAAATTATATGCCAACAAATTGGACAACCTGGAAGAAATGGACAAATTCCTGAACACCCACACACTTCCAAAACTCAATCAGGAGGAAATAGAAAGCTTGAATAGACCCATAACCAGCGAAGAAATTGAATCGGTTATCAAAAATCTCCCAACAAATAAGAGTCCAGGACCAGATGGCTTCCCAGGGGAGTTCTACCAGACGTTTAAAGCAGAGATAATACCTATCCTTCTCAAGCTATTCCAAGAAATAGAAAGGGAAGGAAAACTTCCAGACTCATTCTATGAAGCCAGTATTACTTTGATTCCTAAACCAGACAGAGACCCAGTAAAAAAAGAGAACTACAGGCCAATATCCCTGATGAATATGGATGCGAAATTCTCAATAAGATACTAGCAAATCGAATTCAACGGCATATAAAAAGAATTATTCACCATGATCAAGTGGGATTCATTCCTGGGATGCAGGGCTGGTTCAACATTCGCAAATCAATCAACGTGATACATCACATTAACAAAAAAAAAGAGAAGAACCATAGGATCCTGTCAATCGATGCAGAAAAGGCCTTTGACAAAATCCAGCACCCTTTCTTAATAAAAACCCTTGAGAAAGTCGGGATAGAAGGAACATACTTAAAGATCATAAAAGCCATTTATGAAAAGCCCACAGCTCACATCATCCTCAACGGGGAAAAACTGAGAGCTTTTTCCCTGAGATCAGGAACACGACAGGGATGCCCACTCTCACCGCTGTTGTTTAACATAGTGCTGGAAGTTCTAGCATCAGCAATCAGACAACAAAAGGAAATCAAAGGCATCCAAATTGGCAAAGATGAAGTCAAGCTCTCGCTTTTTGCAGATGACATGATATTATACATGGAAAATCCGATAGACTCCACCAAAAGTCTGCTAGAACTGATACATGAATTCAGCAAAGTTGCAGGATACAAAATCAATGTACAGAAATCAGTTGCATTCTTATACACTAACAACGAAGCAACAGAAAGACAAATAAAGAAACTGATCCCATTCACAATTGCACCAAGAAGCATAAAATACCTAGGAATAAATCTAACCAAAGATGTAAAGGATCTGTATGCTGAAAACTATAGAAAGCTTATGAAGGTAATTGAAGAAGATTTAAAGAAATGGAAAGACATTCCCTGCTCATGGATTGGAAGAATAAATATTGTCAAAATGTCAATACTACCCAAAGCTATCTACACATTCAATGCAATCCCAATCAAAATTGCACCAGCATTCTTCTCGAAATTAGAACAAGCAATCCTAAAATTCATATGGAACCATAAAAGGCCCCGAATAGCCAAAGGAATTTTGAAGAAGAAGACCAAAGCAGGAGGCATCACAATCCCAGACTTCAGCCTCTACTACAAAGCTGTAATCATCAAGACAGCATGGTATTGGCACAAAAACAGACACGCAGACACAAAAACAGACACACAGAATAGAAACCCCAGAACTAGACCCACAAACGTATGGCCAACTCATCTTTGACAAAGCAGGAAAGAACATCCAATGGAAAAAAGACAGCCTCTTTAACAAATGGTGCTGGGAGAACTGGACAGCAACATGCAGAAGGTTGAAACTAGACCACTTTCTCACACCATTTACAAAAATAAACTCAAAATGGATAAAGGACCTAAATGTGAGACAGGAAACCATCAGAACCTTAGAGGAGAAAGCAGGAAAAGACCTCTCTGACCTCAGCCGTAGCAATCTCTTACTCGACACATCCCCAAAGGCAAGGGAATTAAAAGCAAAAGTGAATTACTGGGACCTTATGAAGATAAAAAGCTTCTGCACAGCAAAGGAAACAACCAACAAAACTAAAAGGCAACCAACGGAATGGGAAAAGATATTTGCAAATGACATATCGGACAAAGGGCTAGTATCTAAAATCTATAAAGAGCTCACCAAACTCCACACCCAAAAAACAAATAACCCAGTGAAGAAATGGGCAGAAAACATGAATAGACACTTCTCTAAAGAAGACATCCAGATGGCCAACAGGCACATGAAAAGATGTTCAGCGTCGCTCCTTATCAGGGAAATACAAATCAAAACCACACTCAGGTATCACCTCACGCCAGTCAGAGTGGCCAAAATGAACAAATCAGGAGACTATAGATGCTGGAGAGGATGTGGAGAAACGGGAACCCTCTTGCACTGTTGGTGGGAATGCAAATTGGTGCAGCCGCTCTGGAAAGCAGTGTGGAGGTTCCTCAGAAAATTAAAAATTGACCTACCCTATGACCCAGCAATAGCACTGCTAGGAATTTACCCAAGGGATACAGGAGTACTGATGCATAGGGGCACTTGTACCCCAATGTTCATAGCAGCACTGTCAACAATAGCCAAATTATGGAAAGAGCCTAAATGTCCATCAACTGATGAATGGATAAAGAAATTGTGGTTTATATACACAATGGAATACTACGTGGCAATGAGAAAAAATGAAATATGGCCTTTTGTAGCAACGTGGATGGAACTGGAGAGTGTGATGCTAAGTGAAATAAGCCATACAGAGAAAGACAGATACCATATGGTTTCACTCTTATGTGGATCCTGAGAAACTTAACAGAAACCCATGGGGGAGGGGAAGGAAAAAAAAAAAAAAGAGGTTAGAGTGGGAGAGAGCCAAAGCATAAGAGACTGTTAAAAACTGAGAACAAACTGAGGGTTGATGGGGGGTGGGAGGGAGGGGCGGGTGGGTGATGGGTATTGAGGAGGGCACCTTTTGGGATGAGCACTGGGTGTTGTATGGAAACCAATTTGTCAATAAATTTCATATATATAAAAAAAATAAAAAATAAAAAAAATAAAAAAATAAAATAAAGGGGCGCCTGGGTGGCGCAGTCGGTTAAGCGTCCGACTTCAGTCAGGTCACTATCTCGCAGTCCGTGAGTTCGAGCCCCGCGTCGGGCTCTAGGCTGATGGCTCAGAGCCTGGAGCCTGTTTCCGATTCTGTGTCTCCCTCTCTCTCTGCCCCTCCCCCATTCATTCTCTGTCTCTCTCTGTCCCAAAAATAAATAAACGTTGAAAAAAAAATTTAAAGTCTACAATGTGATGATTTCAAATACATATATATTGTGAAAGGATTCTCCCATTGATTAATTAACCTCTATTACCTCAAAAATTACCTTTTTTTTTTCTTTTTGGTGAGAAAATTTAAGTTCTCTCTTAGCAAATTTCAATTACACAATACAGTGTTATCAACTATAGTCACCATGTTTTACATTAGATCCTCAGACATCTTCATCTTATAATTGAACGTTTGTAGCCTTTATCAGCCTCCCTAACTCCCATCCTCCTCTTCAGCCCCTGGCAATAGCTTTTATGTTACCTATTTCTGGTGATTTCGACTTTATTTTGTTTTATCATTTGCTTGTTTTTCTTTTATTCTGTTTTTAGATTTCACATGTAAATGATACTTTATCTTTGCCTAGCTTCATTCACTCAGTATAATTCCTTCTAGGTTCATCCATGTTGTCGCAAATGACAGGATGCCCTACTTTTTTACAAAGGTAAATGCTACTTTATGGGCGTGGATATATGTATCATGTTTTCTTGATCCATTTGTCTGTTGACAGACACATAGGTTGTTTCCATACCTTGGCTATTGTGAATAACATACAAATATTTTATATCAAGTAAATTCCCATGAAATTTAACTTGGCTCAGTATCACAAGAAAACTCTGGCGCATATGGGTAATGCATCAGAAATATTTAATCAAGACCAAGGTAATTCGAGTATTCCATATCCCTAACCCCATCAGCCTTTGGAAAGGGCTGCCCTGAAAGGCTGATTTCTACATTTGTGGCTTTCTTTGTACCCATGTGACCTCTGACAGCTTGAGGGCAATCCTCTGACAAAGAGTTGCAGGACATGTCATCATACCAGGATTTAGTGTGCATTAAAAAGTGAAGTAAATTTGGGTGCCTGGGTGGCTCACTCAGTTAAGCCTCTGACTTCAGCTCAGGTCATGATCTCATGGTTAGTGAGTTGGAGCCTTGCATTGGGATCTGCACTGACAGTGTGGAGCCTGCTTAGGATTCTCTCTCTCTCTCTCTCTCTATCTCTCTCTCTCTCTCCCTCTCCTTCTGTCCCTCCCCCACTTGTGTTTTTCTCTCTCTCTCTTACAAAACAAATAAATAAACTTTAAAAAGAAGTAAAGAAAATCAGTTTTATGTAAGTGGGAGAAATAACTTTTTTCAGTGCAATTAGGTATTTCCAAGTTACTTTCAATAATGTTTTTCTGTCTATATAGGATTTATATATTTTTTGAGAAATGAGATTTACTCCTTTGTATTTGACATTTTCTGATGTGTTAAAAATAGCATAATATTTTCAAATTTTGTCTATCTATTGATAGAATATACATATATAGTTGATTTTTGTGGATTTACTTTCCCCACATCCAATTTGGTAAATTTAATTATTAATTCAAATACATAATTTTATGTATTATTTTGGATTTGTAAAATTTTTTTAATGTGTATTTATTTTTGACAGAGAGAGAGAGAGACAGAGCATGAGCGGGGGAGGGGAAGAGAGAGAGGGAGACACAGAATCCGAAGCAGCCTCCAGGCTCTGAGCTGTCAGCACAGAGCCTGATGTGGGGCTCGAACTCACAGACCACAGGATTATGACCTGAGCGGAAGTCGGATGCTCAACCGACTGAGCCACCTAGGCACCTGAATTTTTTGGATAATTTAGCCTGTATCCCAGAATGAAGCTACCATAGGGGGGAAAAAAAGAAAACAACTAGGCAGCTGTGAGAGAAAAAATACTATGCTAAGTTTTTATGATTTTAGAATTAAGTCCCCACCTTTCACCCTCAATTTGTTTATTATTCCATACTACCTCTTAGGTAATCAAAGTGTGCACGCACAGCATTGTCTGCTCTTCCCACTTGGACATCCAACATTTGTTTCATGCCTCCAACTTGGCCCCCCACCACATAGCATTAAAATATATCTGTGTAAGAGTATATTATGTGAGATAATAGCCCATAAAGATTCATGGATTACTGTTTAGAAATTTCCTGCGAAGTTACTGTCTTATTCCTGGTGAATGATTCAAATAGTGGGAATTGCTTTTTCTGGGCAGGATGGTGGAGACATTTGGTTGAGGGGATGTGTGTGAGCTTTCTCCGATTGGACCTCTTTAACCACCAATGGTTCTTCCTTTTCTCCCAGTTAGATATCATAAAAACCTTATCTTCTAAAATGTGTGCCATCCCAAAGGAACATCTACTGAAATTTGGCAGAGAAGTACCTGTCAGTCAACTGTATCATGGAGTTTTGAACATCTTTTATGGATGCCAAGATTTTAGAACAACATAGAAAAAAATCTCAAACCACTAGAGCTTACATGTACAGAATTTGAAAAATAGCTCTTTCCAGTTAGTATCTATGAATGAGCGTTATGCAGTACATAACCACAAAAGCCTTCACTCAAATCCTCAGAATGGAGACAAAAGGCAAAATAGTGAACACTGGTAAGGCCTGTCTGCTGTCATTAACAATTACCTGGTATTCTCATGAATCTTTATACTTTTCTCACTTTGTCTTCTGTGTCTTAACTGTAGCTTGACATTTCCTGATAAGAAAACTTACAGGATACAAACAGTTTACTAAATTTCATTGCTCCTTAGCTGATCTTTTATAATAAAATGAAAGAATGACTTTTTCATAAATTAATTTAACCATTGTCACATATAGGTAGTGTCTTTATGCATTCGAAAGGGTATTTACTATAGTTTTATGAGCCTGATTTTAAGAAGTCAAGAATAAAACTTTTAAATAAATATTACATTTATTATGCAATTATGTTTTCATTAGCATTCAAAAGAAAGAATAAACCAAGTATTTTAGAGTAATGTGCTATTTCAATGTGTGCAGCTAGATTATTTTTTTATAACTGTTCTTAAATGTGTAGTAATATTAATTAATTTGTTCTGGCACATCCACAGGAAAAACATTGTCTTGTTTAGAAAGATAATATGATAGTCCATGAATGTATAAAAAGCTAGAGTCTGGGAAAAGAGGGTACAACAGAGAAAAGTTTAAATTTCTTTGGAATCAAAAGGAAGACACAGAGAGAAGAATAAAAAAGGACTCAAAAAGGTGACAAGGGTATGAGGTTATCTTTGGTGTGATATGAACCTGGAAGTAAAAATTCATGGTGGTAAGATGGCTGAATTAACTTCCATAAATAGGGAGTCTTATAATTAATTTTCTACATTTTCTGTGCTTTAGTTATTATTCTAAACCTTCAGTGAAGTCCACTTATAGAGATTTTGAGTGAGAGTATGTATATTTGCATGTGGGTGGGTGTGAGCTCATATATGCATATAGGACTACCTGTGCATGTATTAAAGAAATAGTTTACATTATTCCTTTGATTATATACCTTGAGGAAAAAATACTAGAAAAATATGATTAATACATCGAAGTAAATTAACAGAATTACGAACTTGAAGGTTATCAATAAGCTTAGAGATCACCAAGTGGCATAAGACCCTTAGATTTTGCAGAGATCTTAGGATGCTATATGACCATTTACAAGGGAAATTTAGCCCATTTTATCAAGATCTTAATAGACATAGTGACCTCAGTTGACATACAAGTGTTTGATTAAACCCGTCAATAATTCACTTGCTTTGCTTTGTTTTTCTGTTCATAGTTTATTGATGTTGAATCTCTTAAAATTATCAAAGAAAATGTGGCATGAAAATACATGAAAAAGCCTCTCATGTATGAAAACAAGTTTGTCTATTCAAGCAACTTTTTCTGAATATCCTTGAAGGGGTAGACCCTTGTAGATGTAGGGTATCTCCAGATGTTATAACAAGTGAACCTTCAGATCCCAGTTATTAATACAATAGACGTTTACTTCTTGCTTACACAAGGTCCCATCACTGTCCATGTGGTGGGTATGGTAGTGATGTGTCATAGTGCGATATTGGTTCACACAGTTGTTCAGAACCCCAGGCTTATTGAGGCTTTGCCGTCTTCAATGTTTGACTCAAAGTTAACCAATGTCCATCTAGCAGAGAAAACCAGTAGTGGTTCTTATAGTGGAGTCTTACAGGCTTGACATGGAAGGGTCTGACACTACATCCACTCATCTTTTATTGGTTAGAACTCAGAGGCTTCATCTAACTGGGACGAGGCTAAGCAATTTATTCTAGTTTAGCGTTCAGTAGAAAGAGAAGACAGATGTGGTGTAAAAATCGCATTTGTCATCAGCTATAGTTTACCCTGTGGTCTCCAAATAACTGCTTCACTTTTTTCAAACTGAAATACATCCCATCTTTAAAAAAGATGGTCTGATATTCCAACAGATCATCATTATTTGTGGAGGGAGAGACCAAGGATACTTTTCATAGACTATATTATAGAGCTTTTTAAAAATGTACACAATCAAGACTATTCACTGAATAAGATATATAAATGGCAAATAAGCATTGGAAAAGATGTTAAACATCATATTTATTAGGGAATTGTAAATGAATACCACAATCAAATACTATTACACACCTATTCAGATAGCTAAAATCGGAGCCACTAACACACCAAATGCTGAGGAGAATGTGAAGCAATAAAACTTACTCATTGCCGCTGAGAATACAAAATGTTAGTTACTCTGGAAGGCAGTTGAAAAGGTTCTTGCAAAGGTAAACATAGGCATACCCTAAGATCCAGCAAGGACACTCCTATTTACCCAAATCAGTTGAAGGCTCCTGTTCACACAAAAGCCTGCACATGTATGTTTATAGCAGCTTTAAAAAAAATTGCCAAAAATTGGAAGCAGGAAAATTCTTCAACAAGTGAAGGGTTAAACAAACTGTGGTGCATCCATGCAATCAATGGAATAGTCTTTAAAAAAAATCTGTCAAGCCACAAAATGACCTGAGAGAATCTTACATGCATATTGATAAATTAAAGAAGTCAATCTACAGGGCGATAAACTGTGCTTCTAACTATATGACATTCCGGAAAAGCAAAAAAAATATAGAGGGGCAATAAAAAGATTAGTGGTTGCCAGAAGTTCAGGCAAAAGCAGGGGGAGAGGAACAGGTGGAGCTCAAGGCATTTTTAGGGTGACAAAACTATTCTGTATGAGACCCCAATGATGGATACATGTCATTATGCATTTGTCAAAACCCACAGAATGGTACAACAGTGAACCTTAATGTCAACTATGTACTTTAATTAATAATAAATGAATACATATTAGTTAATCAATTGTAGAAAACCATGGGAGATATTATAAAGGAAACTAGGAATGGTGAGACAGAATAGGGTATGTGAGAATTCTCCTTACAGTCTGTGCAGTTTTTCTTTAAAGCTATAATTCCTCTAAAAAACAAAATCCTTTAAAAAAAAGGCTACCTTAAACTTTTGACAATTTTTCTGTAGATATTTCAAAACCTTCTTGAGAAAGAAGAGGTGATAACTAAGGTAGAAGACTGGAGACTAGAGAAATCTTAGTGGAGTTTGGAACAAAAGGACTCCCAGATTGCTGTATGGAAAATATCTTTTGGCAAATAAGTAAGCATAGAAAACCCATTCACAAAATCTTCAACAGAAACTTCCTCATTTTTTTCCAAAAATCATCAGCTGTTCTAAGCAGCTCTTGTCATAAGGAAGGTTCCTTAACAAAACCCCCACCTTATTTATTTTTTAAATTTTTTAATGCTTATTTATTTTGAGAGAGAGAGCAGGGGAAGAGCAGAGAGAGAGAGAGAGAGAGACAGAATCTGAAGCAAGCTCCGCACTGTCAGTGCAAAACCCGATGTTAGGTCTTGAACTCATGAATCTTGAGATCATGACCTAGGCCAAAATCAAGAATCAGACACTTTACTGACTGAACCATCCAAGTGCCTCAAAACCCCCACTTTAAATGAAACTTCTACCCCCTTAGTCTCAAACGCTGCATGCTGTCAACTCTTTTTTTATCTTCAACAATAAAAAATACAATGTATATGTGTGTGTATATATATATACACACACACACATTTGGTTATATATATACATTTGATATATATAGATATAGATATACATATATCACACACACACACACAACCAAAATATAATTAAAGAAACTAAACTATTATCAAGTAAAATGGATCAAGTAAAATGGATACACACACACACACACACACACACACACACACATAACCAAAATACAATTAAAGAAACTAAACTATTATCAAGTAAAATGGATACTCACTCTCTGGATTTGCCACTCAGGGATATTTCTGTGTGAATGAGAATTACTTGGCTGCCACATAGAATATATGTTTGTCATAAGTGGGTGACATTTCCTATAGTCTTAGAAACTTCTTGGCAATAAGACTATCAAATGGATTTGGATCTTAATTCTCAACTATTTTCAGTGAATCTTCTAATCCAAGGACTTAGTAACAGAGTTCATGAAACAGAGTAAGAAGCCGGTACATATTTGTTAAATAAGTAAAATCTAAGTGTATTACAGACTGTGCCTTCCTGTTCATTTTTTTTCTTGCTTTGAAATGTCTGTTCTAGATTTTGAATGCTCTTGATAACAGTTCTCTAACCCCAATGTACACTGAATTCTAACCTGATGGAGACCCTGACATTATTACATTCTAAGAACTGCACCAGCCATATCCCAGATAAGTGATGTTTTCCTCCAGTTTCCATGTCATGAATTAGGCAGGAACTTGAAGAACTCAAGTTTCTTTTTCTAAGTATTTTGTGTAACACATTTGCTTTGCAAAGACATTTCCATCCAAGAGGTAGAAGTTAAATATTGACACTGTCTTCATTACAAATCAATGAATATCAATACTTTTCTCTTTATGACAGATGTGTAAGAGACCTTGAGACATTATGACTCATTTCTCTGGCTTAAGCAAAGAAAAAAGTTTAAAGTGAAGATCTCCATTATGGCAAAAATTCATATGGTTTAGGGTATAAAACATAATACCATCATGGATATTATAAATTGTTTATATCTTCATATTTTCTTTAATTTGGGGGTTACACACACACAAACAACTTCTCTCACATTTCTTCAATTCAGACGTTGAATATCGATAGAGACCATTGATTCTAATGAAATAATAGTATTTTAATGAACTCTAGGAATAATTTTATAACTGTTTGCTATAAATAAAAAATTAAATAAAATGATGAATAGAGTGATCAACCTAGGTAAAATATAATTCTTGAAATATGTTTCCTAAGTTTTATGTTCTTTTTCCTTAAACAGGTTTTGGGTTTTGTTATTTTTAACTAAATTTATGATTAATGCTACAAATTAATCTCTGTGCTACAGTTTCCATATTTGTAAAGTGAAAATAATAATAAGAAACTCATATGTATGTTACAATAATCAAAATCAGATAAAGGTCCACTTCTAGCCGAGATGGAAATAGGTGCCAAATTTACCTTCCTACCTGAAAAAAGAAAAAAAAAAGAAATATGGAAACAATTTATCAAACTTTTGATGAATGGGTAGATTGTAACATTGTACATCAGGAAACAACAGACAGTGTATCCTACAAGATGGGAAACAAATGAGGTAGGGACTATGATTGCTTTAGCTTATGCCATTGAGGCAGATTTCAGACAAAAGCATAGAAAGGGAAATTCTTTTGGGTGGAACTCTAATTATTAAGAACATGAAGAAAACTACACTAAGGCACTTCACAATTATATTAGGAAAATCAGTGACAGAAAATTTTAACAGCATCCATGAAAGAGAACACATGTCCAAAGTAACAATTAAAAGAACGATTGCATATATCATTGGAAGCAATGTAAGCAAAAAGAGAGTTCAGCAATATCTTTAAACTGTTTAAAGAAGAAACAATTGTCAACTTAAAGGTCAATGACCGGCAAATTGACCTTCCAAAAATGAAGACAAAATAAAAATGTTTGGAGGCATACAAGAACTGAAAGAATTTATCACCTGACATTCACTGTAAGAAATGTTAAAGGAAGACTTTCAACTGGAAGCAACATGTATCTACACAGAGGAATGAAGAGGAACAGAAATTTTAGCTATTTTTATTTTTTTTCTTATTGCTTAAATCTATTTAATTCAATACTTAAACAGAAATAATAACAACATAGTATGGGATTTATAATACATAATAACAATATCTACATAAGTTATAACATGTAATTATAATAGGAATATAGACATAATAAATATAAAATGGATATATATGTGTATATATATATATATATATATGGGGAAACATATTAAACTATTATCTAGGCAACTACACAAAGGCTGAGAGGGGTGAGGGTATTTACACTATAATTAAATTATATTAATTATTATAATATAACACCTTAATTGTGTGAAATTAAAGAGGTGCACAATAAACTCAAAGTAACTACTAAAGCACCACAACAGACTTGGAACTAATAAGCTAATCAAAGCAGATCAAAATCTGCTATTCCTAGTCATCAACCGTTTTGTTCCGACCCAGGAATCATATATTTGTGCCAGCATGTATGAAACGATAGTAGGCTTACTTGTTTATTTGCATAATGGGTAAAATCTAAGACCATTGTCCGGTCATAATAATTTTGGAGACAGGGATGAGATGCTAACAATGATGGCCTCCTGAAAGAGGAATTATGAGGGCCTTGTATGATGAATAAGAGGAAAGTCAATAGGAATCAATAGTGAATATATTGAGCAATGAGTATGGGCAACTGGGAAATAAGGGGATCTCCACTTATTGCCTCTTATTGAAGAGGGACTGGAGAAAAGGGTTCAGGGTCAAGTGTCTGAAAGTAGGCTCAAAGATGGCTACCTGAACAGTATCCTGATTGTGCCTAATCCTCTTTTGGGCAGGGAAACTTCTGCACAAATTTAATGGTTAGCCTTGAATCTTTCCCCTTGTAACAATTAGTATTTAAATCTGTTCTGATTAGTGGGAGTTTCCATTCGCTTTCAGACAAGAGTTATAGATACACACTTACCCTAGCATGAAAGAAGAGAAAGTCAAGATCTATATGAATTAAAACAAGTGACTTTTTAGAATTTTAGCTAACTAACATGGGATATGAATGGGGCAGGGAATATAGAGTTTGTTAAAGATGAACACAAATAGATGGACCATTTTTCCATTAAGCCTGTACTATATTCTATCTTATCAATCTTAGATACATTTGAAGATGATAATAAAAGGTTTCAGAAATTTTTCAGTGGATCCCAGCTGCTATGAGGGAACTTTGGCCATCTGGGGGAGATACATCTACGGCAAACACGCATGGGAAACCATAGATGAGAAATTGACTAGTGTTCAGGTTCTTACAGTCTCAGATTGTGTTTACAATGCTGATGAAGGTGATCCATTGAAAAATGAAAAAAATCAATGTGTAGAAATCTAGATAAATAATAACTGGAAGCCTCACTTCCCTGGAAAACTCCTCTAGCCGTTATGTTTTAACTGACTGAGAAATTAGAAATTATTTAGAAATAGGGCATCTGTTGTCCCCAATTAAGTTGGACTCAAATAATATAATTGCTTTATGAGTCACGACTGAGTTAGACAAGGAGTGCAAATCCCATTGCCATGAGTGGAAATCTGTGTTTCTGTGGCTATTGAATTAAGGACTCTCCAAAGGTAAAATATTGTCAGCCAGGAGAGCCTTGCTGTCCAATTATTAGCTTTTGGTAGACTATAAACTTTAGAAGTTTGGTTTCTGAGAAACTATTGCACCACTTGTAACTGAAAATAAATATTCTTTGATATTAGTGCAGTTTCATTTTGTCTTTTTGTATTTTATGATCCCTTACTCACCTCTACCCTGACACCTATTGCTTAATTAAAAAGATGATGAGGAGTATAGCCAATGACTCTGTCCCCTAGGAGCCCAGAGTCATATGCATGGATATGAGTATGCTGGAAAAACTTCAGGGAGAAGAGGGACTCAAAATTTTCATTGATAAGTTGGATATACTTTCTCAAATAACATTGGGTGTGATGTGAATACACCCCAATTGATGGGGTTTGGGTGACATGTGCAGAAGAGAAGGAGGTTAATGTGACCTATTGGGTGGGGTCACTATAGTCTACATCAGTGTATTATTGTTACTTCCAAATTTGAATTATAATAGAAACTTATGTACTATGTGCTTGTATTTCTCTCTTCCTTAAATTTAGAGTGGATTACTATGATTGAGAATAACTGCCTATAAAAACATGGTAGTTCCTTTGAAGTCCCACAGCCTCAAAGTCTCCTGTGACTTTTAAATATCTGTAAACGGAGATGCTGTGGATTTTTAGTTTTGGTGCCAGTTATGAGAAAGCAAAAGTGGACATTATCACTCTATTCAGTTGGCATGACTCAAGTCTCCTCTCATAGCTGAGCCTATGGGACCCTGTGATGAACTTTGTTATGTTTTCACTGATTCTTGGGCTTTTACTGAGTGGCCAAACTGCTTTGCTGTTTGGAAAACTGTAGACTGTCAGATTAAAGAAGCTTCTCTTTGGGAGAGAGAACTCTGAGAAACAAATTAAATAAACGTAGTCTGTTATGTCTGTCCAGTTAGTCAGAGTGGCCAAGAGAGTGGTATACTAATGAGGGAATTAGACAGAGGCAGAAAGGGGAGCTGGATTATAGTTGTGAGGTGAATATTCAGAACCAGTCTGAAATTGCTAATTGTTCTTTACAAATTAATGCTTTTTTAAAATAGCCAAAATAGTCTTGGGTTGCCTGAGTGGCTCAGTTGTTTAAGTGATGAACTCTTGATTTCAGCTCAGGTTGTGATCTCCTGGTTGATAAGATTGAGACCCATGTCAGGTTCTATGCTAACAGCATGGGGACTGCTTGGGATTCTCTCTCTCCCTCACTTTGCCCCTCCGTGGTTCATGCGCTTGGTGTCTCTCTCTCTCTCTCTCTTTCCAAAAATAAATAAATACACATTAAAAATAAATAAATAAAATCCCTAATAGTCTATATTATAGTCCTCATAAACTATTTTCAGATATCAAGGTTTCCGGGAGCTGCCATCCATTGGCTGTCTTAACATCAGACATTGCCAGATACTCCTCATGTAGCAAGTTTAGTGACACTAGCAATGATAGCAAGAAGTTGGGTTTCAATGTCATAATCTCAATGAATCTAGACAAGATCATACTGACTGCTGCTTCTTTTTAAATGTGTATGAATGATATAATTAAAATCTATTATATAGTCTCTGCTCTAGTCAAGATGTAGTAAGCAGACTCTAACCTAAATCTCTTACTGAATACAGTCAAAATCTCCAGACAGAATGTATGGAGGAGCTACCTAAGTACTGTGAAAAATAAATCGTATCAAATGGACTGTGGAAGGAAAGTATAAACCCAAAGTACCACTGAATCAGTGGTAAATTTCCTTCAATATCTCCTATCTTAGATTACAATAGAAACTAAAAATTGGAACTTGGCACTGAATGCATGCAGTAAGTGTCCTATGTGAACTCTTTATTCCCCATGCAAGTGGAAATGGTGGCCCTAAGATGAGAGAGAATGGGATAAATCCTTGGTTTTCTGTTCTTTCTTCCCCAGCTGCTAAAGAATTCCTTGGCTCCAGCAGTAGGGATGGCAATGGTGGCTGAGCAGGGAGTGTCTCTCTGACAAGAAGACAGAGCATGGGGAACATTCTACAGCTTTTTTCCCCTTCTTCTTATCTTCTTGCTGCTTGGTTGCAGAACAGAAATGTCATGGGAAGCATGTGGCAGAGTGGGGAAGACAAAGCCCTCAATTACTGTTCAATGTACCCAAAAGGATGGCATCTGGGAAAATATTGGGAAGGTTGTTGAGGTAAGGAAGGCCAAAAAAGCAGTTCCAAAAAGTTGTGTATAAGCTCTTTGGCTCACACCTGAGTTTCATATATGTGGATCTGAACAAAGGATGTGAAAACACACCTATGATGCAGATCACCTTTCAGGCCCCAGACTAACCACTAGGTGGCAGATATGCTGGACAGATAATGAACAGCATTGAAAGGATTTGTAAACTGAACTGACATTGGAACCATAGCCCATAGAAGGTGGTGGAAACTATGGCCTGAACCTAACTTGTTTGATGACATGCTGAAATAAAACAAACAAAGATTCCTCATAGGATTCACACAATAATCAGAGACATAACATAATATTTAAAATGTCCAGGGTGCAATGCAATAGCAGTTAACGTATGAAAAAGATAAAATCATCACAACAATTTTCAAGGGACAAAATAATCAACAAACACTCACTTTGAGGTCAAACAGATGTTGGAATCATTAGCCAAAGACTCTAAAGTAGTCACTATGACTATGTTCCAAGAAATCAACGCATACTCTTGAAACCAGTAGAAAGATAGCCCCTCTTACAGACAAATAGAATGCATAAAAGAGAATCAAATGTAAACTTTAGAAGCAAATGGGATAAAATAAAATAATTTTAAAAATCCATGGAAGAGTCCAGATCATGATGAATATAAACAGAAGAAAACCAAGACATTTGAAGATAGATAAATAGAAATTATCCAGTATGACAAGAAAAGGAAAACAAAATAGCAGATGATCAGGAGGCTGTAGAAAAATAGCAGTGGGTTTAACCTTGGTGTCATTGGAATCCCAGCAGGAGAGAAGACAGTATGAAGTACAGAGTAAACATTTGATAAAACAGGCTGAAAACATCCCAAATTTGGCAAGAGGGGGACACAGCAATTTTTAGTACACAGGAAAACAAATAATTTCAAAAACTGTTGATTCATCTATTTTGCTCTATTGCTTCAGGTAACCTCTACAGTATTGTTCAGCTATAGGTGTTGTATTAAACATTCTAGATAGACAAGAGGCTCCATTCAGGATTTAACTGAATAGATTGTTTTCCCTTTTTTCTTTTTTAACATTTATTTATTTTTGAAAGACAGAGACAAAGCATTAGTGGGAGGGAGACGCAGAATCCAAAGCAGGCTCCAGGTTCTGAGCTGTCTGCACAGACCCTGACACGGGGCTCAAACTTACTGACTAGGAGATCATGACCTGAGCTGAAGTTGGACGCTTAACTGACTGAGCCACCCAGGCACCCTCAAGTGAAGAGATTTTAATGAAATTAAAATTTACATTGCTATCAGTAGGGATAAGAACCCAAAGAACTTCTGGGAGAGTAACAATAGCAAGCAAGAACATAATACCATCCCTAGGGTGAAGAAACAAAGAGATGAATGATTTTACAGAATTTAGAGAGAACTTAAGCCATTCAGGACAGGCACCTGTGAGGTGTTGTAATTGTGAAAGAACACAATCCTGATAGAAATTTGAAATTATAGCATGAGAGGAACAAGGACAAAATATCTCATTCTTTTCCTCCCCCTGCCCTCTCACCTCTTGGTCATATCTTTCACGGACTAAAGAAAAGAGCGTGTTCACTGAAAAAGTAACCTGGGTGATTATGGTCAGCTTCAGATGACGCAAAACATATCAGAAGAAATTAGAATAAATCCAGAGGCACATATAGAGAAAAACCATTAGAGAAACCACACTTGAAAGATGATATGGTGATGTTGAATTGCATGCAAACTTAAAGCAGGTCAGTTTTGATAAGGAATATTAGAACCTCTGAGAAATTACCTTGTGATGGAAGACAAGAAGAAGGAAGGATCGACTATGGTAGATTTGGATGAGAGTGATTCACTCACAGGATGATTTGCAAAGAAAAACTCCTGACGTAGAAGTTACTCAGTTGATGTAGTAGCCAATGGGATAGCAAAATCAGTGTAATCAGATGTTTCTCACAACTTGGGAAGTATTATGAGGAATGAGAGTGTACAGTTGTAGCCATGGCAGACTGAGAGTGAGCACATAAGCGAATCATTAATTGTGGTTTGAGATTAGATATAAGGCACTAGCTAGGGTATAGAGATAAGACTACAAATCCCAAGGAAATTTGATAGAAATAGGGCCCAAGGTATCCTACTGGGACGGTGGCCAAGTTTGGGCCAGAACTCTACATCTAGGGGACACGGTAGGAGCAGGCAAAGTAACTAGTCAAAACCATGGTGATAGAAAATTATGCAGAATTCCAATTCTGTGCTTTGGACCAAAACGAGACAGAGAATATTGAGACTTATTAATAAGCATTGAGACCCAGAAGTCACCTGGGATGGAGGGAGAGGAGTAAGGGTTATCAGATTTAAAATCTTTGAAAATTACTTCAACGAACAAACCTTTCTGATCAAGAAAGAGGACTAGGGGCAGGGCGCCTGGGTGGCTCAGTCGGTTGAGCGTCCGACTTCGGCTCAAGTCATGATCTCAGGGTTCATGGGTTCAAGCTCCACGTCGGGCTCTGTGCTGACAGCTCAGAGCCTGGAACCTGCTTCAGATTCTGTGTCTCCCTCTCTTTCTGCCCTTCCCCCTCTCATGCTCTGTCTCAGTCTTTCTCAAAAAATACAAATAAAAACATTAAAAAGAAAAGAAAGGGGAGAAGGGTTATAAATAAAGCTAAAGGAAAAGTTTCTGTGGTAATAGGTCATTGCATTACTACAAGAGGACAGAAGGTCTAAGATGGTAATAATTCCTTTGTTTAAAACAACAAAAAAAGGAATCTGTTTATTTGTTATCTATTTATACCTAACATGCAATTAATGCTATGTATAGTATAACATATAATTATCTCTATGTATTATTGTTGGAATAACAAAGACATTGAACTGTCATATATGAAGTATCATTTTCCCCCTCAATGCCATTAATTCAAAACCTCTTTCACATCATACAAGATTCCATTCTTATTAGTATAGTTTTGTATTTGTTTCGTCAACAGTTCTGATGCTTCCCTAATGATAAAGAGACAGACAGAGAAGATACAGAGAAAGACAGAGAGACAGAGAAAAAAAGAAAGTTTTTTTTTTTTTAATGTCAGTTGTTTAATACCACTTCCTGGCACACACCCTTTGATATCACCTCTAGTTGAGTATAAGCTGGACCTAGTGACTAGCTTCTAACAAAGATAATATGACGTAAATTATGCTCTCACTTTTGAGAGCAGGTTAAAACAGGACTGTAGCTCTCATCGTCCTCACCTGACTGCTCTCTGGCTGCTTCATTTGCTCAAAGGGAAGCAAGCTCCCATGTTGTTGGGTGCCCTATGGAGAGGGCCATTTAGTGAGCATTTGAAGTCTCTGGTCAACAATCAGGGAAAAGCAGAGGAGGCCCTTGGTCCAACATTTCATGAGGAGCTGAATGCTGCCACCTGAGTGAGCTGGGAGTGAATCCTCCCCCAGAGGAGCCTGTAGATGAAACCGAAGCCCTGAGGCTTCTTGATTCCAGCCCTTTCAAAGAACTTGATACAGGGGCACCCAACTCAGCTATACCTAAGTTCTTGACTCATGAAAATGTGAGATAATAAATGTTTACTGTTTTCAACCTCTGTGTTTTGGGGCAATCTGTATAGTGCAATAAAGAGCTAATATGTCAAACAAAGATATGATATGTAAATGGAATTATGTGTTTATGAAGTAAATACCACAGTTGTTCATGTAAGCTATCAGAGTGTACTATTGTTCAATACAGGTAACTGTAATTCATTTGAAAACACTGTTAAATTTATCCTGTCACATCTATTCTGTTCCTTGCGCCCATGACTTAGAATGTGTATGTCAAGGAAGTTTAAAGCCTAATAAAATATAAGAATTGTGACATCAACAGTGTAAAGTGTTCATCCATTCACATCTTTTCAACTAAACTTTATTTTTGTCAAGAAATCTGAATGATTTCCCTTTCAGGTAGATAAGTATGGAGGAGATTTATGCATACATTGATATATGAATAAGTCATAAAGATACATTCTTAAGAAACAAAGAATAAGAAAATATGAATTTATATATTTTCCTGTATGTTTATAAATGTAATCAGCATCTCTATAAAATGAGATACTTATCCTTTAATTGTGTCAGTTGGAATGGGTATAGTTATCTTAACAATATTATCTTGTTTTATTTTTCAATGAGTACTTTTAAGATTTGTTTTCTTTTTTTTTATTTATTTTTTTATTTTTTTTTCAACGTTTCTTACTTATTTTTGGGACAGAGAGAGACATAGCATGAACAGGGGAGGGGCAGAGAGAGAGGGAGACACAGAATCGGAAACAGGCTCCAGGCTCTGAGCCATCAGCCCAGAGCCCGACGCGGGGCTCGAACTCACGGACCGCGAGATCGTGACCTGGCTGATGTCGGACATTTAACCGACTGCGCCACCCAGGCGCCCCAAGATTTGTTTTCTTAACAACTTTCAAATATACAATACAGTATTAACTATAGTCACTATGTCAATTACATTACCAATAGTTATTTATTTTATAAATGAAAATTTGTTCTTTTTGACCTTCTTCTCCCTTTTTTCCCTCCCCCACACACTCTGCCTTGGGCAACCACCAATCTGTTCTCCATATCTATGAGTTCAAGGTTTTTTGATTGGTTTCTGTTTTTTAGGTTTTCACATATAAGTGAGATCATGTGGTATTTGTCTTTCTCTGTCCGGCTTTATTTTACTTAGCATAATATCCTCAAGTTTCATCCATGTTGTTGCAAATGACAAGATTCCCTTTTCCTTTTTTAAATGGCTGAATAATATTCGTGTGTGTGTGTGTGTGTGTGTGTGTGTTATATTTTCTTTAGGCACTCATCCACTCGTGGATATTTAGGTTGCTTCCATGTCTTGGCTATTGCAACTAATAGTGTAATGAATATTGGACAACAGATATATATTTACAAGATAGCTCTCAAGTTAGCTTTCTTTGGATAAATACCTAGAAGGACACTTGGGCTGCTTCCATAATTTGTCTATTGTAAATAATGCTGCAATAAACATACGGATGCATATATTCCTTTAAGTTAGTGTTTTTGTATATTTTGTGAAAATACCCAGTGGTGTGATTACTAGATCATAAGGTATTTCTGTTTTTAATTTTTTTGAGGAAACTCCATGCTGTTTTCCATAATGGCTACACTGATCTACACTCTCACCAACAGTGCATAAGAACTCCCTTTTCTCACATTCTCATCAACACCTAGTTCTTGTCTTTTTGATAATCATCATTCCAGCAGGTGTGAGGTGATATCTCATTGTGGTTTTGATTTGCATTTTCCTGAGGATGAGTGATGTGGAGCACCTTTTCGTGTATATGTTGGCCATCTGTATGTCTTCTTTGGAAAAATGATATTTATATCCTCTGCCCATTTTTGAGTTGGAATGTTTGTGGGTTTTTTGTTTTGTATTGTTTTGTTTTGCTATCTAGTTGTGTGAGTTCTTCATATATTATGGATATCAATCTCTTATTACATATATGATTTGAAAAGATTTTTTATATTCCATACATAGGCTTTTCATTTTTTTTAAAAAAATTAATGTTTATTTATTTTTGAGAGTGAGACAGAACATGAGTGGGGGAGGGGCAGAGAGAGAGGGAGACACAGAATCTGAAGCAGGCTCCAGGCTCTGATCTGACAGCACAGAGCCTGATATGGGGCTTAAACTCATGGACCGTGAGATCCTGACCTGAGCCGAAGATGGACCCTTAGCTGGCTGAGCCACCCAGGCACCCTCATTTTTTTTAATGGTATCCTTTGCTGTGCAGAAACTTTTTGGTGTAGTTCCACTTATTTATTTTTGCTGTCATTGTCTTTGCTTTTGGTGCCAAATCATGTTTTATATTTAAGTGTTAATCCATTTTGAGTTAGTTTTTGTGTATAGTATGAAATAGTGGTGCTGTTTTATTCTTTTGCATTTGGCAAAATGCATTTTGCATTGGCCATTTTCCCAATACCATTTATTGAAATCTGTTATTCCCCCTTTGTATATTTTTGGCTCCTTTGTCATAAATTAATTGACCACATATGTGTAGGTTTATTTCATGGCTCTCTATTCTGATCCATTGATCTGTCTATTTTTTATGCCAATATTATGTTTTTTTGATTACCATAGCTTTGTAATATAGTTTGAAATCAAGAGGTGTGATGCTTCCAAATTTGTTCTTTTTCAAGATTGCTTTGGCTATTTGGTTCCTAGAATTGTTTGTTCTTGTTCTGTGAAAACTGCCATTGAGTCAGCATCTACATAAAACAAAATAATTATCTCAAAATTACCGTTTTAATTGGGATGAGTATATTTATCTTAATAATATGGATTTAATTACAATTAATAATATGGATTTAATTACAATGGATTTAATTACAACCGGGAAAGCATTAATAAGATAATGCTATATGGAAATAAGGGGATGGGATCAACACACTAGTATTTTCTTATATGCTTACGTTTTTTAATTAAATTGAATATATTTAACTTAAACCATAAAATGGGATTAGATGGGAGTGCCAGGGTGGTGCAGTAAGGTTAAGCATCTGACTCTTGGTTTTAGCTCAGGTCAGGATCTCACAGTTGTGGGATCAAATGCTGCATTGGGCTCTGTGCTGGCAGCATGGAGCCTGCTTGGGATTCTCTCTCTCCCTTTCTCCCTGCCCCTACCCCCCCAACAAAATAAATAAACTTAAAAAACTGGAATTAGATAGTAACCTCTAGGAGGTGAAGCAAGTAAAAATAAATTGGAGAAAATGATTAGAATTATATTTGTGTTCATTCCATGTGTTACTATGAAATAAACAAAAAGGTGAGCATGAGCTTCTCATGCCCATCAAAAGATAGGTAAGAGAAATGTATCTAAGAAATTGAGACATAATTTAGTGGAAATTATATTAATAATGTAAAATTTTGTAAATTTCAGATATTATCCCCAAATCTTATTAAATTTATGCTTCCAAATTAGGTCCTGTTGTATTTGTGGGTCATAGTTTGTCATAATTTTTTGAAGTATTATTCTCAAAATAGGTAGAATTAGATTTATGATGATTGGGGTAAGGATTCATAGTACATATTGACTGGAGAGTATACACTTAAAAGAACTGTCAGTGTGTTTAGGTTTGCAGAAGCCAGTATTTCCAGAATGTGAGTAAAGGAGAAGCATTAGGAAAAGAAGAGTGTATGGGCATACAGTAAAATTTATATGTAAAAAAAGAAAGAAAACATATCTTTTATTCTTATTGATGATAATGATATTATTATATGAGAAAAATATTAAGAAAGATTCTCCTTGTTCTTCTCACTATTGTCTTGTTCAACATTGTTAAAGAGCTCTATATATGCATGTTGGGGGAGGATATGGAGTATAACTATACAGTGATGCTACTGATATTTTAACAGACATTCCAAAATTCAAATATTCAGACTGTTTCTTCTAAAAATGAATTCAAATGTGTTGCTATTTCCAGAAACGTATTTTCTGAATTGCCTCCCTAATCTCTTACTCATTCTTTTGAACATCCTAAATGGTGACAAATAATTATGCCTTGAGGGTAGATTTTAAATTAGGTAAAAACCAGATGTCATTTTAAACATAGAGAATAAGATGGGTTATAAAATCGGACAGTACAATTTCTGCTCAAAAAAAGGAGATTGAACACATAGTTATGAGACTGTTTTTCTTCATTTGCTTTATAAATTTGTTCTGAAGGCAGGCATTATAAAAAGGATTTCCAAATATGGCAGCACAACTAGAGTAAAATACTTGGCCTCCCAATGCAGGCATTTCAAAGACTCATTTATTTTGTAAATTCTGTTTTTAAGTTAAAAGAAGTGTTCCTATCTAGAAGCAGAATAGATCTCTTACGCAAGTGAGAATATAAATTTTATTTTCCTTAAGGAAAGAACAGTTCTTTTTTGATTTACCTAAGAATGAGCTAAGTGTGTAAGATTAAAAATAAATAAAATAATGAAACATTATTTAATGCTTTATATCTTATATAGTAAGTGAAAGTAAGGCTTTCTTTAACTTAACCAATTCACTAAATAAATACATAATTATTAAGTGTCTGATTATTAGGCAATATCTTAGGTGTTTGATATATGTTAAATAAGAAAAAAAGCTAATAGTATTTGGGGCATTTATGAATCTTACATTCTAGTAGAGAAAGGTCAAACAACAGCAACAACAACAACAACAACAACAAACCACATAATATTAAAAAAGAAAAAAAGAAAAAAAAACAAGGCAAGAAGAATCATGACTGGGGTGGCAAAAATCAGGAAATTTTTTTAAATAAATGGTCACAGTAGGCCTCACTGAGAGGAAGTCATGTGAGCAAAGACTTGGAGGAAGTGATAGAATCCATAGAAATATCTTCAGGAAGCCCATTCAAGGCAGGAAAAAAAAAAAAGCCAATTCCACATCCCTAGGGCTAGAGCATGTCTGACACTAGGGAACAGAGCAAGGAGACTATTATGGCTGAAGATGAATATATGGTTAGGGAAGAAATACAATATAAAGATGGTTGGCTTCTACCTTGCTTGAAGGGTGGTTCAAAGTAACAGAATGACATGACCTAATTTCTGTTTTAAAATCATTACTATGAGTACTGGTTTGAACACACAACATAGAAGTACAATGTTAGAATGATTAAGACCATTTACCCAGGTAAGAAATAATGATGGCTCAGATGAAGCCGTGTAACAGTGGAGGTGGTGAGAAATGTTCACTATAAATACAAATTTGGGGGTCACTGCACATTTATAGCATTGAAATTCATGATACTGCACTAGATTAACAAGGGTAGGAGTACAGATAGGAAAAAGGCCTAAGATTTAGCTCCATGGAACTGAAGACCCAAGCCTGAGATAGGGAAAAAGAGGTAGTATCAGCAATAGGAGTTGAAAAGCAGCGATGAATTAAATTAGAAAGATATCCAATAGTATTGTCTTGGAAGCCAAGTAGAAAGAGTGTATCAAGCAGGAGACTTATTAACTCTATCAAAAGCCACTGAGGATTGGGGGACCTGGGTGGCTCAGTTGGTTAAGCATCCAACTTCAGCTCAGGTCACGATCTCACGGATCTCGCGGATCTCGCAGTCCGTGAGTTTGAGCCCCGCGTGGGGCTCCGGGCTGATGGCTCAGAGCCTGGAGCCTGGAGCCTGCTTCTGATTCTGTGTCTCTCTCTCTCTCTGCCCTCCCCCATTCATGCTCTGTCTCTCTCTGTCTCAAAAATAAACTTAAAAAAAAAAGCTGCTGAGGATTCAACTCAGTTTTTCTAAGGTAGTATTAATGTACCTTGATATCTTTGTATTAATGATAATAGTGTGATTTTTCACTTTCCAAAAAGTCTTCATTTGCATTGTAAATTATGTGATCACCTATTGATAGATCAAGTAAAAGGAGGACAAAAACTGACCAGTGGATTTAATAATTTGAAGGCTATTGAGAACATTGGTAAGAACAATTTAGTCTCCTATTGAAGCAGATGGCTGATTGGAATGGTTTTAAGAAAAATTAGAGATAATGGGTGTGGATTATTTTTTTAAACAAGAAAAGTAGTAGTATGCCTATAATTTTATAGAGAATAAGTGATGCTATAGGAGAGAAAATGAACAATTCTTTGGAATAATGTCATTGAAAATTAGAGGAGAATGAGATATTTTCAATAAGTGAAGTGATTGGCTTTATAAAATAACATGGATAGTACATCTGTGGTAAAATACAGGAAGGCAGAGTATCTGGGAGGAGATGTTAAGTAGGTAGATAATGATGGTGTTCTATGGACCTTTGCTTCTGATTGCTTCCATTTTCTGAGTGACGTTAAAAGCAAAGTCTTCCATTGAGTGAGAGGGTAGATAAACTGTTGTAGGTTTGAGAAGAGAGGATAAAGTGTGACATAATTATTTAGAGCAGGTGTTGACAATCTATGGCACACAGGACAACCGTTTATTTCAAGTTTTACTAAAGTATAATTAGACCTGTTTGCTTATATATTGTATATGGTTCTTTTCAGCTACAATGGCAGAATTTATCACAACAGAATCTGTATATAGCCTGAAAACTAAAAATATTTACTATCTGACCCTATAAGAAAATGCTTATCAACCCTGTTCTGGAAAAATGAGACAGTGGCTGGAAGGGACACATGGTATAAATGAACAGAGTTGTGATTCATTTAATGTCTAGTTCATAAATGTAAAGTGAATGCATGTGTGAGGTCTTTTGGTCATATTTGTCTGCACAGACACAGGTGTGGCGTATGTTAAGCATTGGATTAAACTTGGGTGTATTTTTGACAACTGAGAACAACTGAGTGATAGAGAAACAAGAAGATCTAGGGTGTATGTAAGGGAATGATTATAAGGATTAATTATTAAATTCACGTTGGTTAAAAAGAAGAGAAATGACATTGAAGGGAAGAGGGATGACTGAAAATTCATCAGAGATCTCAGTGAATGAAATGATTTTTGGAACATGGTGCAAAAGGGTTGGCTTGAAAGATGGGAGCTGGTGGTCATTGATATGTATGGAATTAACAATTTAAATAAGCTGTGGCTTTTGGTAATGAGAAATTGTAGGGTATACCCTGTGGAAGAGTAGCTGAGAAAGGAGTAAAATCCCAAATTCTAAGGGATTGAAAATGTAAAATATGGAAAGTGTCATATATCTATTTATTTAAATCACCAAGAAATGAAAGTGTCTGGAGCTTAAGTAATTACAAAATGGGCATAAGTTCACAAATGTTAGCAACTATGCGAGGAAGTTGATGATGTAAGACTGAAGCTGAAGGTTTATAGAAAGAATAAGGGGAGACTGAATAAAAAGCTGGTAAAACATTGGTACAGAGACTGGGGGAGAATAAAACTTCCAAGACTCAAGAGAAGAGCAGAGAAAGTAATATCTTCAGAGAAAATCAGATTTGTACTAAAGCAAGAAGGTGAGGGAAGAGTAGGAATGAACTTAGGCCAAATGCTTTGGATGTATCTATACAATCAAAAGAGAAGCTTATAAGATAGTATTTAGGAGCGCCTGGGTGGCTCAGTCAGTTAAGTGTCCAACTCTTGATTTCGACTCAGGTCAAGATCTCACAGTTGTGGTATTGAGCTCCTTGTCGGCCTCTGCGCTGACAGCATGGAGCCTCTAGAGAATTCCCTCTCTCCCTCTCCCTCTGCCCCTCCCTCACTTGTGCTCTCTCTCTCAAAATAAGTAAATAAACATTAAAAAATAATAATAAAATAAAAAATAAATTAGGGTTTAACTAGAAAGTAGTAGGCAAGATGCTACCAATTTGAAGGTTTTTAAAAGTACAAGTTTTACTGCTAAGTCTGAGATAATGGAAGTAGCTTTGCTTCCTCAGTTGCACAGGTAGTAACAGGGTGAAACGTAATCCATTTTAGGTAACCTCCTTCACTTTGAGAAAGGCAAATGTCTGTGTTCTATGAGTGTTTTGGGCCAGATGGTTGGAGGAACACCTGGGATTAAATGATGTAGTGGTCTACTGAATTAAGGCATTTTCACTATAGTCTCCCAGATCAGTATAACTCTATAAAAGAAAAATTTCAGACTTTAAGAGTAGTGCTCAGGTTTACATCTTTCATGACACTGCTTAATACATTGTTTAATGTCAAAAGCCAAATGTAATCCCATACCCGGAGACGACACGCCTTGTTATATTTTGAGGGTTTTTTTTTAAGATTTTCGATCTTTAATAATTAATATGTTCAACTTTTGCAATGAGAGGAAAATATCAGTGGCCACAATCTGTAAAAATGATGGCATTTGACTGATGTTGGCAAGGGGTTCAGATCAAGACTTTTCTAACTCAATATACTGAAACTAGACTTTGAAGAAAGGAAAATACAGTAGCCACCCCCCACCCCTTATATACCAGGGAAACATTCCAGGATCCCCAGTGGATGTCTGAAACTGCAAATAATTCCAAACCCTATATATACCATGTTTTTGCTTATACATACATCCCTATGATAAAGTGTAATTTATAAGTAAGGCTCAGTAAGAAATTAATAATAATTCCTAATAATAAAATAGAAAACTTATAACAATATATTGTAATAAAAGTTATGTGAAATATATTGTATTGTACTCACCTTTCTTCCTGTGATGATGTGAGATGATTAAATGCCTACATGATGAGAAGTGAAGTGAATGGCGTAGGCATTGTTACATGCATTAGGGCGTCTGACAATATGTCAGAAGGAGGATTGTCTGCTTCCTAATGACAGTTGACAGCAGGTAGCTGAAACCATGGAAAGTAAAACTGCAGATAAGGGGGAATTACTGTAACTGTTTCTAACAGGTAACATTTATCTCTAGAGGAGTTTTCAGAGAACTGTGAGTGGATTTTATGGTCTTCTCATATTCTACGTATAAGAAGTCCCAATGTAAAATCCTGAAAGATAAATATAGATTTGATCTCTATTTTAGTAATTATAAATATGTCATCTCATAAGTGTGACTTGTCCTTTGTTAATGGCTATAGAAATGGATAAATACATAAGAAACTTTTTATTTTAATGAAACTTTATTTTATTTTCATACTTAGCATTTAAACCTTTATGTTAATATTTAATATTTGAATTTTTTATTTAATATTAAACCTTTAATTCTAATACCCATATGGAATTAGAAGTATGTATGGCTGGCAAAAACACCAAAATCACTATACTACTGAAAAGGAGAAATAATTTTGTCTGCGTTTTGATCTTTCACAATTATTGCAATTTGGTAATTATGGTCTTTCAATGGTTGTGTTTGATGCCCTTATAGTTAGTTGTTCTTTACATTTTGTCCCCTCATTTTTCTTTATTTTTTTTAATGGAATAACATTTCACTTGGTTTCCATAAACTCTTTGCTCTCTCCTGTGTAGTTCATTAATACATATTTTATAGATCTTGTACTATTTCCATATGGTTCAGTTTTATACTTCATGACTCTTGTGGACAGTTAAGTAAATTACTTTTCATAATCTATAATGTATTTCTTTTGACCTATTGCTTATTTATATCAAACAACCTTTATCAATGAGCAGGTGAGGATCACTTGTTTTACTAGATATTTGCATATTTATTGTCTAAAAATCACACCCATTGAGACTTCATGAAACACAGCAAATGCATATGTATTTTAAATGCATAGATAAATTTATGCACTCTATACTACCTTAAAGTATATTACTTACCATTAGACTAAACTTCTCTGAAAAAAAAAATCTCCAGATTACTGAATCCTCACCTAAATACCCATAGCTACCTCAAGTCCACTACAAATATGTAGAGTGTGTATGCTAAATAATTTTCAACCTTTTATTATTAGGATCTTATGTTCAAAAAGTATTTTGTTTCCAATTCATTAATTGTGCTATATCTTAAGTACATAATATAGTGACTCACATACAGTAGGAAATCAATAATTTATTATTTTTTATTGAAGAAAAAAGCAAATGACCGTAGTTGAGTTGTTAATAGAGTTGAATAGCTGGATCAGTGGAAGCTCTAATTGCTGTGTTCCACCGTTTTGGTTAGATATCCTAAGAGATGGATTGCTTCTTCTCAAGGGGGCTATTTCACCATACTATCTATATGAGAAAAACTAATCAAAAGAACCTAAAGTGGATTATTCCATTTAAAAGCTATTCCATTAAAGAGCTATACCCAGAACCAACAGTGAGTCTCAATTCCAAAAACCAGTGATGACTCCATTTATTGGGGGATATACTAAGTTAGAGGTAGACCTGAACCCAAGAGATTAGAATTGTGTTGCTACAACCATGATAACATTTTAATTGGCCTCTCTAGGTCACAGAAAATGTTTTCTCCTTTTGTCTATCCTTAGGCCAAGCACATTTCCAAGAAGGGTTTATGGAACATAGTAGAAACTTAACAGGTGTTAAGTGTCCCAGAACAGTAATAATCCCGTATGTCATCCATTCTAAGATGCAAAATACTTCACATTTTTTCATCTTCAAAATTGAATTGCAACTTACAATCAACAGCATTGTATATTTGCTATTGTATATTGCACTCCAGATGGCAGTCATGACTTACTTGTCATTGTCAATGCAGGCATCAATTTGGTTGTAATAGTTCATATTGTAACCATGTCTATTGACTTATATGCATTGTTGGCATTTCACATGTTGAGTGTAATTTCCATTTAAACATTATTCAAAAGCCCATTTAAAAATGAAAAAAAAGAACTATTCACTGATTTGATATTGAACCAAAAAAGTTACCGAGAATGCAGTCATGAAACAGAAAAGAAGGGTATACACAATATGAATGAAACAAGTCAACTATAGCACAGTTTAATGAGACCTAAAAGAGGAAGATACAAGTAGCTGAAACTATGTATATTTTGCTATGGAAATGAAATTGATGGCATAAGAATTTTCACGTCTTCCCGAAAAGAAAGAAGACTTTTCAAAGCAAATAGAAGCTAATGAGACTAAAATATGCCATATTGGACTGTTTTGAAATAATAGTGTCATTGTTTATTTGTACTTTTTAAAAGTGGGATATAACATTGTGTCTTACAAACTGATAGCTTAGATTCAGTGAAATTGAATTTAAAATTTAGTCCAAATTTATTGAGTCTATGTTAAAAAATTTATGACATTATTTATTTCGGGAAAGATTTAAGGCAACCTCAAACATTATATTGAACCTTCATGCCATAATTCAAAGTAGGCCCTACCCACTGTAAATTTATGTAGAAAAAGATTCTGTGAATAAATTATATAAAAAGTAATACTAAAACCAGGGATCAAACCTAGACCTTCTTGGCTCATGAATTCAAGTATTTCTATATATTCTGTTACCTCTTTGAATAAGAAAAAAATATCATACAGTACTTTTATTTCAATTAAAGTTAATGGCAATAAGTCATACGTTATTCTAGTGGTTAAAATACAATATTGAATTTAGCTAAAGAATTTCAATCTTACTTTTTAAGATATAGAAATACAAAAACACAACCATACACAAATTCACACACTTCCATATACACACAAGCATGGGACATTTTTCAAAGTGAAACAGAATTTACTATTTGGTATATCATTGTTTTGAGTTTTTGCATTTCTTCACTGCTTTGATTATGTAAGAACCACTATTGCCAATCTCTTTAATCAGTTTAGTAAATTTTTAAAATATCAAAATTTCCAAAATCCAAGGCCATGACTATATATTGTTGAAAATCTCCAAAATGATATTCTCCTTTAATTATGTCAGGGGCTTCTGGAAAAAACAGAGTATCTTCTAAGGACAGAAAAGTGGATCTGATTTAGGTTTGAAAATAAAGTGCTCATGTTAGATTAAGTAAAAGTGCCACTCAGATGACTGGGAGGTTTTGCAGATTCAGCTTTCCTATGAAAGACACTGATTTTCATAAATTTTCACTTCGATTAGACACCATTAGAAATCTCTGAGGACTTCCATATGAAGTGAGCACACAAATTCCACAAAAGCCCCATGCTTACAATACTTTCAGTGCAATTATACTTCTTGTGTACAACCCACTTTTCTTTCACTGAGAGTTACGATATCATTTTGTCTGTGTGTGGCGGAAAAGCTCATTTAAGGTCAAGGAATATAGTTTAATAGTGGTCCTTCAGTATGGAGTTTCTGGTATTAAAATTAAAGCATTCTTATCCCCAAATAAATGCCATTGAATAAACGTTGTTGCATACTAATTTTATGATTTCATGGTTCCTAAATATAGAGGGTTTATTCTGCATACGAGTTCAGGATTTTAGATTAATTAAACTTTGTGGAAGAAAGAACTTTATTTTCTTAAGCCATAGACATGAAAGAAGTGATTAGGTATGTGCAGTCTGCAATTTGTTCTAATGGTTTATCTTTGTTTCTAACAATTTTTGCTTGTGTATATTTCCACCTGTTAAATTACTCTGTAATTTACTGTTTCCTGCTATTTGACAAGAAAACATTACAATCACAATAAAAAGTAATTTAAGGCTATTACCAATCAATGAAATATATCCCAGTTGAAAATGAGATTGAAATAATTTATGGGAATTTTACAGTCAAATTAGAATGGAGATTATTCCACAGGGGGGAATCAACTTCTGCAAAACTGCAAGCATCATATATTTCCTAATAAGTTCTCACAGCTGAAACGTGTCATTATTGGAAGGCAGCATCGGAAATTCAATGCAATCAAAAGAATCTTACAAATACATGCTGGCAAAAAAGGGGTATTTGTGAACACATAACTCAATAATGGATTCAAAGTTAATGCAAAATGAAGTTAACGCAACATCAGACCTAGGGGGCACATTGAGTTTAGCACTGGTGGATAACCAGCCACACATATTGTTTGTTGACTGACTTATTACACTCTTAACCCTAGGAAAACTTCCTAATAGTAGTTAGCAATTTAGTTGTGGTACCACGTCTCCCCACCGCCTTCCAACACTCAAAACTGGATGTTCTAGAAAGGAAACATTTTGTTTCACTGTTGTAAAGCAATTACATTAATTTCCTTTTTTTCCTGGTAAATGAAACCTCTGAATTTGAAGGCTTTATGAGCAATGACAAGATTTAAGTGTGTTTGCTCACTATTTTATGCTGAGAGTTCATGCAATTGAATTTTACTTATTTATAAATCAACTCACATTCATCCAAAATAGTGACGATATTTGGAAAAGACAAAAATTTCAAGAAAATAAATACTTAGGAGCTATTGATAACATGATTTGAAAATGGGCAAATATGTGATACTATCCTTTTGTTTTACCACTAAGCAAACATCAAACACTTCTTTACTCTCTACTCACCTTCTAGTTTCCTTCTCCCACTGCTCAGCTCCCAAACTTTTACTGCCTGATGCTTTGTCAATTATCCTGTTAAGAGTAAAGAGTTGAATTCCCCAAATAAGTTACGCAAATGGAAACCAAACTGTTGTGGGTGTGAGAACTAGGTTAACTAACCATTCCTTCAGTGTGAATTTGATAAATTCAGTAATTTATTCAACTTAAAACTGGCATCTTTCTACTTTCAATGAGGCTTGTTAAAAACAAGAACATGAGAGAGGTCATAGAAAATGTGGAGAACAATATTTATTGACAATAGGAGTCATAGAGCTTTTATGAGAGTACAAATTGTATAGCATATTAAATTATTATTAAGCGGTTATTTTTAAGGTATTCTAAGTCCCTTGAGGACCTATTGTGACTTGATTATACTTATGTAAGTTTTAAAGTAATAAAATCATTTCTACCCCAAACATCACAATTAGAATTAAACTTAAATGCATATGAAGATGCTGCTCTACATTCCTGTAAGTCTTCCAGTATGCTGATCTCATTTAAAATGTTGGAAATTTCCAATAATCCTCTGGGACAAGTGAACATTAATTTATTCATTCTTTAAATGAGAAATTTATTGTATTGCTCCAGTGTGGCTGCCAAAAAGACAAGTACAGTGTGGTCTTAGCTTTCCAAGAAATGACAAAGGATAAGAATGCAATGATGCAACAAGCATAGGAATGGTAAAGGTCTGTTGCATGTTTTCTTATGGCGTGGTCTGTAGTCTCATTTGCTTGACATTTGAACAGACCTACGTATGGCAGACTATACTTTCGTATCTTCCAATTTGTACACTAACAGCCAAATTGTTGAGTAATGCCTTTGAATAATCACATGGATACAGGCTGTTAGAAAAGATTAGATTTGTCATCAGTTTTTTCGCAGCTCAGCGGTGTTATTTGTGCAATTATTAGAAGATGAGGATTGCCCGAGTGAAAGTAGCTTGAAGCCACTTTCAATTTGCCACAGGATTGGCAAATAGATTCCCACCTAAATGACTCCAAAGTGCTCCATAACACCTTGATCCTTAAGAAAATTAATGAAACTCACAGGTTCAGAACCTCTGAGGGAGACAGAATTTAACTACAGATTGATTCTGTGACCATTAAATGAAGGCTGCCATCTTCCTTTCTTATGATATAAATATCAAGACCATTGATTCATTCAAAGTAAACTTCTTTGAATCTCACTAATGGAAATTTTAATTGCCTAAAATCTCACTAATGGAAATTTTAATTGCCAAAAAAGTCTATTTTAATATCTACATTTGATTTCTTCCTATAATGTTTATTTGATAATAATAATATATCATGTTTATTTATTCCTTCTTATTTGCAAAACATTACAACTATTTTTCTTTTAATCTTCACAAGAACACTGTAAGTCATATATTAGTGTTATTCCCAATTTATACATGAGGAAAATGAAATGTTGAATTAAGAAAATTGTCCATGATCATCTTTTCAATAAATGGATGAACTAAGATTTAGTTACAAGCCAGTTTTAGGTCAAATGTTTCTGTACTCCCAAATTCATATATTGAAATTCTAAATTTTGATGTGATGGTATTAGGAGGCAGTGCCTTTAGAATATAATTAGATTATGAGGGTGGAACCCTTATGAATAGGATTTGTGTCCTTATGAGAAATATGAGAGTGATAATTTCTCAGCCAGGTGAAGATATGACAAGAAGATGGCCCCCCTGCAAACCAGGAAGCAGGCTTTCACCAGACCCCATACCTGCTGGTACCCTGATCTTGGACTTCCCAGGCTCAAGAACTGTGAGAAATAAATGCTTCCTATTTAAGCCACCCAGTCTATGCTATTATGTTAGAGCAGCCTCAGGTGGCAAGGCAAGGTTTGACCTCTAAAAACAATAATGTATGCTGCCTCATACTGAGTTTTATTATCTCATGTGTATAATAGGTAGCACTTACATGTAATAAAATACAAACTGTTTTATCTTAAGAGTTTTATATTTTTCAGATCTTTGCAAGCTTGATTTATACATTCCACATTCAAGTACTTTCTCAGGAGTACACCATCTTTGCAAGAAAGTGGGAATGATTCCATAAGGAATCTATGGGCTGTATGCAAAAATTATCCTATTAGATATCTCTACTTGGGTTTTGTTTCCCTTCTGATATAAAACATAGATGAATAGCACAAGATCAGTCAAGACACTTACTAGATCAGGGGTGCCTGGGTGGCTCAGCTGATTGAACCTCTAACTCTGGCACTTCAGCTCATGTCATGATCTTGCGTTTCATGAGTTTGAACCTCACATTGGGCTCACTATTGTCAGCGCAGAGCCTGCTTTGCTTCAGATCCTCTGTCCCCCTCTCTCTTTCTGCCTCTCACTCTCAAAAATAAATAAAAAACAGTTAGGGGCACCTGGGTGGCTCAGTTGGTTAAGCGTCCAACTTCATCTCAGGTCATGATTTCATGGTTTGTGAATTCAAGCCCCACCTCAGGCTGTTAGTGTAGAGCCCTCTTCAGATCCTCTGTCCCTTCTCTCTTTGTTCCTCCCTGGCTCATACTCTCTCTCTCTCTCTCTCTCTCTCTCTCCCTCCCTCTCTCTCTCAAAAATAAACAAACATTAAATTAAAAAAAAAACAGTAAAAAAAAAAAAAAGAACTTACTAGATCAAATTGCATATTGCCCTGGAAAGAGAAGCCATTTAGTAAATATTTCTAGGTTGAACTGTATACTTTATACTTTTCAATAGGATCATAAATATCTGGAAAACAAAAGAGAGAATATAATTTGATTCCTTGTTTTAATGAAAGTGAAAGTATAATACACTCAAGTGAAAAGTGTTGCTTGTGATTGAAGGAAAATCGAATTCTCTCTTTCCAATCCACTATGGTTCAAGGCTTCGGTTTGTAGATTCAATCTTCTATTTACTGTCACCTTGGACAAGTTACTTAACCTTTCTCTGCTTAAATTTTCACATCTATCAAGTGAGAAAAATAATATCACATGTTATGAATATCCTGGTAATTGACTAAACTGATATATTTAAATAATTTAGAAAAGTGTCATTTAATAAGCCCTCAATGAATGCTCATTGCAACAACTCCTACATCTATTACTACTAATTGTGCTACTTATCATCTACAATCCAAAACTCTATTGTTTAATTTTATTTCCTTTTACTCACAATAGCCATGCAGTTTTGAAACTCATTATTAAACTATTTTAGATATTATACAGTATTAAATGGTCCCAGTTGCATTAATTTTTCATTCTATGTTTAATCACGTTTTTAATATTTTGAGATTGTTATTTTTCTCCATATATATATATATATATATATATATATTCTGACTTTGATAAAACATGATTTTGAGAAGATATTTGAAGAAAAGTAAGAGATTAACATATATTAGTAATGTTTTTATTTTGAAAATGTTTTTCACAACATAGCTTAATTTTCACAATTTTTAAGTACAGACGGCACTTCTGATTATGTTGAGGTATGTCTCAACTACCCAAAACTTTACTTGTTGTGAACAGAAAATATATATACTCACTTGTACCTTTATACATTCCATAATTATTCTGAATCATGTTTCACTCATTGATTTTTTAATAGAGTCATTTTCCACTATGTAACTCAGCAGTAACAACATTTTTAAATTTAGTAAAATATAGAACTTAATAAGCAGATTATCATTTTGTCTACAGAAATTAATAGTAGAAATATTGAATATTCTTAGTATATCTGAAGTGCTTTCCAATATCTGCATTGTTTGCTAGAGATACCTAGTGTATGGATTAGAGAATACTTAATACCAAGTCATTTATATCCAGTTTATTATTTTAAAACAGATCAACCTTCACAAAATCAAAAGCAATTATATCTTTTATATACATATATATCTTATAACATCATATGGTATAAAACATAAAATAATGTGAATTAGCCTTCTATTATATGATTATGTTGATAGATTTAAATTTTTAAAGCTATGATTAACTTGCAAAAGAAATATTAGTTGTTACAATGATATCCTAGGTATGGTCATTTATATTTCCTATTCTTGGATTTGTTTTTAAATCAACATTTAATATAGTTAATAATGAATACACAATTACATTATTGGAACTTCAAACCACCTTATTATGCATGTATTACCACTAATAGGAGCAAAATTTCAAATCACATGATATTTTTCAATCTTTCTAATTTTTGTTTGTTGTTATTGGTTTGCTTTTAGTAGACAAACTTATAGTACCCTTAAATATATAGGGAAAAAAAGGAAAAATAGTCTATTATATTTATACATTTTTACTATCGCTAGCACTTTTCACTCATTTCTGTAGATATAGATTTCTATCCAACATAATTTCACTCAGCCTAAACCAGCCTTCCTTTAGCATATTTTTAGTGTATTCTTTATCTCTGACAAAATTATCTCTCAACTTTTAAATGAAAATTAAATCATTTTGGAAAGATATTTTTGCGAGATGTAGAATTATAGGTTAATGGTTTCATTTTCTCCTGGCCTCAATGGGTAATTAACTGTCATTTTTACCATTATTTGTTGGTATATAATGTATGCTTTTATTTGGCATTTTTAGGGTTTTCTCTTTATCATTGATTTTTAGCATACCTTGGTCTGGTTTTATTTATATTAATTTTGCTTAGAGTTCACTGAGGTTCTTGGATATGTTTGGTATTTTTAATATAAATTGGAAATTTTTCAGCCAGTATCTCTTTGAAAATTTCCAACCCTATTTTATTTCTCCTTTCCTTCTGGGATTCCAATTACATGTATGTTTGCTTATTTTATATCCACAAATTAATGATGCTTTGTTCTTTTTTTCAATCTTTTTGGTTTGGATAATTTATATTGACTTATCTCCAAGTTCACTAATCTGTTCTCCTGTTGTTACTGACACTGTTAATCCCATTCAATTAGTATTTAATTTCAAACATTGTAGTTTTTAGTTTTAGGTTTTCATTTGGTTTAAGATGTTTTATATCTCTGAAATTTTCTTAATACCTTCCCCTATCTTTTTTACACTCTTTCCTATAGATTCTTTAATACATTTCTTATAATTACTTAAAGTTTGTGTCTACTAATTCTACCATTTGGATAATCCATTAGAGCATATCTATTGGCTTCTCCCTCCCATTTACTATAGGTTATTTTTTTCCTGTTTTTAAATATGTATTATATTTTAAATTTCTCGTAACTTTTTGTTGTATATGAGACATTGTGGATAATATATGTGGAGAATCTGGATTCTATTCTCTATATAATATTGAGTTGCCATAAGTTAATTGCAGATGACCTTGACCTTATAAAAGCTTGGTTGTAAATATTGTTAGGGGGAATAGATTTTGATTTTGCCCATATTTCTAGAATAAAATCCTTAGTCTTAAGATATGGTTCTTATTCCTAAAATGTGGTATATCCAGTGTTTCAATGGAAAGATTGAAACAAACACTTACCTCTAACTTCTCAAGAATTAAACTCTAGAAGCAGCTGATTGAATCAGGTTTTAAAACTATCCCTCTGTTCCTTTTCTCCTGAGTGGGATTCTCACAATAGTTTTATGCAGTTCAAACTGAGGGGAGTATGCACATGGATTTAGAAGAACAACTCTCTGGTTCCTCTTTGATGGAAAACTTCTTCCTTTTTTTTTTCCTGACTCTTCTAGTAGCATGAAATTCTGACTTCTGACTTCTGATTCCCCACACCAGTAAGACTTATTTCTATTAGTTTCTATTTTTTTAATTTAAAAGATATTTATTTATTTATTTTGAGAGAGAGATAAAGAGCACACACACATGAGCAGGGTTGGGGCAGAGAGAGAGAGAGGGTGAGAGAGAATTCCAATGAGGCTCCAAGTTCTCAGTGCAGAGTAGACACATGGCTCAATCTCACAAACTCAGAGATCATGAGCTGAGCCAAAATCAAGAGTCGGATGCTTAACTGATTGAACCACCCAGGGACTCCCTAAATTCTATTTTATATATGCCTCAAACTAAATAGTTTTCTTAAGGTAAAAACTGAATAAATGTATTAATATCATCCAAGGTGTTTTCTTTCATTTATGGGTTGAGATTTCCCCAGTTTCTGACTGCTTTTGGTTGCTCTCAGCTGCCTTTAATATTGAATCCTTCATTTTTCGTCTCTCTGCTTCTGAAACCATGCATTAACTGTTCTGCATTCCCCATTTCTTTATCTTTCAATATAAAATTCTGGTTAACTTATTCAGAAATACTTTTCAATTCAGTAGATCTCATTTGGGTTTATCTAAAAATATGTCTGTTTTTAAAATTTCTTGCCTTTTACTAGTAGTTTTATCTTTATTTGGAAGCATTTTACACATAATTATTATATACTCTGAGTTTAGTAAGTCAGATATCTAAAATGTTTGCATGTCTGATTCTGTTCTCATTTAATTTTTCTGCCTCTCACCATGGTATGTTGTATCTGTGGTTTTTAAAAATATTATACTATTTTCCATTTATTTGATTAGTAGCATGGTACAAGATTTTTATTTTATTTTATTTTATTTTATTTTATTTTATTTTATTTTATTTTATTTTAATTCCAGTATAATTAACATGCCATGTTATGCAGTTTCATGTATACAATTCACAGTTCTATCCATTAGTCAGTACTCATCACAATAAGTGTGCTCTTAATCCCCTCCACTATTTCACCTATTCTCCTACCCACCTCACCAATCCACCAGTTTGTTCTCTATATTTAAGAGTCTGTTATTTTTTGTTTGTCTTTTTCTTTGTTTGTTTTGTTTCTTAAATTCCACATGTGAATGCAATCATATGGTATCTGTCTTTCTCTGACTGAATTGTTTCACTTAGCATAATACCCTCTAGCTCCATCTGTGTCTAGCAAGTAGCAAGATTTCATTCTTTTTTATGGCAGAGTAATATCCCAGTGTGGGTATGTATGTGTGTGTGTATACACCACATCTTCTTTATCCTTTCATCTATCAATGGACACTTGGGTTGCTTTCACAATTTGGCTATTTTAAATAATGCTTCAATAAACATAGGGGCACATATATCTTTTCAAATAAGGGTTTTTGTATTCTTTGGGTAAATACTCAGTAGTCTAATTACTGGATCATATGGTAGCTTTATTTTTACTTTTTTTGAGGAACCTCCATACTTTTTTCCACAGTGCCTGCATGAGTTTGCATTCCCACCAACAGTGCATGGGAGTTTCTTTTTCCCACATCCTCACCACCACTTATTTGTTGTTTCTTGTGTTTTTGATTTTAGCCATTCCAACAGGTGTTATTGTATGTGTTTTTGATTTTCAAATATGAACTCATGGTTCTTGAAATACTTTTAGTGGAAATACACTAAGGCCATCGTCAATGATAATGAATTTATTTGTACCTTGGGGTTTTAAAGAACACCTTGGTTGCAAATTTATGTTTATAAATTTCCAGTGAACATTTTTGTTTTATTGTGTTTTGTGTTTCTGCTTAACCTGATGCCAAGTTTCAAGGTTAAAAATTTGTAATATCTAATAAGTGTGTTTGATCTCCAAATAGTCTCAACTTTTTACTGGATCATAGATATATTTTATTTAGCCTATTTAGTTTCGTGTTTTTTTGTCAATAGAATTTTTTTAGAATATATAGTTAGTTATTGCTTTTGACGAAAAATGTTTTTCATAATTTGTCATTAATTCCATAACGCAAAATTCTTCCATGTCCCATGTAAGTAAGTCAACAAAGAAACAAAGGAGAAATGTTTCCAAATACTAGAGCCTCTAGATTCTAGTATTAATATCATTCTACAAAGCTCCATACAGATTTTATTTTTAAGATATTTGAAACATTTCAGCTCAAGGAATTACCGCAAACTCAGGGAATGGGATAATAAGTAAAAAAGTAAAGAAATCACCTATAAATAGAATATATTTTGCATATTTGTTGATTAGTATCAGTCCTTAAAGAGTAATATACAATAGAACTGCTAAATTTGTGATTGTTATCTAAGATAATGCTAATTAATTGCATTAAACTAAATCTCAAAATTTCAAATTTCAAAAATTTGAAAATAAGATGAAATTCAAATGTTGGTAGATGGCTGCAGTATAAATATATCTATTACATAGACAAATAGGAACTACACTTGGAAGTGTTCCTTCTTATCTTTTGAGCCACAAATAGAAGACAGGACTTTTGTTCTCTAGGAAATAATCAAAAGAACAGAAAAATAGTGAATTATTTACTATAGCCCTTAGTAGTAATGAAGAAATTCAAAGGAACAAGGAAATTGGAAGCATAATCAAGAGGAACATAATCAATAGAAGCAAATGTTCAGGTCACTCAATAATGGAATTAATAGACAAGGACATTAAATAAAAGTGCCAAATCGAATTTGGAACAGCCAAAGATATAATATTCATTGTGTTAAAAATTAATATAGTAGGGGTGCCTGGGTAACTCAGTTAAGTGTCTGACTCTTGGTTTTGGCTCAGGTGATCTCACGGTTGGTGAGTTTGAGCCCCACATTGGACTCTGCTGGCAGCGTGGAACCTGCTTGGGTCTCTTTCTCCTTTTTTCTCTGCCCCTCCCCCACTCACGCCGCGTCTTTCTCAGACAAATTAACTTAAAAAACAATTAATGTAGTCGATACTACATGCAAACGTAACTACTGAATCAGAGAGAAAAGAAAGATTAAAAAAAAAAAAACAAAGTGTTAGTGACCTCTGTGATAATATCAGTGGTATCAAGTGTGTCATAAGTGTGCAATTAGAATCCCAAAAGGATTGGGCAGAATGTGTGCGTGCATAGAAATGAAACCAAAGATTTCTCAAATTTGAGGTGAAATGAACTTACAGATATCCAGGAAGTTCAGTAAGTCCCAAGCATGAGAAATACCTAGAAAGCCATGGATAAGCTCATTGTAGGAAAAATGCAAGAAAAAAATTACAGCACAAATCTTAAAAGAATCAAGAATGAATATAAATAATATATATAAGGGAAATTTATTTTCACAGAAATCTTGCATTATCAGAAGGTAATGGAATGATATTAAGGAGCTAAGGGCAAAATGGTCAATCCAGAATTCTATTTCCTTCAAGATTTTTTTTTTTTAATAAATATAGGTGACTTTAACAATAGGTCTGGAAAACACAGCTGTAATTTTGCAGCTGGATCCAATCTGAATAAATGGTTCTAACTGAAAAATAAATAAATAAATAAATAAATAAATAAATAAATAAATGCAGGTGAAATCAAGACAGTTTTATCAGAAATAAAATTGACATAATTTGTCACCAGTACACTCATATTCCGACAAATTAAAAAAAGTTTCTTTACACTAAAGGGAAACAATAGCAGTTTGGAAGTTAGGTATACAGGAGGGAATTGAGTTTCAGAAATGGTAAAAATATGATTTTTTTCCTCTATTAAAAGAAATTACTTATTTGATGATGAAATAATATGTACTCTGTTCTTTCTTATATACATCAAAATAAAATACATGACAATAATAGTTCTAAGGGGTGGAAGGAATTAAATAGACATATGGTATTGGGGACTTCTTCAAAATTAAAGTTTTATAATATTGTTTGAAACCATGCTGCAAAAGTTAAAACTGCAGGCCATAATCCATAAAGCCTTACATAAATCAAACAAAGGGTTATAGCAAAAAAAAAATCTGAAACACTAACAAATGCTTAATTGATCTAGAATAATCCAGGAAAGATGGAACAAAAGAACAAAAACAGATAGGACAATAATAACAAATAGCAGGATGGTTGGCTTAAACCCAACTATCTTAATATAATATAAAAATGTAAATTGACTAAACATTCCAAATAAGAACTAAGATTGTATGTTTGGGGAAAAAAAAAAGCAAAGTTCATCTGCATGCTTATTACAAGAGAAAAGTTTTAGTGTATAAAATGAAAATGATACAAAATATCTCATGCAAACACTTCATAAGTATGTCTCTATGTAAATATCAGAAAAAGTAGATTGCAAGACAAAGAGTATTACAAAGGAAAAAAGAATGACATTTCACACTGATAAGAGGGTCAATTTATCAAGAAAAGGTAATAATCCTTAATGTTTATCCATTAATAACAGAGCCTCAATGTCCTCGAAGAAGTTTGGCAGAACTAATGGAACAAAAACACAAGTAAATTTAAAATGTAAACATTCTTGGGACGCCTGGGTGGCTCAGTCGGTTGAGCGTCTGACTTCAACTCAGGTCGTGATCTCACAGTTTGTGAATTCAAGCCCCGCGTCATCAGGCTCTGTGCTGACGGGTCAGAGCTTGTATGTAGCCTGCTTTGGATTCTGCGTCTCCCTCTCTCTCTGCCCCTTCTCCAGATCATACTCTGTCTCTCTCAAAAATAAACATAAAAAAAATAAACATTCTTCTCACAATAATTAGAATGAGAAGACAAAGTTCAATAAGAATATCAAAGTTCTGACATTATCAACCGTTTTGACCTGACAGCACCATATACAACTTCAAATCACAATACTCAACTTGTTCAGAAGAGACTTTGCTTTATTAACACACATGAAAAACTAAATGAAATAGACATTATGGAAGACCCTCTAACAAGACTAAATACATTTCAAAGGATTTAAGTTATACAGAATGTATTCTATGACTATAAATGAATTCAATTAGAAATCAATAAAAATGGTATCTAGAGTACCCCAAATATGTAGGAATAAAGTCAAACAATTCTAAATAATCCATAGATCTAATAATAAACAAGGTAAATTTAAAAATAATCTAACTGGAATGATAATGAAAATACAACAGAGCAAAAATTGTAGGATCTCTATCTATGTATCTTTTTATCTAAAACAGTATTTAGGGGGAAAAAATGAGTGTTTTAGTTTTAAATCTTATAAGTTAAAATACTAATACAAGAAAATAAGGATATAAGATTCCACTTACAATGCTAAAAAGGGAGAAAATTAAACTCAAAGTAAGTTACAGGGAGGAAATAATAAAATGTGAGTGGAAAGCAATAAACTGTGCAAAAAATATACAAAACTCATAAAGCCAAATTTTGGTTCTTTGAAAGATTAATGAAATTGATCAATCTGTAGTAAGGCTGACTAAGAAGAGAGAAAGGCCAGAGCAAGAAAATTAGAAGCAGTTCACAATGACCTCTTTTCTTAGGGCAAGTTGCCTAGCTATTGCATTGAAGGACGAATCTTTACTTTAAATTCATGAATTAGATTTCTAGGGCTAGTACTTTAATTATTAAAGCCGTGTTCATGATTTAAAACGGCACTAGAACTTTGAATAACTGCATAAAAACTAGTAAAGGTAACAGGAATTTTCACAAGTTCTCATCTAGAGCACAGGATAAGTACATACTTTATGAGCAGGTTGAATGAGACAGTGAGGAACTCAAAGTTGTTTAGTATATGTTGTGTCTGATGAGCCCTGCAAATACTAGCCTTAAAACATAGTTTCAAACAATAGCATTTTTCAGAGTGAGGGTTATGCACATCAGGAATTTTGACTTTGTTAATTTAAAAAAATACTGGGGCGCCTGGGTGGCGCAGTCAGTTAAGCGTCCGACTTCAGCTCAGGTCACGATCTTGCGGTCCGTGAGTTCGAGCCCTGCGTCAGGCTCTGGGCTGATGGCTCAGAGCCTGGAGCCTGTTTCCGATTCTGTGTCTCCTTCTCTCTCTGCCCCTCCCCCCTTCATGCTCTGTCTCTGTCTCAAAAATAAATAAACATTAAGAATTTTTTTTTAAATAGGCATATAGCATTAATTTAGTACTTAGTTGATAATGAATGCTTTGTGATTAGTGAAAAAATAAAATTCATTATTTTGACTAATAAATATTTTCAATGTGGTGTTAAATAATTTTTAATTTTTTAAAACTTTTTAAAGTTTATTTATTTATTTTGAGAGAGAGAGAGCACATGAGGGTACATGTGCACGCGTGCAAGCAGGGGAGGGTCAGAGAGAGAGAGGGAGAGAGGGAATCCCAAGCAGGCTCATCACTGTCAGCATAGAGCCTGGTGCGGGATTCCATCACAAAACCGTAATATCCTGACCTGAGCCGAAATCAAGAGTCAGACACTCAACCGACTGAATTACCCGAGAGCCCCTAAACAATTTATTTTTTAAATGTTTATTTATTTATTTATTTATTTATTTATTTTTATTTTTGAGACAGAGAGAGACAGAGCATGAGCAGGGGAGGGGCAGAGACAGAGGGACACACAGAATCTGAAGCAGGCTCCAGGCTCTCAACTGTCAGCACAGAACCCGACGCGGGGCTCCAACTCACAGACTGTGAGATCATGACCTGAGCTGAAGTCAGAAGCTTAACTGACTGAGCCACCCAGGTGCCCCACCCCCAAACAATTTTTAATTTTAATACAAACTTGGATTCAGATGTTTTTGTAATTTACTTATTTCTCTTAGGTATTTGTAACAATTTGCACATAATTCTTATGACTTCCATTGTTTTAAAGGCTACTGAGACAAAATTCCTTATCTGCAAATAGCTTTCTTAATTTGATATATATATTTTTTTCTTTCCGTAACTACTTCCAATCACCAGACGCTGAGATTTCTTTTATACTCCTCCATGGTGCTCTTAGCTTTTCTCTTCTCTAGAGCTGAAATTCTTGCTTGAGTCTAAGCATTCACATGCATTCAGACATTTCTAGGGAGAGAAATGCATTACTTCTGGGGATAATATTATTCTAATTATGAAAAATCGGTTGCAAAAATTTGGTTCGAATACCAGTATGAGAAAGGAGGAATGATTCTAAATCAGAGTTGAGTTAGTTATTCAGAGCTCCCTTCCCCTAACCACCCTCCCTGCTCATACATTTATGCTGAGTCTTTAAGGCCTGTAATTAACAACTGAGTAAAAGCTCAAACATCTCCTTGGGACATTGAGAGCACAAAGCAGCCATGGTATTGGTGCCAGCAACTTCGGCAGCAATAGAAGGCATTGCCAGCTGCTTTGGCGGCAATATAAAATAATGCCTCAAGGCAGGCATCAGCACTGTCCACATGAAACGTCAGCAACCTCACAGTCTGGCAGGCTCTTGCAGAGCGCCCAGGGGAAAGGATTAACAGGGTGTGCTAGGGATATATGGGGTGGGAGTGGAGGCAGTTAGCATGCTAACTGGGTTCCAGTAGGAGTCATCCAATGAAAATAGGTGAACTGCCTCCTGAACAGTTCTTGAATTCAAGGGAGTCATTTGAGACCAGGCTAAAGCTACAATTTAACAGGAAGGCTTGAAGCAGAGGAATATTTCTTGATAATATGATTGACACCTGTTTTTACTCTCTTAACGCTTAATATGTTTTTACTCCATTGATGTGGCTCAGAAACTATGCCGTATTCCAGTCCTCTATCCAGCGATTATGGCCACTGAATTTTCTTGCTAGTCCCAGGGACATAATTACCAGTCATCAGGAAAAACTCCGTTTTTATCACCAATAATCTAACTGCTTGCTAATTAACGGTTTATGGTTAATAAAAATACTTTCCCAAGAAATTAGTGTTGCCCTAAAGTTTGATTCTTTTTTAATATCGCCTAACGAACATTTCCAATAGGTCCAGTATTGTCGACATACACAATTTTAACAACTCATATGCTGTTTTTTTAAGTTTATTTTTCAATCGAAGCAAAACTTTAGTGAAGACTATCTAAAATATTTAAACAGAAAACTTCTCTGAAATATGTACAGTCATTTTATGATAGCCAGAAAAATCATTCATACCAAATCAGAATTTGAGTTACCTTTCACTGAGGACTTGTGTCTAATCTATAAGCAAAATCAGGGTATGGAGGCAAAGGTTTAACAACTAATACAGATCCTCAGCCAGTCAATAATGCTTACTCATATGTAGCTATGTTATAATTATGGGCTGTGTTTTTCATTTAGACCAGTGTGCACATATTGGATATGTTGCTAAATAGTTTAAGGATATTTAACACATATTTTAATGACATCAATGATTTTCTATATAGAAATTTTCAGGTAGGCCATTTAAGAAGGAAAATGGAGTACATGCAAATGTACTTGAAATATTTTCACTGAAGGGTAGAGTATCCAACTATTTTATGACACATGTATCTGGAAGACAACTTTCCTATATGTTTCCAACACTCCAGGTTTAAAGGGAGATAATAAGAGTGGTTTAGAATTTTAAAGTGTTTCTGATATTTCAAAGTCAACTAACATAAGTTAAACAGAAATTAAGCAACACAGTCACTTCAAATATTAGGTCTAAGAAAACAGGAATGATGGACAGGGTGAACATGTTGCCCAAGGCAACAAATGAGCAATATTTCAGCAGTTACAGAAGAAAATAATGTGTACACACAAAGCTCAAAGATTGTTATTTCTGGACTCTTTGTACTATCTTTCAATCATATGGAAGTTCTGAAATAAGAGCCCCCTTTAAACTGGAAATGAACGGAGTCAGATGTATGGAAAGCATATGGCTGACAGATGCCTCGTTCTGTGTTTATTCTGAATATACTTTCCAATAAAGGTATTTTTCACTCCCCCCCCTTTTTTAAATCTTATCCTAAATGTATGTTTGGAGTATTCCTTTAACTTTATGCCTCATTTCTATGGCACTCCAAGGCAAATGTTCCATTTCTCATTGTCTTCAGAAGAATTTCTGTCCTTTGTAAGTGGTCTTGACTTGATTCCCAGGGTTTGTCGCCCCCTTTCTGATTGCTGGGGTGATCTGGCCCTGCCCAGGTATTTCCACTTTCCGTTAGGCTTACTCCACCACAGAGGCCCAGACTTTCCATACTCGTCTGATCTCAGCACTGATTCCCGAACAAGAGCTTTTATTAATATTTATGTCTTATCCAGACAGACACTTTGTTTGGAGGAGTGAAGGATTGTAGTGAATAATCATTATCCATCTGGGTAATGATTCACATTTCTCATTTCTGAAGTTTGAGGAAAGGCTTGAAGTTTGCCCAACACATGTGCAGTGTTAGCCTGAGGGATTATATCAACTTTAAACATCCTATCATCCTAGGTAAAACTGAGCCTCACCCTCTCAAGGAAATCCTATTTGAACAACGGAACTAAGATTATATATGCTTTACTAGTTTCGATTTGAGGATACTATTAAGAGAATCAGTTTTGTTCATAATTCAAGAATTTACAAGTATGTCTATGCTGCATAATTTTCCTAATAGTAAATTGTAGATGTTTTCCTCTGTTAATTAGTCCTGTAAATTTTACTGTTTTTTCAGAATTAAACCATGATTTTTGTGGTCTTTGTACATGCTAATCAATAGCTATGCCATTGTAGATGAAAGATACTTAATTGAAAGCCAAGGCACCTGAATTCTAATTCTTCTTCTCCCCATAATTCACCATCTGGCCTTGGGTAGGTCATTTCACTGCCCGAGGTTTTGTTTTCCTCATCTATAAATTGAGAATTAAGTTTGGATATTATCTATTGTTTCTTCCCATCTAAAAAATATTTTTCTTTTGGTGACAAAATAATCAGAGCCCTGGATTTGCTATTAGAAGTCGTCTCTTCTCTCATTGCTGCCTGCAATCCTACACACATACGCCGTGTGTCCGAATGGCATGAACAATGATCTAAGGCATCACCTACGTAATTATGAAACAAACATATATAATAATTCATACCTATATGAATACAAATATAGCAGCTTAGAATTTTATAAATGGTCTTATAGTCATCTCTCCCACTATGTTTTGGGCATTGTATCTTAATAAGCTCTTCTTCATTCAGATATTCTAGCCACACCGGTCCCCGCACTATTATTTTATGCCATTGAGCCTGCATTAGCCTCAGGAATTTTGACCTTGAATTTTCCACTTCCTGAAATGTTGTTTTACTAGATATCCAGATTCCTTGTTCTCTCTCTACTTTTTTTTTTCTTTTTTTTTTTTGGTCTCAGTTCTAATCTCACCTATCCAAGAAACATCCTGTTCATTTTAAAACTACATCCACCATCCTCATACATATATATATGAGTACATATATAAAGAGAAAAAATAGGCTAAGTGACTTGCAAAATGTTATTTCTGTGCATTGAGGTGAGGCATATAGAATTGAAGATGGGCTGCTTCTGTTGTGTCGTAACTGCACGGCCATCAGGCCAAATAGACACATTGTGTTTTGGCAGAAGGACCATTTATGTGAAACTTCATAACCGTGATGAGTTCAACTCTACAAATTCATTATTTTTTAATTTCTCCATCTGCTAAACTATGAAGTGACAGAAAATATATAAGTGGCAGCTGCAGAGGAGGGCTAGAATAAAACACCAGGGAAAGCTTGGGATGGTGGAAGTCTTGAAGTGCTTTTATTTTTTGTTATTATTTTTAATGTTTATTTATTTCTGAGACAGAGAGAAAGAGAGAGACACAGCATGAGTGGGGGAGGGGCAGGGAGAGAGGGGGACAGAATCCGAAGCAGGCTCCAGGCTCGGAGCTGTCAGCACAGAGCCCGACGCGGGGCTCGAACTCACAGACGGTGAAAATATGACCTGAGCCGAAGTCGGACGCTCAACCGACTGAGCCACCCAGGCGCCCCTGAAGTGTATTTAGAGACCAGGAATTTGTAGCTCTCAGGAGAGGAGCACTAGACCTGGAATGAAGAGCTCACCTTGAGCTCCCTGAGGTGAATGGAGGTGAATGTCCTTGGCACCAGGGCTCTGGTCTGTAGGAAGTCATTTCAAGTGTTAATTTAAAATTCTAATAGAAAGCTAGCTCAAAGTGCTAACATCAAAGGAAAAAAAAGAAAACATTATTGGGGAAGGGAAGTTGATTTTTCTAACCAATGGGTTTTCCAATAAACTTTATTGTAAAAATTGAGGACAATGTGTCTATGTGGAAATGAATCACATCTCAACTGTGGCACCTCACACATCATGATGATGTATCCAGGTTGCAGGCTCTCTGAAAGCACATCAGTTGAAATCATGACATAAAAGCAATTTCTCCCAAAAGTCACAGTAAGAGTGCCTCTGTTTTTAAAACAGTAACTTGTAAGCTCTGAAAAGTCTCCTTCTTTCCTCCTTTTGAAGTAATACATTAAAAAAAGTATTACACATTAAATACAAACATAGAACAAATATTCTTAATTTAAAACTGTGAATGACATTTTAAGGAATCTCTGAGATATGTGAAAAAAACACCCAAGTCACTAATCACAGTTATCCAAATTTTTACATATAATCAAAAGATGGGAGAAAAAGGGATCATGAGTCTAATCAGGAAATGTACTTTTTTACTTATTCATATGATTATGTATATTTATGTATATGTTTATTCAATCCAAATTAGAGGTTAATTTATTAGTTCTACATTCAGAGAAACAAAATTTATTTCTCTGATTAATGTCTTTGACATGTGAGCAAGAAATGTGACAGTTGAAAGAGACTTTGAGACCATCCTTAATCTCTCTCCTAATTTAGTCAGTCCCTTTACATATGTGCGCATGTATGTGTACACATATACATCCAGAGTTGGACCACTTCTCGTCACCACCTTTTCCTATATGAACCTGATCTGACCTGGGATTATCTCTCTAGGGGACTCTAACAACAGCATTCTACATAGCATCCCTGATATCAATGATATCATGGAGAAGATGCTTTTCACAGAGAGATCATTTTAAATTTCCAGGTCATATGATGCCTCTTCTCAAATTCTCCAGTGATTTCTCATTTCACTCAGTAATCCTCATGAGTTTGGAATTTTATAAATGGTCTTACAACCAACCGCCCCACTCTGTTTTAGACCTCACATTTTTTTTTTAATGTTTATTTTTGACAGAGAGAGACAGAGCATGAACGGGGGTGGGATGGAGCTGAGAGAGGGAGACACAGAATCCGAGGCAGGCTCCAGGCTCTGAGCTGTCAGCACAGAGCCTGACGCGGGGCCTGAACTCAGGAACCATGGGTTCATGACTTGAGCCAAAGTCGGACACTTAACCGACCGAGCCACCCAGTCGCCCCTAGACCTCACATCTTATAGTCTCCTTCTCAATCAGATACTCCAGCCACATGGGCTTCCTGGTAACTATTCCATCACACTGAGCCTGCTTCAACCCCAGGAATTTTGAACTTGAGTTTCCAACTTCCTGAAATGTTCTTTTACCAGATAGTCGTATTCTTTCCCTCTTTTCTTTTAGATATCCTCTAATCTTACCTTATCTGAAAAGCAGTTCTTACTCATCTGTATGAAAAGACATCCATTTCCCTGAGAATTTTCTCTTCATACCCTGTCTTATTTTCCTTTGTCGCATCAATCCCCACCTATCATATTATGTATTTGTTATTTATTTGTTTAACAGCAAGGGCAAGTGCTATATCAGTTGATATCTACTGATGACAGATTGGATATTCAGCAGCCTCAGTAGTGAGATAAGCTTTAGTTAGAAGGAGCCTAACTTGTTAAACCGATGCATAGATTTTGTCTCTTGTACAATTGATTCACCTTTAAAGGGCTCATCACATAAGCAATGGAAAGGATGAGAATGAATGAACTTTTTTTTAAAGTAAAGATCTTTTAGTCCACCTTGCCGCTTAACTGCTTCTTGTGCAATGAATGACCCCTGGTAAGCATTAACAGGAGACACAAAAATACACGTCTTTTGCCTACTTCTGTAGTCCATTCATATTCCTGTTTCCTGATATCCTTTCAGCAGATCTTCCAAGACCCCTGACCAACCATTCAAGTCATCTGTCACTGCTAAGGCATTTCTGTATATGTTTACATATACATGGCTGACCCTCCCTCTATATAAAATGAAATAACCAAATATACCACTCATAACTCAGAATATCCCTGAGTGGGGTTATAGAGCGATCCATTTCCAGACCCATCAGTGAGCTGGTATGTCCCAGTCTACCACAGTCCATTAAGATAAGGATCTTTTTAAAACAGTCATGCAGAACCGGTTGACACTTGATTGAATTGAACTTGTCACTTCTCTTTACTCATGACTTCTAAAAGAAGTTAATAAAGCAGTTAACAGTTACAAAGCAATTAACAAAGTTATCAAAAACAGTTAACTAAGCAAGGCACATACAACACGTTTCAAGTACCTAAAGGGTCAAGATCTTAGGGGTCTGAGGGTCTGCTGCCTAAGGTTGCTGCTATTAATAATACCTCAGGTTGTGTTCCTCTGAATGCACACCTTGAAATAAGGTCTTGTGTGAAACTAATTCATTATATTACAGAGAATAGCAGCTGGGTAGCATAGCCAGTGAGATAAGGATGGAGGTAAAAAAAAAAAAAAAAACTATGCATGGAAGAGCTCTTCAGGCCATCACCGTGAGAGGCTTGCTTCAGCTGGGGCCTTTGGAGAAGCATGCAGGATGCCTCCAGATGCTATTTCCCTTTACCTCAGCTTTTATTTTCCATTGGCTGGGGATAGCCCCTGAATGATGACTTCCTCATGTTTCTGAGTCACTCCTGCTGCTGTAAGTATTTACCATCTAGTAGAGGGCTAAAACTGAAATGGTTGCATGCACATGAGGTGAGGCTCCATCAGCTTAAAGTGAATCTTAGCCTGGGAAGTCTCGCATGACACTATCTTCTCAAGCCTTGAATAGAATCGGAGATAAGGTCAAATGGATGTACTTGAAGCAACCTTTCTTGCTATTACCATGGGCCTCATAAATCAGCTACTTAACAATTTGTTCCAAATTTTTGTGACTTATTGAATTCAGACACATAAATGTAGTTTTCAGAATTCACTTTCACCTCTTCATTAATAGCAAATTCCCTGGACAACACATCATTTCTCCAAACATTTTGCAATTCAGTGATTTTACAGGAGCTGAATAAGAATTTAATAGAGATTATTGAAAAAAAAAAAACAAGGTAGAAGATTTAAGTCATAATCTTCAAATTAAAGGAAAGGAAGACTTTCCAAATGTTAGGTAGGGATGGATAGCCATGAGCAGGTTCTCAATTCCATAGGTAGACTTTTCTAAAACTGATAAATAAAACTAAGAACCTATCTACTCACTGTTAATTTCGAACTCTCCTTTCAGAGCTATCTTTCTCCTGTTCTGTAGAAGAAAGATATGCATCTCATTAGTATATTATTTTAGTATGTTGTCTTAAGTATGAGACCTTCCAAGGGAACAAGCAAAGGTGCAATGCTCCTCAAGTTGATATCCATAAAAGTAAAACAAGATTAACTCAGACATTAGAAGGAGGTTGGCTGATTTTTTCCCCTTCTTCCTTTTCTTTCTTTCTTTCTTTCTTTCTTTCTTTCTTTCTTTCTTTCCTTTCTTTCCTTCCTTCCCTCCCTTCCTCCCTCTTTCTCTGCCTTTCTTTCTTTCTTTCTTTCTTTCTTTCTTTCTTGTTTATTTTTTTTTAAGTTTATTCATTTTTGAGAGACAGAGACAGAGTGTGAGCGGGAAGGGGAAGAGAGAGAGGAAGACACAGAATCCGAAGCAGGCTCCAGGCTCTGAGCTGTCAGCACAGAGCCCGATGCAGGGCTGAACTCA